>NW_027437185.1:16265000-16865000 GCF_033239565.1 Halichoeres trimaculatus
CTACCTTTGCCACCAGCGCTGACACCTTCCCTTTGCAGCGCCGTCTTGAAAGCCACATTTGCCTTAAAACCAATGAGACCATTTTAAGTTGCCGTCAGTGTCAGAGAGCTGACATTTTGAGAACTTTGTGCAAGTGACAGAGGCTGCGTGTGTGTGTGTTTCTGTGTGTGTGTGAATATATCTGGCTGTGCAGATGTGCATGTTTGTGCAAATGTGTGTGAATAAATTGCTAAGAGTGATGTTTAATCAGATCAACAGCTGGGAGCCTGAATTTGTGTAAACATAACATCCAAAAGCGTTAACACAAGACACATTTCTCTCTCCGTTTAAAGAAGACACACTGCAAGATCTGTGATTCAAAGAGCCACAGAGCTAATCTTAGAGGAACCATTAATACTGTGTGGACTCAAGAGGCTCCAGATTGGACCGAATATTCAAATGCATCCCTCATGTGACACAGCTGATGCTTTGTCCCATTTCACTCCCAGCTGTTTCCACAGACAACCCAGTTTCACGGCTGAATCAGCCTCTAAAAACTCAAATACAGATTTCTAAAGCTGAGGTTTAATCACTGGCTGGAACTCTAAAATAAACTGTGTGTGTCCTGCCTGCATAATTCAGAGACTACACCAACTTTGGCATTTAACTCATGTTGAATGTACGCTGTCCTCTTTCAAGTTTTAGGCATCCCAAATTGAGTGTGAGAGTGTTTAGCGTCTGCATGAAAAAATAAACTTTTGATCACACTATCATATTAAATAGCTTCTTCTTGTGAGATAAAGAGCTTGGTTTAAACTGCAAATTCATAATTCAAACGCAGAGCAAAGCGAAGATCACGTTGCATTATTTGTTAAAACTGTGCTCCTCTTTGAGCTCACTATAGCTGTTAAATGTTTGCTGCTGTGCTTAAGGTCGTTTCAACCATGCAAAATATTCAGCTGGAAATCAAAGTCTTCAAAAATGAATTAACCTCAGGAGGCCACAGAGTGTTTGAAGGAATTCACAGTAAAACGTGTAAATAAAACAAGAACATTTGATAGATTAAATTAAGTTAAGAGGCAGATTCAAAGTGCTTGCTGGAGCAGAACTCCAGCATTTTAAATGCCTAAAATTGTTCAAAGCTTCACCTTTTGGCTGCTCAGTGCATGATGTTTTTCGAAATAGTCACAGAGATTTGAACACATTTTCACTTAATAACTACAAGCAATCCTCAAAGGAGCTGAAGAAATCCTGAGCTGTCAGGAGGGGCAGACATCTTTGCCATCCATGGCACGCACAAGCTCACGGATTTGTGTCCCCCCACGCTTAGCCGGAAACGAGGTAATCCACAAGCAAGTTGATTACAGACCTCAGTGCAGGCATGGGAAGAAACAGAAACACGGGGAAGAGAGGGGCTAAGGAGGCATTTTTTAAATCTTTGAAACGGATGTTAGGAAATAATGGGAGGAAGGAGGAAGGAGAAGACAAGAGACAATTTAGATTACCAAGTTAATCCTTTAATTACCGGATATGCCTGTAGCTAAAATGAGAGGTTTCACACACACTGCATTTTACAACTGTGGAACAATTGGAACTGCAGAAAGTGAAACAGACTGACATCATTATCAAGAGTCATAAACCTTGCAATAATGGAATGTCACTATCCCTGGTAATCTATATTGTTTATGACGCTGGGAAAAAAGGAACAAAACACCATAAATTGCAATTCAGAGCTGAAATGAAACTCATATCTCATTTCTTTTATTACAAACATTGTTAGTTTGAGAGATTTACAATTAGATAAAACATGTTCTCTGTCAGCCGGCAGCACACTGCACAGTATGCCAAACAGAAAATACACTTCCAGCTTAGGTGCAGTCCAAAAATTAGTTCAGTTTGGCAAAAAGACAAAGCAGCAAAGAGAGAGTATTTAACTGCTGATACTGGCACACTCTCCAAAAAGTTATTCAGCCTGTTCCAAAGGCTTTTGACACAACACTGTAAACATGAGGCCCTTTTGCAGCACTCTACAGCCACCTCAACTTGCCAAAATCACTCCTCTTCCTCTAATTCTTCCTTTCTCATCACTGGAGATCCAGGTAGGAAGAAATAGGGGACGACTCGGACTATCTAATTAGTGTGACAGAGCATGGAGGCTCCTCAGCATCAGACAGAGAATTAGGATAGGACATAAAGATATGATCCATAACAAGGCTGAGATAAAGCATCACCTGCTCAATTCTAATTACTGTTACAAAGTGCCAGCACCTACTTTATGGTTTAACAAGCCACCAGCTCTTACTACAGCATAGACACACTCACTGCAAGGCTTACCAACATTTCAGTGTCCAGATAAGGGAAAGAAATACTTAGGAACGGAGAGAAACTCTCAGTAAACAGTGGACGGATGCAGCTGCATGGAAACTCTCCTGTTAACAAGATGTAGGGTCTGTTCACATTCATCACTATTGTGAGTTTTACTCTCCTCCAGATAGCATCTCTGAGCTACCTCTAACTCCTAAGTTCTAGCTTCAGTGAAAATCTTTACTTCCGCCTTTGTCCAACCAAATCAATTTTGGGTACTGTCTCTTTAAATTTTATAAAGGCTGTCTTTTTGGAGGCCTGGGAGTGTGGGTGTGGCTTATAGGCACATGAGGAGTTATTATGTTTTATGTTTTACACACACACACACACACACACACACACACACACACATATATAGTTTCCTCCTGGATTTTTTAAAACTGTGGGGGTGTCGATATAATAGTTATACAATCAGAGTTATTCATAGTTGTTAAAGTAGAGTGTGAAGTTACAGAAGATAAATAGTAATAATTAGTAGGGCTGGGCGATTATGGTAAAAATAAGAATCCTGATTATTTTAAGTGATACTGAAATCACAATTAATATACACAATTATTCATTTATTCAAAAACTTCAGTACTGGTTTAAACACAATATAAAGAACCAACAAGTGGCACATACAGTATTATTGATCCACATAAGTCACACACACTCGCTGTGGCTGCACATGGAACACAGAAGAGCTATGAAGCACAGGAACTTGCATACATCTACACTGTGTGGCATATTAATTGTTTTTCTGCAATTATATTGTTTTTATGATTGTCAGATGGCAAAATTGAAATCACGATTAAAATCCAATTAATTGTCCAGCCCTAATAATTAGTATGTATGAACACTCTGGCCACCCTTACTTATGTCACTGCCCTCATTGTGGCACCCCATTCTGAAAGTCTGGCCACGCCCCTGCACAGAGGCACATAGAAACATTGATAAAAGTGGTATTAAAGCTAACAGGCTTTCAGGTTTGTTCAACAAAAGCTGGAGGAAAACTCCTCTGTTGATTTTTGAAGAATGAAGGGAAAGAAAGACAAACTGCAACTTGCATCCCAAAGAGAGCAGAAAGGTGACTCCTGTAGGAGTGGGAGGAGGATTAATGATCAGCTGGTGCGTGATATGCCCCACTGGATTCACAGCGCCAATCAACATTACGGTCTCCACAAAATTATCTGGATAAAGTTTAAAGTAAATAAAAAACCACACAGAGTGACAGGGGGACTTCTGCTCATGGTGACTTTATATATAGTTATACGGATAAACATTGTGATGCAGCGAAGAAAACAAAAGTAAGCAACTCACGAGATATTTATGATGTGACTTGCATCATTACAGCATATGAAGCATAGAGCTAGAAGATAACGTGTATTTGTTAACACTGATAAATGATCAAAGTAAGCGGGGGATTGAATTTCTCCACTAAGTGCGTGTCTTTTGCCAACATTGGCGCGGAATTCTGCCATGCACGACGTAGAGAGCTGAGTAAACTGCAAAGGACTGCCTGAGCTGTGTCTCTTGTTGGTTTTGACCATGGTATGATCCGACTATGAGTGTGAGTTTTAGTCAAGGCAATTTTGGTCAAATGATCAAGAGCCCTTAACAGTAAAATTCACATTTGAAACATCTAGAAAAAAAGGATCATAGTTCTGAAGGCATGACAGCTCTTAACTTTGCGTGGCAGTGCGCTAAAGGAAATCACAGAAAATACTTGAGTAAGTACCGTTTAATTCTTCACAGTTCCTTCTTCAAACCAAGACATGAGTCTGTTTTGCTGTAGTAGGTAGTGTCCTGATTGATCACAGATGTCTTATCACTGAGTTTAATTAATGTTTTGGTTTGCAGAGAGGATACGACATCACTCCTTCAGCCTTTCTCCTGGGTCACTTCTGTACATACCTTTGCTGCACCAGCTCAATATGTCAGCGTCTGTGGTGGAGGCTCTTTTTGGTTTGAAAGCTCACAATGGTTAGAATTGAAGGTGTGTTGTCCATTCAGTACACAGTCAGTGCTACCGACAGAATAAACTGTGTGAAAGCTGGCGTTCAGAGCAGCCTGCAGACCGAGCTCTGCAAACCTGATGGATTACTCCAACACTCATTTGAAAACCAGGGACAACATATACTCCCTTCAGTCCTTTAACTTTGGCTTCTTCTGCCAGCTCTAACAAATCAAGTCAAAACACACAAGTATTAGCATGAGCTAGCAAGTCCAATTTAGTGGTATAAAAATTAAAATGTAACCAAATTGAAGGAAAATGTTATATGGATAATGTATTCTCACACATATGATGTCAACACCAGGTGTGCTGGCCCCTCAAGCCACTGCTTAGCATATTATGTATCTTATTTAACATGTTAATAATCTCTAATCAGCATTCATTTCATACAGTGCAGTTGAGGTTTGTTGAAGTATCTTTACGCTTTAAAGGTAGAAACTTAAAATTTTGAACCTCTGATGGTAAAAGTAGAAAGATAAGAGGGTCACTAAACTCATCAAGAACTCATTTGCTGGGAGTCATGACTACCTTAACAAAATCTGCTCCTCAAGTGGATGCTTCACTCCAGAGAAGAGGTTGAGATGCCAGCCACTGTGCATTTGCTTTTCAACCATGCTACCAGTCTGGCTACAAATTGGTTTTGCACACTTAATGAGCCATGAAAACACAAGTATGTGAAGATGTCTGTTTCATCTTTTCATTGTTTGCATCTTCTATGTTGCAGAGATGAAACAACAAATTAAAACCGAAGCCTCTGCAACCCCTGAAAATGAAACAATGAACGCAGCAACTGAGTGAAAAAGCGACTTGTGGCAGCAAAATTTGAGTTTGCCACCATGTTACATGTTCACTAAACTCAGACACAGAGACTCCGGAGCTGAAAGGTAGCTCAGACTAGGAATTATGTAGATAAGCCCGAAGCTATCAAGGAATAAAAGACAGTGCCGGTTATCTGATATGACTTTCTCTCCAAAGGAAAACCACAGCACATCTGAACTCCATGTGTGTTCAGGGATCAGCCCAACAGAAACAGCGAGCAGAGTGGGAAACTCATTTCAACCTGAGCAGCTTTCTGATTATTCCTCCTCAGCTCCTTCCAGTCCTCCTGACAACACGACCACAAGCAAACACAGACATGTGATTTAGCATTGCATGAATACAAATCGGTTTTGGAAGATGCGCTCCTTTCATTACTCAAAACACACCTCCTCCACCATTTCAGGTTAATCTTCCCTGAGAAATTAATTTGGGTTTTCTTCGCCAATTTAAGGAAGTTAAATTACATTTGAAGACCTAACTTGAATAAATTTGAAACTGGTGACTAAAAATAAGCATGCGACAGCAGCCACATGGAACATTCACATTTGCTACTGCAAAGAAAAAAACTGATCCCAACAACGTCCTGTCAAAGTCTCAGTGAAGGCAGCTGGTTCAACAGCTCAGCCTCCTCACATGAGAATGACTCATGTTGGATGGCCTTTTATGCGCACTGGTAATCACTTGTGTAATATGTACATGACTCCTCACCTAATCATGTATATTAAGAGATTCAAAGTACAACTTGCTTCATAACTGATGTTGTTAAATGGTCACGATGAGTATAAACAAGGTGAAAATGAAATAAACAGCATATTCGGCTTGAAGAAAAGGTGATGTTAGAGAAGGAAGACCAGCCGCTCTCAGAGAGAAAAGAAATAAAATAAATGCTTCTGAAAACGGTGCTGATGTGGCTGCCTGTTCTCCTCCCTGACAGTCTAATTTCTTTTACTACAACAACAGTGGAGCTGGTGTAGAGGAGAGAAGAGGAGGAAATGGTACCACACTTGAGCACAGCGCTTGTTCTGCCTTAACCCTGCAGATCAGATGTAATGTTTCAGGCTTTAAGCTACTTCAGGCTGTGACTGCTGATGCCTGCACAATGTGATTCCCTGACACCTGTAACATACAGCTGCATACAGTATGTAGAATAACAACAACAAAAGTCTCAATCTACCTACTACGTTACGATGATTGACATGTGTGAGGCTTAAAAAACAATGTGTTGAAGTTATGAAGGACAATGAGGGATCAGGAGCACGGGAAAGGCTATTACAATTAGTCACAGATATAGTGTTTATTTCCCAGTAGTGCAGAAAATAAAGAGTACAAGTCTGGATAAATGCTGTAATTTTGTTATTGCCTTTCTGAAAGGAACAAATCCAATAAAAGTGTTAGTCTAAATGTTCCTTTCCTCTGCAATATGACATTTATATTCCTAGTAAAAATGTAAATATCTTATTACAGGTGATAAATTTCATTTTAAGTTCTTTAAAAATGCCAACTATCATCTGAAAACAGCTGCGCTAAGAAATTAATGAAAACACAATGAAAGCATCAGTTCATGGTGCTTTTACTAAATAGTTTCACTTGTTTTTTTTATGAATTTGGCTTGCTCATAAATATTTATGGTTCCAGGGTCTACACTGTTGATCTGACATGAACTACTGAGCTCTAATGTAAGTAAGGAGCAGCGTATTAGGTGCAAAGGGTTAGGAAACTTGAGAATTAAGCTAAGTCTAGAATTGATTTACATCAGAAAATTAGAGAAAACCACTAAGTTATTGCCATACACAAATCTGGAATTAGAAAAAAATGATTTACATTGTTCATAAGTACCAACTTTTTTAAGTTCAACAAACAAATGGTGATTTGAAGGGCATATTGCAGGTTAAATTTTCTTTAGTTAACACTTAGCATGGTCTGATAAAGGCAGTTGATTAAGTCAATATCGATATTCAACAAAAAAAGCACAAACTTAGAGGAAGAAGTTGCTGTTTTCAGTGTAGCTGTTTAAAACGCTCTTTTTTCAGCATCGCGTCATTTGACGTAACAAAAGGGACTCGCATTCCTTTACTCCGCTTTGAGCTAATGTGAATAACAGGTTGTCATGAGTGAGATCGGGCATTTCGGGTCATATTTATTGTGTTTCCTCCTCAGTATTATTTGATTTGATCATCCATTAAGATGAATTAGATGTGTTTGGATGGACGGATGCAGAAATATTAGCTTAACAGGAGACTGAGTCCACTTTTTCAGACTTGGTGAGTTAGCTTCATGTGCGAATTTGTTTTTGTGCAGCTGATAAGACAGGACTTTATAGCTGCATCAGTCTCAAAAAAAACACAGTCGTCTGTGGTGCCCACTGCTCGCCAGGTAGATTGATGTGATGGAGTCTATTTTATAAAATCTATGGATGGAGTTCAGGATGGGATACCGGAGCCAGGTCCGGGTGAGACTGACGCTGCTACTTTCCTGTCAGACAACTCCAGTTTCACCGGGAGCAGCAGCAGCAGCCCCTAGCCCGGCTCCCGGTGACAGTCGTAAACAAGGATTGCCAGAGATTTCGCCAGAGATTCAACTCGACGGAAATGTGAGCTGAGCACCGTGGCCAAGTCTTGGTTTTCTGACTCTGGATCAGAAGATAGACTCTGATAGACCTCTCCGTCTTTCTCTCTATGGGCTTCATCATGACAGCTCAAAGCACGTTGCTGTACGATCAGCTCTTAAACGTACTACTTATTTTTTGAGTCAGTGAATCTGATTTCAAACTTTAAATACACTGATGTGAACACAGCATTAGGCTACATATCACTAGCTAACAGCTCTCACTCACCGGGACATCTGCTCCATTCTCCCCTCGTTCTCCTCACACCACAACTTCTCTGCTCTTCTACGGCCATTATTCCTCCTAATCCTGCCCTGTTCCCGGTCTCCATCTTTCCTAACAGGCTCATAATTATAACCCTGGGGACCATAATGTGGATAGGAACTGAGACTTCATTGACAGGAGTGACAGTCAGACCTATTTTTATTAATGTTAAACAGAGGCCAAAGCAGCGGGACTCCCGATTGTGACGCCACGTTCAAATGCCGTTTTTTAATGCGGAAGTCCAAAAACTCATACTGAAACATCTCCAGGATACCCTGTAGTTTATTAGTTTAGAAATTTCTTTTAGGATATTGTTTTTAAGTTATTTTCCCATCAATTTCTTAACAGTTGTCTTTAACCTGCAGTATACCCTTTAACCTTAAAGATGTCCTTAAGGGGCTTAGGTCAAGTTCTTCAACCCCTCTTATTTGTCAGTGAAACATATTTTTAATAGTTTGGTTTCAAAATCTGTTAAAGTCTTACCGTGCAATAACTTAGCTGAATGAAAATATGTCAAGAAATCATTTTTCTCAGGAATATGCTTCAGCACTTTACTCCCCTCACAGGGACAAGATGCTGTGTGTGTCTAAATAAGATAAGCAGCACACAGGGATCCTCCTCCTGGGCCGTTACAGCAGCTGATGATCTTCTGACAGATGATGTGATGAGGTGGGACAGCGCCGCTACGCCGCTAATAATGCCTCACCGCAAATAAGGGCTGAAGACATGCACCGTCTGATAACAAGGGAGCTGCTCTCAATGAGCAGGAGGTGCTGGGAATTTTAATCCTCATCTTATTTTCTTCTCTCAACTCTAAACTAATGTTGTTTGAACACTCTGAGAGCCCCCTTCAGAAAGGTGTGTTGGTGGTCATGGAAAATGGTCAGTCAACTTTGCTGAGGAGTTTTGATTTTCAATGTGTTTGCCTTTTCTTTTTCACTCTAGGATGTTTTTTAACAGGCTTTTTTTCAGATCTGCAGTAAACTTAGTTGACATTCAAAAATTTGTCATGCTAAACTTGTGCAGCAGATGTTATTTTCAGCGCACTGAAATTGAAAGTCATTTACTACACAGCTCTAAAAATGGAAGGATTTAATACGTTTTTCAGAGTTTAGCTGAGATATGCAACGTAAAAAATATGCATCAAGGTGGATCAATTTTTAGCAGAGTTGTCCCACAGCAAAAACGTTGTTGGTCTGACCTTTGACTGAGGCACTGGGCCAGAATGGGAATTGATCTGCAGGCTCTGCACAGTGGCTGCCTACTTCTCTTAATACTCAGTATAAGTTAAACGCAGGAGAAAATTCCCTCACATGGATCGATAATGAAAACTTGACCAGTAAGGGTTAAAATACTGTACTGCCACCCGGAGTTTTAGTGCTGGCAGAATATCATATTCCAATGCAAAAATTATAACCTTTTGTCAAATTAAGTCCTAGAAATGATTATCTAAATTTTATTCAACTGCAAATTATAAATCCTCACATTCACCCAGAATAATAAATCTATCATAAAGATAGAAAAAGCAAAATAATTGGTTTAGAAGTGTGACCAGACTTTACAGGAGTGACCAGACGCTTAAACTAATACAAGGCTGCTAAAGCTGAACCAATCACATAACACATCATGTTGTTTGTTTTAGATATATTTGGATTATTTAGTATAACAACTGTCATTTCTCCAGAATTAATTAGTATAAGCACACGGCGATGCAAAGAATTGACAGCGGTCGGTTGGGTGCTTTCAAAGGGCTTTGTGATAAAGTTGAGAAAAGCACAAGTTAGGAAACGGATAGAAAGAGATTTCAAAGGCTTCAACTATCCCTTTGAGTTGAGCCATGTTAAGAAGGGGAAAGCGTAGAGCACTGCCTACAAACAGGAGGGGATTTATCAGGGAATCTCCCAAAAGGCAGATGGTGACTTTTAAAGACCTGAAAGTCTTTATGGCTGATATTGGTTAATCCTAGCATGTGACAAAAAACTCACCAGAGCTAAACAAATGTTTGCCTGAACGGCCAAGTGTCAAGAAAAAGCCTCTCTTGAAGAAAAAAACAAGTCTTGTTCCCACTTCACAAAAAAAAAACAAAAAAAAACAAAACTGGAAAGATTCGAGGCCATGTGGGCAAAGGTTTGGTGACCAAATACAAGACTGAACGTTATTTTGGACAGAACTTTAAGTGCTAAATCAAACAGCCAACCACCCAAAAAACACCCCACCAACTGTGAAGCATGGTGGCGGCAACATTATGTTGGTTTTTTCTCCTCAGCAGGGATTGGGCACTTTGTCTGGATTGGAAGGACAATGCAACAGCCAAGTACACCCAAATACTACCTACTCAAAGCATTTGCAGTTCAGCTGAGGATGGGCAGGTTTTTCCAATTCTACTTTTACAATGACCCTCACAAAAACACTCACAGTGACTCAAAGATAGGGAGGTGAATGCCCTTGAGCAGCCAAGTCACTGCTCTGACCCAAACCAGACGGAAATTCTGAATGGCAAGCTGCTCTTCACAAGAATGGACTGAAGTGGAGAAATTCAAGGAAGAATAACATTACAATTCAAGTAACAGTCACAGGAAGGTGAAAACTAAGTATGACTGTTGCAAAAACTGAAAATGAAGAAAAAAAAGGCAAAGAGCTACTTTGCAAACAAAGAGACAAACAAAAAGCAAATGGTAACTCTCAAACACTACCAGAAAATGAAGAACAGCATTACTAAACCAGGAAAACTACTGGAGTCCAAAAATCAAAACACAGATTTGGAGATGTTTTTATGTAGGGAGCGTTAGATTTCAGGGAAATATCATGCCTTAATTTACATCCTACTGACTCTAACTCATTTAAACACCCAACATCTTTCATTTATGTTTCTGTTGCTAGGTGCCGCCCTGTTGGCCTTTTGCAGCAGCTCTCTCTTTCTTTGTCCGTTTCTTGTAATTTTTTTTCCTCTCTTTTTCGTAATCTTTGTATTTGGAGTGGATCATTACTTTGTAAGGCTCATTTGTTGGTCATGGACACCAAACTTTTTGTGTCTTCAGTGATATTTTTACTACTTTTTCTCCTGTGTTTGTCTGGAGATCCTACATGTAACCATGGCTGCATTGTTTACATGTACACTCAGCTGTTAGCAGCCTATAGCATGTCAATGCTAACTGGTGCAAGGCCTGATGTGAGACGACATCACCCTGTCCTTCCATCCATCGTTATTGGGAACGTAAGATCTATCTCCAGTAAGATGGACGAGCTAACTGTGCTAACCCAGCAACAGAGGGAATACCAGAGGGCAGAGTAGCATCATGCAATTCACTGACATGGCTAACGAAGCTAACATCAGACACCAACTCCACATTGGAAGAGCTTCACCTGCTGTGAGCAGACAGTATCCAGGAGACAGAGATGGAGCATGACTGAAGAAGCTCAGTCCTGGACCATGTGGAGGTGGAGGCTGGCTGAACTGGACAATGATGGACAAGCTGTCATCATGTATTTTCTTATGGACCATTTTGCTCTTTCTATACACTTTCTTACTTTTGTTTTCTTGATTGCTGCTGTGACTTCTCTTCTCTTCTCTTCTCTTCTCTTCTCTTCTCTTCTCTTCTCTTCTCTTCTCTTCTCTTCTCTTCTCTTCTCTTCTCTTCTATTCTATTCTTATTCTGTTAGTGTAAAAAATATGTAAAAACTGTCTGAGAGTGAGCCCAGTTCCCTACAACCTAAAGCAGACTTCATTGATCTGTGCACAAAACTTTGTTTTTATGCAGTTTTAATAATCCCCTTTTAGTCAAGTCACCATCTAAAATTCCGAATTCGTCCAGTTTTCAGGAACCCACTTTGCTGATTTGGACTGAGCCACTCAGACTGAGTGGACGTGTACCAGCTGAAAACTGAGGGAAATCCATACCCTGTATTGTTCTTGTTCATGAGCTACATCACTGCACATTTTCAAGAGCGGTGTCTTGTTAAAAGTTAAATATATGCTTAAGTTATTAAATAAAGCCTGGGAATGTATAGATTTGGGGTTTTATTTCAAAGAATGACAGAGGAAAAAGTAGTCAGCCTGTATTACAGATTTTAAAATTTCAGAAATGGTTTCAGTTCATCAGTGTTCAGAGCGGTTTTAACACTAAGGTCAAGCTGAAGAAGGCTCATCCAGCAAAGAAGAATTCAATTTCTCTACACAATAGTAAGCTTCATTTTTCCCCCCTTACTCACATTTGCAGAGGGGCTGCATTCTTATGCACAATACCCAAGTTCCACAAACCGTCCTTGAGAGTCATCCCACAGAGGCCGGGGCCTTTCAATCAGCCATCACTGCATTGTGAGCAGCAGAAAACCACAGGAGGACAAATTCAGCTTGTTTGCTTTGTTATGACTGTGTACATGTTGAGCACAGCAGACCCTTTTCCTGACTTGCCTCAATAGCAACAATGGTGTGGGATTTTCCTGCTCCCTGCCTTCACAAATCCATAAAGAGCCTTGATAGCCACACTCTACATTACAGAGACAGAAATGGCCTCCACATCCAACCCAATAATGTGCATGAACAATAGCAAAGCATTAGGTGACTGGCAATAAATACCTGAAAAGAGGCACTTAGCTCCGGGAAACTACACCAACAGAATCCAGGCCATGGATTTAGAGGAGAAGTCTTATCAGAGCTGTCAACCCATGCATATAAAAAGTGAAGAATTTGGTGGAAAAATTATTGGCTGATCATTGTGTCATTATCAGAATTAAAAAGAACATAAATAAAAAGTAAGTCACCCATTACAAAGAAAAAGGCCCTGGTTACTCACAGCAGTTGGGTCTTTTCTTGTTAGACGGGAAAACAAGCAAGAAAAGACGAGTCTTTAACTATGGGCTCGCTCCAACAGCATTTGAATGTCATTTGGATAATGGAATAGTATCCAAGGTTTTTATTTGGGAGCTACTTTGAAATGCAAGGCAGGTGAAGGCCTGGACAGGCCGTGTATGAGGGAAACAGTCTGAATTTGCTTTAATGATGTTCAGGATTTGAAAAGGGGAAATGTGAGCGATTCTTAATTCAGCGTGAAGAGCCTTTTTTCCACAGCAAAACACTTTCCATCTGAATAATGGGCCATTCCCTCCTATAGGCCTACAGGAGTATGGATTCAAGGCATCCATTCACCCAAATGTTACAGAAATTGTGGATAAAGGACTGCAGGTCTTTTTGAGAAGAAAGAGTGAAGAGTGGATTTAAGAAAGTAAGGGGGCCAGGATGGAAACAACTTTGCATAACCAGTTTTAATGCAAAGTGGTTGTTTTTTCATTGCCACTGACCTGACACACCAAGTTTTACTAAAGTTTAGCCCTGACAGCTCTCCCCAGTCATTGATAGTCATTGAAAGACCATTCTTAAATCACAATTTCCATTTTCTCTGTATTAAACCAAGTCACATCCAACAAACAGACATTTTTAAGCAGTTTGATATTCAGTGGCTCCTTTGTTAAATCAGTCAGGCAACAATAAGCCTTGTTTGTCTGAGGCCTTGTCACTGGTTCAGCAGTTAAACTCCTTTGGACCGCTGTGGTTGGTGGACCACTGAAAACCAGGAACTCTCCACAAAAACTGTAGTAGATGCTCTGACCCAGTCAGCTGGCTCTTTTCTAAAGGCTGGCACACACTACAGGATTCTTCAAACCTTCACACATTTAGAGATCACACACTTGATAATTACAAAATCTCTCGCTCCTGGTCTTATAGTGTGTGGTGTGCACTCCAGAGGATACCACACGCTAACTGACTCTTCAGCAGAGCTTCAGCTTCTTCACGCTCTATATCCCAAATCTCGAGCAGTAACACATAACTTTGGTGAAGTTAACAAACATTCAGGACAGACCAGAAGACGCAACGAAGGTTGTTAAATTATGAAAAAACACCCCCACAAAAAAATAAAAAAGATTATGGGGAAAGTCATGGAGGCAGTGGGCTGTATGCATTACAGTTTGAGTTGGTGGTGAGTAAAGTCGTCACAAGTATTACAGATAGACTTCTTACTTCGTCTTTGGTCAGTCAACTGAGTCAGCTCCCGTTTTGATGGCTTTGCTCAGGTACATGTGGCTTTGCACACCGTACCTGCTCGGCTTCTCTCAGAACGCCCCACACACTACAGGATTTCTAGACGCAAATATTTAACATGTTCATTATCTACAATCCCTCTTTCCAAAGCCTTCCAAGTAGGGGTGTGCCATTTCATACTGTCTATGACAATACCAGTATAAGGTGGTGGAGGTGGTTTGGCTGACAAAAGATCAGACACGCAGCTAAACACCTTAAATGCAAAATGCGCTGGAGAACTATTACCGTGAAGGGTGGCAACACCACAAACATGTTCCACCACCTAAAGCTGAAACACATGGCCGAATACAACCAGACTACGAAGACACGTCAGGAGGACATGAAAGCTACGTTATTATCGGTGGATTTTTTTGCCTCTACGGTGGATGTGTGGCCAAGCCGTTTATCAGCCCACACAGCGCAGTTCCGCAGATTTTGGGCACATGTTAGTACTTTGTGCATCTCTGGAGCGCCAGCACAGCACGGGGCAGGGGCCATAGCAGCTGGATACCTGAGATCACAAGATCACAGGAGAACCACATGTTCCTGCAGAAATCCCACCCATAACAAAGTACTTCTCATGGTAATCAATTAGTATGTTAAGCTCATCTGGCCCTCCTAAAACTTCAGCAGCTTGGTTCATGCCTTCTCCTTTCTGTTGGTGTCCTTATAGAAAGAATGTGTTGTGTCGTGTAGAATTATGAAGTTTTTCACCCCCAAGATTAACTTTTCCTCCTCCAGAACGTCAGATTTCCTCTGGCTCTGACCTACTTACTATGTTTACATTTCAAGCTTGTGTAGTAGTAGTAAATGATTGGAAAAGTCACTTCCATACTGTGTGTGCAATAAAAATGCTGTTATCAAGAAGCAGCAACCACTAATAATAAGTTGTCCATTTTTTTCCCCATATCGTCATAAATATCGTTACTGCAAACTTCTTTTAAAATATCATGATGTAATTTTGAGGCTATATCGCCCACCCTTACTTCCTGACTGGACAATATCATTCTTTAAACACCCCACACCACAGGAAAATCACGCACGTCATTTGAAAGCATTGGACAATCAGGCCTTTGCTGGCTTTGATTGTAAGGAAGAGATCAGGACAAAAATCAGCCTGTTTATCCTGTAATATGCACCCTCACATCCTTCAGCTTGCTCATGTTCCCAGGTTTGTACAACTCTGTGGTGATGCTTTTGTGTGGAACAGGTGTGGTTGTAACCATATCATCAATGTTAACCATTTCATCATCTGACAGTGGTCACAATGCTGTGGCAGATCACTGTGGTGTAGCTTTATCCATACCAGGATTATTATTGCAGCGGAGAACTACTTGCTGACTTCTGCCTGTCAAACTTCTGACTTCAAACTCTGAATCTTTTTAATTAACACCAGGAGAAAATAGATTTCTTCCCCCCAGATAGTCATCATCGAGCCATACGAAACATATCAGCAAGCCAGCAATCGAAAAAAATCAATCTGGAGAGTCAGCTAAAAGAAAAAGTAGAAATGAGATAAAGCAGTGGATAAAAACTATGTAAAGGGAGGAATTGACTTAAGCAACAACAAACAGAGACAGTACCTCAGGCTACAATGCTTCTGCCAGCCTTCACTGAGTGCAAATTAATTGATGGAAAGCAAATGAGTAAGTGATTTTATTGTGCAGGCTGAAAAGAAATGTTTGAATCTATTACACCTTTGCTGAGGAGTCAGCATTATCACTGTGCCCTGCGAGGAGCAGCTCAGATTCTTTGTTTTGACGCTGACAGGAGGCATTTTGTCTTTTTAGAAGTTATCAGAGCGTGGACAGGTGCTCACCAATCATCCTCTGCTCTTTTTTTTCAGAAAGTGGTACAATACTGCTCACAGCAATTGTTTTTGAAAAATTTTACCTTCGATATGAAGGTGATATTTGAGATCTGAGATAGTTGCTCTATAAGGATGACATGATCAGGTCCCTGTGGTAGAAAAGATAAATTAATGCAACCATCACAGCAATTTTAGCAGACTTAAGATTGTGAAGTCAAATGGGCTTATTGGAAATATATACCAAAATGTGGATTTGCAAGATGTACTGTAATAATATTAATAACACAAATAACTGCTTTAATTTTTGCACATACAGTAAATCACCGTTGTTTGATCTGAGTTAAGTTAATCTTAAATCTTCAAAAAATGCTTTAAAGCAAGTACAAGCCAGCACAGATGTATGATAAAAAAGAGGAGGAAAAGGGCAAAAAAAAAGAAGATACTTCACACAGAATTATCTTTTACAGACAATAATGTCATGTTATTTTCAGTCTCTAGGATCCTCTGGACAAATGAATGAATTGTTACAGCACTTGTCACCATGTCTGAGCAGATAAAAGCTAATTGTTTCCACTGTTCTTAGATTTTAGCGGCGTACACCGTTTTTTCTTTTTTAAAAATAATGATGAAATCTTACTTTAAGAAGGACTACTGTAATATCTGTTTGAAACTTTGCTGCCTCTGCTCTGTAATTAAATCCACATTTGTAATGAAAGTACTGTGGTTATTACGCTGTCTGAGCTGCATAAATTTAGTTTCAAGTGTAAATTTGAAGTGTGTTATCTATTGTGCCATTCAAACACCAAGTATGTCTACTGTTAAGACCATTATTACAAAACACTATCACTATTTATTACAGCACGTGTAATTTATGAGATATTAATGACTTTAATTTGAAGAAGCACAAATTCACAGATGCACAAGCCTCTTCAGTTCATGTATTTACATGCACAAACACACCCCTGACCTCCCTTGTAAATTTCAGCCACTCGGACTTGGAGGTAAAGCTCAGCTTGGGCACAGGTTTGTGGGTTGATTAACTGGTCCTCTAAATAAAGTTGATACAGAGCTCCTGGTTGCAAACATGTCACACCCCTGGGGCAACATATGTTATTAGAAAGTTCCAGACGCGGCATAAAACTGATGCAACAACCAGAAACAGTTCAGGCTCAGCATCAGAAAAATAAGGAGCAGCTCACCTCAGTTTGTTGGTACATGTAGAGGTGATCTAGTTTAATAATGTCCTGGTGCTCGTGACACGCACTTCATGAGATCTGAAAGGGCGTATGTTTCAACAACAGCCTTCACCATGATCACTCACACTTGACTTTTGTTCAGTCCTTTAGATTAAGACCAGATCCTGAAACAGATGGGACAACCTGAGGGAGCTATGGGTCACAACTAAAACAAAACATCACAATTCAGGGAGAAATCATATTTGAAAGTTGCTTATTAGTGATGATTGTTCCTTTCATTTCCAACACGTTTATTTATTCCATGATCAAATTAAAAACCAGCAGGACTTGTTAATCACTGTATCCAGCTCATCACTTGCTTTTTATTGGCTCTGCAGACACCTGACTGGTCCTGCAGTTATTTGGAAAAAGTGCTGCTGGTTGACGGTGTGAATGTTTGTCATTCAGTGAAACAGCCCTTTTGTTTCCTTCTTTTTTTTTTAGTTGTGAAGGATCAGAGCTCTGATATCCAGTGGCAACTCTGCCACCACCCCTCCCCCAACCCCTGTACCTCTCTGGAGAAAAGAAGGATTGCCTATTTTTCCATCACCTGTGCTGGGCCCGGGCCTGTGACACCTGCTGGCCGTGCACAGTTTAGTGCTCCCCCTGTCAGCTAACGTATGGGTCTATTGATGTGCTGTGACTGGTCCGGGCTGATCTTACCCAACACGCATTAGGGCCAGCTGTTGCTCCTCATCTGTCTGCACGTGTGTGTGTGCCTTGATAGCCACAAGCATCCAGTAAACACAGACTGCTCCAAACATAATGCCCCATCTAGCTTCACCCCTTGTCCTGCTGCTCACAATACCATCATCTCCCAGCCCCGGACTAAATGACTGTAGAAGTGCCGGCGTTAATTGAGTCCAAGAATGTGGCTGATGGGGAAAAAGTTGATTCACTGCGAGTATGGTAATTGCAGTCTTGATTGCACCCGTCTGAGAAGCTAATTCTAGGATTCAGGATTCAGGAAGGCTTAATAGAACGGTTGGCAAATCGGGGATTAACAATACAACGTAAACACTACAAATTACATGCTGCTGTGTTTGACACTGATGATTAAGGTTAAAGAATTCAATGATGATTACTTTAAGTGCCTGAAAACAAACACAAAGAATCCTGATAAATACATGTGAAAACTAATCCAGACTCATCAAGTAATCAGCTGAAAAAACAAGAAATGAAAGGGCCAGATTTTCCTGTTAGCCACGTCTGATGTTGTTTATTTCCAAATGCACTTTATGAGGGAAGTTGGGCCAACAGCATCAGAGAAGCGGGCCTACCTAACCCAGTGAGAAAGATGAGGGAGACGCCCTTTTCAAAGTTTGAGCCCATGAACCCCTGAAAGGTCTGTTCATGCCCCTGCCGGCATGAATAATCACCCCCGGCTCTCCTGTAATGTGCTGCCGATGATATATTGGGCCACATTTATTACTGCTCTGCTTCCACCTGGCTAGGAGCAGCAAGTCCTCCATTAATAAAGAAAAAAAAAAGCAGGTCTGCAACAAGACTTCTGCACAGGCTAAAACTACAGGCTTAGATTCACTGTTAAAACTGGATGACCTCTTTAGTAAAATTAGAACAATGAAGGCTCCTGTTTCCCCCCCCAAAAAAGACAGGATGATATAGAGCTGGTCCTTATAGTGTCAGAAACAATTGCTCTGCTAACCTGTGTCCATTCACACCTTTTCTAGTGATAGATTTCTGTCATCTTCACAGAGAGCAAGCAACAGTCCAACAAGGACACATCCAGGGTCACACACATGCAGGAACTGAAGGTTATGACTTACGATAAGTCCTTCAAAGGAAGTTCTTATTGGAGTAATACATGGGATTAAAACTTGTGGAGTCACAGGATTAAAGCACCATTACAGAACATCCTTTAGTCGTCAAATTAATCATACAAACATGCTCCCTAAACCAACATATCACACTACTGACTTGGGGCATGCTATCATTGTGTAAGGAGGTGCTTTTTGAATATCATGTTATCTAATAACAGTGTTGAGAGATGAAAGAAAAAATGAAAAGGATAATGAATGGTTAATTTGTCAAAACAGCCATCTTTGAGCAAATTAACAAAAGGAGTCTAACTTCTGGCAGTGTCTTCTGATAATAACTGTTATTAATTCATAACAAGAAATGGGATAATATGAAGGCAAATATCAGACCCTGATATTTTTTAATTGTTTTTTTTTTTCTGGTAGGATGGGTAAATTTGTGCCCGACTGCAGAATACGTTTCAAACATTTTTGGCAGATTTACAGCAGCTTTCACACAGCCCACCTTCTCTGGTCTCTAAAGGATGTTGCACTTCTGCTCAACCTACTTTTATTTCACCTCTTTTTGATGCTATTTGCTGAAAGTACTTCAAAAGCAGGCCTGAAGTTGATAAAGGTCAGCATTGTTAAGCGCCTGTATGTAAGTGGGAATAGCCTTTTGTATCATCGAGTGTTACTCTGGTGTGCAGAGAGCCTCAGCCTCGTGGTATTCTGAACCAACAGAGGGGAAAATGTTGCGAGTGATTGCACCTGCAGAGCTCCGGTATGCTGTTTGTACATCAGCGTGCATGCAGCATGTGCCCAAGAATGCATGTGTGCCAAGAGGTCGCAACATGAATCAATTTAAATCCATCTTCTGCACAGAAATTACTTATTTGTCCAATTTATTACAGGCTGTTCCATTCTATTGTGAAAGGCCCGAGAATTCGCACGCCTCCTGATTGAAATCATTGCCACTGGGAGAAGCTAGCCAACACCCTCAGAGGAGCTGCTATTCTGGAAGTGAGTGAATCATTGATTTTCAGCAGGAAATCATGAAGGCGAATCTAAGGTAAATGAGAGAGTGGAGATGGCAAATGGTTCTAGTTCTGCAGGATATTCAGTTATCACGGCATTCTTTTATAGACAGGCCGCGGTGTCCAGCTATTTTCAAGCTTGTGGTTAAGTGAGGACCAGTCACTCTCAGAGGGAGTTTGTTCCTGCGCTTTGGTGGAGTGCAAATGGAAAGCACCCTTGAGTGAGCAAAACTGTGCGAGACAGAGTTTAAAGGAAATTGTAATCTTTCCAAAAATAAAAACGAGACAAGCAAGCAATAACATCCTGAACCAACACAGAAATCCTTTTGTGGCTTCTGCTGCCAAAGGGTTGCGCTATGAAAATGAGCTGCTTTGATGTTTGATTAAAAAATATCCTATTTCTTTGAATCCCTGTAAGAATAGTTTGAAAATTAATAATGCTTGAATTAGATGTAATAAAAAGGGAACAGAGCAAAGCCAGCACAGTAAAATTGTACAATACAGTACTTTTTTTTTTTTTTTTTAAAGGAGCGTATCTGACATCTTTATTAGAAGTAAACAGCTACAGCTTTTCAAATACAGTGACAGTCTGTCCTCTGCTGTGTGGTGACAACACAAATCTGAAGTTACATGTGCATTGAAAGAGAAAAGTCCTTTTTGTGTCTTGGAGTCTAATTAATCAAAACATTTCTTTGTTAGATGTCAAATTACAAAAAGCAGTGAGAAAAACACATTAGGCAATGAGAGAAACTGCAGACTTGAAAATAAGGTGTCTGGTTGTTTGTGCCACTGACAGTCAGAGATGAAGATTAAGGCAGTTAAAGCTTCTTTCTCTGGGAATAGATGCGCTCGGTATAGAAGTCATTTTTAGACTCGGGTATGTGAAGTTATAACATAGATGTGTTCAGCTGCTTTTTTAAAAAGTTAAAAGGTGGCGGGTCGTTTTTGGCCTTCATGAAGCCAAGAGATGTGACAATCTGAGGGATCTGAGAATATGAATTATTATAATACCTAAACCATGATACGACATTTCAAAACAACTCGCTAGACACTATTTAGATAGCAAGGGATGTGGGTTGTTGACTTTCATTCATACTATTATCTAAGGTCCTTCATTATTCATTATTGTAGTCTTTATGGGTGTCAAAATAAATACTTCTCTATTATTCACAGTTGTATCCAGTCATGTTTTTAAGGGATTATTCACTTTGATAAATTATGCCATCTGTCTTGGAATGATGAGTAAAAAACTAAGAGCTTGAGTAAAAAACAAATCGGGACTAATTCTGTCTGAAATATCTATTTTATATTAATTGAAAAAAAAAAACTTCCTAAAACAACTATTTTCTTACACCCTTTTTTAAAAGTTATTTCTGTCGATTCCACACTGTATTTTAAAAAAATGCCAATGTTACCTTTTTAATACCTTTAATTGAAGATCAATACTGGCTGCCTGTGGGATGATTAAGTATTGTAATAAAAAAAGGGTGATACTATGCTGCATTGATGTTTTCCACCATCCCACCATTTGTCTATGTGAAGTATAGCCCAGGTCATAAGGTCAAATGAGAGTCATAAAATCAAAGACGTTTATTTTTTCCCCTTTTTGCTCAGACAGCACATAAAAACTGCGGGCCACAGGGTTGTCCAGCCTTTGATGATTATGTGTGAAATTGAAGCGCAAAAGCAATCTTAAAAATTAGCTTGATAAAAGCTCTGTTGGTGCAAACCATGCAACCACCGGTAACAGCACAAGTTAAAAAACACAATGTTGGGTTTGCCAGAGAATTTCAGGCTGCTTTACAACTTCATTTAAAAACATATTAAGCCTGACGTTTCAGATGAGTCACGATTCGTATGATGCATTCATCCGGCTGTGTCAGCCTTTAACATTTTCAGATTATACAACCAATTGACTTGGCCAGCCCGGGGCTGCTTGTTAGTTAGCTGTGATGGACCTGTGCCAGAACCTGACAGAGCAAAGGCAAAGAAACGTTTGGCTCAAGTGTCCAAATGCAGGAGCACATCAGTAAGTAAAGCACCTGGCTGTCTTGAGGTATATCTTCCTGTGAAAGAAGCCGTCAACAGGACAAAGAGCCGGGTACTGCACTGCACTGTGTTTTATCCCCAGCCTGGTGCAAACAATAAAAAAGCCTGGCACTGTGTTATGGGGTGTGTGTGAGTGTGTGGGTGTATGTGTGTACACATCTGAGTGCATGTGTGACTGAATCTCCCGAGCAGCTTAAGTGAAAGTGATAAGCAGCAGAAACAGCGTTGTGCTTCTCACAGGCTGCTTCCAACGATCACTGGGAATTCATCGCTCTTTCTCACTGTCAAGCAGGAAGAGGAGGGGGGAAAGTGTATTTAAAGGATTTTCACAGTCCTTAATGCTATTTATTACATCTCACCAGCTGCAGCGAGGAGTGGCTACATGTAATTGCGGCCATATATCTTTTGGCCTGAAGACAACCAATCAAGATGGATTCCTTTGCCATTGCTGGGATTGACCGTGAGTGAATCCTGGTGACTTAGAGACGGGACGTTATTTAACATGGACCCAGAGTGACGCTAAGGAGCATTAGGTTCCGGGGTTGTTAAAGCACTTGTCACACTCCAAAGGCATCCATCTGCACAACGCTGGCTTCAATCAATAGATAAGTAATCGGCTGCAATGAGAGTCAGCATGCAGTATTACTCACCGGCTCTGCCCTGAAACAGCTCCACCGCCCAGTGAGCGGAGAAGCACAGAGCACGCAGCTCCATCACAGGGAACTTATCTGTCGGCTGAGCACGACAGTATCGACAGATCCAAACTAAGAGCACCTTTGTATTGGTGCAATCACTCAGCGGGATTCATGTTGCTTTCGTGTTGCAACCTCTCGCTGCCACAGAGCCATCGTGACAAATAAATATATCGTACTCATGTGATCCCATCCTTTGATTCTATCAGTGGCATGTAAATCACTCTTCTACAAAGCCAAAGCTGAAAAAGGAGTCTCTGAGAGCTGGGCAAGCTCCAAGACTCTGGACACCTTTTTTGTCTTTTATAAATTACTCAGGATGTTTCAAAGTGACCAACTACCAGTTGGTTTAGATGGAAGTTAGGATTTAGACCAAATGAGAAGTTTAATGAGAAGAAAACACCCCTAAATTAAGCGTTCTGTTTTCTTTTCTACCAGAGTCTAAGAGGGGACAATGCCAGATAAGTTTGCTGAATGTCAGACCACCAAGCTCCAGTCTCCCTTCAAGGGGTTTACATCCAAATGTCTGTGCTGGTATCACATTTCTCAGGTCATATGTTTATTTTCCACAGGCAGACAGAGCCTACGTACAAATGTATCACCATTTTCCAGATCAAAATACCTTCGAACCACACTTGGCTACAAAATGCTGTTTGTCATCTGTGCTTGTTTACATTTGGGTAGTAGAGCATTGTGGCAGTTATCGGTACATCAACGTACAGCTTTGGTTAGTGGTAGATAGCTGCTCTACAGATCACAGACCATATAATATTACTGGGAGGACCTTCCTACAATAACAATATATCAGTAGCCAGTGTGGTAACATTTAACAATGTTGTTGACTCAGACATGTACGGAACTGCCTTTTCTCCTATTTATCTTACCTTTGTTACATTTTTTTTTCTTTTTAGTTACAGACAGACAATTGTACGAGTCCTTCCCATCCAAGTCCCAAGCAAGTTGCAAGTCATTCGTTCCAAGTCTTAAGCAAGTCTCAAGTTTTTCTGTTGTGGGCAAGACAAGTCGAGTCACAAAGGTTGTCAAGTCAAGACGACTCAAGTCACGAGGTTGTCGAGTTGGGTCAATAGTCATATCAGGTTTATATCTTAGAGAGAGAAACCTTATCTTCCTAAAGTAAATATCAAAAAATACCATGCAGATTAGTCTGCAACTCTGCATGGATTGAACCATAAATTTTAATATTATAATGGAGAGCTATAATTATATTTTAAAACATCATTTATCATCAGGTACAAATTTAGCTGCCTATAGTGACTGGCCATGAGCATTTGTTTTGCTGCCATAGGGTCTTTCCCAACAGTGGTTGGTGAAATTGTTTGTCTTATTATTAGCAACAAAACACAATCAACCAACATACCAACAACACACACATGCACACACACTTCTAAAAGTATTTGCTTGGTTTCACCTACTTGGCTTTGTGTGCAGTCTTTAAATGGTGGATAAAGTTGGACGTTGTTCCCTCCTTTTCCTTTATTTAAGCGTTGCATATCTTGCATTGCGTGTTCTTCCTTTTTCCATTCGAGTGGAAGTTTTTAAATGTAAACTGCACTAATTTTGGAGCAGCAGAACTGGCTACAGGCTCAGGGGCAGTCACCATTATTTGCTAACAACAGCTGCTTGCGTGCTTGAGATCTCGCTACACACCTGTCTCCAATTAATCAATCAACAGCAGTGTGAACCTATACCATGGTGAACATGCTACTAGTCATCCCAGTCAGCTTGTCAAGTCGAGTCAAGTATGGACTCATTGTCTTTCAAGTCAAGTCGAGTCTTGAGTTTTTTACCCTTAAAGGGATAGTTCAGGTTTTTTTTAAGTGGGGCTGTATGAGCTCTATGTGACCACTAAGGGCATTAGATACATGTTTCCTCTGTATTCCTTTCAGTCGCTATCTGTAGCAGCTCTTCTTCTGTGTACTTCGGTTCATACAGGTATCCTTTTGGTTCCAAAGTGAAGGGAACTTCATCGTCGCTGTCATAGTCACTCATTGTGAATTTCCTACGCTGCCTCACAGTCCTTAGAGTACAAACAAAAGAATTATAATACTTGATCAAAATTTCACGAGGATACAACCAGTGCCCAAGCATAGCTTGTTTACATTCCCTACAGCTGAAAGGAGGAGGGGAGACGGAGCGCACTAGCGCTGCGCGGAATGATACATGGTTAGTTTTGTCCGGATCAATGTTTATATTTCCGAAGACTTAATGCACTTAAAAAATATTTTAAGTAGCGTACTCTTAAACTGTGGTATTACTTTTTGATTTTAGTTCTTGTAGGCAGAGAAAATAGCCTTCGAATTTGGTACCATCTCTCCCTGTTAGCGCCATATTTCCTCGTCACCAGCAATTACAGTCTGTGTCTTACTGAGGGAGAGGAGACACCTTTCTACTGTATCTAATGTCCTTAGTGGTCACATAGAGCTCATACAACCCCACTTCAAAAAAACTGAACTGTCCCTTTAAGTCGAGTTGAGTTACAAGTCGTCAAATTGCGACTCTAGTGGAGTCTCAATGACTCAAGTACAATTGTTTGGTTACTGACATCATGTACTTCTTCTCTTAGTTCAGCTGGTTAGGATTTTAGTTCATTAAAATCAAAACTTTAATACTCAGTGAAATGTCTTTCTTCCCTGCAACCCACTGGTTTGATGCATCTTTGAGCACACAAAGCACTTAATAACTCTGTGACTCATAAATCAGGTCCTGTTTATACTAATGTCTTTATAATTATTATGTTACCACTGAAAGAAAACTTCTGACCACAGTGACACCCATCCATACTTGAGGGAAGCTACAGGGCTCAGTGTGACACAGCCTCTCTGCTTAAGCTGCAGCATAACACAGTGAAGGTTAATATCTGTGATCTATCTTTGAAATTTACATCTGAATATTTGTTCCTAGTCCCAAAACCATATTCTCATTAGGCATGAAGCCTGCACGATATTGCGCTGTTATTGCCCTGCATGACTTTTCTTCAAACATTATTCTTATTTGGACATTGGGCTTGAAATAATTAAAGTTTTCACAGTTTCAGGTTGTTATGTTTAAACCTTGACTTAAATTCAGGCTAGCTAATCAATGCAGCTCTATTTATAGATGTGTTCACACAAGATTCATGAGGTTATTCCTGTACAGAAACTGAAAGTAGGACAACAGTAATTCCTTTCCTCTTTTGGGTAGCCCATAAAAAAGGTCAGTATGTAGAGAAGATGAGTTTCTGACTAATTCAATTGTACCTACTTTATGTTTCTACTTTGCATCACATAATGCCTCATACTTTCTAATGATACACACAGAAAGTACTAATAATTTGATAATGTTTGTTTTTGTAACTCTATAAGAACAAACCAGCTCCTCTTCTCCGTACAGCTTATTAGGAACAATGAGTGTGTTGGGCTGGAGAAAAACACAATTAGTCCTTTAAAAGTTCAAAAGATGAGCTCCTCTGCACCACTTTGACTGTGCATTAAAACCATGTATCATTAAAAAACAAAAGACCCACAACTTTGATCCAGACTTCTGGGGAGAGTTCCACTGAAAAATAACAGTTCAATGCAAAAAAAAGATCATTAAACTGCGAGCATACACTTCAGCTGACACATTATCGATCACTGCTGCTGGAATAAATCTTTGTTCAATTTCAGCTAGTGCACCAACCCTCTAACTTTTGTGGAAAATTTGCTCAACCTAAACACATTCAACAGCAATTTCTCTTAGGATTAACAACTACAACAAATGCACAAGCGTTCAGCAGAGGCAGCAGGAGCAAAGCCAGAACACATGTCTGTTTTTTAACAAAACGATGGATAAGCCAACAATGATGGCGGCACTGCCTCAGGGCGTCACATCTTTCTGTGCGGCTTCATCACACAATCAGTAGCTGAATCCTTATTGAGAGCAAATAGACTTAGCTCAGTGAGAAAAAAGGCCTGACATGAATTTAACAATCAAAACAAGGATATGAATAGCTTCTGAGGGGAGGGCAAAGGTTGGCTAATGTGCTTCGCTGCATAAGAATGTAATCAGTGTTCACATGTTCTGCATACTAACCTTCTTCCCAACAGACGTGATTACTGCAGGTTACCCGGGTCATACCTTCTGTCTGCAGCCTGAGGACAGCGAAGCAGTGTTTTGATGCTATCTGATGATGCTTAGGTGAGTTCATTGTTTATGGAGTACAATGCCAACAGCATTGAAAAGCTTAATCATCCTTGTTGTTTTCAGTGTTTATTCTCCCAGTGTTTTTGTCGTTTTGTCGAGAATTCCGCCCCCTTCAAACAGTGCATTAGCATACAGCAGGCCATAAATCAAATTAGAAGCATGATGTTGATGGGGTCTCCTGCTGTGAGTTTTCTCCACAGACATGGACAACAACACAGCTGGGAGCTGATATGCACACCGAATTACTTTGTGCTCAACAAATATATGCGGGAGACTCTCAAAGAAAATGGAATATTTAATTTCTCATTTGAGTGGATCACCAAACCTCATGTAGGAGTACCCTGGGTTATTTATGATGAGGATGATGTCATGTACTATGTGAACAGCTGCAAGTCAGTCCAATAATTTTTGCTTTAAAGACGACAAGACTACAATTTCCCTCATCCATCACAAGCCACTGTTAAATCAAAATGAAAGGCAGGTGTTCAACCTACACAAGGTTGTGCTCACATCAGAACTGAGGTCTCTTCACATTCTCTGCATCACATACAGCAATATTATGTATTAAAGAAAATGAACTCCTCAAATTGTTTGCAATCCTATAACAGGAAACATTACTTTGAAATTGTTGATCTATTTACTCACACAGTCTCTCACAGAGTGACAATTGTCCATGTCTTCCTCAGAGATACACAACCAGTCTAATTGCCATTTTTTCACACCCAGTCATGTCCTGTTGCAAATTTACAATTAGTGGAGATATTTATTTTTATCATAACACATCTTTTTCAGTATTTTGTTGTACATGTCCCCACTGTTTGAAACATGTTGCTGGTTTCAAATTTAAAAACAGGATTTCTTGATTTTTTTTTTTTTTTTACAAAATAGATATGGCCTGAAAATGAAACCTCACAGTTTTCCAACACCACACTCTAATGACAGTTAATTTTTTTTATTTTTTGTATAAAAATGCAAATAAGAGACTCATAGGTACCAAAATCTAACTCTAACAACATAAAAAGTTATTTTTGGGGTCATTATGTTTATTACATTAACTTTTGTTTTTTAGTTGTGGGGTACCACATGGTGTGTTTTGCTTTATACAGCAGAAAATGTCGACTGTGTTCCCTGTCCCATCTTAGGAATAAGGTATATGATCATTTCCATTACTAATTATAAACTCACTTTTATTCAAAGCTTTGTTGTTTCTATATATGTACATCACCTGGTCATGTTGCGAACACAAGTTCCTACCTGTCATTGTTTCAGGAAGGACAGGTATAATGGTGACAATGACACTGTGCCTGTTTTGGGAACAGACTCTTCATTAACGCTTGTAGCCATGTGGTTGTTGTGTGTCTTTGTGGGAAGTAAACGAAAGGAAGGGTGTGAACTTTGAGAGCACCGAGGAGTCAGGAAGCAAGTTTGAGATAACATTCAGATTTGTTTTCTTTGAATCATCGAGCACAAATAAAGAATAGACAGATATTTCGATTAATCAACCAACACTAAATCTGATAACTGATACACTATTTCTGCTCTATTTTCCGTAATATACATAAAAATTTAAGCCAAATCATTGAACATATTGCATAATAAAAGACACCCTTGTGTTCAACCACACATTACACAATATTTCTGTTTAAGCATTTAAGTACGAAACCTTTACAGACTTCAAATCAATGACTCTTCTTAAAGGAACAATTGAGCTCAAATTGTTATCTGGCCCTGCTCTATTTGGCATATTCAGTAAAGACATGTCATTCTTCTGGTGACAGTGGGTATTGATTTTTATAGGCTCGCCTGCTCTAAATATCAGCCTAATACAAAAGGAGACACAAAGGCTATTCTCTGTGGAAGAGTGTTTCATTCAATAACTGCTCAGAGCACTGCTCCAGAAATTTAAAGGAATTTTGGGTGAGAATCTGAGAACTATTCAGCGGACCTATTGTTGCTTGTGCCGTGGTACGCGAGGCTAATGGAATAGCTTCTGTTGTCCTGTGAAAAGGAATTATGATGTGTAAATGTGTGGCTGTGTTAACCCAAGACAGAAGCTTCAAGGTTTTAAAACAGAGCAGAACAATCCCGTCCACCAGTGCAGCCCTTCTCTTGTCCCGCACCCCTTGTTCCATATGTTGCAGAGATTTGATTGCATGCCATTTTCCAGCTCATTAATGAAGACTTATGCTGCATTTGTAATGAATGTGTCCTGCTTGAAACATGATCAAGTTTCTGGACTCGCTGAGTGCTTTTAAGATGATTGCTTTCACCTCTGTGGTTGGTTTCACTGGTGTGGCAGGAGGAAGTAACCGTGGAAATGGAGAACAAAGGGGAGGAACCTAATTACAAAAGGATTCTTTTGAAATGGTATACAGAAAGAATACAGGAGATTAGAAAAATCAAAGGAGCATGTTGAGGAAAAAATATTCTTGAAATGTAGGACAATGTACATCAGAACACACTCTGCAAAAAAATAAACTTAAGCCTGGAAGAGTAAAAATATCTGCCGATGGGGGGAGAAATTATTTGCTTGTCAGGTTCTTGAAATAAGAAAAATGATTTAATACAAGAAACTAAACAAGTAAATCTTTCTTACCCATTAGTAGGATGTTTTTTTACTCTCTACAAGCATTTCAGGCCTTATTTTGGTCTTTAAATATCATAAAAAAAAGACATTTCTCTGCACTTGTCAGGTGAAGGTAGCTCATATAAAGTCAAATAAGACCATTCTACTTAAAGACACAAACACTTGCTTAGATTTCACTTTTTGCAGTGGACTGGTCAATAATGCTTATTTTGTAGCAGGTTTCCATGAATTTGACCAAGCCAGCTGTGCCACATTGCCACAATTTTGAACAAGCAAGACCTTGATACAGAATCAAGACCCAGTTTACAAGAGCCCTAAACAGCTGAAAAACGAACTCTCAGGGACGCCTTTCAGCCAAATCTCGCTGTATTCAGACTCTGCAGATGTAACTGCTGATGCACATCAGCTGTATTCACAGGAGGCAGGGTATCAGTGCTGACATCTATTTGCAGCAACACTCTCAGTGCCCATCATTCTGAGGCTATTGTCACTAGCATGCTAAGTAATTACAACTCAAAGCTCTGGTGGCTTTACACTTTGGAGGTTTCACCTCACTTTGTATGCTCTTTTCTTCTTTGGTGGTTTGTTTTAAGGTTTGTGTTTTAATAGAGTTTAAAAATTCTAGGAAGAAGTTTAGAAGTCATTTCACAACCTGGAGAAAAACAACTGTTTCTAGATTTCAACTAGATTTCTGTTTGTTAGAAATGTAAAACACCAGTTTGTTGAGTAAAAATTGAGCCTTTTCCCCATGTAGAATACATTAGCTGGTGTCATTTCTTGGATGAATCCATATATTATGCAGTGTGGCTGAGGAAGACATCAGGATCGTTTAATACCTCCAATGAGAGGCATTACAAGGAAATGACTATCTCGCTGCTGACACCCCTCTCTTGGTCTCTTCGAGGAACGCTCATTTGCAACTTTAATTCCACAAATGGACTCCAAAGCTGTGTTTACAAGGAGCGAGACTGCCTTAGCTGTGACAGCTCAAAAGCAGTTTCCTGGTAATAAATAGACTAATGCAGCATAATCAAGTCGCATATACACTAATGTCTTCTTGAGAGCTCTTTAGAAGTCCATGTCATTGCAAGTTGTATTAAAAATGTATCTTGTGTGGTTTGTTTTTTCATGCCGTATGCTCTATGTGTCATACAAGAGGAAGCATAGTGGCACAGGCAGGGAAATCAAAGCTTCATGGCTGCTAATGACAATAAGCTGTTATAAAAATGGGTCAAGAACTGACAATAGGGAGTTGATTGCACATGTTATTATGTTGCCCTAACAATAAACCACCCGCTTTGTGCTTCCTCACTCTTTTACACCCAGCCACACTCTTACAATAGACACACACGTACTGATGCATGCCCCTCTCATCGTTCAGTAACAGCTTGGTGCTGGTGCAAAGAATGGTTTACTTTAGCTTTAAAAAAATCAGTGGAAGTATTGCTCAGTGAATGTCAATGCTAGTAAATATGTCACATGCTTAGGTTGCAGCTCCCCAAATAATACAAGGGTATTCTCTTATGGCTGTCACGTATGCCACCCCTGTCCTCTCACTCCTGAAAGCTGAGAGAGCGTGGGGTCCAGGGAGTGTGGAGAATTGTGTCTTAAATGCACAAGTGTGTGAGGTTGTAGAAGATGCGGCGATGCCAGACTGAGGCTCTGAAGAGGTGTTGGCATCCCACGCCCGGAAAAGTGTGGAAATTTGCAGAGCGGAGAGGAATTAGCGACCCCCCACTGGGCCAAGCGGATGGGTGCATGGGGAAAAAAGGGGGGAGGGAAGGGAGGTAAAACTCAATGATGGTGTAGAAAATGACCTCCAAGAGAAGAGAAGAGGAGGGAATGAGCGGGGAGGGAGGGTGGATGGGTGGTCCGCTGGGACAAGCACAGGGAGGGATCCAAAGCCAGGTCACCTTCTCCAGAGAGAGCAGCTGTGAACACTCTGCCCCTGGGAGAAGGGTCACAGTTGAAAGCTCTGTATCTTATAAAGCGAAGCCCAGATTCTTCCTCTCGCTGCCTTCACCCTGCACAGGTCTGCAATAACAAAGCCAATTAAGAAGCCCAGGAGAGGAGCTAGCGCAGTCTCACAGTCGCCTCGCGCTGACTTGGCAACCAGAATTATAGCTCTGGAGAGTACCATTCAACATTGAATATAGAGAATACCAGCAATTACCAGTGAATGGCTTCTTTCTCTTCATTTCACCAACTGATGTGATGACTCATAAAGCCGCCTAAATTATCCCAGATGCATGCTAATCCCAGCGTGCTGAAATAATCGATGCAACAGCCTCACACCTTGTGTTTTGGTGTAAATGTGTTTGTTTCGGAGAGATCTGACAGCCATGAGGTGTTCCTTATTTACTTTGTGTGGCATTTCATGTGGCCTTTATTTCATCGGGGTGTCACATTGCATGACATTAATTCAGATTCAGCTGCAAGAATCGATATCTTGGTGGTGTTCTGGGAGACATGCGGTGAACTGACAGGTTGATCTCTGCTGCTCGTCCTCTGCTGTCCGGGAGCACGTGGAGTAAAATAACGTTTTTGTGGGGTGATATGCGCAGATGAGGCTGCCATATCTATGAGACAAACTGTGAGAATCGTTGGACGTTGTTACCTCAGCAGTCATCCCCGTACAGTGATCCAGGTCACGAGGCTGGTTATCATCCCTCGCTATACCTTCTGTTCCAGCAATTGCTTTCAGATTGTCTCTGTGTATAGGAGCAGCCCTGTATGAAAAAGTGATTGTAGACAGTGGATGCAGGCTCAGACCCTTTTCATGTGTGGCTGGGCTTTAGCCATGTGCTCTTCTGTTACTGTCATCTTGTAGATTTGAAATCCCTCCTCGATCGATTGCACTAAAAGCTCTAATCTGATTGTTAAAAGAGCTGATTTGACAAAGCTGTTATCAAACTGATTTAAGCACCAATCAATAGCACATTATGTGTGGGTGTCTCTTTTCTTTGAGGGTTGTGGTAACTTTTCCAAGGACAGATTTCAGGAATGTCTTTCATCTCTAAACCACTGAAACATGCTTGAAACAGGCAGATACTTTCCTATGCACATTTCCTCAGGCTGTGGTATCTAGTTAACGAGTAAAACACTAATAATGCATAACCGCTGAAGTGTGGAAATGACAAAAAAAACCTGTCATATCTTTGTTGATGTTTTAACATTAACTGTCTATTGAAATAGGCTCCCAACCTCCACTGTGTTCATGTGTGATTGTATTTTTCAGGATGGTGTAATGGTCCATGAAGAGTTGTGTAGTCCCCCTGAAAGGATCATTTCTCAGAGTGAACAGGAATGCACATAGACAGCAATTTCAACGCTGTTTCCCTCTTCCATCTTTTCCATGTCATTCACCATTCATTCCACACACGTATTCAACATTAGAGGGCAAATAAATTGATTGCCAGCAGCTGAAGACACTTATCTCCCAGCGAGTCAGCTTTGCACTAGAGACCCCAATACCAAAAAGCGGGAAGCACTTCATTACGTTGATGCTTAACAGTACGACGAAAAAAAGAGCAAACACTGGAACAACACCAGCAAACTGGGGTAACAAACACACTAAACAGTAAGACCAAGATGGAGTGCGACACTATGATCAAGACCTCGAGGCTAAGCTGTGTTCATTAGTGGCAGCAACGCAGAATGAATGGAGCTGCTTACTTATTCTACAAGCATCCTGGTAAAAGTGAGCAGGCAGGAGCAGGGCTAGCCTTAGCCTCATGCTCGCCTGGGTAGTGATGGCCAATTAAGCCCTTCTCTGATGAGCCATGCAGAGGCCCGGCAAGCAATTAGGATGCCTGGAGTCTGTGCTCATTACTGCTACAGAGTACGGGGCATTGTCCTGTGTAACACTCATCTGCAGCCATGAGATTCAGGACACTCCTATTAAAATGTTGATTTATATCATTCAAATGGAATGAAAGGAGAGATTGTCATCTATTCTACAGCTTTACTGTTTAAAACTGATGCCTCTTTGTAGATAGAAAGCCCTTCTGATTTGACATTCACTACAGTCTTTTCAGATGTGATTCGTCAATATGATGCAGATAACCAATGAAGGAGTTGACATACTCTAATGCATTAGAAGTGATATTGTCTTTTGAGTGACAGCCCGCTCCCTCCTGTATTGATTGGCTCATGTTTCGGGATGCGACGCTGTTCAGAGGGGTCAAAATCCAGCTTTAATGCAGTCAGGAAGCTGGAGAGAGACTGTGAAGATTACTGAGTCAGACGCGCACACAATAAAGGCTTCTTCAACATAAGGCAAACATAAAGGTAAATATTTCTGTTCTTCAGCAAACCTCCGACACAGATGGAAAGATTTATCTTCATTTAAATGCATGAGGAAGGAAAACAATAGGATCATTTGGAGATATGAAGTATATGCCTCCCTACTGTAGCTTATCAGATTACATAATAAAAGAAACAAAACACATTTTCAATATATCTGCTGCTGACTGATGCTGTTTCCAGATAAGGATCCTGTTGTGATAGGAGACGACTTTTATAACAGATGGCACTTTGGTAGAAATAATTGTGTTTTAAGAAGCTGCAGTGCAAATAAGCATGATTCATTTTAAGTGCTCTGTGTTTATACAGTTCTTTAAGAGTATTATAATTGTTTGCTCTGCACATGGCTCGGGGCAAAGATGGAATAAATGAGCGCCAAAGGTCTACTAAATAATAGTAGTGAGCGCTGGAGTTGCACAGAGGCACAGAGAATAACACAGCCCAGCTAATGTTGCTGCAGACCTGAGCTCCTCTGCTGCTCAAAGGCTTCTGTTGCAGCCAAAGCCCTCGTGTGCTGCTGCTGCCTCCATCCTTTCACCACCAACCGGAGGAAGTCCATTAAGTCGGTTTGGAGACTTTGTGATTTCCTGCTCTCGTGGAAGCCGAACCTGCCAATCCCTCTTCTCCCCCCGGCATCATATTCCCCATTTCCCCCGGTTAGCACCAGAGGCAGGTGGCACTAAGTGCTAACCATATGGCTGCTGCCGTAAGAATAACAGTGAGGGATCAGCTCCAGTGGGCACTGAGTTCCACTGCGATGGAGATCAATGAGAGGCATTTATCACCCGAGGATGGGCATGTGTGGGTGGGTTTGTGAACTTTATAGAAACCAGTTTACAACTTGCCAAATTGCAGGGGGAATACGCCTGATCAGAAGGAAAAAATACAGAATATGAATATGTGTTTCAGGGAAACAAACACATTGAGGCTGTTGGTGTGCATGTGCAAACATAGTCAGATTGGGCCACTGGGAGTAATACATACAGAGGAGCCATATGTGAACAGAGCAATGTGGCTCATTCCACCAGAAATGAACTTTTTTCCTCTGAGGGCTATTCGCTGATATCCAACCTGTGGCAGTCTTAACATGCGATCATGCTCGTACACACCCACACACAAGGGCTCGGTAGTAAGGACCAAATCACATTTACAAGCAACTGTGAAGATTTTATTAAGACTTTGAAAGAATTAATTTTTATCCACACTTTGTCTACTCTTCAAAACATGCTTTGAGAGACCTGAAAGTACATGTAGGAAGCATAAAATGAAGGCAACAATAAGACCAGACAGTCATACTTCTTCTGTGCACGTCACAGATAATATGCAAATTAATTACAGCTTCTTTGTTATATCTCAACATATCTTTCTGCACTGAGAAACAGAAAACTAAATGTACCCACACATTATACCAGCTTCACATAGGATAGAGTAAAAAGTTTCAGCAGCAAGCAGCAGTCTAAGCACCTTGTTAGGGTCGAGTACACACATCCTGCAGGGTGTTGTTACAGTCCCAGTCACCCTGCTAACTTTTGATGGCGACTGAATGGCATATGACTGAATAGTAGCTCTGTGTCCAGGGGAGAGCAGAGCTGAGTGCAGACCTGAACATATGGACATTAGCATAGGCTGACGGCAGCCTGCTGGCTCTCAGGCTGTGCGCTGGGACCGGCCTACCTGACGCTGAGCCTGGTTCTGGTTGGACACCAAGCAGAGTAAAAACTGGCCTGGTTCCAGCCAAGAAGCTGGATAGTGGCCAAGGTCGTTTGTGGACACTCCAGTTAATTGACATATAGTAGAGAGTGACAGCACACCACGCTAAAAATAAATGGACGAGCTGAGGAGGGGTAGTGCTCACTCTTGAATGTTGCAGCTGTCTTCAAAGCTGCAGAAACGACTTGGTGAATGAAAATGGAAAAAGGCGAAAAACAAAGATACATGATGCTCATTTCTGCCATCTGCAGCTTTGTAATACAGGGAGGCAACATGCACTCAGTGTACGGCATACTTCTTATCAAATGTAGTGAGCTAAAGCGAATGGTTACTTAATGCTGAATAGACTCAACATACTGAAACCGTGCACACTCTTCAAAGTTTGATCAAATGAAAAAAAAAAACGTGTACAACCTCCCTCCCAGATCTCTGGCTGGTGTTCGCAGGCTGCACTTGTGATGGCTGACTGAATAAGGTTTGCTTGATGGCTTTTTATAACACCTGCATGTGTGCCCGCCTGTTGGATGAGCTCAAAGCAGATCAGTGGCATCATTAGCATCCAGCAAACGTTACATCCCCTGAGAGAACTGTAGTTTTTTTTGCATCCCTAGGTTAGCTCCGTTCCTCATCCTGTTAGATTTCTTCTTTAAGTGCAGAGGTGCAGATTTTTTATTTGGATTTGTTAATCAAGACTTTTATTTATCTGTTTTCTAATATTGTTGAAAATTACATTTTTGACCTAGTCTACAGAGTACTTAGTTGAACCACAGATCAATCCTATCTTTAATTTCTAAACTTATTTCTTAGATGAAGATCTAGCTAAGGGAAATGGTGAAATGCTTTAAAAAGAATCTTTTGAAAAATTCTCAGCTCTCCAGCACTTTAATTAAAAATCACAATTTAACTCCCAATATTAAACACTGGTAAACTTTAAATGTAACATAATTTTCACAGCAATTTATGCACAAATTAAGTTTTGATTATGTTGGATCAAAGGAGGCGAGTGCAGAGTTCATGTTTACTCATTTATAAAAGGATATCTTAGTGGGCAAGTCGATGAGTATTTCTGTATGCAATAGTACAAAAATAAACAGCTGAGATGTTTCAGGCAGTCCTGGACAAGTGTGTCAGTTTCAAACTTTGCAACACTGCAACAGGAAAATAAAATCCATCAACACATATCATGGATAGTAACGTCTCGTTGACTCTCCATTGTCCTACGATTTGAGTCAGACCTAAGGATCTCTCACACAGAGACTTCTAGAAACAGGACGACTCATGTCAGCGTGGTCGTGGTGCTGCATTACGATCTCAGCATTCTTCTGACAGAAATGCCACTGCGAAAACATTCAGGGCCGCCTACGTCTTACGAATGCTGAGTTCTTGTCTAGAATGTAATATTTATCTTGTAAATGTCTTGCAGGCTCAGCTTCCGCCTTTTACCCCGCTTGATATGTGTGCTTAGTTATGCAGCTAAGCACTCCATCCATGCCACATTAGGCGCTCTGTGCCACAGGAACACCACCTCAAATGGAGACATTTCAGAGAGGACATTTTCAACATCAGACAGGCATCCATTCTGTCTCACATTCGCCCCCTTCAATGTTGTGCTATCAGCATTGCAGGATAAACAGATACAACCCCGGGGTATTGAAGTGGGCAGGAATATTCAGGAGCACATGAAGGCTGAGGATGGCAGAGGCCTCCTCAGGCTGCTTTGCCTGATTCGCATCAAGCTGGCTCACTTCCACCTTCAGATCACTTGAAGCCTCCACGCCAAAGAGAGAATGATTACACTTCACCTCTACAAACAATAAAGAAGCTACAGGTTTTGGAAAGGTAGCACACTCACAGAGAAAAGCTTTTTGTTCCATGCACCTGCTTACACCAGCGTTGAATGATCCTGACAGTGATCCACTTTCTCTGGCTCCACAGTTCAGTTCGACATGCAGATGATCACCACATCCCACCCATGTCACTTGGGTGTCATCTTATATGCACCTGCAATTAGCCGCCATGCAAAGGGCATGACGAAATGCAGGATGTGATCGTGGTCTTGGTACCTTCTACATTTACATTCCATTAGACGGCTTGATTGAATCCACCTGCCCTGTGCACCACTCGCCCAGGCAAACCTCTGCTCGAGCCATCTGTGGGGGACCGATGCTGTGAAACTAGATGTGATGAACAAAGCAAATATGCTCTCGCTCAGTGATTTTCATGCCACCCCTGACTTAATATTATGTGATGCATTTATTTTTACCCTTCTCCTCCTTAGTGAATCAATGTCTTTAATCTGCCTGTGACAGAGCTCTGCGGGATATTCATGTGGGAGGAACACAGTTCAGAAATAGCATCTCAAAAGTTTGCTTTCTTTTAAGCATGTGGAGCTGACCTCGGTATGAGCAGCTTTATTGTGGAATCTAAACACTATATTTTGTATAAAGAGATGATGAAGACTTGAACAAGAAAGATGGTATTATTTGAAGTGAAGCTGAATCATAAATAAAATCTGATTGTTTGGACAATAACAAACTGTAGAATCTGATCAAGGCACAGATATGAAAAGCTGTTTTCTCCTTTTCAACAATAAAATATAATCTAACCATAAAGTTTGCCAGGAATCCACCACTCTAACCGCTTCTGCCATCACTGTCGTATTTTATTTTGTTGTCAGACTGAGGGAACCTTTCCATTTTAGTAGAAAGGATTTATTTCTTAAATACCCACCAGATTATGGCAGATTTTCTGAGATAAAATTGTGGCAAATTTAAACAAAACATTCATACAGATTTAATGCCTCTCTCATAAACCCTCTGAGCTCAAATTTCACATAGACAGTAAATATTTGTGAGGAACATCTTGCGAGCTGAACTGAAATAATTCTCTGAAGAAAAAATGGTGACAAAATCATCTCAAAGCGTATTTAACAACAAACAACTTCGCCTTCAAAATCCTCAAGAAACAGGTGTACGTTGAGCAGCTTCAAAACTGAAACAGTCTTAAGAGGGATTCTCTCTGCTTTATGTTCTGTTTTCCCATCGCTTGCATTCAAACTCCACAACCATCGGATCGAACAGATGGCTGTTTCACAGGCTGACAATGGTTCTGTCTTTCATGACTGCTCTTCTATGAAATCTACCACAAGAAAGTCAAGTCAATCTTATTCCACTGGCTTTAACCTCCTGAAACACAAGCTTAGGAAGTGTATGCTGTTTTTTTTAATAACACAGTTATGTCCCAATAGCTTTTTCCTCCTGTGTCAGACTATTCATTATGTTCATGCACTATTTGATAAGATACTTGAGGCTCTGCAAGAAAGTTTCACCTTTTGAGCTTTCTGCAAATCAGAAAGTTTCACAGAGACACCAGAGCAGCATAAATATTCACCTTCTGACTTTAAGATATTTTTAGTTCTTTAAAATAAACTCTGATACATCAATCGGCCCAGACATCATGACCACTGACAGTTTTGATAAATAACATGGGTTACCTTGAAACAACCTGTTAGTGAAGGGGTGAAAAGTTAATGTGGCAAAAGCAGGAGAAGAAAGGCACTACTAAGGATGTGAGCAACACTGATAGGGGCTAAATTGTGGCTGTAAGTTTGTAGTGGTCTGTGCCAACCAGAAGTGATTCAAGGAAGAAAAACTTGTGAACCAGTGACTGACAAAGGCTTATCAATGCAGTAAGAAAAAAGTTCGGGCTCGTGAGCTCTGATCCAACTGGAGATTAAGGCGGGTACACACTACAGGATAACCGGGCTGATTTTTGTCCAGATCTCCCCCCTACGATCAAAGCCAGCAAAGGCCTGATTGTCTGATGTCTACAAATGACATCATGTGTGGTGTGGGGTGTGTTAAGACCGATTTTGTCCTGTCAGAGCCGCTCAGAAGGCCTTTGATTGAGAGATCATAGATAATGAACATGTTTAATATTTGCAACTAAAAATCCTGTAGTGTTTGGGGTGCTCTGAGAGGAGCTGAGCAGGCACAGTGTGAAATGTCACATGTATCAGAGCAAAGGCAATCAAGACGCAAGGTTGACTCAGCAGACTGACCGAAGAGGAAGTAAGAAATCTTTTTGTAATAATTTTGACGTCTTTACTCACCACCAGTCCCCATTATTATTTGTACATTGCACCTTGTGACCCTTATTCACTGACAAAAAACTGGCGACAACAAGCACAGGTATTGACTTGGTCTCCACATTCCCTCAATCCAGCTGAGCATGTGTGGGATTTGCTCTTAGACCAAGCCACATCCATGCAGGCTCCACCTCATAGGACTTTGAGGATCAACTGCTCACAGTGTGGTGTAAGATGCCACAGCAGACCTTCAAAGGTCTGGTGGGGTCCTCTGGGCTGTTTTGACCCTAAACTGGAAGAAGCGGGATCCTCCAGAGTATAAGGTGGTCACAGTGTTACGGTTACATGATGCAAGATCTGCTTGGTGACGTTTACTTAGTTTGTCTTTTGGGCATACAGGCTATCCAGGCAATAGTTAGACGGTGCAAACGTGTAGATCAATGAAGGCATCGTTTTCAGTGGTTTTAAGTTTTGTTGAATGATGGCAGTGCAAATTGTAAAGAACTTAGAGTGAGAATAAATGTACTTGTATGCTTTCGAAGTTCAAAAACAAAGCAGGACCACTCTGGTTTTAAATGTTCTGAAATGTTCTGATCCAGTTTGAGTTTCTCCTACTTTAAAAACAAAAAAGTTCAAATTGCAAGTTTGACTTTTCTGATATCTCGTGGGATTAGGGATGGGTACCTTTCACATTTGACACGATACGGTACCGATGCCCGGTACCTGACAATCAGTACCAGTACCCAACAGTACCAATTGTTGGTACTTTTTTGTGTTTATGAGGTAAAAATATAAATTTGTTTAATAATATAGTACAACATTTTTTCAATTTAACATATTAATTCTTCAATATATAACCTTGCAATGCTGTGTTTATGTCCAGCATGGAAAATCGCCTACTCTTCCACTCCCTCACAGTCACAAGGATGCATTTAGGTACCTAAACATGGTACCTTTTGATTTTACATCATTCAGTACCCAGTACTTTAGACAGAATTTAGTCGATATCTATAAAAGCACCTAATTCAGTACCCATCCCTATGTGGGATGAGAGTAAATGTCTTGAGAACAAGATCATGATCAAACAAAACCAGTAAAACCAGTTTCTCTAGTTTCTTAATATTAAATAGATTAGAGATGGGCATTTTAGCAAACGCACCATCTGAAAGCCACTGTGAACGATTTGATTTTTTTTTTTTTTAAATGTGTTGCCTTTCTCTCCAGCTGCACATGCAGACATAAAGAAAGAGAGAAGAGAGACAGACCCATCACTGTAAGGATACCAGTTGGGTATAGCTATATAAGAATTTTATCTGGAAAAAAATAAGCTTCACACAAAACTCTGACAGCTGCAGAAGTCTGTGTAATTTCCTCCATTTCTAAATCTCACAGTGCCACACCTGTATAACCAAGAACTGCCACTGATGCTTTCTTTTTCTTTTGTTATTTAACAGCTCTCAGATGTGCAACAGGCTGGTGTTTGTACTGTATTACAACCAGGAGCTGATAAAACAACTAAAAATATAACATAGGCTAATAAGCATAAACTTTTCAATTTATTTTTATCAAATAAGTATATTTAGAGTTTTTTGGCCTGAATAGCATCTCCACACACACAAGGCACAGGACACAAACCAAAAAAATTATACATCCTGTCAGCAGGGTCAGAACACACACTTGAGGATTTGCTGAAAGTGTTGAGGTCAGTGAATGTGAACACGGAGGCAGTATATATTTATGAAGTTGTTGGGGTGTAAAGTCAAAGCAAAATTACGTGGCCAGAACAACCTGTCAGCACTTTCAGTTTTAAGTTTGGCCTTTTTGTTCTAACTTTGTGAACTCTGAGTTTCTTTTTGTTTAAGAGACAAGTTTGTTTTTTGTTTGTCAGTGTTTTTCACTTTTCTGCAGAATGAATCCTGCAAATATTTCAGATTAATTCATTATACGTGGATTGATGAATTAATTATTAATCAAATAATCATGTTTTTGATTATTACAGACCCATCCCTTCCTGTTCTACTGCTTTATTTTCTATTCTAGTCTTCTGCGTAGTTCAGCCGTTTTGGTGTCATTGTGTCCACCTCTATACATAAACCAACAGCCGTCCAGACTCCACAGTAAATGTCATTTCTTGCAAACCCAGGTACTGGACTTTTATCAGACGCAGTAAATCCTGCAGTGAATTCCACAAACAGGGTGATATGACTTCCAGAGGCGACATCCCTCAGGCGAAAGTGCAGCTATGAGAAGATTATGATGCACAACATTTACCCGAGGGCCTGAATAAAAGATATAGGGTGGCAATTTTGATTTATGATATTTTCTCTTGCGTGTTTGACCTATGTGCATTAGGACGCATTAGGAAACCATTTCTCAGAGCAAAAGAAAGGCTGTGGCTTGGTGTTTGTCGGTTCTCCCCATCTCCAACAGATGTAAATTAATCACGTCTGCGCCTCTCGGATGTTCGCTCAATGCTGGAAATGAATAGCAGCGATACACAGGAGTGGCTCAAAGCTTTTGATATCCAGAAGCTTGTAAAATCAAATCAGTTTCCTTTTCATATCTTTGTTTTTAACCTGATGATTTGCTTTTGACATGCATCTCCTTCAACTGTGATGTGACTGCGTTCATTACGAGGTTAATTAAGAGACATGGCTTTATTCTGCAGCAATTAACTTTACTTCTGTTTAATGCTTTTTGCTTTCTACAACTGACTGAGTGCAATTTGTCTAATTAAATCAGCAGCATTATAGGAGACGGTAAACATTATGAGATGATGTTGGCAATACACGTATATTGATTAGGTTACACAACAGTAAACTTATTAAAGTGGGATTTTATGGACGACAGACGATGTTTTTCAGAAGCTACACAAGGCTTCATCTCTCAGATAATATATTCACCTCTCAGTTTTCATATGTTAATACTCAGTGTTCACATACTTGTGTTTGATTTTATTCAAATGAATTTGCCAGATTATTTCAACATATTTCACAAACAGCAGGATAAGTGGGCTTAAGCAGTCATTAGAGAGACCACACAAAGAAATGCATGGAGCACACCTTGTCCTAATAATAGCTGCAATCTCAAATCCCTGAACCAGTTCCAGCTCAGAGAAGCCCCACCGAGGGTCCTGATCCAGGGTCCGTCTCTGTGGGAGAGGAGCATCATGGTCCACGAGACCTGGGTAAATGTTTGTGCACAGAGGCCGAGCGAGATTACATTCATAACCGCACAAGCGTCTCTGATTTACGAGGCTGGATTTACTACCTATTGAGCGCAATTACATACAGCACAGGCGGTGAGCAAACAAAGCCTCAGACAGCAGCCATTTTGTTCTCCAGATAATATGAACCGGTGGTGATAAAGTGACTTGTGTGAGCATTTTATTACTTCTTAAGAGTAAAAGCATTGTTTACAGAATGTAGACTCAGTTAAGAGTACATTTTAAAACAGCAAAATGAGCCCATTAGTATGACTACCTTGTTCCCCATTAAACAATAACACCCTTTCTGCATTGATTTGTTCTCTCAAGTACATGCACAACCAGAGGAAACACAAAATGTTTCAATAAATCCATACGGTTTCACAGCATGTGTTGCTATTCTACTGATTTTACTGCCGCATCTGCTGCGTTATGGATGATGTATGTTGTTGATCATCTCCGCTCAATACTGCACAAACAGGAGCATCTTCTCGTGTTGCACAGATAGCTCCTTATTTCTCTGTCAGCTGAGTACCTGGACTGAAAACTCTGAGGTCTCTTCAGAGCCTGATGTGAAGTATGTTTCTTAAAATACATTTAATGAGGGTTTTAAGACGCGGCATAAGACATGAGCGTCTCTATGTCTGACAAAGTGTAAAAGACCCTCCAGTGGCTCAAGTTTCTGAAGGTCGCAAAGGAAAGCGCTCTGAAAAACTCCTCTTTGATAGTTTGAAAAGTGGGTTTGTGAACTTGAGGAAAGAAAAAAAAGAAATGTACCACCCCATTTGCTTGATAATTTCCATTACCATCAAAAGCAGCAGGAGGAGGAGAGGGCCCTGCTCCTGATCCTTAGGCTGATTGAAATATGCTGCTCATTAGAGCCCATTCACCAAATTCATGAATCACAGTAAGACAGACGTCAGTTGCCTCACCTGTAAAAAGGTCTCTCTTATTAACCGGCAGATAGCCTAACTATTGTATTACGGAAAATGGCTCAATCTATTACAGCCTTCCCGTGAATGTAAATGAGGTGCAATCAATAAGTCCAATTTCTGACACGTCATTAATAATAAGAAGAAGAAAAAAGAGGAAGAAAAAGTTTTACAGGCAGTCGCTTTTCAATTATGAAGGATGTAAAAGAAAAAATGTATACATGAGATACTCCAGATGGATAATAATGATACGAATCTAAAGTATTCTGATTGGATAAAAAGGAGGATCCTATCTTTGCTCTGAGGAGATATTAAAGGTTTTAACTAAGGTGCATGGGATTGTCACTGGACTGAAACAATTGTTAAAGTCAGTAGAGAAAACCAATGATGCACTGCAAAGATTCAAAATAAAACTTTAAAAAGATAAGCCAGAAATGATCACATACTCTCTTTCCTTTCTTCTACTCCATCAAACGTCATCTGCAAAAATATTACTTTTAAAATCGTTAAAGAGACGGACACTCTTCTATTGAAAAAAAAAAAAATCTGTCAGTACTTCTGAAGTCTCAACAGAAAAGAAAATGGAGACAATCAAACTGTAGTACAACTGCGAGCAGCAGTGAATACTGGGAGATTCAAGGTGGCTGCAGAAAAAGGAGAAGTGGGAGATTTATGCTAAACGTGTGCTGACTGACAAAGCAACGTCTTCTCAAGGCTCTGCAGGAGATCGGTCTAAATCCTGCTCATAAATTTTATATTAATGCCAGAGGTAACCAAGGTTGTTTTTCCCACTATTTCTCCAGGTCCATTAAACACACCTAATATATTTCAACATTCTCCCATTTCCTCTTCTAAGTAGCTCTGCTGAATTGCAAAAACTTATACATAAGAGAATGTTTATTTCGTGCAGAGTCTGATGTGATTTCAGTGACTGTGCTCCGTGGCTAAGGTTGACTGGTTTAAAGATAAAAAGCTAACACACTCACCTTCCTCTGCACCTGTAGGTGCTGTAACCTTGCCATTTCAGGAGATAATAAGACGAGCTGTCTAAGTGGGGAAAGGAAGGAGGGGCAATCTTTCACAGATCTGGCTTCCCTCTCTGTCATAGTTTATTCCTCAGAAATGAGAATCCAACTCGATAACACGTCACAAGGTGTTTTATTCCAGGAAAAAAGTGAGAGCTGTCTGTCATTTTATTTTTTGCTTTGAGTTAGAGGGAGAGGAAAAAAAGGTGCTCAATTTGTTAGCTTCTGAGAAACAGTCTGTGCAGGTAATGCCGAGTTTCACACCTCTTCTCTTCCTTCACTGGCCTATTTTAAGACGAGGAGAGCTTTCCCCTCCTAATTCCCAATACAACCTAGTAAATCCCCATGCAACAGACTGCAGCCACTGCCATCAAATATAGTGGCTACCATGGAAACTACCCTGAACTTCACTATCAATGTAGCACATAACTACATGATAGGGTGCCAGGGACAGAGACTATTCTAGTGTTTTTACTCAGTCATTAACATAATGTGCCACATGAATAATAGCCCTACACGCCATTAATGAGCTCCTCATCCCTTAGTGAACAGATATACTGTATTCACTGTTGTACACTGACAAAGTATATTAGTGGATCACTTCGTCAAAGTATAGAAGCAACATTTTAACATTCTGCTCTAATCAAAGAGGTCTACAAGCTGTGCTCGGTGAATGGAAATATGATGGAAGTGTGAGAAAAGTACAACAAGGATTTCATCATGCAACAACAGCAGCTTCAGTCAAAATGGTGGCACACTCCTTTCACACTCACCAGAGAAGAGAAAACATGTCTCCCAGCCAGACAGGAGCAACAGCTCGGGTTTGATCTCTGCTTGAGCTCCACTTTTCAATTGCTCATCACAAAGATGTAAGAGCATATGTCTGCCATTTAACAGCCATGAAAAATAGTCATGGAAGGAGCTGGGGAGGAAGAGACGGGGACTTTATTCTCAAACAACACTGTCTCAGTTGTCAAAAACATGATGATAGACAAAACACGCTGATGGGCACGCCTTACTTCACGCACACACATGCGAAGACAAAAACACTGACAATTAAAGAAACTCCAGAGACAGCGGACTGATTGTTTATCTGCATCGCAGCATTGAGAATTGAAATCCACAGTCACAGATAAGACATCAATCTTCCTCAGTGGGCTGCGTAAATAAATCTGATTACGGACAGAATCATTTCCCCTTTAGGATTGTTTTATCTGCTCGTTCCACGCCGCAACACCAGATTACGAGGAGAGCTGGCGGCTTGAGGTGGCAACCCGCTCTGCGCTCGTCACACATCAGTGACAAAGACTTGTTGCACATCATACTCAATCTACGCTTCACGTTATCAGTCAATAAATCTGCTAATCTCAAATTACCACCATTCACCAAGAACATATTGCTGCTAAAACTAAAGGTCACAATCTCTCACAAGGAAATAAAACTAAATCTTCTGATTTTTTTTTTCCAGTGAAGTATCTTTGAAAAGCCAAACCAAAGTAAAAGATAACAAAAGACTAATTACACTAATTTTCTTATTAGCAGTAGTTAAAATCTCCACAAACAGTCTGATACCAGATGATTATAATTCATTATGAGTCTAAATAATAGAACAAAGTCCAGACACAAAAAAAAGAATGATAAACAACAAACCCAGGACTTCTCTGATTGAAAACAGACTTAATCTGTTTTGACAAGAGCTTTCATTCCCTGACTTTCACTTCGGGGTAATTTCATAAAACTCATCCACTTCTACATCTTGTCTCATTGAAAGTTTGTTTGAGATGATTGCAAATATTCATGTAGAAGCTGGCCGGAAATATTTTTTCTTTCTCGAGACCCCGAACAATATCTGAGGAGAAAAAAAATGTTGAATCTGCTACCTCTCATGACCTACTCCAGAAAATTAGATTATTAGTGACTGGATTGTTTTTTTCTTCCTTTTTCAAAGGTGAACAGCAAGGAGTCAAACTAGCAACCGCTGCAACAAGGAGGATTGCCTCTGTGTATGAGGCCTGCACTCAAAACACTTTTCAGCAAGCACTTCAAGGATTAGCTGAACATTACAATTTTTTCATTGTGATGAACCCTTTACACAAAACGTAGTTCCTGTTGTCCATTTCCTGTTTCCTATTGAGCCCTCTCCCTGAAGTGGCTGTGCAGGTAAAGTGTGGCAGCACGTCAGAAAGCAGAGGGAGTGCTTTTCTTTTTCTTCAGATGACTTTCTTTTTACTTTCTCTTTTGTACTCGTGGTGGATACCGGGGCAGGGTTAGAAAAAAGATGCATGTCCTCTGTTGAAGTGTTGTTTTGGACAAAGAAACTCTACAAGTAGGGTTTTACAAGGTAAAAGAGCAAAATGAACAGGACTCAATGTTTTTAGTGGTTGGTGGATGCCTCACTGCTCTTTGAGGACAAAGAGTTCAACTGTGTGCAGATTTATGAAGCTCTGACATTTATCAGGATATCCCAGCTCACATCATGAAACCAGGACTGTGACAGGTAACGTCAAACCAGTACAAGAGGTCATTTTGCGTAAGCTAACTCAGGGAATAAGACAGAGCTTCCAGGGTTTTGTCATCATAACAGCTTAAAAAGCTAACAATTTTATATAAAAGAAGATCTGTGATATGTGATTTCATGACAAAAGCAAAAATTTACAACACAAGAGTAGCAACTTTAAGACAGCACGTGATGGTGCTCGAGGGAAATGCAGTCTTCATTAAAGAACATTACCCATTTAAACTCAAGGGATCACTAAAATTGACAGGACATTAAAGTCCCTGGCCGTGCCTTTGAGGGGGATGCACCTCATGAACCATACCAGCCAAACTGACCCTTCTCCAACTCTCCAGCTGATAATGAGACAAAGTCTAAACATATTCTCTTTCTGTGCACGACTGCAGTGAAAAATCTGTATTTGTGCATCTAGGCGAATTAAGATATATTTCGAGTCGTCCGTACAGAGGATCAGCTCATAATTTCAATATTTCTGAATATTTTATGCAGCCGAAGAAAAACACATTTCTTACAGATTTGTGTAAATGAGATAATGTAATGCTGGAGCATGCAAAGCTTTAACACACTTCACAACAAATCCTGCTGTTTGTTTTCCTCATTGTAAAGTGTTGGAATCCCTTTCAACCAAAACAGATTTGTTGGTGTTTCTTCGTCTGCTGATGGAGCTTTAAAAAGGCATTCAACACTGAGGTCAGTTCCCTTGTGTGACCTGAATAAGCATCGACAGCCACTAAAGCAAATTTGGGCAAATCACACAAGCCAGCAGCTGAGCACAGCTACATTATACGAGTCTGCATTCAGCAGACAGTCAGGGTGACAAAGCATTCCCTTAAAAACACACCAGATAAAAGACTAATTTGGTCCAATTTTGCTGGAGGGATGCTTATCTCAGAATTCAAATAAGGTCAAAAGAGAGAACAGTCACTGAGTCGCTGATAAGATCGCAGTGGAAAAGCAGAATAAACCCTGTGACCTCTGAAAATGAGTTATTCTCCGGTTTCTTGTAGATGTGGTTCTGCTTCTTATTCCCATTTACCTCCAGTGAGGACAACGTGAGTCACCACCATGAAGGTAAATAAATAAGTGACGAGGGCATTAAAAAGGAAATGCACAATTTAGGCTTATCAGGGAAAAACAACAGCCAAATTTTTTACTCTCCAGCGACCACGATAAGAAAACCAGACTTCAATGGGAATAATAAAGGACAAATCGTAAATCATCACAGATTAAACGTTAGCATACTGTACTTTGGTGTAATCTCCTCCACTGCAGGAAATTGTTGCTTTCAGAACTTATCAGGAACACCACGAGCGCAGAAACTTGTTCAAAAAACACCCTCGGTTGCAGCAGTTATAAGCTCTACGAGGTTAGTGGTAAGAAACAAAAAAAGGAATTATCAAACTCTTTGAAAAATGATGTCAGGAAAAGGACAAAAACAGCCCGAGCTTATGAGCTAAACGACTCAGATCTCGCTCATGTCCTCCCAGCAATGAGCCGCGGCAGAGAAACCGCACCATGAGCGGTAATGAAAAAAGCGTTTCCATCAGCTTACTGCCTCACCTGTCTTCAGATGAAGGCAGAAATGAAAGATTGCTGTAACAGAACTGTCTATCACTTATGAGCTACAACCCATTAAACAGGGAACAGTTCAGAAGACAATGGTGGATCACAACATGTTCCACACACAGTTTCTTCTTTTTGATCAATCATTTAGGATGAGAGCTGCAGGAGTTATTGACACGGCAACATGAGAGATGTTAGAAGAAATGGATTGCCTCAGACAGAACACTTTCGGTGTGATTCAGAGAGAATTATAAAGAAAATGCCCTTACTCAGCTACTATACCATCAACCTCTCTTAGCAAATGTTGAAATCCTAACAACTGTGTCGTTTCACTGCATGAGAAAAATTCTACAGAGCCTTATCACAATTGAACCAGGGATGCAGGTGAATCATTTCTCATCATGTTCAGGATTGTAGGGTCTCATTAGTATTTTCAAAAGATCAGGGTAAACACTCTTCAACGTATTCTGAACCCCACAGTGATGCCTTTCACCAGCTTGTTTTGTTCAACATAAAGATATTCAGTTTACCATCACAAACAATAGGAAAGAGAAAAGCCTTTAAGACACTGTGAGAACAACAAAACAGCAACAACAATGCAAACCCAGCTGAGACAATGACTACACAGAGTAATGAATAACCCCATCCTCAGTTCCAGGTATGGAAATGGGCAGAGTTCCCCGGATACTCATTTTAATTCTGATGCAGTTTTCTCAGTTAATCACAACTGGGTTTTTTTCTGCTTCTTGTTTTTGTTGGTCCTCATTCCTTTGGCTTAACTTTAGTCTTTTGTATTTAAAGGCAGTACTACTCAAGCAGTCTTGAACTAACTCACAAAACTGTGGTGATGTTATTTTTTTGGCTTTGCAAATATTCAATTTTACTCTTAGTTTAGGTACAGGTGTCTGGACCGCAGCTTTATCTCCCTTTACCAGCTGGTTGCTCTGTTTACTGTCATATAGCCTGATTTGTGTTTCAGTTTCTTGGACTATATCAGCTCACCTCATCTCATACATTAACTCAGCGCCAAGTGGAGGAGAGAGAAAACTTGGAATGAAATAATTATCTTTAGATGACTTTTAATGTACTCGACGCTGTAAAATGTTGAAAATAATTTACACACCAGATTTTGTAAAAAAAATTGTGCAGGAATGGGTATCGAATTAGGTACTTTATAGGTACCTATAAGTTCCGTCCGTAGTACCAAATGCTGAGTCACATAAAATTGTCGTTACCATGTTTAGGTACCTTAAAGCATCCTTATGACTGTGAGGGAGTGGAAGAGTAGGTGATTTTCCATGATGGACATGAACACAGCATTGTTCATGCAGCACGCATTATTATCTGAAACAAAGCTTAATTGTGCTTTGTAAAAAAGAGCCACATGCCAGTCACAAAGAAGACGAATCGCTGAGTGTCTCGTATCGGTGCCCTTTGTTGATTGTGTTGCGTTTTCCTCCTTCGTTGGATTTATTTGCAGGGTACACTGTGTCGCGCTGCTATGGCATCACGCTATTTTGTAACTGATGTGGTCATCGGCATCTGGCTTACATGCCGCCTACCACAGGGGGGCATGGTTGGCTGTGGAAACGCAAACAGGATCAGGTTTTACTGATACACTCAGTGCCAAGCTATACTGGTCCAAACTGGACTGCTTGCTAAAAACACAATCAATTGAGACAAACGTTAATAAGAATAGTTTAAAGCAGTGGGGGCTTGGTGCCTTGCTCGAGGGCACCTCAAAAGTGCTCCAAAAATTATGCTAACACCTCTTTAGCTACCAGCAGATCCCCAATCTTGGTCTTTACCAGGAATTGAACCAGTAACCCTCTGGTTACCAAACCAAGTTCTTGTGAAATGGCGTCCCCACTTGATACCATTAACACATTTCAGAACAGACAAAGCCTTCTTCAAGACCTGCTAAATGCTAAACCGCATACTGCATAGGGTCACAACAGCACAGCTCAGAGTCCTGGTGCTAAACTAGCCTGCCACCAGTCCTGACCTATCACCAACAAAGACTATTTGGCACATCAAGAAAGAAAAAATAAGACCAGATGAAATCCTTCATGATGCACGCACAAAACATTTTCCCCTCAAACCGTCTCTTCAGTTCCCAATCATTGTGTTGAAGAAGAGCTGATAAATTTAGAATAGCATTTATTTTATCTTCCAAAATTTAGCCTCAAATCAACAAATTCTGTCTCTATCAATATCTTTCACAGTGTCCCAACTTTTTCAGAGTTTGAAATGTATTTTGTACTTTTCAAATAGTTAATAATTCAATTATACAAGGTCAAGGTCTGATCCTTTTGAGAAACCACAAAGCTCTTCTGAAAACGTAGGATTTTTTAGCAGGTTTTCTGCAGGTACTGAATGCTCTCACTTTTTCTTTCTGTTTATTTCTTTCTTTCTGCAGCACTTAAGCACATTGTTTAATTAAGTAGTCTGGTTTCTCAACTGTCCCCATGTTTACTAACAAATCTCAAAAACTGCACAATTTAATCCCCACTGAGGTATCCACTGACATAAATACATCTTTTTATCTTCTCAGTGGTCAAACATGTCTGCTTGTGCTTGCTGGTTTGTGTTAAAGTACACCTAATTAGCCCACTTCAGCTTTTATGTGCATGAGTCAGAGAAATACGAGGTCAAAGCTTGGGCTTTAATTATTTGGTGGAAAGTTAAACTGACACAGCTGTAGAAAAAAATAAATTTAAATCAAACCAAAGAGGAGGGAACATGAACTGTTTAAGCTGGACAATTTCACACAGCTGCTGGTTGCTGACTTCTACAGCAGCTAAACCTGCGTGGTGGTCTGTAAACTGAGCAGCGAGGGAAAACGGTGTCCCCTTGTTTTGTGATGTGCATACAGAACACGCAAACCAAACACTAACCAATATATTAGTCTGCCACAGCACACCTGATAAATGGTGATAATGTAAATGACTATATGCCAAGAAAGCGAGTCTGCTGCACCTGTAGGCCCATGGTTATTTGTCTCATGATTGCCAGGAGCGTAATGAGAGATAGGCACCCTGTGTGAGGAAGCCCCATTTGTTTTGCCCTTTGTGCTGCATTATCTGGCTGACCTGTCACAGCTGTATCACTGGAGGTTTATTGGATTCAGAGACCGGGCTGTCGCGTTTTTACACCCACACCTTCTGCTGTCATGGGTGCTGATCAACATTTCCTGTCTGGAGTTAACACAGTGTCCTCTTTAGTGTCTCATTTTGAAAGCTGTCTGCTGTGACGGAGACGGTACTGTTTATGTGAGGATGTAGTTAGGAAATAAGCGCCAGTGATAGATGGGGATCTGACAAGATAAAATAGGGGGTCCTGTACCCCTGGTATCAGAAGATACAGTCCAACATTTGCACACTTGCCACTCACTGCCCACTCTTTGTCTAGAAAACTTCAGTTCTTCAGAGAAATCAGTCACTGATTAATCAATAGTGAGCTTTTGTTTTTTGGACCTCATTTGTGAACTGTTGAAGCGTTGTCACAAAAGAGGAAAAAAGGGTCCCGCCTGGTCTGTTAAAAATTAACCTTGACTAAAAGCAGTGGTTTCCAAAAGGGGGTTAGGATCTCAAAAGTGGTGACCGTTCATGGTAATAAGATCAATGAAAGGTGCAACAAATGCTTCACAAAACAGTGGATTTGAAAGTATGTGCTTTCTTTGTCTCTCTTATTTTATCTTGACACAAACAATCAGAGCCCGCCACAGACAGGGTGATATACGCAGCATTTGGCATTAAAAGGTCACCCCCCTTCTAGCAGCAGACAGACATTGTAACTTATTGGCCCCCACAAAAATCAACTTGTTTCACGATAGATGATCTCCCTCATCCTTTAGAGGAGCAGCTTTTGCAGAATGATGGCATCATTATAAATTTTTGCCACTTCAAAACTGTTTGAGGTTATTTATTACATGATGGCAAATAGCAACAGAGTGGTGCAAGAAGGGAATCTAATGTTTCACAGCAAGCAAATGTCAGCAATTACCAAACATTAAAATGCTGAATACAGCAGTCCTACTCCAAAAATCTGTCGCTCTCTCTAGCCCCTGAACAAACACAAAATAGAAATGTCTCCTTGAATTTTCCAGCTCTTGCTGACCGACGAATTAGAAGAAAAAGGGATTCATTTTCTGTATGTGTTCACGTTTTAAAAAGAGGTTAAACCTGAGCCAGGCATTACATCATGGACAGCAATCATATCATCCCCACAGGCTGCACATTGAAACCAAAGCATCTAGAGCTCCCCCTAATGTCAAAATAAAGGAATCAAAATACAGGAAAAATATTTCTTGAGGGTGTTTTCTGTCTCTGAAATTATTTGTTGTCATGCCGATTCAAGAGGTGGTCGTTTTTTCTTTACTGTGCGTCTGCCTCGACAACACCATCCTGCTGGACTACATGACCTGTAAACTGTTCTCAACAGCATCACCTTGGTTGTAGTCTGTATTCTATGTTTTTTTAATAGCTGACGAGCCAGGAATGCAGGCATTCCAGTTTAGCACCAGGGCTCTTCTACTACAGAGCCATGCTGTTGTATGCATGTTAATCATCTATTGTGATGAGTTCAGATCAGTGATCAGTAGGGGTGCACTAATCACAATTTTCTGGCCAACCATTGACTACCAATCTTTAAAAAGCTGACCTGTTGATACAGATTTGGGCCAATACCGATTTTTTATTTTCATTTTTCATAACTGACAGCATATACTTTCAATGTTCCGATCTTATTTTATTGAAAACTATTGAACAATACCTGTGAAACAATAAAATATATGTTTTAACTTAAACAAACAAGTGTAATTACTTTTAGGTCGCAGAGCAAAAAGCAACAAAGGCTGTCAGACCTTCCCCAAGGTATGTAAGATCAGTTTCATTTGTAAGGATGAGCCGATCACTGATCCCCTGAAATTAAGGAAATTGGCACCGATCGATTAATCTGTGAATGTCTAGTGATCAGTATGGGCAGCTGTGCAAGACGAGCTTTCAGAATCTTTACTGCAACTGAAAAAAGTATATTTGATTATCTCCTCAAAGTAAAGGACAATTCCAAAAACTTTTTTTTTTTTTCTTAAAGGAACCTTTGTTATACTAATGCCTTGTAGTCACACATGTTCATTTCGTCGCTTAAAGATATCTTCATAAAAAAGGTTGTGGAGCTTATTCAGGCCTCCGTATCTCACTGTGCTTTAGCCTTATGATTCTTTTTATACGAACTAAGGGCCTGCCCAAAACTATAAATCCAGGAGCGTGCACATTCCTCTGGCGGTACAGTACCTGTAGCTTATAAAGTGCATAATGAATATATATTTCATTGTCAGAGGGGTGATTTGATTTCTGGCTGGACGGTGAACACTGGTGTTGAATATTTCCAGGGCCACTGGTAAGCAGCTTAACTCCACCTCTGGAACAAAAAAAGGACTGCAGAGTGAAGAATAATTCAATAAAGTTCAGCTCCCAGAAAGATCATGCCTTCTGGTGTTTTCCCCCCTGCAAAGCACCGACACTGCCTGAAATCTACAATGACAAAACTGACAGCTGTTGACTGGGGACGTGGCATTGAGGAGAATCAGGTCCCTGTGCACAAACTCATCCAAGCGCTCCAGCATGATCGCAGTGACAGGACTCAGGGGCCGAGGGTTTGAGACAGGAGGGAGAGGGGACGGGAACATTAATGTATCATTCATCAGAGCTCTGCACCCTGCCTCTTTCTGCAGCATGAAAACATAACTGTAATGAAAATCCTATTGATCGGAGTTGCTTCCCTTCAGACAAATTGCAGTTTTCTCTGCTATTCAATTGTTTGGAAGGCAAATGTAAAGAGCAAAGATGAAACCCCTGGAGACATAGTCGCAAATGCTCTATCACGACAAGCAGACCTTTTTCAACTTGTGCTACAGACAAAGGCTTTGCAGAACCAGAAATGCGAAGATTTCTGAGAAGACACTAATTAGCGTTGCGAAAAGGCCAATCAGTTATTGTATTCACAGGATAAATTGGCCAATCAAGTTTATAATGAAGCATATAACTGACCAAGTAAGGAAAGAATTGCAGTAATTTGAAAGATTGGTAAGAAAATGGGAACAGTGTGTGCTCTCGCTTTAAAAGGGGATGTCAAAAATGTCGTTAAAAGCCTCTGTGCTGTGACTAACAGCTTTTTGTCTGTTCTAGTTAACGTTTACTAGCCCAAACAATGAGCTGCGCCTGCCCCCATAAATCCATCTACATTATTCCGGAGGGAGAGGAGGCCTTGTGGTTAGAGGGACCATCTCTGCTTTGATCTACCAACCAACACCCCTGCAGAAGTGTCCTTGATAGAGACAAAGCTACAGGGGTGCTGCTCCCGGCCGCCCCTGTGTGTTCACCCCTCTGCAGCAATGCAAACATGCAGCTCTCTGAGGGAAACAGAAAAAAAGAGGCTCTTTCACAACACTGAGTTTTCTTCTGACTGCTCTGTATGTTCAGTAGTCCTCGGATGTTTGGTCTCTGAGGCCTCAGAAGCAACAAGACGGAAATCTTTAGAGATGATCTCTGACATCATCTCTGTTATCCGTGGTCATTAGGGAAAGGACAGACAAAGAAAACTATTTTAAAGTACTGCAGCACAGCCAGTTTTGTAATCCCAGCGGAGGCTTTTGCAGAGCTAACGTGCATGAAGTGACAAGACAGACAGGGAGAAGGGATAACCATCTTACCCATGTGCAGTCCTCCTGCATTTCTAAATTAAAGATAGTGAGATAGCACAGCTGCAATCACCGTGTGGGATCTCTAGTCTCTGGTGAGGTAAAGGGACTTAGAGGAAATAGATCAACCCAGAATCTCAGGGGTCAAGGGTTTATTTAATGAAGTCATATCAGTGATGCTGGCTCCTCTCTGTTATCTTTAGGGGGCTCTTTAAATATAGGGACGGTTGGGGAGTTTATGAAATAACCACAGCTCTGTTATAATCGCTTCTTTTATCTTTTAGGGCGTAGAAGAATAAAAATACAAAAGACTGGCAATGTTTGAGCCTATGGAAGTGCTGCACAGTGTTTTACCTATGTATAAACATGCAGTGCTTGACATGAATTCATGTCTAGCCTTTTTGATGCAGGTTATAATCCTATAAGGCTGTGAATTCAAACACTTGAAATGGAGCTGAAGACTGTTAACTGAGCATCAGTTGCTATTTAAACCCACAAACGGCATGACGAACCCTGCCAACTGGGGTGAAAATTTTAACTCAGAACCCTCATTTTCTACCGCTGTGCCACCAACTGTTCATGGTGAATAACTAAACGTGTGGGTGGAGACTGTGTGAACACTTCTGTTTTCATAAACATGTCAGAAACACAACTTTGAACCGAGGAACGCAAAGAGAGGAGGGAAAGTTTCTTTGTCTTTTGCAGAGATAGAGGCATCACAAGATGGAGCGAAGACAAAGCGAGATGAGAAATAAAGTCATCTCACAGTGCAGATGAGTGCTTTAAATTAGAAATGAACACACAGACAAAAGTGTGTGGTGTGTGCATGTGTGGTGAAAGACATCAAGGTAAATCTGTTTGTGTCTGCTTGTGTGGTGATGGGTGTGGCACTGTTGGTAAGACGGAGAAACAAAGCTGTCAGTAAAATGAAAGAATAAGTCAGAGCAGCATGCAGGGAATTAACCAGAGAATTACAGCTAAACCTGTGGGACTCAGCAGCCTCCGTAGGGAACTGTAGATGCATGGACCTGCATACATGCTGTGACCTATAAATAGACAAACTGCTGGGATAATCATACCCCGCCTATGGAACAATAAAATAAACCTGTAAAATCTTGTGGTTTTGAAATGTTTGCAGCATTTCCGTGGAGAGATATGGTTAATTATGCAAGAGCTTTAATTCTATTTGAGTCAAAGACAGCTCCATCTCCAGAAAATGAGGACTATTTCTTGACATTGGAAGAGCTTGCATTTCCAGGCTCATGTTTTGACTCCGAGTGTCATGGAGACGGAGATTTAGTGTGACAACGCTGATGCCAAATGTTGTACTCCTGCACTGCTTTGCAGAAACATGGCACATTCAACATTCTGACTCCACTCACAATATTCCACAAGATTTGAGTTAACAATGCAGAAGAACTAATGTAACTCAGATCAAGGAGGAACAGAGAGATGGCAGAGGAAATACACCAGAGGATGCAGTTTGGTTTATGAGTCAACCTTGGACAAAAGCAGTAATATTTAACCGAAGGCAGTAGAAAGCTCACTACAGCTACTTCCTGAAGAGACTGACAGCTGAAACGCTGCATTTCTGTCAATCACTTTGCTCCAGATGCTTTGAGGCTGTATTAGTGGTTTGGAGGAATGGGTATCAACAGAAACAACAGCAGTTTGGCAAAGAAGATTTTTTTTTAAATCAAATTAGTTTTGGATCAATCATCCAGTGAGTTCTTAGTATGAGGATGCTAGCAAAAAGACAACCAAAATGTAAATAAAGCCGTCATTGATTGGATTCATAATAAATAGCTGACGTATGAAAGTGTACTTACTGTCGCTGTGCTTCATCACTGTCTCAAAATATTCAGAGCCCATGCCAGAGCTTCAGCTATCTGTTGTTAAACACATTTAGTCTGCCTCACAGTGACTCTTTGACAGCAACCAAGATTGAATGAAGATCAAGTCAATACACTCCTGCTGTTTAACTCATATTTTTCTGTTGGCAGCGTTACAAAAAATACGCCATTTAGATTGATTACTGGCAGGATAATGCACATTTGCATATAATAAAAATTAATTCAGAAGCAGGCCATTATCAGGAAAAATATTCCCCTCAGTCAATTTAATCTATTTGTTCTCACAGCTACGGAAACATCACAGATTATTCTTCACATTTCATCTTAATGGTATTTTGCACACAGTTTGTTGTATTAACATTCTCTCATTTTTTATTTCACCTTGAATAGGGAGAAGAAATTTAGAAATACTTTGCTTGACATACTAACATTTAATTTCCATTAATACTGTTACACTATTTGAGGTTTAAGAGCCAACAAATTTTAAATGCCACTCTTTCATACAGTATATAAAAATGTGTGTGGGCTTGTGTGTGACGTGCAGTTCATTTAACACTCCCGCCCTTATTGTTGGAAGAACCGCCAGCTTGGCTTCAAGCACGTCACCCTATAATTGTTCCTCCGTTCGTGTCTGTCATGACACTTCTATAGGTCTACAGCCGCTGTCACAAACCACAGCCTGCAGCCCAAATGGGGGTCGCTCTATTTTCTGCTCAGTATCTCATACAACCAGTCTTTGTTCCTCATAGCACAATCTGGAGATGCCATTAGTGGAGAGGGAGACGGTGATGTTTAGTGACAGCCAACGACTCCTCTGGTCAAGAAAGTGCCCTGGAGTCATCAGAGTGTCACACACACCCTGACGCTCTGACTGAACACAGCCTCCGCTCCCCCAAGTTCACCTTTGTTCAAGCTATCTGAGAAGCAGAAAGCTAATTGTGTGACAGGGGTCGGGGTGGGCAGCACCCACGACAGCCTTGGTTGTGCCGCTGCGTAAAGCTGCCAGCACTTCTTGTCAAACATACTGTGGGAGAATCCGACACAAAAATTAGGCAAGAGGGGGAGGCTGGCATTTTGCTGCAAGTGGCAGTTTTTGTCTTTATGTTCTGTTCATGACTATTGTCATCACATTTAAGGCTGAAAAACATGCAGAAACTCTGCAGGCGGCTGGGTGTGACGATAAGAGAGAAGCGACATGGCCTGTTTGGAGCTGATAACTTAGACTCAGCATAAATCAAACACCTTCTGGCGATTGAAATAATTTGTACAGTTGGGCATCATGTTTTGAGAGGGGAGAGAAGAATTCAGAGTGAGAAAGTATCATGCCTCAGTGCCCACAAATGAAATGCTGCAGACTTGTTAAATTATACTTTCAAGTGAAATGCTTATGCCGTGATTTACCAGCATTACAGCAAATTACACAACACATTTTTTACACTCTAAATGAAGTACAACTGCAGAGTGTTCAACTTTTTCCACCGACTTCCATCACAAATGTTAAATCATGTGAACACACATTAATTTGTGAGCAGAAGACACAATGTGGGTGAGGAGTTGTCCTGACTCCTCAGTGGTTATTAACCACAGCAAACAAACAGTGAATCAGCTGGCGACTCATTTGTGGAGTGTCATGTGGACACCAACGACCACTCTATAGGAAGTTAATGGGTTTACTTGGCTGCTTCATACTTGTGGGCTCTGTGGCTCCTCTGTTTGCTTTAGGCCCTGGCAATCTGCACCAAGCTGTGGAGGCTCTGAGCATCAGTGATGGCTTACCACAAAATGGCAGCCTTTCACAATGACAGACATAAATTATCTCAAATTCATGTAAAAAAAAAAAAGAAAAAGTCCACAAATGAACCTGAAACAAAGTGTGTGGCTCAGCTTCATCCTGTATGTGTGTTAAACTGACAGTGTGAAAGCTGATATGTGTTTTTACAGGGTTCAAGCTGACATGGAAGAGATGACAAAACCATTTTTCAGAATGATAAACTGTCAGCTCCTCAGCTTCCTCTAATGAGCAGGGAGAGTTGAGGTATGCCTCTGATTAATATAATGGAAACTGAAAGGTACGACAAGATTGATAAAAGGAAAGCTGAAGGCTGCCAAGCAAGAGAAAAGCGCCTTTGGAAGATCTTAGAAAATGTTATCTGAGTGAGGAAGTCCATTTTTATACATGGGACTGTTTCACAACTTTATCTTGATCCTTTTGAACACGAGGGGGACAAATCCAGGCTTTTAAATCCGGACAGCAACTCCAAGACTTCTGTAGCAGAGTGCACAAAGATTAAAGTTTTTTTTTTGTGTGGCAAATGATCTTCTTAAAATGATCACCCCGCCCTTCTCTGCAAAAGCTTAGGATTTCACAGCACAAGATTTCTGCAGGAGGAAAATAAATAAAAAATTTGAGGGGAAAAGTTTAACAATGACATTTTGAACAACACTCTGACTCAGCCAGAAAACTTATTACTTAATAATTACTTTGGTGAAAATGACAGAGCAAAGCCATATGCAGTGTATGATGCAGACCAGGAAATTAAAAATAAGCCAAATTGCATTGGCTTTGTGATGATTCAGCCTGAAACCAATCCGTCCAAGTTTTCAGACGAGTCATTTGAGAAACAGCAGTATGACTTTCAAAAGGATGAGTGTGAACTGTCCAATCACACAGCTCTCGCACTTTGGTCCATCATCAGGAGGGTTATACAGGGGCGAGGTCTCTGCTGCTCCCTGTGTTTAGTTCTGACTTTTTCCTTAAGTCTCAGGGATGATGTTACTTTGTGCCACAGCAAGCAGAACGTAGTGTGCATTTCTCCAGCTTTAGGGTGATTTAAAGAGCACAGTTGTTTGGCAAAAAGTATAAAACCACCACGGTGAAGCTGAAGGTGTGTGTGGGTTTTAGATTATTAACACTCAGTCTTATGTGAAATGCAGTCTGGCGTTTACATGTAAGAGAGGAAGTGTTGTGTTAATGTGTTTGAGGAAGTGCTAATGTTGGATGAAGCTGCTGAATTTACATACCATGGAGGAGTGGGTGAGGTCACAACCAAGGTTAAAATAGTTTTGGATTTGTCATTATAGTTTAGTTTAAGTTAGTTTTGACATTTTTTTTCCATTCTAGTTTAGTTTTAATTAGTTTTGGAGCGGGCATTCTAGTTTTTATTTAGTTTTAATTTTTGCAACAAGGCTTAGTTTTAGTTTTAGTTTAGTTTTAGTTTAGTTTTATTTTTTTCATACCTTATTAACCAGGTGCAGTATTCAAAAAGGTCAGAGTACATATTTTGTAATCCAGTTTATTTTCCAGTTCAACATAGTGCTCACTGCTCAGTCAATGCTGATACTGAACTGTTGGCTGCTGCCTTAAACACATGAAAATAACATAAACTTAGCATTAAAAATATAAGCATAAATTATATGAAATAATGTTTACATAAAAATAATAAAAACATAAATTATACAAAACAATATAATATGCGCTTTAATAATCAGAAACTTGGACTCTGTAACAATTAAGTCAGACTCACATGAAATCAAACTATTACAGATGCTCTGATTCATTGCTCCTCTACGTTTTGTCGCAGCACACTGCACAGCCAGTCAGTGCAGTAAACAAGCTTGTCCCAGTACGTCACTGTGATGGTGCCGTACGGCACTGACAACAGCCTAAAACTGTCTAAAATTGGTTGGGAAAATGTGTCTGATTAATTTAAATCCTAAAGGCTATTGATACTGTCAAAAACTATAACTAAGGGAATTTTGTCTATCATTTTAGTTAGTTTCCGTTTAGATACAGTTTTAGTTTACTAATCGTTTTTGTTTTCTTTTCTAGTTTTTATTAGTTTGAGTTAACTGCAATGTATTTTAAATTTTAGTTTCCCTTCTTAGTTTTGTTTTAGTTAACTATTATAGCCTTGGTCACAATCTGCTTAACTTAAAGAAAAGAAAAAGGGACACCAGCTGACTTTTAAACTTCCCTCACTCCTTGCTCAACTTATTTGTCTTGATATGTCGTCATCAGTTTCCCTCCTCATAAAGCGAAGAGGGATCACCTTCCTCGGACCCTCAGGATGGTGTGTTCCTATAGAAGTCAGACATTTCTCCCCCACTTAAAACCACTGCTAAAGCCTCCAGAGACACAGAGAGAGCCTGCTTGCCATGGATTAATGTGTCTTTATAAAGTTGTCATGTCTTGTGGAGATTAAGCAGACTTGGTCCACCCTCCCTCAGCAGGAGAAAATCTGTCCGGCCCAGTGGAGCCCCCTCGTGCCCCGAAGGCTGGACCAGAGGAGCTCTGAAAAATCTCTCAAAGAGTGGATCTGGGTGTCTAAATATGAAATTATAGTGACAATAAATTGAACAAACTTGTTGACAAAGTGATTACATAAAGAGAAGACATAGTTACATTAATTACAAGGGTTGATAATTAGCTACCAGAAGTCAACATATGTTCTTTCTTGACAACTGACAAGATTGTGTGAGAGCACGTCAGTCTAAATGAATCCCTGCAGTAAAGATAAGGGGATTTACCAGCTTCTGTTTTCTGTCTGTACAAAGTCAGTCTGATATTTCGCTTTAGATTACATTACAGCAAAGGACACAACAGCAGACCTTTGACGTTAAAACTCTGAAATCCAGTTACAGTTGATTCCTATGAGCAGGAACAGAGTCTCATGTTGCTTCATGTGTCCGCATGTGATAAAATGAAAAAGCTGCGTCCTGCTGACTCTTGACATGTCACTGAGATCAGGAGCAAAGATTTCACATCATGACAGCGATCAAAACAGCCATAAAGGAAAATAGCTTGACACATTTTACTCCATTGGCTATTGTCAACACAATTACAACATTTGGCAGACAGTCTTATTCGGGATGACTTACAATGCTGCTCTGTATTCATGATTACAAGCAACACCATCAGATAGGAGGGAGACAGACAATTGGGTGGCATTTATGGCCACACTTGGGATGTATCTGCAATCCCAATAGCCCACAGGACATGTCGAAGGCAATGGACGATGTTAAGACATGCTGCCAACATCAGAAATATGTCATTTTTGGCTCATTTTGCTCATCAAGTGTGTATGTGAAACAAAGTCCAAGAGCCCTTGAATCAAACTAATTTTCTCTCACTGAGGCAGACCTTGAACATCAAAACAGACTTTTCAGGTCCAATTAGGCAGTCAAAGTGGCAGGAACAACTGAAATAAATAATTTTCTGTAGCGTCTTCAGCCTGAGAGCAATGGGATGTTCTGCAAAAGGAGGAACATTTTGATACAGTGAATCCAAATACAGAATAGATGAAGCCATTAGAGGGGCTGTATTATAGTATCGTATTAACTGAGGCCTGTGTACATTCAATCACTGCTTGAAATTGGACACCAGCTCACATATTCATTAAACAACAGCCACATCGAACAAACAGCGCCTCAAATTCTTGTTTATTGGTCACCAGATGTCCGCCTGCCCTAACTGCATGTACGCAAAATTAATTAAACGAGCAAACTGAACCAAGCTTTGTTGTTTTAACTGGATGAATTGACCAGTGCCAACTCCTGAATGTAGCAACAGCAAAATTACAATCAATAATCTGTAAAAGCACTTTCAATTACATCGACAACATGGCAGCAAAAACACATTATTCAGTCTACAATTAAGCTAAGTTGGCATCAGTTGGACCTTAATGAAAGAGCTTCAGTGCTGTGACATCATGCTGTCTCTTTGACAGAGGAGGCTTAGACCCTGACTAGAGCAGTAATACATCTACTTTACGCCCCCACTAAATTTCACGCTGATGTTAGTTTGTATGTGTCAACAGAAGGCACCCAGCTGACTTAACCCCAAGACCTGTTGTGTGCTTTATGAACATACTGTGTACATGACTCAAACAGTTTAAAAATAAATGAGGCAAAATTGGCTTGAACTTGTGGATGTTAATTGGAGCTACTGCTAATGAGCAATGCCTTTTATCAGCCGCTGATGGTAACAATCTTACATGATGGTGTTCACATGTACTTTCACATACAGTAAAAAAGATGACCCTGTCAGAGAGGAAAAAGTTACACTAACCCACGTTAGAAGGATTAATTGCTTTAAAAAGACATATATCTTAACTTAGGTCACCAAACAACTGAGTGGTCTAAGAGGAGACAGTAGACCCTGCTTGCCACAGAAGGCCTTGATATGCAGGAATCGAGCTAGCACGAACTCTGCTTCTGGAGCAGAAAAGAAAAATCTCTTGAGAACCTTTGGCCCTTTACTCATAGAAAGAGATAACATAGTAGGAAGTCCACTAAACTTGGAAAAATCAACTTTGTAGACTATGTAAAGAGAGCACTGTTGTTTCTGTTTATGTGAAAACTAACTAGGGATGCACGATATTGGATTTTTGCTGATATCTGTTATGCCAATATATCGAAACCCCTTTTGGCCGATACCGATACAGATACCGATAATCACAAGTTTGTTTTTTTCACTGTAAAGAAAGATAAGTCTATCCTGTACTGGCATTTATATGTTACTCTTATTGTGACGGTCTTATTTGTTTAAGAAACACACATAAAACAAGACAAAAAACATTTGATTTTACCATAAATAAGAAATGTATTATTTTTTCAAACTCAAGACATTCAGTATTGAAATACAGAAAAATAATTTCTTTAGATCACATGAACTTTAAATGTACAATGCATTTTTAAACATAACCAAGATGCATTTGATTATTTTAGAGCTACTGTAACAACCTGGTGACAGACACAGAGCTCTGCAGTGCAAATAAATGAAGTGCTACATTTTATTTAAGGAGCTTATTTTTCAGATGGAGAATAATAATAATCCTAACTGAATATCACCTTATTGACTGTGCCTATTGCCAGAAATTTTCAAATCTGCCAATACCAATAAACATGTTTTTAAGCTTGTATTAGCCAATACCGATATTGTGCCGTTAATACCCTAAAACTAACCCAAACATTTTTTTTTCTTTTTTCTATTCATTTTTTATACTTCCTGCTTTTATCCAGCCCTGAAGTATAAACAAGAAACACCTTTAAGTGTAGTTTAATTCTAAAAATAACTTTGGGAAAATGTTGCAACACTGCCCAGGCATACAAATCAACAGTAGCAGCTGGAATACCAGGCATATCAATTCACAGAGCAGCACTTCAACTCAACAAATGTTCCATTTCAACAGTTGGTTAACGAGTTATCCCTGTGGGCTTGATTAAACATTTATCTTTGTCCATTTTAAAAGTGGATTCTTGCAAGGTGAGGGAGACTCATCAATCTGGAGAGCTGCAGAGCTCACACAAATTCACAGTACACACACATGGACAACTTAAAACAACTGCTAAGACTAAACCGTAAATAAACCGTGTTCTTTTAACACTTTCTCCAGACCTGCACTCAGAGAGCTCTCACACTACATATCCCATTCACCCATTCAGGAAACATCCATATGCTGACGGCAGAGGCTGCTTTTTTAGAGCGCCCATTCACACACCAGGGCCACTTTGGGGTCAAGTGTCTTGCACAAGGACACTGAACTTCAGATTGAACCCTCAACCTTCCCACTGACTAACAACAGACTTTTTAACTAAACCACAGCTACGAACTTCAAAATTAAAAGAAGTACAGTTATGTTTAATCGTTTTGACATCCAAAAGAAAAAAAAGTAAATAAGCACATATCCAGTGCTGTCAGGATCACCCTGCTTTCTAAAGCAGCAGGTCTGCAGGGCTCTCAGACTCTGCAGGTTGATGATATAGAGAGGCTCTCTGAGAGGATGGTGCATAATGGATGTCGCTGCCTGCCAACTTTTAACTAAAGCAATCCAGTATGACTATTTAATGTAGAGGGTAAATAGAGCTTGCAGAGGTCCAATACTTGAACACACTTAGCCCACTGATCATCAGAAAAAGCAAAACACATTATCGTGTGTCTGAGCATCCAGGACTTGAAACAAATGGGAGTGAACAAGAGGAATGTTCTTAACATCTCTGTTTGAATCAGGAACTCATTGTTTGGCACTCCTCGTTCCTCTCAGCTTTTTGGTGTTAATTCAACATTCACACAGGTCTTGTGTGTATTTGCAGAAAATGTGACAACGCTCTGGTTTACTATTTTTGACAGCATGGAGTATTATTGATCACATCCTCTTGAAGACATAAAATCATCACTGATGTTCACACTTCTTTGACAATATAGTGACATGTATCGCTATTCGTGTTTTCTGCCGAATGAAAACCAGAAAAGAAAACTCAATTGACCGTGTTGATTAGAACCCGACAGAGTGCTACAAATGCAGATCAAAAAGCTCCTTTGTGTCATTTCTCCTATAACTAATTACTTCAAATCATAAGAGTCTAATTCTCTAATATCAACAAACCCACAGTATTAATTCTGTCTGCAACACAGCATTGTAAATTAGAGGATAATTAACAAAAACAATGCCAGCGCAGAGCTGCTCTCTACTCATCTTTTCAAAATCAAGCAGGGGAACAAGAAACTGCAGGTATGAAACACTCTTTGATTTGACATGAACGCATTGTCAGTGGACATTTAAATCCATAGAAGCCATGATCAAGAGCTGTTCGGGCTGTAAAAAAGGGAGTATTGAGCCTCAATGGTAGCTGTGTTGTCATGATTAATTCTACAGGAGTACGGACTTGAATGTGTTTTTCTGTGAGCCTTGTGTTCCTGATGGCCTTGCCAAGAAAATCTGCTGCTTAGCTTTAAGCTTTGAATCTGTAATGTTCAGACCTCATTTCACATCAGGAAATGGTTTGTTTGGGAAAAACAATAATGCAGGGACCTACATAGATCAGAGAGGCTGTTCTCGCTGCTACGCATTTAGGCTGGATGATAAATCGTTTATGTTTTGTGGGAAGCAACGTGAATACTGTTGCATAACATCAGAATTACTTTTGGTGATGATTTCAGGTAGAGAAGGAGTAGAAAAAGGTAAAAGCAGAAGAAGAAGGAAGAGGAGAAGGAGGAGGAGGTGGGATAACTTTAAGTTTGTTCATCTATAAGCAAAGGGTGACATGGATGACATTTGTAATGTTGTATCAATACTGAATTATTAACAAGCTTGCTGCTTAACCCAGCGTATTCTAACCTTGCATCACACAACATGCTGTCTGGGCTTGAATGTGCTCTGAGAGTCACCGCTCTGTTGACTCAGTTGAATTGCTTGCCTAAGGGATCAGGGCCTGGACACATACATATAATTAGGAAAGGTCACTGTGCCTCCTGTCTTGTCAACAAAATCACTTCGAGATGACAAATTCTGGCTCCGGCTGAGCCCGACCTCCCTCAGATACCCTTGCCAATCAAGCGCCAGCAGGGCTGTGTGTGTAGCCTTAGGTGATTTCTAATTATGTATTTTACATGTCATGCTAAACAGCGCTAAGCATACCAATAAGCCATACATTAGGTTGGAGGTGTGTTTTCTCTTCAAGGTTGAAGAAGCAAACAAAAGTCATTGTCTTGTAACTCGCTAGCTGAACCAGCTGACAAATTGCTCTCAGAGACCAGCCGTCCTCACTGTAACAAGAGGATGTTGAAACATTTACATTTAAATAACTTGGTGAAAAGCCTTTAATGAACAGAAGAATCTGGATATAACACAATGACATTTAAGTGATGAAATCGGCAAAATGCCAGCTCACATCCAATGACCTTCACACTGATTCTAAGTTCCTTTTCCACCACATGCTCTGTACACTTTCTATCCAGTCCACTGTATGATGAAGTGGAAGTGGCTTTCACATTGCTCCCTGGTGGCCTTACTAAGGAACTATTAATCTATGGCTCTCCATATTGCATTCAGATCTGCTTCCCCCAGCCACCACCTGGCCTGAAGTAAAGGCCAGAAGAGGACCCAGAGGACCGGACACTCTCTTATTATGAGCTGCACCAAGACACCTCTGGGCTTCTAAGCGCTTCCTCTGACAGTGACTGATGGCCAATTAACCATTTGGGGAAGAGTATTGATCACTTAGAGAACAGGCAGGATCTGGAAACATCTCCTAACACACCACTACTCTCACTGTACAAAGTGAGCAGCCAGACAGTACATCATGTACACTTAAAACAAACAGGGCTTAAACAAATAGGGACTGCCTTTTCACACAAATGCTGCATCCTAGACCAAAATAAGGCTTTATCAGACAGAGAAACTGTCTGAGTTCAATTAAAATCAAATCCAAATACATTCTTTTGATCAACAGATCCCCAGTCCAAACTTCAACCTCTGCTTTTGTGAGTCTTATGTTTTACCATTAGCACAAGCTGACTGTTGTAAAAATGCAGGTGAATACTTTCCCAATGCTTTGTGTCATGTTATAATCTCTTTTGAAACCCCAAATCAAAAAAGCTGGCTTTGTTAAATTTTTGTAAAACAAAATGCGAGTTCGCAAATAAGTTGTGCAAAAAAAAATACATATCATCTGTTGAAACAGACAGAAGTTGTTTTGTAAAACATACCTCAACTTATATTCAATGAGAGCAACATGTTACAAAAAAATTGGGCAGGCATATTTATCCCTTTTTATCCATGTTTGTACCATAATATGTATACAGAATAGACAGCATGGCTCCGCCTTTTACCATTGTACAGTTTTAAAGCCAAAATACCTCCGTCAGAGTCGCAACCATTAAGCAGCCAGAGTCTGCGCTGCAGAGAATCTGTGCGGAGCCAGGTGATTTTGTTTTTTTCAGTCTTTTGAGAGTCTAATCTCTGTCTTGGTCTCCTTCCCAATGTATTTTACTATTCTCGAAAAAACTGCACAAGAACAGCAGCTGTCAATCAACGTTAAACGTGGAGTTATTGACCTATACTGCAGCCAGTCAACAGGGGGAGCAGTTTTTGTGGCAGCGAGATGACGTCCTTTATTTCTTTTTTAACAATCTATGGTTTGTACCCGTTTCTGGAGTTCAGAAATTTAAATTTTTTTCACAACTTTGCCTGGTATTATATTTTAGGTGCTCAACAGCCAAGGATGTCCTTCACCTAATTTTTTTTTTCTTTTGGTTCGGCGCTGTCTTGCTGAAATATGCAAGGCCCACCAGAAACACAAAAAACGTTTTTTTCTTTTAACGGAACAAACCTGTTGCAAATTAACCTCATAAGTAGGTTCATGGTACTCTGGGCGTTTTTTCAGCATTACTCAACTTTTTCATTGTTCTGATGTTCCTGTTCTAAATAAGCACATCATGTAATCATTGAAATGATTTTCAAACCATTAAAACTGCTAAAATTTTACCTCAAACTTTTTGGAATTGAAGTGGGAGAATAAAAAATAAACAAGGAAGATTTCAAAAGCTCATAAAACTGAAGTCGGCCGAGATAAACATGCAACGTAAAGATGTATTGGTTCATCACTACAATAGTGTAAACAAATATTTAAGTGCCTATTAGGATCAATAAGAGCTAAGCAGCCTCATCGCACTGAACCTGTATCTTAAATGAACTGTTGTCTTTGCTAGTGGTGATACATTCAGTCTTGTGTGTGCTTCTTGCAGTAAACAACAACGATTGTGTTGTTATTCATTATGTAGCCCCAGATTTGACTGGTTTTGATTAGCTGGTCTTTTTGTTGAGTGAGGATAGACCTCTGCAGGAAGTTACCTGAACAACCCGTTATGCTGTCACTTCTTGATAGCTCTAAAACAATTAAAAGTTTAGATATTAAAATGATTATTTTTTGTGAGTCAAAAGTGTAAATTGTAAAATCAGGCTAGGGGTATTGGATTTTTAGCAAGGCCACCTTGGCCTACAAACACCAATACTGCCCATCAAATACCTTTTTTTAGTTATTCGTATTTTACAGATCATATTAAATATATTTATGAAAGGAAAGTACATTTTGGCTCCCAAGACATCAACCTTTAACATGTCCTTTTCACTTTGCCTCGTGATTTTTTTTTCCCCAAGAAGAAGAACAAAGAGGAATCTGGGGTCAAAAGTCAGCACTGCATGTTGTTGCTCTCTTTGGCTGATGCTGGAGAGAAGAATGACCTGGGAAAAGGCACATTCAATTGAACCCTCTAGGAAAAAACCAAGTGCTCTGCTCAGGAAGCTCATCCCAACCTCTGCCCAGTGGCCTTTGGATGTATGAGGCCGGGTGCTGGCACAGAATGGTTAGTAGTGGAGAAAACCGCAAATCTGAGTGCAATCTTCCAACTGCTGTTAACATGCCAGATACTGCGGCCTTCCATGAATAATTGTCAAGGTTCTCATTGAAACATAGGGTAATCTCATCCCACATGGGGGGTGAAAGGTCAATTTTATGCTACCTGGATGGAAAAGTGTGGATACTGGCTACAGTGCACGGCGTTCCAGGGGGGAAACAGCCTAACTCCAACCCCTAAGCGCTTGCACATAGACCTGAATCATAGAAATGGGGTAATTGAAACAAAAGGGCAGAGTTTGACAGAGATGTAGTGCCTTCAAGGGGCCTCTGCACCGACTGCAGAAAATAACACCTAACTCCTCCCCTCTGCAAGGTTCATCCTTTGCGTGTCCTCGACAACGCCTGTGTCCTTCCTCTCCGCCTCAAGATTGCCATTTGCAAATGATAAGCGCAGGGACGAAGGCTTCAGAGAGATACGGTGCCCGGGCATTTGTCACTAAATGAAGCATGCTCCCCCACCGTTTAAAGCTGACCTGTGTCTACATGTGCATTTTACCTTTTATTCATTTATCCTGAACCATTATCTTTGCTTCCTTTAATCACCGAAACTCGAAGAGGAGAAATTAGATTTGCAAGACTTCGGCAGAAAGAACATTAACATTCAATTTGTCTGTTTCCCTTTTTCTAACAAGTTAACTCGAAGGAAATTGAAAAAAGGGAAATATTTGATCAGCTCTGTCCTGAAAATAAGCAAAGCCTGCTCTAATTTACATGTTGCCATTGTGCAATTCAAATTCTGCAAGCAGCAGAAAACTCATAACTGGAATTAGTACTCCTGAGAAGCAAAATCATTTAAATTTTCCCTCCGCTTTTTTACCCTCTAAAGTATAACTGCCTCCTTGTATGATGCATTCTGCATTTGTACATCATGCTAATCTTTTAGCCGAGTATCAGTAAATGAGAAAATAAATAATTTTATCGAAACTCTCTCTCCCCCAGTGCACAAGCCTTCTCGTTGTCGGTGTCATTTGGATTCATCTCCCATGACTAGAGGGAACAAAAACTCTTCCTGGTAGTAAATTATCACTTCACTGTAAAAGACCACATCCGGGAAAATACACGACGATCATTTGCCATGCATTAGCTACGGGACAGAAACGAAGTGGTTTTAAATTCCTTTGACCAGGAGGCAATTTCCCCCAATAAATTATGTTAATTTCAGCTTTCGCTCTTCTTATCGCATTCTTTAGTGAGTCAATGAGGAGAGACAAAACTGGCTGCGAGAAAGACAACTGCGGGAGGATTCACAGTAGAATGAAGAGAGACGTCTGGCAAAAGAATCCCTCATATTGCTGTACTAAAAAACGAGACCTCTCAAATTGCTGCATTATGCAAACATTTCTGCTTGTTGTCAGTTAATGGCCATCTCCTTCCATCCTCACAAGGCTCACACACCCTGGAAATTGCTCCGAGGTGACTGTTTCACACAAGTAGGAAGGTGCCTGACACCAACTCACATGCTCCCTTGCTGAACCAGACAACAATTGCTTGGCAACGCTCACGTCGGGCAGAGGGAAAAACAAAGGCAAAGGCAGGGTTTTTATTCTCCCTGCATGGATAGCTGCTTTTTGATGATCTTTTCTCAAGGAAGTAACAAGGGACTAACAACACAACACACTAACAGGCAAGTTTAAATAAATGGGAAACAACAGAAGCAACAGGAGTTGGAGTCATTTGCAGTTGTTAGACTGCATACACACACAGCAGAAATGCATGAATGCAAATCCTTACAGACACACACACACACACACACACTTTGCATACTGAAAACATCAAGTAGTGTGCACACGCAGGCAAAGCAGTACAGTTCTCTGTTCCTGAGGCTGAAAGCAAAACTCCCCCCTCTGTCCTGCCCGTCAGATCACTCACAACACAGTGAAAGAGAAAGTGCTCGGCTTGCTCAAAATCTAGATTGACAGGCCTACCTTTATTACTGACTGAGTTATGTTTCCCTGCTTTTGATGCAGACGAATGCTGAGTCAGCGCCTTGCCTCTCTTCAGAGGGTAGCTCATCTGATCTCAACTGAGACCGTCCCGGCACTGTTGTCAGAAGAATTGGCCACCAAATTACCTTCCAATGCATCTCTGGGACTCACTGTGTCCCATTAAAGTAGCTTGTAAGCTACAATAGCAGCTTATAAGGATGCCTGTACGAAGCTGATAAATGATAGACAGTGAGGGAGTGAAACAGACAGAGTGATCTAACCTTAAAGTCAGAAGAAAAAGAATGAAATTACCTTTATCCTGAATTCATCATCATTTCATTAGCTAACTCATTGATATTCAGGGTCACTAAAGAGCTGGGAGCATTTCCAAGCATGATGTGAGTGAGAGGCAGGGAAACACCCTGGACAGAGCTACAGTCCATCACAGAGAAGACAAAGGACCAGACAAACAGTATCACACCTATGGGACTTTCGAGCAGAACCAAGACAGAGATAAAAGTCCTCCTGAGAGATTACAGCCCCTCAATGTAAACCATATAAACAAGTCACACACTCAAAACCTATCTGTTTTTACTCGCACCTTAGAAACACTTGTAAATACCACCGCACTGCTACTTACTTAGCTTGATATACGAGGTCCCTGGAGCATGTCTGTTTATTTAATCCTAATATATTCATAATTACACCCTAATTAATGCAAGAGAAAAGCCCTCTTAATTTATCATCTCAGTGTCCTGAAGCTAGAGACACAATAATAGTAACTTTAACATGTTTGCCTTCTGTCCAAAGCAAGGTTAACAGTTTGGAAACAAGTGGAAGGCAAGTGACGTGTGAAATCATTATGTTTTTTGATACTCACCAGCAGTTTCCAGCTGTGTGGCAATGTGGGGATAACATTTAGCATCGAGGAGAATAGGTAAAAAGTGTGGCTTTTTTGACTAGTCAAAGGGTTAAACTGGGAAATGATTCATAATGGGTGTCAGGGCAATTGATTGCATTGATTAAAACGCTAATTCCTCTAGGTAGGCTGTGTAGTGACCTGCGGGGTCAACTGAAGGCAGGCTGTAAGTCTGAATTAAACTCATTCAAACTTGTGTTTCATAAGCATGTCGTTAATTACTGTTATCATGACGCATTGATTTTGAGATATCTGTCTTAGAAGAGAAGGGATCTGAAACATATTTAATGGATACTTTAATACAAATAATGTTTGTAGCTGCTGGGATAAACTTATCTCCAGTCTCTGCACACAAGTACGGCTCACCCCACAGTCGGTGATTGTTTTGTACATCAAAGCACATTTGCATGCAATCGCTAGCGTCTGGCCAAGAGGCTACATCATAAAATATAACTCATCAGCGCGAGTAGGTCGTCTACCAACTCCGTAAAGCTGTCAGCATACTGCAAATGCAGCAGGAATGAGACCTGGTCGGAGAGAAACGTGGAGCTGAATGATCCCGTTTGCAGAGCAGCACCCGATGAGATGGATGAATACAGGATCTGGATATACGCTATGACCGGTCCACTCTGTGGCTACAGGGCTCAGAGATTTAATAACAAAATGATAAGCGAGGTCATATTCTTCTTATATTGGAATTAGACTCACTAAAATTGCAGTAAAGGTTGTTTATGTGACAGTGTGAAATGAGCCCGATGTCTCTAACACAGCACTGCGTTTTATTGTTCGAGAGCCTGTCAGTAAAACGTGTCCCAAAGTGCAGGTTTGCTCCCTTCGAGCAGGTGTAGCCCCAACTTCCTTTACAGTCACGACTGTGGGGTTAAAAACAAATTATTAACCACGCTCCGCTGCTTTTGAGGCATAATTGCAACATAAGTACAGCTGGGGGATGACAGGTCACGTTTGCCCCAAGTTTTCACCTTGGTAGACGCGTTTGAGGCAGCAAACGCACTCATATATAACCTTGAGGTCGGAGGCTAATTGATGGCTGTGACTGCTAGCAAATTAAAGAACAATAACGTCTGCTAACAACGTGCTCAGTCACGCGCTGGCTGCATTTCGGACATAAAGGACCCTTCTAGCAAACAACTTGTCACGTGCATCTTTTTGTATACGCTTGTAGCGTTGTACCCGACCCTGAACTGCATAATGAAGCAAAGGAAATTAATGTGATAGTGAAACTCACCAGTGCAGGTGAAGCCAGCAAGCACGAGCCAAAGCACAAGGAGCGTAGCGCTGAACCTACAGCGGACAAAGGGGCCCAGAAGTAAGGGCATCTTCGTGGTTTTTATCACCTAAGTTTCAAAAAAGGCAGGGAGCGGAGCAGTAAACTGACACGCTGGGCACTAAAAGGTCCGAAGAGTGTCCTCTGTTGCACTTTACGCCTTTCTTCACAACGCCCAAGTCTTTTCCTCAACACATTTCCTTGCGCCGTAGCGTGGCCATCAGTATCCCACTCGTGCGTCTTCGTTGCTCAGAACAACGCATCACAGGTGTGGTAAATAAAACTGCTTCCTTGCTCGCCGCGGCGGGTTTAATGTATTGTATCTTTCCAAAAGAAAGCCGCTGTCCTCTCACAAGTCCCCCTTTCTCTCAAAGAACCGAAGAGGGAGGCAGTTCGCTTGCTTTCTCGTCACTTTGCAGCCTTCGCGCGAAAGGTAACCTTCTCCAAATGCGAATATTGTAAGAATTGGCATGAGAGAGAGAACATCTGCTTGCACAGCAATGCTGGAGTGATGAGAGTCGGGGAAGGTATACGCTGCGATGAGCGGAGCAGCAAAACCAGGAGCGGATTCTGCGTGCTGACTGGGAATGGAGCGTCCTCAGCGCGCCATGAAGGTATATCCCTCTTCTTATCCAAACATTTACATATCTTGTATAAGCATAACCAGCCTCATATTGGCAATGTACAGATAGAATGGGAATTATCTCAACCGTATCCTTGCAAGTATGCTTTTCATATCCTCTGCCTTCCATGAAAATGATGGATATGACATTCAGTCCTGTATGATAGGAATCAGATCAGTGCTTTGCATACAAATCACACAGATCACATCTGCATGTCATTGGGTTTCAGTTAAATATGCCTTTGCTTTTGTCCTGGGGTTTTGTGTGTGTGTCTGCTGCAGAACATCAGTGCATGGCAGACGGATGAAGAAGCATGAGGATTAGCGCTCCCATGAGAGGGTACACCTGTCAGCAAACTCAGACCAGGATGTGACTTATGTTCCAGATAGCTTTTCCTCATTTTCTGGGGGTGTCAGTGGCGTGATTTTCAGACTGCTCAGCCATGCCTTTTTACAACGCTACTGGAATCGACAGCAGATTATTAATACGCTTCAGGGTGGGGGGGAGTTTGTGTCTTTGTTTATCCATTTTTCCACTCCCACATACTAGTCAGCAGAATAATAAGTGGAAGTGCAGAACTGGACCACTGTCTTACCAGCTAATTATGGGGCTCATGTAGATGGATGATTCCTCAGATAGAGCTCAGCTATTATACAAACTCATTAAGCTGCCTTTCCATCCAGCATCCCTTGCTAAAGGTCAAAGTCGCAGGCACAGACAACACAAAGCAGAGACACATGCATGCACACGCAGACATGCAGGGAAACACAACTCCACAGCTATATAGCTTATGATCAAATCCTAATGGGTTCTCAAATGCAAAGGGGAAAGGAAGGCAGCAGCTTAGTGCAAGAGAATGACTCAGCCTTGGTCACTTGTGAGGTTGCTCATAATGATCTCTCTCATTCAGCTAATCTGCTCTGTGTCCTATTAAGCAGTTCAAGCTGGAGTGTGTCTCCCCTAGTCCCTGTTTCTGCCTCCTTAAAGCACCCATCTCATGCAAGAATGTCAGAAAATGTACAAATATAGAAATGCATAGTTGGTTGTGTTGTGTTCTTACAGTGACAGAGATTTTCCTCAGCTGTTTTAAAGGCCTTATTTTAGCGTTCTCCCTCTCTCAGTCTCTCTGATGTGTATGCTGAGTCAAAGCAGGGCCACAGCCTCCTCCACCAACTCTCCTCCATCTGATTCCTCTGGATGCAGCGTCCTCAGCACCCTCTGCTCCCTCAATCAGACTACAATGAACAATCGCAGCTCTTTGGGGAGTTGACACATTCAGTTGTTCATCGATTTGTGGCGTTGTAATTAATTTTTCTCTCTGTCATAGGCTTGAGTTACAATATCCTGAGACTTGAAGCAGCTCATCCCGCTGCAATCAATCATGAAACCGAGACAGAACCAACACTTCTCTTGTATCATCTTGAATTATTCACCACAGCTATGAAGAAAAAGAGACTGGACCCAGTGGCCGGTAAGTATTAAGAAAACATGAGGCTCATTTGTATGTTACAGTGTTTGTGATCTGTCCATAAACTGTGCAATTATACTCGCAGCATATTCAACCAATGAAGACAACTGATTCGCCCAGTCGATAAGCATCGATCCAGCAGAGGTGTCCAGCATGAAATTAATATTATTTATTGTTTACAAACAGCACAGAAGGTCCCCGGAGGAGGCAGCAGCATCCCAGCACAGACTCATGGGGAGAGAGACGGAGTGTATCAGCTTCCACCACGACCACAGCCTCACAGCCGTTTGTTTTGTTTATATCAAATTAAACTGCAATGCTGCTCCAGAGAGATATAATTGACCACAATCTCAGATTAAATGACTGTAAAGATCTTAATAAGCCATCAGCGGATTGCATATTACACTGCAAGCCACTTATGAAGATGCAGTCCAATGAGAGCGAAATTGGTGTTGAAATTTGCATGCCTCAGCACTTTAGCCACTAATAATAAGCATGCAAAATGACTGCATGATGATCAATAGGGTATCAATTTAATTAAATATTATTGATATGGGACTGGGAAAATTAATTAAAGGCTTAACAAATCCCCGTTAGGCTGGAGGGGTATGGTATTACTTGAACATCATAACATCTCCAGAGGGTCCATCACTCTTTATTATAGATCATAATTGATATGGGACCCTCTTCCCTCTGTGAAAGGACACTGCGCTGCATACATGTGTATGTAATAAAAGCAAAATGAAACACATGTGATGTTCGTATAAGCACAATAAAAGCCATTATCGTCACTACATTAGTAATACACATAGGCCTTTACATTAGATTATCCTACCCTCAGCTCTCCACGCACTCGTAAAAATGTTACGATCTGGATCTGCAATGCAAAGCTGTGACTTTGCTTAATTAAGTGGAGATAAAATAGCTGTAGTGTGATCTCACCAGATCTTGCGCAGTTGAGCGAAGAGCGAATGAGAGTGAGAGAGATGGAGAGTTTAAAAAACAGAGAAGAAGAGGGAGGGGGCAGGCAGGGGTTGGGGGAGATGAAGGAGCCCACTGAAGGTCTCTCATTTCAGCAGCACAGACTGCTGATGAAGCTGAACTTCCAATATCCCACCACTTCAGCTCTGACGGTTTCTCAATTTTACAGATATGGGCCCAGAATGTGATTTGATGAAAATGTAAAATGGGATAACCACCAAATCATATGAAATGGGCTGTATTTTATTCCATGACTATAAATCAAAAGCAGACACTTTAAAAATTAAAGATGATTTTATGTGTTTGATTCAAACGACAACTCTTCTGACTTGGAGGAAGAGAAAGTGTCCTGCCCCACACTTAAATTAAGATTTTTGCTCAAGCAGATCCTTTACAATCTTTGCTAGTTCAAGAGCTCCACTGAAACGAAGGCGATGTTTGAGTGCAGTGCTCCGAGAGTTGTTTCGAAAGGAGAAATTCAAGCAATTTATTCATGGAATGTGTTTCCATCCCAAATAGATTCTGCTAATCTAAAACAGTGCATGAGTGTTTGGAAATATATGATGATTTCATTTTCTCCCAGTTTCAGGGTCATAAATAAATTTGCATTCTGTCAGCAAAATGAACTAACTGACTTGTAATTCATCAAACCGGCTGCTTAGCGTTTAAGGAGTTCAACACACGGTAACCTGATTCTTCTTTTTTCTGCACTAAACTGCCTTACAGCTGTGTGCTCTAATGGGAGAGAAGAAACAAAACAAACAAAAACGTTTTACAGACCGCATTAACATTGAAATAAAAAAGGAAAAATGACTCTAGTGAGTGACATATTTTCATTCTGAGGAGATGAACCTGCATATGGCGCATATTTTGTTTACCATTTTGGATGTAAACGTTGAGAAAAATCAAAGAAAGGAAGTTTTATAGTTTCTAATCCTGTTTAAATGAGGTGAGATTTGCTCTGAGATTCAGAACAATACCATCATCTGCATCCTTTCCTTTCTTCTCAAAATTCTTTGTCCTGTTTAACTAAAAAAGAATAACATCATAACTTGATTTGAACCAACTGAGGAACAAGAATATGCTGTTTGATATCCCTCCTGAGCACACAATGGGTGACAGTAAAAAGTGTCAAGCCGAACCTTTTTTCCCACAAGCTTTTTTCCTCTTCTACATTTCATTATTCTCAAAAAAAGAGGAAGCTTCCTGAAATCTGCTTCCTGGACCGACATTCTCTTGTTGTTTTGAATGTCACATTGTCTAAGTGTGCATGGGAGAGAAGACTTTGAATGATGTTGAATGTTTTATGACTCCCCTGCTTTTGTGTCACTCCTTCCTACTGCTGCTCAGAGACTATGATAGGAGAAGCTCTGCCAACACCGCTAGATCTGACGGAGAGAGAGAAACACACAGGCCAGCCACACGTGAGTATTAGGAAATAGACTTCAAAATCACATAAATGAGACCTGCAGAAATAAAAGCTGAGACTTATCACTAGAGATCAAACTTAATAAAACAAATGTGAGATGATTTGAAGCTAAGAAACAGTTTCAAGGATTTTTTCAGAGAGAACATTAATACCTAATTTTATTTATCTAAAATCTGCTCATTATATTAATCTTTCCTGTTATGTCTTACATTTGGTGCTTTCCAGTCAGCCATCTGATAAGTAACCATAAATCAAGGACAGTTTATCTCGCTGTAATTAACAGTGACCTAAGGTCACAAATATATATACTTAACAATCTCACCAACACCAAGTTCACCCCAAGTCCCCAAAAGTGGGGACATTGTACAAAATGTTACTAAAGACAATTAACAAATTACTTATGTCCTTGGCTTAATAATACAAATTGTTTTGTGAAACACAAACAGAATGTTGATAATGTCTGTATGAGACTTGAATAACACAGTCAGGACATGAAAACCGTTGCTTCTTTATGTCCCTCCTTGTCCTGATTTCCTCTTCTTTTTTAAAGTTAGTTTTTTCTCTTTTTTTTTTTTTTTTTTTTTTTTTGGGGGGGGGGGGGTAATATTTTGTAAAATAAATGTTATGTTCTGTTTGCAGTGAATGATTTTTTAACTTTTTATATATGAGGAAAATAAAAATAAGAAAGAACAAGATCTCCTTTGTTGTATTTTTTGTTTCATGATGCCTCAAATGTTTTCATTGGTTGAAAAGTCAGGACTGCAGACAAGCACTTGAACTCTTCTTCTATGGAGCTATGCTGTAATTACATGTGAAGAATTGTCTTGCCAAAATGAGCAGTATCAATCAGTATTCTTTTCTTTTTTTTGCTAGATTAAGCAACGAGTTTCCTGAAAAAGGCAGTGCCTTGATGACAGTGTATGTTGCTCCAAAACCTGTAATTACATTTAGCATAAATACTGTCTTTCCAGATGTGTAAGCCACCCATACCATTAGGGTAGGGTACCTTTCACATTTGAAACGATACGGTACTGATGCTTGGTACCGTTTCGCCAAACAATGCTGCGTTCATGTCCAGCATGGAAAATTGCCTACTCTTTCCCTCACAGTCACAAGGATGCATTTAGGTACCTACACATGGTAACTTTTGATTTTACGTTAATTGGTACCAGGTAGTTTTAACAGAATTCGGTTGGTACCTATAAAAGTAGCTAATTCTGTACCTATCTCTACATACCATAAGCACATATATATCTCCATACTGGTATAGTTGCTGGCTTTTGAATAGAGTGTGTATAACAAGTAAGGTGCTCCTTCTCCTTTTTAGGGGAGTTGTAGTGTACATGATTTCCAAAAAGAATGGGAAAAGCTCTTCACAGACAGTGGTTTCATTGTTAATTTTGTCCATGCAGTGATTTCCACTACAGAGCCATGTCTGTTTGTGATGCAGAGTCACCAAAGGTTTCTCTTTATTCTCAATATTTTATTGGTACCTACAGATCTAACTAGATTATAAAATCCCCAGATTCTATGCAGTTTTATTCTAGAACACACTTTTCTGACATTGTTAAATTATTTGCCGTACCAACCTATCAACTTGTTTTTGTGCTCCCATACACCCAACTTTGTTTTACTTGTGTTACTGGCATCAAGTTTGAAAATTGTATATTTTCTATAAAACATTTATTTTTTCAGTTACATCATTTACAACATTTGTTGTGCAGTCTTTGCACTATTTTAAATGAGAAGGGCATATTTTTTAAAAATAGCATCACATAGTCTTGTAGCTGGGTAAAGTATAATGAATAGTTTGGTTATATGTGAAACACTGTCTCAACAGGGATGACAAAACCAACATCATTCTGAAGGGGTCGTGAATTAAATGTTGCTATTGTACCTAATGTTGTTTCAACATGTGTATACAAAATGATTTTTATGCAGGCATAAACTGTCTGTACGCTACAATAATGTTGGATTAACAGAAGACTTATTAATACCTTCAGAGATATGTGTTAATAAATTCTGTTCACACCAGTTATCATTTTAGTACTTTTTACACCTTTTTAAAAATCCAGGGTGTCACTTTTTCTTTTCATTTTCGAATCCATTGGACCATTTAATTAACATCAGAGATACAAACACACTTTGCTTCATGTTCAACCCTCCAAAAAATGTCAGGGGGAGAATTCCATTTATTGAAGACATGCAAAATTACACTTCTAAAAATACCACAGGTGCAAACAGATGTGCAAAAGAAAAAAGGTTCAAGCTGAACAGTAATGACCTTCAGTAAATGCGCTCAAATGTTGGTACAAGTGTCAAATATCAACAATAAATTGGATGTGTATTTGTCACATCACGACTCAATACTGTCTTTGACATTTGACATGTAAATAGATACTGTTACTATGTTAATGGAATGAATGGATTTTCCTGTCATACAACCCACCCTCTTCAATGACACTTTAATTAACTCATATTTTCCAAACCTGTAGGTATAAGCAAGGCCCCGGTTAGATTTATGCTGCAATTACAGCACATTTCAGCAGAAATGCATTTCTTGGTAACCTGCTTCAACATATTTTGACATTTCCTTAATGCGATCAATTTCTGCCTCTCATCCAAGGGGAGTCTGAAAATAGACGGGAGCGACTGGACGTTGAACGTATGTGTTTAAATCTTTATTTTGCCTCTCAGCGTCTGTTTGCAAGATGTCCAATCTATTTGTCTGAACACACTTTTGGAAAGATGTCAGAACAGTATTGACAGAGACCAATCGGGAGGCGAGTGCACATATTGTTCGCTCTGCACACATCCTGCTCATTCAATTCTGGGAAATTGCTCTGCCTCAAAAAAAAGGTTGTCATTATTTTGTCACTCAGTGTCCCAGGTGACATTTACAGCAAATAGCCTCAGTGGCTAAAAGAAAAAGCCACAGAGAAAATATGAAGTCCTAGGAAAGAGTCAGAGGAATTGCAACCTTATCAAAAACAAAAATGAATTTAGTACAGTAAAACACGTTAAAGCTCCTGCGAGAAGTTTTTATCTGGTTAGCTAACTGACTGAAACTAAAACTGATGTATCAGTATGACTGAAAGCAAACAAGATCAGCAAAAATATAAGATTTTTTTGTCAGGAGGGGTTGTCAAGTTAAATGCTCCATGAGTATTAAATCAGAAAGTTTTCATTAGTCCAAGAAAATAATTTTCCTTGAGACAGCTGTTAAATTAAATTTTCAGTTTTTATCTTTTCTAATATTGATCTTTCCTTGTGTGAGCATGATTTCTGCAGGGTAAATATTAGGGTCATGTGACCTCTGTAACACAATCATCTCCATTCCTTGCTTTCACACAAACCACATGTTTTTGTGGTTCAGTTCAGCTGTGGTGGGAAAAACAGACTAAAGGATGTTCTCAAGGCCGTGTGTTTATTTTTATCCTATGTGAAAAGTTTTACAAGTCGCTGTAACGTCTCTGTGGATTACGTCTTTCATAAACCAAGCCCAGATTCCCTGTGACTGCTGCACTCATGAGTCCTGTACTGTACCTGCCAAAAAGACAGATGGCTGCAATTCTGATCAAGCCAGTTCAAAAACACAGCCTTGAATTTAATGCAGGTAGTTGTGAGGGGAAAGAACGCTTACTTCCTTATCCTCTGTTATCAACACACTCACACATTTTTATAAGATTATATTCTGAAGCAGATATTTATACAGCTGTATCTCCTGCTCCTGCGTGTGAATATAAACATGAGATAAATTATTCTGAATATTATCACAGAAGGTGAACTCGCACAGATCACATAAAGTCCAAAGCAGGAAACAGCCCCGTTCCCTTCCTTTTATTGACATTGGAGGATTTCTGGCTGAGATAATGAGTTTCTAGGAGCTATTACAAACTGAATCCAGCACTCATGACTCGTAAACTGAATACATCATATCAGGACATTAATGGAAATTGGAAACGTTGACCCCGGCTCAAGAGCTTAACCACATGGTTCAGGTCAACAGGAATTAATATAACAGGCCCTGTTCATTAAAAGAAATACCTGAGCCTCCTTTTGGGGCCAGTCACTCCTCGTGTTGAGCTCTTGTGTCCTGCTCAGGTCACCTTAGAAGGCAGCGCTACTCATTAGGCCTTTTAAAACCATGCTTTTCATCTGGATGAGGACAAGCAATGATGTCCTCATGCATAATGTGAGACTGGGATGAAAACTCATCTTTTGTGTTTTAAAAGAGCACATTAATGAGTAGTAGATCATTTTGTAAATATTGAAAGATGCTTTTGTGTTTCCAAAATCCGCCCCAATATTCTGTTGATGGTGTTTGTTTTACCGGCTTAAAATAAAGATCTAGATAGTTGTACTGCCTCCTTAGAGCTCCTTTGCAGAGTTTTTAACTGGTTATGAACAAACCAAAACTAATGCTAGTGCCTCTTTATAAACTCTAAAAATTAAAAGACCCCAAACAACAAGACTGATTATTTATATCCTGACATTTTCAGTGTCTCAAACTGCTGCCAAGTGTAGGTGTCAAAGTGATAAAATGTTCTCTGCCAAACAGTTTTTTCCCCCCTTTTCATTTTCAACAGCAATGATTTACAGTAAGATTCACACTCACCGGCTTCTCCTTATTTCTAACAACATGCTGGCTTCAGTTGGTGCTAATTCCTTTGTTTGCGCTGATCAGTTCATCCCAGGCTGTTCGACAAAGTGGGCCAGTCATACACAGTTACACATGAAAGGTAAGAAAATATAGGAACAAAACTCAAAGACATGCTGTCGCTGCAATGCTTGAAGTGTTGCCTCTCCCTCATAGGGTCAGATTCTGGTTCATATGATTAGTCTTCCATGGCTGTTTGTTTTCTGGGGCACTCTCCATGTTTGTTTTGGTGTTTTTCTGCTTCTGCATTTGTCAGCACACTTCCCCTAAGATAAAATTCAAGCAACAAGTCAGTGTGACTCTTCACTGGTGTAGCATCCATGCCTGTTTAGATCACTGCATAAATGAAGAGGTCAGAAATGGCTTGAAAGACAACTGTCACAAATCTCAGATGATTTCACAGACTATCCAAGAAAAACATTGTGTAGGTGTTGAGTTTACAGAAAAATAAAGTATTATTAATGGTAAAACAATAGTTTCTCTAGCTTTAAATAATACATGTGATGTGTTTTTCAGTCACATTGCTATCTGTTATGGCCTGAAATTATTTTGTAAAGTGTTAAGCATGATAAAGTTTGTTTCTTTTTGTCAGAGCAGTTTCAGCTCCATGTGTGGGTAGTGTATAAAAACATTTGGTAGATAAATTATGTATGATTTGAATTTACAAACAGTTTTTTTCTAACACATTGTACATCAGTTTTTTCTTTGCTTCCAAAGATAGCAGCACATCCTGAACACGCTACCCCATTAAATCACTGCCTCACATACTTCCTGTTTGGTTCCCATCACAATTGAACTAATTTTTCACATCTAACTGGAGACATTCATTAATTCATTTAGAAAGCATTCATGAACTGGAGTAAATATGGTTCCCAGCAGAGAACCGGGAAAACAGTGGAGCAGCCAATTTATCCCCAAAATAACCACCCCATACCACATCGCCATCCAAAAGCAAACAAGCCTCACATTTCTCCTGAGCCTGAGCCGAGCAGAGAGGTCGTCTCAGAAGAGTCAGACCTCCCAGCAATCAGGGAAAATAAGGCAGTTAAAAAAATAGTTCAAAGAGCCATAACAGCGCTTCTCTGAAAAATCCCTTTCATCATTTATCTGCTGAACCTTTCCATCAGCAGAAAGTGCTTCAGCAGTACAGTACCATCATCACAAACACGGGCAGATTTAGTCTTGAAAAAAAAACCTCTAAACAAAATTGTACTCCTTCCACCGTGGACTCACAAGCCGGGCTCTTGACGGCAAAGCCCACCTGCTATGGATATTGATTAGGTGCTGTCATGGTAACAATAGAGTGTGATCAGCTTTAAGCATTTTATGTATTCAATACCTGAAGTCTTGGATTAGTGAAAACCCTAAGTGTAGGTAGTGTGAGACATGGCTGGTGGCGAAATCTTTTGTAAGGTATCATCTGCAGCCCACAAACAGGCCTGAAATTGATGAATGATGCAGCCTGAAAGAACTTGTTTAGAGTTCAGCAAGACAAGCTGTCCCGAATAGATTCAGAAGATCACATGTCAGCAGGATACAGAGATATTCTTACTGAACCAAGGTTGTATGTGTCAGAGAAATTTTATCCAGCTTCCTGATGGAGTTCATTTTTCTCCCTCACGTCTCGGCTCTGTGCCCCGTTATAGGGCTGGGAATTTATGAGGAGAGATGACATATCAGGAGGACAAAAGTAACAGCAGTGTTTTATACTGTGTGTGTGTGAGAGAGAGTTAAAGCAGGCTGGACAAAGACTTTTTTGTGAGTCTGTGGGTTTGTGTGGGAGTTTTTATAGGCTGCACTACAGTTAAGTTCTGGGAAGAAATTGAGCCACAATGTGAAACTAATTAACTAGCTGAAAAGTGTGTTTACAAAGACTCACTGGGAAGGAAATAGAAATCCTTGTACTGTACTACACAGCAAATGGATAAAGCTCTTTAGAAGACACTCTGTTAAACTTTACTTGATGAGCTGCTGTGATTCAGCCTTGATTGAAGGCTCTGTTCCTGTACAGTATATCTCGTACATTGGTGATGTTTATTTTTCTAGAAAACACGTTATCTCTATTCAACTGCATGCATGGTTTGAACAGTGCTAGAAAATTTCATTACATACGTTCTCAGTGCAAATGTAATTAACCTGTATTCAAAAATACTTGTGGATCTGTTTGTCAACTTGCCTTGGTATTCAAGTTTTTTTCAGAGTATTCAATCATTTACAGTGATTATTTGTGTTTATTTGTTAATTTTTGATAAACCATGTTATAATTCTACACTCTCCAGCCACTTTATTAGGCACGCCCGTCCAACTGCTTGTTAACGTAAATTTCTAATCAGCCAATCACATGGCAGCAACTCAATGCATTAAGGCATGTAGACATGGTCAAGACAATCTGCTGCAGTTCAAATCAAGCATCAGAATGTGGAAGAAAGGTGATTTAAGTGACTTTGAACATGGCATGGTTGTTGGTGCCAGACGGGCCGGTTTAAGTATTTCAGAAACTGCTGATCTACTGGGATTTTAACCCACAACCATCTCTAGGGTTTACAGAGAATGGTCCCAAAAAGATAAAATATCCAGTGAGCGGCAGTTCTGTGGGCCAAAATGTCTTGTTGATGCCAGAGGTCAGAGGAGAATGGCCAGACTGGTTGGAGCTGATAGAAAAACTAAAATAACTCAAATAACCACTGGAAACAACCGAGGTCTGCAGAAGAGCATCTCTGAACGCACAACACATCCAACCTTGAGGCAGATGGGCTACAACAGCAGAAGACCACACCAGGTGACCCTCCTGTCAGCTAAGAACAGGAAACTGAGGCTACAATTCACGCAGCAACACCAAAACTGGACAATAGAAGATTGGAAAAACGTTGCCTGGTCTGATGAGTCTGGATTTCTGCTCCACATTCAGATGGTAGGGTCAGAATTTGGCGTCAACAACATGAAAGCATGGATCCATCCTGCCTTGTATCAAAGGATCAGGCTGCTGGTGGTGTAATGGTGTGGGGGATATTTTCTTGGCTCACTTTGGGCCCCTTAGTACCAACTGAGCATGGTTTAAAATCCACAGCCTACCTGAGTATTGTTGCTGACCATGTCCATCCCTTTATGACCACAGTGTACCCATCTTCTGATGGCTACTTCCAGCAGGATAATGCTCCATGTCATAAAGTTGGAATCATCTCAGACTGGTTTCGTTACAATGAGTTCCCTGTACTCAAATGGCCTCCACAGTCCCCAGATCTCAATCCAATGGAGCACTTTTGGGATGTGGTGGAACGGGAGATTCTCATCATGGATGTTAAGCCGACAAATCTGCAGCAACTGTGTGATGCTATCATGTCAATATGGACCAAACTCTCTAAGGAATGTTTCCAGTACCTTGTTGAATCTATGCCACAACGGATTAAGACAGTTCTGAAGGCAAAAGGGGGTCCAACTCGGTACTAGCTACGTGAACCTGATAAAATGGCTGGTGAGTGTCCATCATAAATATACAATAAAAAAGAGCAACTATGGGGTTATGGTTCTGTGGATGTTGTTAAGTGTTCTATGGCAGCTGCAACACACAAATGACCACTAATCTCCTTTAACATTCCCAGTTAGCATTTGTAGTCAGATGTAGATGATGGTTTAAGCGGTTAATAGTACAGAGTAATTACAAACATCTGAAATGGCATTTTGAAGCTAATCAATATGTATGTCAGCAAAAATTTTCATGCCTTATTCAATATTATTGCAATTAGTGCAATTTGTAATATTCTATAAAAGGGGCGTTTTTTTCTAACTCAGCAGTTAAGAAGACCTAAAGATCACGAGTTTGTCCAATGAGAGGCATAGCTCAGCTCAACGTGACTGACGAGCGCCCTATAGCTGTTAATTAGGAGGCCCAGGCACCTTTCGAGTCAGCATTTCCAATATGGCTCCCGCTGGCCATCGCTTCATTACTCTGAATCAACCACAGACGGGTGACGCAGTGCAGAGTTTGTCCATAATTTATATGGTCCATGATTTTATATCAGGGATAATAAAGATAAAAAGATTTCATTTAGGCTTGATATCAGAGTATTATCCACTTTGAATATGTTGTAGTTTTTGTACACCCTGCTCATCAGCCAAAATTCAAACAAGTTGAACAAGTGTTGATTTAAAGAATATTTTTTTGTGTCATGACTACACAGCCCTGGTGCACTGTTGTTGGGGGCATCAAGGCTTTGGTTGCGACAACAAAATAGAGATTAGAAAGCGGCTGTCTTAACTTAAGTGGTTACCTCCAGGCATGAGAAAAGAAATCTATGTGGAAGTGGTAAAAACTGCAGTTTTTTGAGAGTCCACTTGTAACCAGCCCTGAAAGAATCAGAAACCACATACACACAAATTCAAAAAGCTGATTTTAGAGCAAAAACAAACATGGTTACCATTTTTTTTAAGGGTCTGAGGTCAGATCTACAATGGCACACACCATAAGAGGGTGAATTTTTTAACGACTCAAATTAGACCATACTGGAGTCCAGTAAAAGTGAGTAAGGGAATATTAACTGGTACATGTAGTCATAAATTGTGTAGCATCAAACTATGGTTTACTATCACCAAATGGACCACAGCAGCAGGTAATACCTGTTTGGCCAGATGTGTAATAACATGATATTTATTCCACTGTTGTTCAACTGCAATCAATCTGCAGGTAACCATAGCAACAGTAGTGGTTAACTAATCTCACCATGGATCCATTTTTCCACAAGCAATACTATGGATATGATGATCCACTCAGGGTGCTCAAGTGTAAGAAAGCAAGCAAATGAAGCTCTTCACCTCTTCACCTTCACACAGAGAGACAGTGTGTGTCTGTTTTTACACATCATCCTTGATGCCACCGTAAAAAAAAGAAATAAAAGTCTTATTCATCCTTGGTAATGTTGACTGGGAGCTAAGCAACACCTGAGACTCGGTGCAGTAAAAAGGCTCTAAATCACCGGATTCACCCGTCAGAGACATTTCTCAGTCTATTAAAACCAATATATGCCACTTAGTGCTGAAGTTACAGCCCATCTGTGTGGTATTCCTGTTGCCTGCTTTAACTCGGCAACCCATAAATCACACCAACACTGTTCACACTGTATTGCAGCTGACAAGTTTTAGAGCGGATTCAAACTTTATTGTGGGTTCTGCAAATCACCATGATTCATGTGGGTGACACTGAAAACAGTATCCAGTGCAGTAGATTGTGTGCATATTGTGCTATGACACTTTGGTGCTTTGTGTATACTTTCTGATTAACACATGCTTCATTGTGTTGTTTTCCTGTGGTGCATGTTTGCAGGTAAAATTGGAGGAAATGTATAAGTGGTACAATGATGTTTGATGAAACATACTCAGTTTCTTTCTGACATTTTATTTTATAAGGTTTTCCCCAAACTCACCAAATGGAGACGATTGCCCAATTCGCGCATGCACAGAGGCATGACTGTTTTGTGTTTACAAACCTAATGTGTGCTAGTGACTTGCTTCATTGTGAATGCCTAAAGACATTAATGTTGCAGGGGAGCTGGAGATCCCAAATGTCAGTCCGGTTTATTGTCATCCAACAAGGCTGAACTTTAAAAACATTGCAAGGGGGTATGGTTGAGCTGATAGGGGCAGAGTAACTTGCTGTTACAAATATCTAGACTCAAGTAAAAAAGAACAAGGCTTTCACAACTTCAGATAATTCATCCTCCTCACTCACTTAACAGTACCACAAAGTAAAAACATATCGTAAATCTGTTTTAGTTTTAGTTTTTTCAAATGAATAAATATCTATCGAGTCATATGTCACCAGAGGATCTCCGTGTTGTTTGGCTATTGCAGAAAATCAGCTCGAGTATAATTCGTTTATATCATTTGCAAGAATTTGTGGCAAATCATGCCACCCAAGTCACCATTTGCAACGCCAGACAAAAAGGTTTACATTGACCTTAACATGTTATTTACTCTTCTCTCATGGAGGGCGTGTATAAAGAAACACAAACCGATACTCTATTCATATGGCCCTACTGCTTCCTTCCAGTGGTGGTTGCTGGTCAGTCAAGGAGGGGAAGCTAATTTTTTTTCCGGCCTACATCATAAATTTGTTCATTTATTTAAAAGTAAATTCTACCCTCTGTGTCAGCTTGCTAGCAGCTGGAGCTGCTACGTGAGACAACGACAGGCTGTAAGTGTGAGTGACAGGGGGAGAAACTCAGCAGCTGTAGCTGCTTATTGGTGAAAAGAGAGAGAATCTTTAAACACAACGCTCGTGGTTTTTAAGAAAAATAAACTCGCTGGGGATCGATAAAGCCGCCGGATCAGTCCAGAACAACTTAATGTAGAATTCAGAAGATGCTCCGGTCGAGGGTTATACTTTCTAAATTGCTGAATGGCTCATTTCACTGTCAATCAAAAAGGGATTCAGCCTCAGACAGATCATCCAATCGTCATGCAGATGCCCAGCGTCCAGACCAGCCCACTGCCTCATAGAGCCCCAGAGACGCTGAGCGTCCGATGGGCGGGACTAAGCCCAGCATTTATCCAATGACCGTCCAGTTTCCACAGTGGAACAACCCACTCTACGCTTCCTCGCTGAAGTCAGAAGACGCTCAGCGTCTGGCTGTGTTGAAGCGCTGAGACGCTGCGGGGATGAATGAGAAGGAGGTGGAGCCAGTTACCTGTGATAGGAGCTGATTCTGAACAAAAGATGAAGGAATTCTAGCGCACATTTTGTCACTGAAATGTACACACAGCAGAACATATCACCACTTTTTTAAAGGGATATTTTAGGGAAGGCTGAGCTTCCCTTGCAGTCTTAGAGCAATTGCCACTGCTTTCGTCATATCCAGTCTTTAAGCAGTTGTAATATACACTGTCTGCTTCAGTGCATTCATTCACTCATGAGATAAAATCCAACTCTTTGTTTGCAAATACTGTGTTTTCAGTGACTGCTTACTTACTGCATTACACAAAAGACCTGAAAACGCTGTTCTTGTGGCTGAAGCAGATGACAGTTTGTGACGTTGGTTAAACGGAACAACCACTAGATTTGTGTAATTGGTTGGCAGAAATGGTACTGCGTTAGCAACTGCTGCCAATTCTTCAAGTATATGGCTGTGATTCACATCCGCCTTCAGTCTGTTTATTTTAGTGCACAACTGAAGGTAATATTAGCCTTCCCTTTCCTATTAGTACACTCACCTGTGCAGCAGAAGATTATCATGGCTAAGTGTGTAGATTGTAGATTAAAGGTTATTTCAGGGAGTTTTCATTCAGTACTGTCATCCAGTGAGTAACGCGTCCCTTTGTGGGCAGACTGACATTAATGCGTCACATGTAAGAGGTCTGTTAAACTACTACTTCTTAGCAGCAACCATTTCCAAAGACTAATTTCACACATATTTAGCAATTCTGTGTAACTCTGGTTCATCTCCAGTTCATCTTGAAAAGCTGTAAACTGTGTGACTTAATTTTTCTTCCTCAAAGATAATTAATTTGTTATTTTCCATTGAAAATAGCTTTTTAAGAGAAAGAGAGAGGAAAAAAAGAAATGTGTCGCTATTTTGTCTTTTAAACTCAGTTTTTCTATCTGCAGTGAATGCCACGATAATTCATGAACTGTTGTACTTGTAGTCTTCTCAGACTGTTCTGTAAGTGAAACATACAGATAGCGGCATGTGTATGAAATGTTAGAACGTCTAATTAAAATTGCATTTAGGATGCAATAAATATTTATTCTGAAGTCAAATTAGTTTTACTGAACTGTATCTAATGACTTTAATTACCTTTACAACTATATATCATGTCACACATTTTAATTAGAGTTCCTTATTTAACCCAAGTAAATACATTGGAGTTTAATGTGCTTGATTTAAAGCAAATTAAAAGTAATCCCAGAGTTGTGCTCTCCCCCAGCACCCCAACATGTGATCTTTTATTTACTGATTCCACAATGTGCGGGTATACAAACATCATAACAAAACTTGGGTTCATAATGTTTTTAATTTGCAAGCCCATCCAGCTGTAACACAGCTGTAGTCAGAGATAAAATAATACAATGATTGAACATGTTGAAACATTTGCACACAGTTTATTTTCTCTTTAAGAATAATATTGGACACAATGAAAGATAAATGTTTCTGTGGTTTTTAACCAGATGATCCAGATCTTTTAATGGTAATGTCTCTCACGAAAATCTCTTTTTTTTGTAATCTGACTTTGAAAAACACATGCCATTTAACTGATTATGTTATTTGTAGCATATCATGACACAAAAAAAGCAATTATCCTTTTTTTGCTGCATCAAACCGTGAAGTGCAAAGTTCCCCGATAAACCACCGTGTTATCAGTGATGGGAGCAGAGAGGTCTGCGGTATGAATGTGTGCTGGGTTGTTCCAAGCAAAAAAAAACCCAAAAAACTGCTCAACACATCCTCAATCATTTGCATAGCGCAGGTCCAGTGTCTGACTCTGCTATTTCATGCATTTTAAATTTCAGTGAATGAACCCGCAAAAGCATCAGAGAAGGAGATAAGTGTCCTCGTGGTAGAGCTGATTGGATATTGAGTCTGAAGTGCAGTGACAAGTGAGTGACACATGCTGCACACACAGCAGGACAGTTCAGAAACAACATCAACAATGCATGTGTAATGTTTGTGACAACACAGTGAGGCTTCGGTGTCTGACACACAGCTTTGGATTACACTATTTAGAGTAAATGACAGAGAGAATGAAGTGTTTTCAACAGACGAGACGGTACAAATAAATACCCCTAACTTCAGCCGATAGCATGAAATTGTGGTTTTAAAAATATAACTTTATAATATAACAAAGTTATGCAAGATTAAGGGCTTTGGACAGCGTCATCTATTACCCAGAGAGAGAAAGAGAGTTAAGTGAACAGAAAAATAAAGTGCTGTTTCAAGCCTGTCTTAGCCAGGCCCAAATTAACTACTAACAGTTTGACCTACTTCATACCCAGTGGGGCTGATTTTTTCATATTTGCTGATGAGGCCGAAAGAAGAAAGTCGCATTAAGTGCAGGGAAGGAGGCTAGTCTTTGAAAAACAAATATTTGGAGAGGAAAAACAGCAGAATAAACAGAGTTGGAGCGCAGCGCATCGGCAGCTGCATACATAACTAACCTCAAATGGCCTTCTGACCTCAGCCTAATTGGCCCACGTCTTCTGCTTGACTCATTACATGATATGAAATAATATAATGGAGAATTAATTAATGTACTCAGTGCAATGAGTTATGTAGCAGTGCCCCGAGGTTGCTGTTTATGCGGCTTTTGGTCCTGTCACTTGTGTCAGTGCAAACATTACCTGGAATAAAACAACCTGACACCAGCCTCGTCAGTCAGCCGCTCCGACGATAAGCTATTTTCATGGAATGGTAGCTGACGGGGATTTAATTTTTATTACTGCCAGGCATCCAGTTTTAGTGTCAGATCTATGAAAAACTAATATAAACATAGAATGTGCACACACTCGCACCAACACACACCCTTTAAAGTAAACAATGTTTAGGAAAACAAACACCGACACAAGCCCAGGGAGGAAATCAAGGCTCAAAACTAAACTCTTGGATGTGGCGGCGCTTTCCCTACCTGCAGCCCAATCTGCCGGAACCTATCCCCATGGAGGATTTCTCATGAGCCATGTGATCTCTCTTTCTCTCTCGTTCTCTCTCTCTCTCTCACACACACACACACACACACACACACACACACACACACACACACACACACACACACACACACACACACACACACACGATTACTGGATATGAATTCATCAGAGCGTGCTGCCATTAGAACAAACTCAGGTTAGCTCTTTGAGGCCATCAGTAGAGGCAGGCATCCATCAGACGGTTTGTGCACACCTCGCTGAAAGTTTCCCCGAGGAAAAACTGCTTTTAGAATTCACAGTATGAAGCCTCACTTTAAAGGATTTGTTTTACTTATCACCACTGGGACAACTTTAAGATAAATAACCTGATTATACTAAGATGTCGAACCAGTTACAGGGAATCAGCTGGTAAAGCTGCACAGATGAGGATTGCTTGATCCTTTTTGTAAAATATGTCGCCAGAAAAACTCATTTTCCCCCTCAGGACATAAACCACCACGTCCTGCATTAACCCTGTTAACCTCTGAGCGGAGAGGGGAAAGCAGAGGCAGACAGTGTGTATAATAGGATAGTTCTGTTTTAACATCTGACATATCACACTGCAGCTCTTTTATGCCCTACAGCATCAATTCACAGAGGTACAGCCAGACCTGCAACCTTTGTCACTGAGCAGCAACCTGTTCTACTGGTCAAGACCTGCACTACATATAATAAACACTGTGTCAACAAAAATAATGCATAAAACCAGCCCTCTGTTTGTCTCTGCAGTATCCTTATGACATTGTGTAGTTAAAAAACACAGTATACAACATGAATTCAGATGTGATAGGAATAAAAATGCATGGATTGGACACTAAGTGGCATTAAATTAGCCTTACATCCGTTCTGGTCTGTTTTTAAAATGCCTGTGGCAATATCATGTTGTCTGAAATACTGGATGTTACATCAAATGCAGGCAATTCTGATTGAGAGGTTTCATCATTTGAAAGATGCTTGGTGCACCCATTGTCAGTGACATGCAGCATGAGCAACCCCTCCCAAAACAACATTTTACTGTGAGTACAAGAAAGGTGTTGATTCTTAAAGGTCCCATATTCTGCTCCTTTTCTTCAGTTTAATATGGATCATTTATGTCTTCAGTAGTAACAGGTTTTGGTCCAAAAAGCCAATAAATCAAGCACAGCAGCATTGTTTCCAGGCTCTCATAGCTCCTCTGTTCAGAACGCTCTGATTTAGTGGGCGTAGTCTTCATATGTAAATGAGCCACCACTGATACCGCCCCGCTCTTCAGCGTCACTGAGAGTGGCCCCACGAGCTCCGAGTGCACAATGTTTAGAAAACTGCAAAGCTCTTTTAGCGTAACATTTCAGGCTAAAACAACAGGCTAATCGCAGCTAAAGTTAGCATCCTGAAGCTAACACAGAGACAGGGGGGACACTGAGGTGAGCTCTTACATCTGCTCCACAGCACACAGCATTTAATATACTCACATTTCCAGGGTCTGAGGTTTGTTGGTGGATGGTTGGTAATGCGCCTGGATTCAGGACCAGTCTATTTGCTAGCCCTCTGTTGTACTGTCCAACGTTGGAAAAGCAGTTGGCCGTGAAGTGACTAGCACACACATGCACAGTTTTACTGAGTGTAGCTGGCACATTTCTTTGATAAATGAACTCTAGCCACTTAGTTTTGTCTTCTTCTGAGATGGGAAGCTTGTGCATGGAAATATGTGGCTGTTTACAGCCAAAAACAAAGCAGTGATGGCTCTTCAACTTTGGCATTCTCCTGCAGGGAGAAGAGTGGACGGGGAGGGGGTTTGGGCGTATATGCTCTGGTGGAATGGTCAAAAAAGGGAATCGCTGACGTCGGCAAATCTCCAAAATCCAAACAGCTTGTTTTAAGGTCAGAATTTAACATTCACAAACACTACTAAGTACAGGTTTTGTCATTAAATGTCACATTTTGTGGGCTGGGAAGAAATCTAAAGACCCACAAATTTCACTAAAAGACGTAATAAAGTGATTTTTGCATAATATAGGAGTTGAGGGTTAACACACAGTAAGATCTGTTTAATCAAATGCTATGTTGTGCTTTAAAGATCATAGTGGTAAAGTAGCCACAGCATCGTGGCAACTGATGCCCTAATGGGCAATAGGACTGTCTCTGTGCCTCAAAAAGGCCCATTTCACAATATACTCACAAACCTCCCAGGTAGCTTTGTTGATAGTCAAAAGTAAAATGTGCTTCATGTCAAATGAAATGAAGAAATCACCAAAGTACATAAACTACTAACTACAAACTAAGCTTACAGGCACAGCCAATCAGACAGATGTCAAAAATCACAGCAGCCAGCGGGGAACTTTTTTAAATGTGTGCATCGCATAAATATTTGATAGATATTAGACAAAACTTAATCTTTGACATTTACTACAGCCGCTGCAGTGGTTGGAAAGGGACTACATAAGTACAAGTCAATTTCCCATTTACAGTATTTTTCAAATGGGTAGTGTTAGCTGAATACAGGCCAGTCGACACTGTGGGATAGTATGCTCTGAGTGATACAGGTTTAGCACTTTGAAGCTCTCTCTTACCTCTAAGTCAAGGTTTCAGACCACCTCAGTGCATTAGTGCAGCTTTTATTTGAATAATTAATGTGAAAGTCAAGTTCATTAATTATTTCACTGCATTCATTTGATTCCCATCAAATCCCTGGCGAGAATTGTTTCATTTGTTACTTCTAAATTGAATGATTTTTTTTTTCAAATTGCATGTTGTTGTTGGAATTCAGTCAACAAAATTTGAAGTTTGGATAAGCCAAGGCAAATTGAGACTTATTGTATTAAAAACAATCCTTTACTTTCACAAAATATTAATTCACTTATTTTGCATGTACCATAAATGTCATCCATAAGACCACCTGTGACCCACTTTGATATTACATCTTATTCAATTTCTGAAGCTTCACTTAACCTTGTATTTGAAGCACCCTCGTCCAGCTACATACCAACACATAAATGCTTTGATAGAGACATAGAAATCAGGCATGTTCTTTGTGACTGATTCAGTCCGTTTGATCTTTGGTACAAAAAAAAAAAAAAAGATGAATAAATATCCAAGAATGTGTTTGTGGCACCTTTGTCTTACAAGGCCAGACTGCTTCTGATGTATAACCCCGAGTGGGTGTTCATGATATTCAGCCTTTTCTTTTGCTGAACTTATAACATTTGTTTCTCATAAAGAAGGCAGAGTTTAATTGGACTAAGTTGTTATAGAGAATTTCACATCAAGTAGGCTGGTTGGGGCTGATTTCAGCACCAGGAGCTGTCCACAGTCTGACCTGCTAAACAGAGCAAAATGAGGCTCAGGCTCTGTTTGCATGAATCTCATAATAAAACTATCGATCAACAACAGATGATAAATTAGGACTTCACTTGGACCTTATATAAGCTACTGTTGATTCATGAAAAATTCTGTTTGGATATAACCTGAAAGGGGAATATTTCAGACATCAATCACTCAGCGTACTGCTCTCTGACTCCTGGTTAATGTATGAGAGACGACCAACAAATCCATAGCAAAATATCAGAAAGCTCAAATGTCTTTTCGATTGATCTCTGGGTCTGAGGCTTTTGACTTTAACACCACCAAGCCAGGGTTTTTGATGTGCTAGGCTGCAGAAAGCACAGAGTTAACCTTCAGCTTTCATTAAGCTGAAGGTAAAAGGTTCACACCTAAAGATCACAGCTCAGGGTTAACACAGCAACATGAGAGATGTTCAGATATTTTAGGACAACAAACATTCATCCACTGCTTTTGTTTTACAGAAGCAACATTTGATGTTTCACTGATCTGTACTGTGTGTTGAACCAGAATCACAAACATCTGTTGACTTTAACAGGCCTCAAGCTGAGATTTGAGGTTCAGAGTTCTGGCTTTACGTCTGATATCCTATGGTTCAATTTTTCTGCTGTGGGAGAAGTTGTGGCCACATTGGAGTTTGCCATCCAGATTCAAATGGGCCAACTGGATGCTGAGGAGGATTCCTGCACATTCAGTGCTGCCTGGACAGACGTACAGTTCACACAAACAGGCTGCTGGCTGCTGTCTGTCAACTGGCCCAGGTGATAGATCTGCAGGTCCAACACAGCCGCAATGATTAGACACATTGATGAACCATGCTCCTAATACAGTTGTGTTACCTGTCTTCTTTTCTCATTCTTGATAGAAAGACACAGTTTATGGCATAGAAATAGAATAAATAAACTCTTTTAAAATGATTATCAATAACAAAGCAGTCCAGTATAAAGCACAGGCTGAATTTATTTTGTTTCCAAACAGTCAGCCCCTGATATTGTTTAGGCTAGTCTGCAAACAAGAAATCCAATTTCAGATCAAATGGAGGGCAAATTGTATTATACTTAAGAAGCATAGGCATAAAATATAAAGTTGGATTCAGTTCCTGAACTCTGACAGAGGCCAGGACAAGCAAGCCACAAGCTAAAAGCACTGAAACTGTGTACCTCAGACTCAAACACTTACAAACACTTGTTAATACTTCTGCTCCTGGATGGAGCAGGTAAAGGATTTTGTTGCTGGAAATGATTCCCATATTTTCTGCCAATAACCAGACTCATGAGCATTCACCTAAATTAACTAAAAAAAAACAAACAAACGAACAAGCAGTTGCAGCTGATTACACTAAAGTTAATGCATAAAATGATGTTGTAGATGTAGATCTTTACACTGCTTCCATAGGGGGAAGACTTGGCAACAAAGGGGAGCTGTCTTAGTCAAAAACAAACCTTTAACCTTTAGGAAACAAACTCAAATAACCCTGAGGTAAAATAAGTCATAAGAAGGTAACCTTTAAAAATACCTTCGACCTTTTACTCCATTTAGGTCTTGTCTTCATAAATCTCCCAGGGCATCTGTGGAGATTCAAAGGTTTTAAGTAAATGAAAGATGAGTACAGACAGACGCCAAGGCTGTCACTGTTCGTAACCATAACTACTGCTGCTTTAGGATGGTTTCTTTTTCTTTTCTTACTTTAATTTTGGCTGACTGCATGTAGAAAGAAATTCAGTGTCAGGCAATATTTTACAGTACGGTACCACTGGGACAAGCAACTGTCTGAAAAAAACTGGATATGCCAACAAACATGAATGGTGGGGGCTGCCAAGCTTTCTTTAAAGGCGGAAGAGAGATTTTTTGACCTTGTTTCAGTTTCCTCCCTTTTCTTTTGTGAGGCTCTAAAGGCAGTGTTGGACTCCATGGAAACGTCTCATCTTCTCACCATTTGGCGAATGATCCTCGCTCCCTCTTTGATTCGAGGTGTGTTCGCAGAAAAGCCAGTTAAATCTGAATTCCGGGGCAAGCTAAGCACACCTGGGAATTCTGTTCTCACAAGATGCGGTTTTTCAAAATCAGATGCTTTCTCCCGCCTGAAATCTGGTGGCAGGGGAGGTGTAATGTTTTCAGCCAGGCATGGGTTCAGGAAAAGTCACAGTCATCTGGGGAAGAGTGTGCATGAAGGTAAAATGATTGGCCTCAAAAAGATTCTGAGATGCCTGAACATTGGGGCCTTGAGACCGGCAGTCATCACTGGGGGGCTCATTAAAAACATTCCTCCTCAGGGAATCAACAAAAACATGCAGCCTGCTTTTCCCTCTCCAATCTGGAGTCAGTGTTATATTCTGTAGCTTGGAGCCTCCAGATTATTTGAGTTCTTAAAACCCAGCCTGGTCAGCTCTGGATGATTTCACCAGCACAGCCTGGAAATACACACTGTAATGCTTCTTAAGCTAATCAAGTCTGCTATGCTTTATATTTGCAACCAATGGATATAAAGCAAGCTTGCCAGCAAACAAGATGAGCCTTGGCTCTGCTGTGTTTTGCTGTGAGTTATATACGCCTGACCCACAAACCTGACCTAATATAAGAGGCAAGTTATGTTTCTGTGCTGATTTGTAGTTATTGTACTGCTTAAGTATCATTACAGCAGGGGCACACCCACTGTAAGTATCCACAGTAAGTGGATCCTCATCGACAGTGTGAAGTATGGATAATATCACTAAGGGCATCGATGCAGCGTGGGTTTGTAATCTCTATATGATGTTGTTTTTCAGAATCACTTTATGTTTCAAACCTGCATCAGCTACACTAAATTAATGGAAAGTTGTGTGCAGCAAAAACAAGGAGTTAACACAACGCTGATGTTAGAATCAATAAAGAATGGCAGAATGTAGCAACATTAACGTGTTTTTGTAAACCCGAGTATCAATCTTGAAAGCTCTGTTCTTATTGTCCACTACAGTGTGTGTGAGGCTGTTATCTGCCTCTTTATCACCTTCCTACTATCAAAAGCTAGCAGCTAGCTTCCTGCCCATGAAATTTGCTAGCCTGGGATGGCTTTAACTGTTTTTTTTTTTTTGATTGTGTGTGTGTGTTTGTGTTTGTGTGTGATATTGCTTTAAACAGCTTTCATTTGGCCAAAAAGAAGACTTAAAATATGTGTTATCGTGTTATCATTTATGTTTAAAACCTGTAATAACTCAGGAAAGATTTGTGTGCGGCTAAAATTAGCTTTTATTTTTCTTTCATTTTTTAACATGAAACGATCAACACAACTTACCAGTACTATGACTAAATTTTAGCTTAGCTAGCAGAATGTAGCAATGTTATATTGTAAAACAAATTTTCAATCTTGCATTAGCACGGTTTTTCACTGCCACTAATTTGCTGTTGTGTTTTTGATTTGTTAACTTAGTTTGTCTTGGATGGTGGTCTTCATTTTCACATATTTTCTTTGTTTGACTGACAAACACGTGGTAAGAACAATTTGGGGAACCAAAACGGTCAAATTAGGATGGAAACAAGTCTTCCGTGGCTGACGGACACCAAAACTCTTTCCAGAGTGAAGTGATAAAAAGTGTTTTCTGCAGTTTTGCCAGCTTTGTGCCACTCTTTTAACCCAATCTTGCCAAACATATCATATCTTATTCATGAGTTTTTAAGACCTCTATTTCATTGACATGATAAATAGTTTTCTTAAAAACCTGTTTGAAAAAAATGTAAAAGAGAAAAAAATGTATTCTACCCCCTTGAGGATTATCATTCCACTGCAGGCAGCTAAAGTTGTATCTGGGCTCTTTTCAAAATTGCTTGTCTCATGAAAATCACTTTTCAAGAAGTTGGGGTAAGAAGAACCCTTGAATTGTTTTTCCTTTGTTAAAATAAGTATTTTCTGCATAAAAAAAATACATATTTACTAAAAAATGTTTCCAAAACCGACCAATGTTTTGGTCTTTATTTAGATAACCAAAATTAAACGGCTCAACATTTTATGGTTTTATGGATTTTAATACGGGTTTAATGAACATCTAAGTTAGAATTTAAAAAAAAAAAAAAATTCATTTATAAGATATCTGAGTCCCAAATCGGATACTTCTGTAAGCAAACTTACACAAAGTGCACTGTGTAAACTCTGTACTTCCTGAAACAGTAAGGAATCTTACAGGGTAGTGTTGTCTCAAATAAAACACTCTGACTTCGCGCCTACCAGAAACTATGATTGCTCTTCCATCAACCATTGTTTGATCTGCTCCTGCCCATTTGTTTACATGGCCAATATGGTGACCATTGAGTATGACAAGTGTCCATGACTTACACTCAACTTTTTGACTGTTTTTAAATGCTCAAGCTGAGAAATCAAAATGCACTGCAGTTTCCCACAGTGTCAGTGTGAACGCTCTTATGCACTCAAAATAGTGCAAGTTCAGAAGTAAAAGACTGGGGGCAGAGCATCGAATACGGAGACACAACTCAAGTGTTTAAAACAGAAGCAACAGCTGCTTAGGCTTGGCTTAGCAGTTCTTAAAGAGAGAGTGAACTGCCAGCATACCCCCAGCTGAAGGTGACCCATTTTAAACAGAATCTGTAAGTTATTAAATTATTCTAACAGAAAAATGATTTGTATACGAAGCTGACCTGACTTATGTCTAGAGGCTTGTGTTTAACGGACAACAGTATCCATCCTCTTATTTAACTTGTGAATATCCACCATTGTTTCTCAAGATGTCAAGTTGTTCCTTTAGGCCTTTTAGTTGCATTGCACTCTCAGGCTTTAAAGCTGCAGCTGCCAAGTGACCATGCAACATTTGTGAAGTTGCTTCAGGGAGGAAAAACAGAAAAATAAAACATTTTATGACCAGAGTAACAGCACTACTGTCGGGACATTTTTGGGGTTGAGGACATGACAAAACACTGTCATTAGGCCTGTGCTCACAGTCAGGGACTCAAGAGCTTGCAGGCTCAAAACAACAAACAGACACAGATCCATGTACTGTGGACATGGTATTATTCCTTTGCCACTTTTTCAGCCAACCACCTGCTCCTTTGTTAACTTGCCAGACTCTTCATAGATGGAATAATCTTCAGAGACGAGAGGGCTTTCACTATACCCAACATGATACCAGCTAGCGCCTGCTGAAAATCAATTTGCAGCCAGATTATTGCACCAAAGACTCAGAGAAAACAAACAAATACTTATTTCCATAATTAATCAAGTGCTTATGGAAGTGCTTCACTTTTCCTTGTAGACAGAGATAAGCTGTTGTTGTTGCAGAATTTCAATTTTGGTAGATACAGTACAATGAATGCACTCTGTTGTTGTTTCAAGTAAATGTTATCTAGCTTTTCTAAAGGATTTCTCCAAGGTTCATGCAACATATTGGTTGAGTTTTTTTCCACTATGGTTTGCTTGACCTTCTGCAAATCTTTATCCTTCCAAACTTTTTGTGATTTTATTTTATTCTCTTTTTTTTCATACCTCTCATGAGACAGCTGTACTGAATCAAACACCCAGGGATTCAGTGACAGATTGGTGTGCATTATTATCCTTCACTCTGTCTCTCTCCTGCAGTTTCAGAGTTTTATCCAGTCTTTCACCTGCCACGCATGTACGGTCTTTGGCACTTGATAGTTTGGCTGTGAATTTTTCTGGCAGACATGCATCGACACATTTTCATCCTCAGCTTTGTGATTGTTGAGTCTCTAGAAAATTGTGTTGGAGAGCACCCTGCAGGTAAACAACACCAACGCAAATCTGAAGGGCTCCACCCCCGCAGCCTCCCTTCTGTAGGAGCTCCTTCAGTTTTCCCAAAAGCCTCAGCTAAACACAGTGAAAGCATGAGAGTTGACAGGGAGTTGTTCCTGGATGATTTCTGAATGAGTTAAGAGCATCCATGGGAAGTGCATGTAGGACAAACCATGCCCTGGATACAACATGAATTATATCTCTGGTTATCATATCATTCACACCTGTGAGAGCACACACATTCCAGCCACTTTCACACCATAAACAGACTGCCATTATCCATTATCTCTATTACACACATGAGAAAGAAATGGGGCTGTGCACACTGATTTCAAGCTGTTGAGAAGCTGTTAACATAATTTTAATTTGATATTGACCTACTTTTCGCTGTTGCTATTTCTTTTCTTTTCATTTTTTTAACACCAAGGTTCTTCCCAAATAAATTTAAGTATTGTGAGTCCCAAGGTTTCTGAATCACAATAAGACTGGGTCAAATGTGCCTTTTTCTAACCTAAACAATGTCAGAGCCGTTTTGCTACTGGCTGCTGAAGGGCGAACTCTGAATAAACTCCATAGCTGGATGTACATGTCCACAAAACTCATAACAACGTCCCCAAATTTCAAAGGTGGGCTGCATGTGTTAAAGCAAACAGCAACGTTTTTATCCTGACTTTTGGTGTATTTCTTAAAAAAAATTCTCCAAGAAGTTCGGTGAGCCAAAATGAGATCACAGCAGGAAATACTCAGAAAAATTCACTATGAGCAAGCAGGCATGGGTGATGACATTTATATCATGACCTGTGCAAACCTGAAAGAGAGAGATGTCGTGATGAATAAAAACATCTAAGGCCAACCATCCACACATGGATCGACTTTTAGATCTTCACTGATTTCAAAACTATTGACAACCACACACACGCGTAAGGACATTTCAGACAGATTTTTATCAGGAAAATCCTTGGATCACACACACTACATGATTCTTTGGGACCACTACTCAACATTTTTTACTTTTGGGGTAACAAATTAACGCCACAAGCTAGTCTTCTCTTTTCTTCAGCTTTGCTTTGGCTCCGGGCAAAGTTTTCCAAACATGAACAGCAATGATTTCACTTCCATCCCTCTACATGTGGCATTGATATAAAGCAAAACTGGTGAACAAAGCATACGATCTCTGCTGCTGCATCATATTGTCATGCAGTACACAGTGGTTTTACAGCTTTCATTTAATACCATGTCCTGCCTCCTGGGATTCGTCCCCGCTCCTGCCCACCCCTCTCCCTAGTCTGACAGGGAAAATTTCACACTGTGAAAGACGTGTAAAAAAAGCAAGTCTGGAAAAATTCAGGAGTGCGTATATGAAAGCTTATGAAATCCTTATGGCTTCCATGATTTGTTTTTCTGTTCCAGATATAGTGTTTTAGAGACAAAGACTGATGTTATTACTTCCGCCAAGGAGGTTATGTTTTTGGGAGAGTTTAGCTGCATTTTCAACAAGCAGTCCGGGTCTGTTCAGTACAGTTTGGCATGGTACAGTTAAGCCTGAATTCGTTTGCGTTTCCACAGCAAACTGTGCCCTCTTGTTGTAGGCTGCATGTAAGCCGGATGCGAAAGCCGCAGCTGTTAAACAATAGCGTGACGCTGTAGCAGCGCGACGCAGTTTACTCCGCTAATAAATCCAACGAAGAAGAAAAACCCGACAGCAAACAAAGAGCATAGATGGAAGACATGCAGCATTTCATCCTCTCTGTGATTGGCATGTAGCTTTTTGATACAAAGTGCAATGAAGCTTTGTTTCAGAGAAGTCTGTGTGCCGCCAGGAGAAACGCAGCCACTGTTGCACGGTAAGTGACGATTCTTTTAGACCAATCAACGGTCTGCAGTGTGTTGCTCCACCTTCCAAGAGTGGATCGGTTCAGTCTGGCACCCATACGGAAGGGTCCCAAAAAAGTAGGCCAGCTTGTATCGGTTTTTGGAGATCTGTTCCGGGATAAGTCAGTGGAAACGTCACAAAATGCATGCCATACCGAGACAAACCGAACCGGTCTGCTTGATGGAAACGTGGCTCTTGTTTGTCTGTTGTCTTGTCTGTGAACAACACAACTCAAAAAGCAACAAAGGGATCTTGTTGATATTTTCATGAAATGTTCAAAATGGGATAAGGAAGAAGTTATTAAATTTTGGATCAAGGATTTTTTTTAAAGGATTCTTTATCATTGTGAGATAGGGCTGGTTTCACTATGACTCCACGACAAAAGGTTGGATTACTTTGCCAAACAATACAAGACAAGGTCACGATAATTTCTGACAGATGTAAAAAAAAGTACGATCCAGATCCTGTCAATATCCTGGATACTAAGATCCGGAATATGAAATATGTAATGGGTCATTAACAAATTATTGTACAAACTTGCAACTAACACCAAACTGTAGCAGACAGTCTGCTGAAAGGGAGTATAACATTAAAGTAAGACTAAAGTGTTGTGACAATCACGATATGCTTGGTAGAGGTCTGCGCTCTCTTGGTGCTTTTCTAGTTCTGTATTATTTTCAAAAATCCCCAAGAAGACAGGGTTGTAGTACTAGAGTCCAGGACAAGAGTATCATCTACTTTGAGATCACATTTTGAGCCTGAGCTGTCGCAATTATTCACCTGCATGGACAAGTATCATGTGCTGTCTTATTCAGCAACAGTTCCTGCAAAGATGCTCAGAGTGGCACTGCAAATGATGCATTTTTCTGTCTAATGTTTTACAGTAAATGTAAGCTAAAGCAGTATAACATGTCTGATTGAAAAAAAAAAAAAACAGTGGAAGAAGCTCGAGCAATAACATCTGTCTAGAATGCTCCTACAAAAGAAAGAGTGAAATACTAAATTTGCTTGGACTGTTGTCCATCTCTCATAGTGACATCAGACTATAAAGCCACCCTCTACTCTCATGTGAGCAGTATTATAACACTACCTTGCTACTACGTTACATTTGCCAGCAGTTTCTAGTGCTAAATGGTTCATGGAGGTCAGGCAGTGTGGGGAGACTGATTCATACTCATTTGGTTTGCATTACCTTCAGGGAAACATGACTGATAAGAAAAATACAGAATATTTCAGCCACATACAGGAAAATTCAAGGGACTGTCTTGTGATTATTCTTAGGAAGCACTCTGGTATGTTCCAGCTTTTGTTCAGTATCAGGCCGTTTAGCTTTTGTCTGCTTGTATTGGATTTTCAGCCTGTTGTGAGAATTGAACCAAACAGTGGTGCTCGGTACTGGATGAAAAGTAGCCGAGGACATTCAAACTCTAACGCTGTAGTTGCAGTAAAGTCAGGTTATGTGTATTGATTAATTGAGAATCTTGAACTCTTTGTTATTTTCATTTCTTGACATGTAGGGCCTTTTGGACCTTTGTGAACAAAGAAACAACAGAAAAAAGCTCTGTCCTCTGGGACAATGGCCTGGTGTATTATAGTTTTTACAAAAACATTTCCATCGTTATAGAGTAAAATCCTAAAGTATCTCACTACATCTATCTGAGCTGTGTGGAACGAGCCTGCTGGCTCTTCAAATTTTGTTTATATCATGGTTAGTTGTTCAGATACAGCTTTTGTGCAATCAGGGTCAGAAAAAGTTGAGAATATCTTGGCAGTGTAAACATAAACCTACACAGACCAAGTGTTGTGCTGAGTTAGTGCAAAACCCTGACAAATGCTTACTCTGGGTGACAACATTTGCATGAATTCAGTGCAGAGGAGCCATGCTGATACAATTTCAGACTGTCCCGAGAAAAATGTTCTGTACATCCTTGACTTATATTTGGACCTAGGCAATCAATAGGAACAGAATTATGAGGCAGTGAAGCGAGTGATTTTAATCTGGGACTAAATATCCAGTAGTGGATTAGTTTCAGACAATTTCATACCTCCAGAGCTCTTCATGAAATATGGATAAGGCAGGAGGGAGAGTGAGTGAGGGGGGATTATGAAAAATAAAGGCATTTCCCCAAACCTCCTCCTTCGTCGATGGAGGCCAGATGAAAAGTTTTGCAGATGGGCAGCTGGAGGATTTCGAGCCACTTTGCATAGCAGATGCACCATCTCCCACAGCCACGAGTTTGGGCACCAGTTTAATTAGAAAGGCCCCCTGGAAGGATACCTTTCAGCAGTGATAGTGCCGCTCCTAAACATGCCCAGATTTCTCCTCACAGTGGGGAGCTTCATGGTCATTGGCACTGATGAGCATGGGGTGTGAAGAAAAACAAAGAGATGAGAGGCAGAGGGTCATTTACATACTGGGATCATTAACACAAATCCATCCTGTTCTGTAGTCATTTACTTTGAAATGTTATTAGCATCGTGATCTGGGGCACCAGATGCGAATTTGTTAAGATACCCATTCAGTTTATTAAGATATTAAAATTCAAACTCGTTTTAAATTAAGAGGCTGTCTTTGTCTCTCTGTGTTTTGGGGCCTGTAAATTCAGATGGTCTCACCTTCATTATGTAGCATGTGGAGTGAATTCCTTTTATCTGTGAGATGTAAAAACTTAGACAAAAATTCTGCAAAAACAATCTGCAAATCTCCACTTGTTGGGAGTTTAAGATTAAAAAAAAAATCACTGGGGAAAGCAGCAGTAAGCATTGGGATGAGATGTCTGATTTTTAAGCCATCTATACCTGCACTCCAAAGTAACCTAACACCTTAATCTGCTTTACTTAGTATTGATTTATTCAAATTGGTCCATCTTAGTTTAAATCAATGCTACAGCTACAAATTGATGCTCCAATGTTTCTTTAAAGCCTCATTGTAGTTAGGAATGATCTAAAGGCTTCTTTTCTCTTTAATGTTAGTTTCTTATCTTTGTTTACCCCCCCTTGCCTTTTCCTCTCGGCCATTTTTGACTGTATTCTGTAAGAATAAAGTTTATTCTGGCATTATCCGTAGGCGGTCCTTCATGCATTGCATCTGTAACTGCTGGATGCCAGTGTGTTTTTACAAACTGATTACAGCCTGTCTGTTCCTCTATTATTGCTGCTGAGGCTTTGAAGCACAGTAAGTTTAAGCACAAATTACAAACTGAAGTCACATTAGTCCCATTATGTTTTATAGTGATGCTAACACAAATGTGGGCAAAGCTGAACCCTGCAGATCTCGGATCAAAGCCTGGAGATGCTAAGAAGCAGAGAAAATGTACAGTCTTGCATTTCTGCAGAGAGGAAACATTTTTGCTTTGGTTGCACACAGGGCGCACTCTTCTTTACCTGGGTCTCAAACCACTGCAGCAGATCGTATTAAGTCTTCTTCTCTACCAATGCAAAACTCCACAAAAACAGCAATATAGAGCTAGGTGGCTTTTTAACCAGGCTGATAGGAGTAAACCCAATGTCTATAACTATAATAAACAGTACGTGTACAAGGTACAAGCAAGATACAGTATGGACTGAAATATGACGATAACAAAATGCTTGAAGAATAAGAAAATTCCTCTTTCTGGTAAACACAGGCATACATGTTCATGTTACGAGCGTTTGATTATGCTACATGTGCCCATTAATTAATGTGTTCTCCTACTGTAGTCAAATGTAAAGCATGTGAAACTTTTCAAAGTCAACTTTTGATTGTGAAGCTTCGATTATTAAGTGTAACTTTATTCACAGACTGTTGAAAGTGTAAATTTGTGAATAGATTATTTTCAGAAGATTGAACCATGGAACCTGGTTGGGGTGGGAAACCTCTTTAGTCCTCTGATTTTTTCTGAGGTTTGATGTGATGACCTGTGGCACTGATTTGGACTCATGGACTATATTCAGGCTTTGTATGAGTTTGAGTGGAGAGAAAGATTTGGACTAATTTATCAATAGTCTTTTACATTAAAAAACAAACAAACAAACAAACCCAAAACTTATCTAACTTTATCTATTTATTTGTATTCTACATGTGAGCCCAACATTGTTGGGCCTTTAGCAGGCAAGGGTTGGTACTTGTTTTCACCAGTTTGCACAATTAGCAACACCTCTTGTCAGGATGCTTGAATGAATCATGACTTTTGCTCTCAAAGACTTAGGGGCCGTTTACGGTTTTAAGGTGAAACAAAAAAGTATTGTTGCGTTTCAGCCTTGTGTTTACACGGAAACAGCATTCAAGCCGACCAAAAACGCCAACTTTTGAAAACAGCTTCGAGAGTGGAATTTTTCTGAAGCATTTACACCTGTTTACACCGTCGCCATGTAAACAGTAAGCCAGTGATTTCAGTGGAAACACTGACGTCACACTCCACTTTGTGAAGCGCATACAACAGTACCGTTGTTACAATCGTTGTGGACTACCCAAGGGGCAGCATAGGGTTATTAATAATGAAGCCTATGCGGAAGTGCTTAAAGTTGCTGTTCATTGAGGATCCACTTGAGGCTGGCTGCGGAAAGACCTGAAGTCACGTACACACCCAGCCATAAAAACAGACTTTTACGGCATTAAAAAGCTTTTTTTTTTTTTGTTCAGAAAATAGTTTGGGTCTAAAAAGCTTATTTCACTCTCAGCACACACTGTACAGTGAGTGCATTTTTTTTCTAACTCTGCGGTTTAGAAGTTTTTAGGATTCTTTGATTGTCCAATAAGAGGCGCAGCTCTGGTCACGTGACTGGCAGGCGCCCCTATAGCTGTTCGAAGAAAAACTCACAGCCAGCATCATAGCAAATGTGGCTACGTCCGCATATTGGCTTCATTTCTTGATTTCAGGAACAGACGGGTGACATCGCAAAGGCTACGTCCATGTTTTATACGGTCTATGGGACTACTGTGTTGTGCTTGTGCTGCTCAATCTGCTGAACCTGCTGACTGTCTTTCAACAAAATGTGCATATGTTGCTCCACTTCTGCTCTTAGTATTCAACAATACACCAGATGATGGGCCCAACTCTACTTTGGTGGAGATCTGATTTTTTTCACTGCGTTTTAGAGTTTTCGGATGAAACATTGTCGTGTAAACAGGGCCTTAAACGTGAATGTAAGAAAGAGCAGTGCATCATGGCTGCAGATATTAAACAGGGGGTATTGTGCTTTTTTACCCTCTATACTGTCTCTCTGTTACCCCTGTGATAGTTGCACATGATTTAAAGCTCAAAATAATCACTATTTTTCCCTCACAGATGATTTAGCTAGCCCTCAGTCTTCCCTCTGTCTGAAATGCATAGTTTCAACTGCCGTCTCTTTAAGGCTCCCCATTCCACAAACCCCTTCCCTCTGACCGGCTAGCTCTTGGGGGCAGAGCTAGAGACAAACCTTGGTGTTTGCCTAACCCTTCAACTTGTCAAGTACCAGTCAGGAAATCTTTAGGGTGATGACACTATCCTCTCAGCAGGTCTCATGAAGATCTCATGCTATCTGTTTTCAGAACAGACTGTTTTGAACAGTTTACTAACAGATTCAGGGATCTGAGTGAGGGCATTTAGCGTTCTTTATATCCATGTTTAATTTACTGTAAAGTATCATACCCCCTCTTTAAGGGAATCTTTAAGGGAAGATGGGGACAAGATCAAACATTCAGCGGAAACTCTGATAGTTAGTGGATGTGTTGCAGTCCTTTTTTTTAAAATCAACTGAACACATTCATTGTATAACTGCATTAACCATCCACTACAGAAGACTTGATGCATGCAGAGCACGGTCACTCCATTGCTAATTTAAATTAAAAGACATCCTGACAGAATCAGTCACAATCCAATGTTAATAAATGAAATATTTGTTGTCTTCATTCCCAAAAGGTTTCTCTGTGTGAGCCCAGGTTCATTTAGTCAGTTGTTTGGAGTGTGATCATGTGACTCACTCTCCTCTGGTGACGCAGAATGGAGTGGGATTAAATGCTGTTGTCTTGACTCACCTCAGACTCGAGGTTGGGAACACTTTGGGTTTCATTTATTTTTCTGCATTCATACTTTCAGCTAATTAGTAGCCTTTTTGTGGGCTTTATGTATTTTATTTTTTATCTTTAAAAACATATCGCTCCTTAGCCAGGCTTGAAAACTCAACACCTCCTAAAACAGAGAGGGGTAAAAGGACACCGGTTTGTCTAACAATTTACAGACGTAAAAAAAATCAATTGCACTCATCGTCTTTTTTTGATCAGTTACAATGTAAATACAGCTATTCTTGGTTAGTGCTAGTTGTATGTCACACATTTGACTGTCTTCCTTGGGGGTGGTGGTAAAAAGGGCTGTTTTAGAAATCTAATAATATCCTGGACTTTTACTGACATGAAAAAAAGCTGCAGCTGACTGTGATGTGAGTCTCTGATAGATTTATTTTGGAAAAATAACCCTGCATCAGTGGATGCCTGTCAGGTTAATTCAAATCCCCCACGAGAGTGAATGTGCTGTCTGTGTGCTCTCAGTGAGTGAATCAGTGCTGACTTTAAGAACTTCACCTTTCCAACAAAAAGAGGTTTAAAAGTGCTGTCGTGGCAGAGTGTTGCTGTAACTATGAGAATTGGTAAGCAAAATATATAATTCATGTGTTGACTCAGTTGGTGTAGTTATAAAATCGCTAAGCTTCTTCCTGGTGTGTGAATCTACTGTACTGCAGCTAACATACTGCCTGGTGTATGGCTGCAGACTGTTTTTCTTGTATTATAACCCATCTAAGCAGAACCCAGCCCCTCCTGCTGTGCTCCCTCTGAGCAGAAAACAGCGTTCAAAATCACAAGTGAATGACATTCAAAGGATTAGCAAAGACGGAGATCTTAATGGTTGATTTGAAAACAGTCTGGAAGTGAAAATCTCCCAGATCTTCATCTAGCTTTGCTTCTCAGAGCGTGAGATTAGACAGTAATACAATCCTTGATTGTGAACACAGAAATAAGGCAGTCTGATACTTATCACCAGGAGACTGAAAGCTACAAGATAGCAGCAAATCATATCTGTGATAATCAGAGTGTTAAACTGACAAGTGTAATAACAGAAGGGAAGCTTTGGACCAAATCTGCTGGGATGGTGTGATACAGGTAGGCTCTTGTTTCTAATATGCGTGTCATAGCACAGCAGCTACTCAACAGTAACAGTGCACGGTCAATAATGCATAATGTTATTGAAAATTAACGGAGGAGCTGTGCACTTTTTTGCTGAGTGTGAGACCAAGATGTAAAATATGAATCTACAGACAGCAGCTGGAAGGCTTATTTTGGCATAAAGACTTTTTCCTCTGTGGAGGTAACTCAACTTATGATGCAGAACCTCTGAAGCATTAAGTAATATGATTTGGTTCTGGCTCATTTCAAAGTAGGAAATAAACAAACAAGAAAAAAAAACAGACTGTAAAAACATAAATTCACAGAAATGTAAAAATGACAGTCTTATTGACTAGCAAAGCTAACTGACAGAGTGTCAGTTTAGACTGGGGATAAAGACAGACCCATACATAGATATACTCTCAGTGACATTTCCCTTTGCTTGCCAACTCATGTCACTCACCATAGAAATAAAGACCCAACGCAATTTCCTGTTTACTTGAACTGACAAAGAGGTGAAGCTGGGGCAGGCCATAAGCCTCCTGGCTTAACTCAGCAGTGCTTTCAGTCAGTGTTGTGAAAGTTCACACTAAAAGTGAGTTAACCTCCAAAAAATGAACCAGTTTATAGTAAATCAATAGAGCCTCTAAACCAGTGAACAGTTGTCTACTTTAGGAAAAGGGGACCAATATTAACTTTGAAAACTAAGTATATCAAAATTAAATATAGCACAAAATTAACAATAAAGATTGTGGCTTAAACATCCAAATACAAATTTAAAAAAAGGGGGGTTGAGGGGAAGATTTTTATATCCCTGGCTGAGGCAAAAGAAACGCTAAAAGGAAAACAAAACAACAACAACAAAAAAAAACAACACTCACACTAACAGTGTTTGGGTTGCAAAATTCTAGGACTGATTCTAAGATAAACTAGTTCAAAGCGACAAAACCATGAATGATGAAAAATAAAACAAGATATTAATTACATATTTATAATAGCCTTCACATATTTCTTATGTCCCTTCACATCAGCACCCCGAAAAGTCCCATTTAAAAAGTAGTGGTTGATGATGATCAAATGTGCTTGGAATTGTTTGCCCATGTGATTTACGGTACTCTGTTGAGTTTGTAATCATGACCATTTTTGAAAACCTTATTAACGTTGATAACAAGAAAAAAGTTTCCAAAATTTCAGAGCCAGTATTTCGTGTTAATTTACAGAAAAAAATCATCAAGTTGAGCTGATGACAACAAAACCCTGAAGATTTCTAATATACCCAAGCTAAAACTCCCATGGATTATTTTTTTTGAAAACTTTCCTGAGATTCACTTGAAATTTTCAAACCTCTTAGCAACCATAGTCTATTGTGGTATTTTCTAATTGTTCATAAAATTTCTTCAAATGTTCACAAGAGCTGGCCTCATCTCAACCACTTGCTAGGTCAAATTGCTAGCAGCTAAAGCTAAGTCAGAAGAACCAACGGTAACCCTTGTTACTTCTCAGATCCCTTTGGAGTACGAGTCTTTACTGTCTGCAGAGTGAATCGTAAGTTTATAAGTCACTGAGGTCACCAAAGTATGAGTGTTCAATTAAAACGTTTATTTAGTATGTTCATGCAGAACATTACTTCTAACTATGCTAATCTATGTGCAATCTGTTTTATCTCTTTAATTCTATAATCTTGACTATTCTTCAAACAAATTAGTTATGAAATATAGTTTACCTTATATAGTGTATTCAAATAAGGGATATGTTTTGGAGACTAAATTGGTTTGTACCAGTAACAGTGGCGGCTGCTGGTCAGTCAAGGAGGGGAAGCTTATTTTTTCAGGCCTACATCATAAATTTATTTATTTATTTAAATGTAAATTCTACCCTCCATCAGTTTTCAAGAAAATGATCTGTGACCCTGTCGTACCAACCAGGTGTTTTTTCCAGGGATTTTACCAGTGTTCCCTCGATGGGCCAACAGAGCTAGGCTGCTTAAACAGCCTTGGTCCATTGTATTGCAGGTGTAAGACTTGAGCCGCTTTAAACAGGAGAAGCTCCTCTCTACAGAAGATGCTCCGGTGGAGGGTTATACTTCAAGATCACTGACTGGCTCATTTCACTGTCAATCAAAAAGGGATTCGGCCTCAGACAGATCATCCAATCGTCAAACAGAAGCCCAGTGTCCAGGCCAGCCCACTGTCTCATAGACCCCCAGAGACGCTGAGCGTCCGAGGGCGGGACAAAGCCCAGCGTTAATCCAATGACTGTCCAGTTTCCACAGTGGAACAACCCACTCTACGCTTCCCCGCTGAAGTCAGAAGACGCTCAGCGTCCGACTGTGTTAAAGCGCTGAGACGCTGCGAGGATGAATGAGAAGGAGGTGGAGCCAGTTACCTGTGATAGGTAGCTGATTCTGATCAAAAGATGAAGAAATTCTAGCGCATACTTTGTCAATGAAATGTACACACAGCAGTACATATCACCACTTTTTTGGGGGGACATTTTAGGGGAAGCTGAGCTTCCGTTGCAGTCTTAGAGCAATCGCCACTGACCAGTAAACATATTTTGTTCTGCAGTGCAAAGGAACATTTAAATGAGTGTTAATGGGGAGTCAGATTTCTGTACTGAAGCACTGTCTTCCTTAGAAGGTGCCATCTGATTTAAGGGTTGGCCCCATGTATGTACAGGGGCTATTAAATGTGCCAGCTGACCATCAATTACAGGGAAAAAAAATTACCTGAAAACAAAAACTTAATAAAATATCAAACTGACTGTGGTGCCTTTGTTTCTAGTTAATGGATATGACAGTATGTCGCAAGATTCATCTGACAAAACCAGTGGACTGGACACGAAACACAACTAACCCATATACTCTGCTTTATTGCTGTCTATCTACAAAGTAACACCATAAATGTTTAGTGTGTCAGTATTAAAACAGCTTTCCCTAAGCAGTTCTCCTTCAGGTGCTGTTGTTAAATTCACGTCCTCTGATGTAGTGGAACAGCTCTTTGATATATGGAGTGTCTGTGTGCTGCTTCAATGCTTTACTAACTACAGGAGTTCGGCTTGAGACAGAGGCGGCTTCAGGCTGAGAGCTACATACTTTGTGTGCATGTCAGTGTGAGTGTGTGTGAGTGTGTGTGTGTGAGTGTGAGTGTGTGTCCTATATCAATGTGTGTACTTATTTACCTGCTAAAACGCTTCAAAAGGAGCCAAAGTCCTCAGGAAAACCACGGACCTGGCAACACCTCTCGTAATTGATCTTCTCATCTTGCTCCATCACGAGTGCGCAAGTGGAGGCTCCGAAATGTCAGATATTTATTTGTTTTTAGCTAATTGTATTTCTCTGCACAAATACAAGAGAGCCACAGAGATTCTTTGTGAAACTTTTAACTCACAAATCAGTGCTTGAATGATTGTACAAGCTCTAACTCAGCATATCCTGCCTGGCATTAGCCCAGGGTTGGGTGATTAAATTATGTTAAGGATAAACAAATGTCCCACTGTGAAACAGAACGAGTGGTGATAAAGAAAAGAAATTTAGAAAGGACAAAAACCCATGCATCAATAAACAACAGCATAAAGTAAATGAAGTTTATGAAGGTCTATTCCACAAAAGTGAAGATTTGTGCAATGATATGAAGACTTTAAGTGCATCTGACCTGCAGCCAAGACTGTTCCTACTCATGCTTTGATACAAAATAAAAATGTTTAATGTGCTAATTAACTACATCTTTTAAAAGTGACATTTTTTCTTTGTATTGTTTGTCAAGTGCTTATCTCTGACTTATGGTGAATGGCTAAAGGCATAAAAACAACTGCAGCATCTATAGCAGTGACATTAACCTCTGCTGTGTTCATCACAAATGTTTCTAAATGTTTCATAAATAACTGCGATGTTTGGAGGAGTCAAAAAATAAATAATAATAAAAAAAAGTCTCAGCAGTAATCACCCAAGTTTTACAGCCTCATCTATCTGTTATTAAGGCAATCACATAATAAATGTTTGGGCTAATGTTTGCTAGTTTGCACTGTAAGTCACCTGAAGTATTAAGCATTTTAGTGCAGTGCCCCTTCCTTAATGACCAGTGAGCCATTTGTTAAGATAATTACAGCCAATGCCCCTGTCTTTACGAACACAGATTACAGATGAGCTCACAGGCAATCTTAGGTCAATCGCTGCTGTTCAGTATGTGAAGCTTCCAAGCGTCCAGGCATTGGCTCGGGATGGCAAAGACCTGCATTGAAAGCTGATTTGCCACTCAGGAGCCACAATCCTAAACAATAGGTTACCCAACTTTGTGTTTTTTGTTTGCATTCATAAATTTGACTTTGTTAAAACAAGCAGCAAACAGCTTTTGTGGTTGCTATGAGTGTTGTTTATCTAACTGTGGTCCAGGTCTCAGAGATTTGCCCTTTCCTTCTCAGTCTGTTTCTCCCCCATCCTGTATCTCTCCTTCTTACCCATTAAAACCTCCTGATAACATCACTTGTTTGTTAACAGGTCATTAACCTTCAGTGTGAATATAACCCACACTTCAGTCCCTCATGATCAGTTTGTTCAATCCACCAGAGGTGGGTGATGTTAGACCAAATGGTTTGTTTCCTGTATCTTGTATTTTTTTGTCTGTGCAGTACCAACCTGCTAACCTATTTCTCCTGCACTCCAAGATCCACCTCAGTCACTTTGTCTGCCATCTTTAACTCAAGAGACACCTCACAGCCACTGAACATCTGCCCACCTTCATCCAAGTATACCAGTATGTTTCCAAAAACTCCCTCTTCAACTGCAACAGCTCCATCTTTATGCTGCACTTTCAGTCTCAAGAAAACTGTGTTTGAAGGCATAAATCAATCTGATTGGGATTGGGTACCAGACAAACTGCTTATTATTAAATTCCTGGATTGAATCTAATGTACCTAGAAACAGGTTTGCACAGGTTTCAAATTTAGAAAATCAACACTCTAAATGGGACTACATAACTCATTGTTTGTCCACAGAGAGCACCAATCTATCTATCTATCTATCTATCTATCTATCTATCTATCTATCTATCTATCTATCTATCTATCTATCTATCTATCTATCTATCTATCTATCTATCTATCTATCTATCTATCTATATATATATATATATATATGTATATATACTGGTGAGACAAAACCAGGATTCACTAATGACACACGTTACGAACAATACAGGCAAACTTGAATGTCTTTTTCTTTTTAAAGGATGGGAGGGCCGAGCGGGGTGCTGTCCCTCTCAAGTTTCTGCATGAACAGTTTCGCTTGCATCAAGAGTATGAAGCATGCCCAAACCTGGCTCAGAATCAGAATTTGGAGCTAGCATAAAGCGTAGCAGGATGCAATCTTGGTTGAACGCTGAGCGGTAACAGGTTGAACAGGATGGTAGGACTTTGAGTGGTGAATTAAGGAGGTGGAGAACTTTGCGCAAGACTCATATTCTCCTGGTTCTTCACAGGGTGTTCATGGGAAACAGAGTCTTTATCCTGGCAAAACACTAGCTTTTCCCAACATTTGTCAGAGCCCTTTAAATTGTATCTTTTTTGTCACAGTTCCACAATTTTGGGGTTGGGGTCCAGCCTTCAGTATTTCTTTTTCATGTAAGTTATCTGAATTCTTTTTTGAAGTTTTTATGTACTAAACTATATAGATTAAAAAAAAACAAAACAAAATACAATCACCTGATCCAATCTGATTTAGTAAACCCTCTTTTAGACAAAAAAAAGAAAAAGAAAAAAAAGGCAGTTTTCAGGATTTAAACCTAATCTGATTCAGACATTTTTAACATCAGTTAACTAAGTCAGGTAAGGGTAGCACACTCCTAACTACTTTTCAATCCTAACCAATTTCAAAATAGTAGGAGGCCATACACAAATAAAGACCGTTCAGATGGATTTTTAACTCAGGTATCCTTCAACCACACACTGCACGATTCCACGTGACTGCTAGACCACACACTTAACATTTGGAGCTACGGTTTTACAGACATGAGCTCTAACAGATGTCTGCTTGATCAGATGTGAATGCCAAGAAAATTAACAGACACAGAGGATGCTCGACGTCATCTAGCCCACCGTCCTGGTGTGTGTTCTGTCATGCAGCAACAATAAATGAGGAACAGAATATGGCAAAAATAATTTAACAAGCTGGTTTTCTTTTTTAATTTTACTCTTGGCTCTGGATACAGGTTAGTTTACACTCACTGCTGAGCTCAAGAGAAGTAACGTCCAAGTGACTCCTCTCATTGGTTATTGTCAGAGGCAGTCCAACCAGGAAGCAAACATTTAAGATTCATGTTAGTATATGAACTATGTTTGATATTTACAATCCAGACGTGGAGAGAGCAGTGAGACTGACACCATAAAAGTGAGGATTATTTGAATATTAGAAAAGCAACATCTGAGGAGTACCTTAATGAAAGCAGATCAAATAATTACAATAATCAAGATATAAATGGTTAACAAACACAATCCTTCATGTGTGTCAGGTTCTTTTTAGTTTTTAAACTATTGTAGAAAATATGAAAACTAAGGTCATTCCTACTGGGGGTAAAATGCATATAGTGGGTTTAAGATAATTACCTGGGTCATCCTGAAGACAGCACCTGTTTCCTCCCTCTGATGGAGCATAACAGCTCCGCCCCCTTCAGTGCTGCATAATAAATGCCCTTGATGAAAACATACACAAGCGTAGACTGCCTGTGATGAGAACTCCCCTGACCTTAATTAGCTGTGTTCATGGCATTGCATGAACCCATTACAGAGACTTTAAAGCATATCCATTTCATTTCTCACCGTTTGTCTTCACCCCTGCCTTGGCTAATGAGAGCCAGAAGAACTGAAGGGAAGGGGGGCTGTTTTTAAGGGGGGCTAGAAAATTATCACCAACCACAGAGGTGAGAGAGTAAAATAACCTGGGATTACTTCTTGGCTTGATTTTTGCCCTGCGGTTCTCTCCACTGACTCTGGAAATTTAAAACTGTCACATTTTTTGCTGAATTTTGCTTCATTTGCATAGAGCACTGTAGTAGTGATGTCTGACATAAGACTCTCTTGAATATTGATGTATTAGTTAAATATTAAAGGTTACTGGGCGTGCACATGCATTCATATACACGTATGATCACAGTTGTGTAAAACACGCAGAATAACACTCGTACAATCAAAGAATTCCTTGCATCATGCATATGTGCACACAAAGCAATTTTTTTGATTGTTGTGCAAAGCTGTGCAGTATTTTCGCCTGTCTGCACACACCCTCCTTCATGTTTTTGTTGTTTGAGCGTGTGTGCAAAGCAAAAGGCAGAAGCTCTCCCACAATCCCAATATCAAAGCAGGTGATGCTTCAGCTGGAGATCTCTCCCCTGGGGCACAGTGAGCAGAGTTGACCCTAGAGTGGTCATCCATTGCATTCCTTTGAGTACACTCCAGCCATAATAACACTTCAGCACCTCTTTCATCTGTCAGCACCAAGCTGTGATGCTGCTAACTTTGTTTCCTGCTGCACGCTGGAGCTAGTCACAGTCATATCCTCCACAGTTTCCTGTGGCTTCTTACATCTTTAGAGAAATAGAATTTGAAGACCTGCAGTGTTATTAAATAAAAAGGAATCCAGAACAGAAATAACCCTGAGCAGCAAAGAGAAAATATTTGTTTGCCATCTTTTCTTACCAATGCTACACAGTCATTAACAGCTGTTGATACCAGACACACAAGTCAGGAAGTTCTTCCGTCTGCTCACTCAAGGAAATGAGCATCACACGCTGAAAATTTCTCATCTTGACAAAAATGGAGCTGCATTGACTGTAATGGAATATGACTGACAGCACATGATTTTCTGATTACATGCCTGACAGCTTGCTCTTATTGGAAATGATGAGGACAGATGTTTGCTCTGACTCACATGCAATTAGGTTTTGACTTCATGAAAACGAGAAATTAATTGAAAGTGAAATATGGTGAAAAGATTGTTTTCTTCTTATAAGCTCTCTCTGTGTGTGGATTTGACATAATGGTATGCAGGCATGACTGACTCCTCCACACAGAGCAGCTTTCACATGGATTGATTTGATGTGAAAGGTCTCCTTTTCATAGAAAGAAACTGCTGCTAGATGAACTGAGATTTTTTAACTAAGAGCCATAACTTCTAACACAAGTGTGAAAAAACACAGTTTTGAATTAAACAAGTGACTTTTGATTTGAGCATCATCATAAAGTGAACAGGTTTACATGATTTACCCTGAGTTAATGAGTGTAAAATAACTGTTAAAAGACATCTTCCTTTGCTGTTTTCGAACTGGATTTATAAGCATCAATCAGAGCTCATGATACTTGGAAAAAAACAATCACATCCTTTCCCATTAACCTCTGCAAAGTCTGACCCATCAAATAAATAAACAAATAAACAAATAAATAAATAAACAAATAAAACAAAAAAAGCCAGAAAATTCTATTCTTTTGATGTTTATTAACTGTTTTAACAAAATTAATATTGCTGTATCATTTTGTCTATGATACCTTTATTGTACCACATCTAATAAACTGGGTGGTTTTTGCAACTTTTCTTTGGTAAAGTTTATACTAAGTATCCACTCTTTCAATGCAGTAAAACCTTGTTTTAAAAATGAGGAACAATTTAAATGTCATTCTTACCACAACTTCTTGAAAATTAGCAATATTTTTCCTTTTTTTTAAATTATTATTTTTGTTGGTTCTTAACCCCGTGATGCCTGTTACTGTAAATTTGTGACATACCCTGTCAGGTCTTGATGCAGCTGAAATGACCTTTGTATCTCATTATTACCTATTGATTTATATTCCATACATACCAGAGGTCATATCAGATCCACTATGTCACAATATATTTGTCATATATTAGTCTGGGGATGAACTTCTCATGTCTATAGATATGATATAACCTAGTTATAACTATTGTGTGTAGTATACTCAAATTTTCAATCTCCACTTTATTTAACATCTGTAAGAATGCAAACAAACAAACTTTCTATTTTTATAACTGTCCATTAATTCAGGCAGTAAAGAGTTAAGGAAACTATTATATCATGTACAGGATGGAGTTCTTTGAAACCCATGCATCAAATACAGATCATCTTAAAATGAAGCTCATTTAAAGTCTTCAAATTGCAAGATTTACAACTAAATTGAATTAAATCAATGAAATCAAGTGTTTTACTCAGGTCCAAGACCCAGCCTCTGGTCTAACTAGAGTCCTGAATTGACATGTGTCTCCAGCAGGAGTTAAAGATTTAAACGCAAGCAAGAGCAGAACAGCATGTTTGGTATATAATATACAGACTCCAAGTTTGGTGACTCAACTACACCATGAACATGACCAGCAGAAGCATAAACACTGTTTTCACCTATTTCCTGCTGCTGCTTGCTGAACATTTCAGGATCTTCTGCTGACTCTACAGCACAAATAACTAGGTTTGTGCCCGTCTAGGGTTATACTTGCAGCTGACAGTAACTATGTTCAGGCTGGAAGTGGATGCAACTGCCCAGGGGAAAGGTAAGCATGGAAGTAGATCACCAAATGAGCCCTATAAAGGACAGCAGATGGAGGAACACCAAGAAGCTACATTGTTCAACTACTGAAGTCCATTTGGTACAGAGATTTAGACACAGAAAAAAGATATGAACAAAATGATGAGATGATTAAGAATTTTCAGAAAATGTATAGACTCTATTCTCTATAAAACAAGCCAGCTCTGAGAATCAACAAAACATCCTGTTCATGCAGGTCAGACAGGTGAAACTGCTGGTACAGTTAAGAAAACCTGTGACGGGGAGGTGGAGAGGCACACATCATAACAGCATGAATAAATATGGAAACTGATAAAAATCCTATTTGAAAGACAGCAGCAATTTAATAGACTGACAATGAGGGTATGTCAAATTGTCATCAAACTGATGCAAACAGACGATGAGAACAGCTGATATCTACATTGACAGCTGTAGACAGCAGGAAGCATGTGTTAGACGAGTGAATACAGAATGCTTTGAGATAAACAACAGGCCTCGCATGCAAATGACAGTAATCCTGTATGATCTTTCACTAGAGCTTCATAAAGAACGTGCCAATGAAAAGAGGGAGAACGCATCCTTGAATGTTCTTCTTATTGGTTTGAAAAAAAAAAATGTAGTCATTAAACCCACAGCCCCTCACACTCCTTTCATTCTAAGATTTCATTTATACTCAATGATGTGGATCGACTCTGTTTCCATGCTGCTATGGACTGCAACTACGTCTTGACACACTGAGCTCCTGCGACCTACATGCAATTATCTTCGAATCTTTCCATCTCTTACTAACCACGGATCCTTCAGGATCTCTTGAGCTCCCTCATCTTGCAGGTTTCAGTGGATCACTGATGCGAGTCTCCTACTGTCATGGACTTGCCAGAGTCAAACTATCATTACCATCATCCTCTACCACCTGGATGTAAACAAGCACAGGTGACATCTTGCATTCAGCAGTATTTTGTACAATGAAATGAAGATAAATTTGCATGTAGGTTGTGTCAAAAGCATCACATTATCAACAGATACATGTGACTGAGGGCTGATGTTGTCAGCTCTGCTAACTGAAGCCACACTCAGCCAACCAATTTAACACCTGCAGATACAGTGCTCCTGTGATTATCTGGGGAACAACGTGTGCTCTGTAAATTGTGATTGTTTTCACTTTAAATATAGTCTTTTCACTTTAAATCTAGAGTTTCTGTTAAATGACGTGGAAAATGAAACATCTCCGGTTCTGACTGAGGTTTCTGTCTGTTTTAAAGAATTTCTCCTTGCCACTGTTGCCAAGTGTTGCCACAGGCTTGCCCATGGCTGATTAATGTTGGATCTCTGTAAATACATGATGTTACACGAACACAGTCTAGACCTGCTCTGTATTTAAAGTGTTCTTAGGTAACATTTGTTTTGAATGGGGCTGAAATTTAATCTGAAAATTTAAACTGAAATCTGGCTGGAGAATTTCCTTCTGGATAAATAAATTCCAGCTTATCTTGTCTTTTTTTCCTCAGCTCAAATTTGAGATAAGGACTCTCATTGGATTACTTTTGGTCTTTTATGCCCTTAGTGAGAAATGGGATGCCTGATGAAGTCAGAAACTTATACCTGCAGCAGCATTTGTATTCTTTCTATTTGTAGTATTTAAAGGTATTGATTGCTTAATTTTTTCATTGACTCTGTCTTTGGTTACCTGTTTTGAAAACTATAGATATCTGTACATAGGGGACACAACAGTGCGGAACATTTATTTGATGTTATTAATCATTTTGTGTCTGAGTCAAAGTCACAACACCCAAAAACCACATGTACATTTGTAAATTTTACAAAATGTAATAACAGCTGTGTTCAAATAAATAAATAAATAAATAAATAAATAAATAAATAAATAAATAAATAAATAAATAAATAAATAAATAAATCACACTGGACCCAACCTTCAAGGAAGTGAATGGCTTTACAAAAGCTGAGTGGTTAAAACCTACTAAATCCACCTGGAAATATTATTTGCAGGTTGGAAAAGTATTTAAATCCGCCTGCTCTGAGAAAATTGATTATTAAAATGAGGGCTCAAAGTATCTAAAACTGGACTAAAACAAGGACATTGAAAGAAAGTAGTAAAAAAGGAAACATAGCGCATCTATAAAAAGGAAAAGAACTATTTAAGATCCCATCTAACATCTTCAACATTTGTATGAGATACATAAAACGACTGCTCAATTTAAGTCACCTGTTCAGTGCTGCGATGCCACTTTTTTTTTTTTTTTTTTTTTTTCTAGAAATAACTTTTATGTAAAATAAAAAGTCATGCCATTTACCGAAAATTCCTGCAGGCACTCTCATTTGAGATTACATATCTCACACACTCACTCACACAAACACAGGTCAGAAGATTACCTGAGTGGCACTTCTCACTGAAGGGGTTTGAAGATAAAAGGGCTTGAAAACACATAGCACCCAAAGCGTGAAGCTTCAGGGTGCCACCAGATGACACCCTGGCTCAGTGGCCCCCCTCTTAGGTGAGCTCAGACAATCAGAGCGGATGGGGAAATAAGATGGTCGGTGTCAGTTGGGTAATTTTGTTTACCTAAGAACTTTGTGTGCATGCGGTGCTGCTGAGATGATTATGGGGGTTATGATTGTTGCTATCCACAGAGTCATTGTGCTCAACCTGCTGTCACTTTCAATTACCGCTGTCTGTGGCTCCAAATCCTCACATGAGCTGTACAGCCCCCCTGACAGTCTGATAACCGCTAAAAGAAAATCCATACGCATCAGGTCCTCTTTGTGTCTCCATCCTCTAAACAGAGCACGACAGAGGAGGGAAGCAAATTTGTTTTATGCTTTGTGGGTCATCAAGGCCCCCGAATGTGGATTTGCTCGCTTCCTTTTTGGTTTTAGAGACAGAGATGAGTCTGAGGTTTGAGGATGGCCAATTCCAGTTTCAGGTTCAAGTGTTGCTCCTTTGATGTGCAGCTCCAGCCCTGAGTGGCAGGTGTGTGTAGGTGAGCTCACTGACCTCTCAGCACACATGAGATCTGCCTGCTGAAACTGATCTCTGTTCCATTTACTCTCTTTTGGTCGGCGGGCATCTTGACAGCCAAAGACAAATTATTGATCTGTGCTTTAAGGATATAAAAAACGTGTTATTCAGCCACAGATATTCTGCACGCACCGTGAGCCTGATGTGCAGTGAGCACTGTGAGCCGTACAGGTGATTCCTGTTAAGTACCACAGTCGGCTCGTTTCTTGATGGGAACAGAAGGAGCGACCTGCATGCTAATTTATCATGAAGTGAAATATGTAACAAGATGGCTAAATGTTTCCATATGCTGCTGCATTAACTGCACAGCAATCACAGGACAGAGCTATTCTTAGCTGGCATACTTCCTTTTTTAGGACAGATGTAAGTGTAGGTACAAAACAAGCCTCACCCTAATTAAAACAGAAATATTTCCCACTCATTATTTGTAGAATAATAAACTTCACTTCCTCTCAGAGAGGACTGTTTTATGTTCTCTCTCCAAAACTGTCTACTGTGAGAAAACGGGTCGTTTTTTCCCCCCATTGAAACAGATTTAATTGCATTTGTGTATTTTGCCCTCAGGCAAGGTTCACCCACAACGGTTTAATCCTCGCACAGAGCCGAGTGAAACATACATATATAATGCACACGCTTCGGATTGCACTTAATATGGAAAGTAATTAAAAAGAAATCATTTTAATTCAGGGCGCTTATCACAGCAGGGTTTGGAAAGTGGCGCAGACAGAGATGATGGAAGGGGAAGGTGTGTGGAGGAAAAAGAGGGGGCGAGTAGGGGAGGACGCAAAGGGGGAGAGGACAGATAAGGTGGGATTGGTGCTGTCAGGGTGTCACGTACAAACGGCAGGTGGAAATTATCCCGCTCAAAAACAGAGAGACACCCGGGCACGCCGCACCCTGCAACCGTGCACCTTTTCATCATCAAATCCTGCTGCTTTCACTGACTGCATTTAACCCCCTGAAGAAGAGACGCTGCTATTTTTACACAAAACACCTTACCTCCTTCATCTTGATACCAGGATGTCAAAGAGATCCCTACATAAGCGAGGTCTCTGATTCATTTCTGGTTCTCAAAACAGGGCACTTCACACAAATAAATGTGTTTGGTTCCCCAAAGCAGCTCTTAACTGTGCCATTATTTCTTCATCCATTCACAGATGGCTGCCCTCCACTTCCCTGAGAGGACTGCAATTATCAGGAGGTGTGTAGCTTCATATTCACACACTTAAGAAGAATTAACAATTGGGCAAACATGTTGGACGGCAACAACAGCAAAAAAATGAGGCAGCTTTTTGTATCGAAGCTAGCAAAAGAATAAAAAGTTTTAATTTAGACTCAGAGGAACAAAATGTTCAATGTTAAAAAGGGAAAGCTATAAAAGCAGAAATGACAAGTCGGTTATGATCATAAGCACATTTGACTTACCAGTAAATAGCCTCTGGCTGAGAAAAACAAGTGATATAAACTTGATCTGACACAATTTCAGTCCAAATTCACTTTTGCTCCTCAGTTATATCCCTGAACCTGGATCCTACAGCTCAGATACTTTCTCTATTCTCATATCAAAATGTAAGTCATATTCTTAATCTTGATAACAGATATTTCAACCTGGGTCATGGATGTATTTTCTGCCAAAAAGTTGCTGGTGCACTCACTGACGAGCCAAGCAACAGCGAAAGGGAATTACAAGTTCAGATCCCCTGGCGGTGCACCTTGGCCCTGTTAGAAGAGAACATGCTCCACTCTACTGCCCATTTACTCCACAGATATGGGCTGCTCAGCTTTTACTGAATGTTTACTCCTCAGGGAATTGCCTCCATCCTGTTAAAGTTCAGGTCACTTCTTCCCCTGCACAGTTTCTGTTTGCTGCTGCTGCTCTTCCACCACTTTAGCCGCCTTCCTCTTCCACACAGCCCCCAAACCTGGATAGCATCAGCATTTCCCCTCAGATTTGGTCTCTGCCTTTGAAGTGTCCCTATGAGCAGGTTTTGTGTTTTTCAAGGACTGAGGTTATGTTCACAATGAGAGAAGGTGCAAAAAGCAGCTAATACACTTCACTTTGACATCCTGCTCAGTTGTGTCTCAACAATGTGTCCTTCAGCATCAAGGTTGTAATAAAAAGTACTTCATATTCATCATAATAAGGATGATGGTGTGAGGCTGATGAAGCAGTACAACTCTGAGAACTATTATCATGCATTTATCTAATCAGAATGGTAATTGCTTTATTTTTTTCTCAATTACAACAGGTGCACAATGAGATGCAAAGAGAATGACAGACAGAAAAAGCACAGTGTGAAGAAAGACGTCTTTGCAAAAATCAGGGTGATTTCCATCTCAGAGGTGTCGGGTGTCATGGCCCTTCTTTGGAAAATACTGATTCTTTCCCTTCAGTTTTTCATCCAATAACAATTTTCTTTTTGGAGAGATTTTTACAATTCACACAGAGAGGGTTCTGATTGTTAAACATAGATAAACAGAAGCCTATCTCTTTCTTAAAAAGAAGACATTTATCCATTGATTTTTGTCTCAGGAGCTTTGCTGTACATATGCTGTTCACATGAAAAGTGTTGCTCCTTCTTTAACAGAGATGTAAATAAAACAGTATCTTTCAGGGTGGCTTGGTTCCAAGCAATGAGACAAAATGTAATTATAGTGATGATTGTAAGGCTTTGAGGATTAATGCAACAAAATTAAACACGGGCAACGGTGAGGGAGGGGCTGGTGGGTCCCCTCCTCAAGGCTCAGCTCCCCCTGATTCCCCAACAAAACGTGTGTTTTAATATAAGTACACTAAGAAAAAATTTAACATGTAGAGATTTTCAAGGGACCTGTAATAACAACAATGTTAATAATAATAATAATAATAATAATAATAATAATAATAATAAAATAACTATAAAAGCACTCAGAGAGTGCAGACCTCTGCCAAGCATATTGTAATTGTCACGCAACACTTTAGTCCTACTTTAATGTTATACTTCCTTTCAGCAGACTGTCTGCTACAATTTGGTGTTAGTTGCAGGTTTGTACGATAAATTTCATATTACATATTTCATATTCCTGATCTTAGTACCTAGAATATTGCCAGGATCTGGATCGTACTTTTACATCTGTGAGAAATGATCATGACCTTGTCATGTATTTTTTTTGCAAAGCAATCCCACTATATAACATGGAGTTATTTACACATATGGTGAAAACAGCCCTATCTCACAATGATAAAGAATCCTTTAAAAAAAAAAATCTAGGATCCAGACGGTGATCTGGATCACCTCCAAAAATGTAATCATGTCTCCCATATCTCATTATGAACATTTCCTGAAAATTTCATCAATATCAGTTTGTTACTTTTTGAGTTATGTTGTTCACAGACAAACTCTCCTAAAAACACAATAATAAAAGCTTTTAGAGTAATGATGTTTCATTATGAGAGATATAGTGACCATGATCCTCCTGTTGATTGATGAGTTTGTCTGCTCCAGTTACTATTGGCAAACTTCTGATAGTTCTAAGGAAATTTGATAAATAATCACAAAGCTAGAGAGTTTTAAATCTAGAGAACTTGCCACAAAACTTGTCCTCTTGATAGAATAACAAATGATGACGATTCCTAGTGTGCTAACGTCCACATTACGAATGCTAACGTGGAGGAGTGTATCATGTGGCTGAACATGGAGGGTTAAAAATGAGGAAGATGACATAAAAAACTTGTCTTTCTGTGGGAATACAATTTTTTCTTTTTTTATTTACTGTGGCTATAGTACAGTCTTTTTGCATTTGTTCTATGATTGCATGTTTCCGCCTCATACCTTGCAGCATGCGTTTCACATCTGTTAATGATGATAGTCGCAGATAGGTTCTCTGCGGTCACGTGAGTGTGTGTGCCATTTCTGGTTTTCTGTACTCTGTCTACAGTACGGTCTTGTTGTAAGCTCTCAGCTATGTTTGTAGTTTTATCTTTAACAGACTTCCCCTCTTTTCAAACTCACCATCCTATCGATCCAAAGTAGTTTGCACCAAGCACTCTGCCTTTTTTCCACAAGGGTGTTCACTTTTTTGGTGTTTGGACAACTGTTTTCTCTGTTAGCCTTTAGTACATTAGCACTGGCGATGTCTTCCCACTCTAGCTCCAGCTTTCACACCGACTCTCTCTCTGCTTGATGTGTCAGATGTTTAGTTATTCCTCGTCCTCCCTTATGGATAATGGTAACTGTATTAAATGTAGCTTATTTGTAGCTCTGGAGGCGAGGGTTATTGAATTGGAGACGTGAAGTTAAGCCACATTTAGCAAATGTAGCTAGCCAGCCCCCTGTAGCCAGTGCAGTCCGTCTTAGCGCCCCCCCCCCCCCCCCCCCCCCCCAGTTTTCAGCTGTGTGTCAGAGCCTCAAATATAGACTACCAATGTATCCCTATTATGTTTGAAGGTTGCTTTAAACATTCTCCAATCCAGCATCATAGACTCCAGTGTTAAGTAACTAACATCTAACCTTCCCCACATTTAACAAAGATTGAAACCACGTTCACAAAAACAGAGAAATCAGTGAAAGCAACCACAATGTTAGAGTATAAGGTTACCTTGTACGTTGTATCTATAACTCCAACTTTTTCTTTACCTGTGAGAAGCAACCTTGAGTAGTGTGACACAGATTTCAGTCTAAGTATTCGAAATGCTTTTGTTAATGCAAGAGTTCAGAAAGAGCCTCACCTTGATGTCAACTCTTGATTTCACACTAGAGCAGCATTGTGAATTTAACAGGTTCAGTCAGTCTGCAGGTTCATGGTGAGGTGCGAAGTGTCTGCCTGCATGTTTTTTTGTGCCTCTATAATTCTTTCAACGGAGCCCAGAATGTCTTGTTGATTAGCATGAATCATAAAGAAACGCAACCTGCAGTCATCTGCTTTGTGGTAACAAAAGGCGCAGCAGCAGCAGCTCCTATAGAAGACGCTGGCTGTGATCATGACACTGATCGTGTGTGCAGACATAAATTCGAGTTGAATTCCCAGCCTTCCCTCCATGGCCCCATCAGGGAGCACATGCCACATACAGGCTTTTCACACAGTCTGCTGGACAGGACAGTCAGGCACACGGCAAATCTGCTTAGTTACTTTATCATGCCATGAAGTGTTACCCACGGGACAGGAACACTTGTCAAAGTGGATATTGTAAGAAAACTCATCCCTTCAAGCCAACGCTCTCATGATTTTGTGACCTTTCTGGAATGTGCCTCATTTATGTAAAAGGGTCTTTTTTACAGTGACCACAAAGTTTGACCCCTTTTTATATAAACAGAAAACCTGACAGACAATGTTACCATCAGTGAGCAGGGTACAAGAACGGCAAACACTTCCTTTAAAATGCAAATGTACTGCAGGTATTATAATTTGTTTAGAGAGTGTTAAATCTTTGGCTTTTGTGACAAGGGAGTTCAGAGGTTTCTTAATCCAAATCCTCTATTCAAACATTTTAAAGAGAATAAATAGACACAGAGGCCCAGAGTACATTCAGCCGATTACACTAAAGGCTAATGTTATTTGACGTTTGCTAGAGGTCCCCCCTCCCCTTCAGTGTATGAATCAATTAGTGAATGTTGTAAGAGCACCTGGCGGGCCATAGAGGCAGCGCTGTGAGCAGATCAGGGTTATGAATACCTATGAAGAAGAGTTAGGATCATAGGGTTGGTCAAAATAGAAAAAATCCGACCTGGTTTGCCTCTCCGCAGGGATCAGATCAGATTCTTGGTCGGACCAGAGGGATAAAAATCACAGATTTCTGCTAATTTCTGCCACCACTTTGGTGCCCGAGCTTGAATGAAACCTGCTGAAATCCATTTCCACTGGAGCTGAAATGACCTCCCAAGGACACAATGGCTCCCTATTACCTGCTCTGTGGTGTTATAACAGTGGCTGCACACAATGAAAACACAGAGAGGGTCGTGCGGCTGCAATCAAGGCTTGAAAGGTAGCCTATTCTGCTGTCCAGCTAGCCGTTTAAGTGGGATACAATCAAAGAGCCTTGTCTCTTTCACTGCATGAACCCAGTGATGGCAGTCATTACAAGTGTTTGAAAGAAAGGGGATCTCTCAGAGAACAAGGTTAAGATATTGATTGAAAAATGTGAGCTTGATTATCATCAGACGTCATTCAAGTATTTGACATTTTACTGAAAGCATCACCTCAGTGTCTCGGTGTTGCTTTGTGACGGTTTTACCAACACTGCATACTTTTACTTCTTCTTTCCTCCATGATCCTAAAAGTTTCTGGTGACTATATTACTAAAATTTTTAACTATAGAAGTTGTTTTTGAAATTATTTAGAATAAAGATCAGCTTCTCCCTCACCTACAAAGTCTCACAAGGAAGTCTTTATACATACTTTTCCTATTTGCAGCTGAATTGTGCAGCTTCTGACACCAGTTTTATCTGAATGCCTGCAGGTTTCCTAAATTTAAATTTGCTGTTTGTATCTCCATGTTGTGTTGGTCTATGTCAGGGTTATGTTAATTGACTTTCAGCAGGTGTTTTTTTCAGATGGGGGGAAAAAGACTTTCAGCTTTACCGTCCAAACCGGGTTTCTTTTTAGGATTCTCAGGGTTTTCTTCCTCTGAAGTAAATCTGCTTGGAGATAGTTTCCTCCAACTTAAAGGCACGGTGCATCATTAAAGCGGAAGGCTTTGCAATTTAATTTGAAATTTTGCTGCAGTCCTGCCAAATAATCATCAAACAAAACCATGTCAAGTATAATTATAGAGTGTAAAACATGGGTTAAAGTGATCTTAACCCTCCGCCAATGAGTGCGGTTATTTCAGGTCATTCAATTAAACAGAAATGCTGTTTTGCCCGAGTGTGCCAGAGGAGACGAATGATTAATGTGAGGGCAAATAACATGTGAATGTGGCTCATAAAGACAGGCTGGGACCAATTACTCATTTAAGATTCACATAAATAAGACAATCCAGGAGGTGAGCTCACCACAGTGAATTTGATGGCTATAGCAACACAGATTCTTTGCACTGTGACACACCTGCCAGAGATCACAGGCCAGGGAAAAATACAGCCAGTGCAAATCTCCCCTTCTCTGTTCTGCAGCTGCTGCATGTACAGTAAAAGCTACAGTATATTCATGAAAGGAAGTGTCCACTGCTCGGCCGCTCTGCCATATCCAATGCATTATCTTAGTGTGAAGATGAAAAGGCAGGGCACAGGGTTGGGAGCATTATAGAGACAGATTGTGCGTTGAGATCATTTGGAGCGGCTGCGGGACCCGGCCTGTACACATCTGTGCAGCTGATACTGACAGAGAGAGGAAGGGAGGAGGAGGGAGGAAGGGCACGAAAGGCAGCCGCAAAAGGTCAGGAAATAAAGTATAGCTCTCACTCTTATTGTACCACCAATCAGCTTAGCTCAGATGCCCTTTCCCACCTGTCAGGCGTGGATTCAGGCTGGCTTTGATACGGCAGCCTCTCATGTCATGGATTACATCCACACCTTTTTGTAATGGAGGATGCAGTAGCAATTAGCATCACTGTTTGAGTGTATGAAGTGCAATGAAAATCAGAACTGCTTGTGTTAAAGCGTCATCATCGCTCTAGATGGACGTTTTATTCAAGTTCAAAGTGGTGTTTGATGAATTTCATCCAGCGAAATGACATTTACACTGCAGAAATGATATTTGGTGGGTTGTTCTGAACTGTTTTTTTTTTTCTTAAAAATTTTAGGTTGGATTGAATTTACATGTAGGGCTCCTTGTAATTACCTCACAGAAAGAGAAGGAGAGAAGGAAACAGAGAGAGACAGAGAGAGCATGATGGACTGTTTTAATTGGATATTTGGCCCCTCTGGATGTGGACTGAACCATGGAGCAGCATCATTATAATCTCTCATCAGGTTCTAATTTGAACCTCGAATGCCCACTCCCCACTGCGCTCCATGCGCTTTAAAGTGCGACCAGTCTGCCTAATTTTTATTTTCAAAGAAAACAGTGAAATACACTTTTTGAGGATAGTTCATGTTTCAATAATGAGACTCAGTTTATTCATTTTTTGAAGCAGTTTGCACACATTTTCATTTTGATGTCGTATCTGTTAACAGGTTGCTTTGCGGTTTTGTTTCCACATTCTGAGCTCTGAATTGGGTCATATACACTCTCCGGCCACTTTATTAGGCACACCTGTCGAACTGCTAGTCAATGCAAATTTCTAATCAACCAATCACATGGCAGCAACTAAATGCTTTTGGCATATAGGCATGGTCAAGACGATTGGCGGCAGTTCAAACTGAGCATCAGAATGGGGAAGAAAGGTGATTTAAGTAACTTTGGTTGTTGGTGCCATACGGGCTGGTTTGAGTATTTCAGAAACTGATGATCTACCACAACTCAACAGAAAATGGTCAGAAAAAAAGAAAATATCCAGTGAGCGGCAGGTCTGTGGGCCAAAATGCCTTGTTGATGCCAGAGGTCAGAGGAGAATGGACAGACTGGTTCGAGCTGATAGAAAGAAAACAGTAACTCAAATAACCACTCGTTACAACCAAGCGGCAACCTCCGGTCTGAGAATATGAGACAATGTGGAAGTGCAAAAATCTGCTGTTTCTGGAGTGTTTGCTTGAGGCTGGCTCCGGAAGTAGCGGAAGTCACATACACACCAAGCCAAAAAAAGCTGTTTTCAAAGCAGAAATTAACCTATTTACAGCCTGGTTCAAAAAACGTCTCCTGTCTGAGTCGCTAATTTTACTACCCACACCCACTGTACGGGGGGTGAATTTTTTTCGGCCGTTCAGAGGATGTTAAGATCGTGAACTCCCCCAATAAGAGGCACAGCTGAGGCTCACGTGACCGACAGGCGCCCTGTGGCTGTAGGCGAAGCCCTTGCCACTACAAATATGGCCGCTTCAGCCAGTGTGCTTCATTTTCCTGTTACAGAAACAGATGAGTGACGTCGGCGAGACTATGTCGATGTTTTATACAGTCTATGGTTACAACCAAGGTCTGCAGAAGAGCATCTCTGAACGCACAACACGTCCATATCTCAACTTTTTTTACAACCCAGCTTATAAACAGAGACTAAAATGAAAGATTCAAAAAACAAAACAAAACTGATTCATGAAAAAAGTCCCATTTTAAAATCGTTTACCAAAAAATCCAGATCTGTAATCTACTAATGTAGATTTCTGACACCTTCAGACTAACCCTAACCCACCAAAAGGTGAGGGTGTGTTTTTTGTCGAGGGTCCTCTGAAGGAACACATTTCAGATAATCCCTGTCAACTCCATTACCAGCTGATGTGAAATGATCTACTGACCATCTATAAATACCAGGTTTATATCCTTCATATCACTGAACAGCCTGCCAGGAGCAGCAGAGGCAGCTTTCAAACTGAGGAAACAGATCAGCAGCAGGGATGCCATATTGAAAGCAGCAGATGAGGGTTTATTAAGAGTCTAAACATTCTGGTCATATCCCATGTTTAGTTTTCAACTCATTATTTTTTATTTTTATCCTCGAGCATCAGGTTTGTGCTGCAAGCTCATTGCAAAATGAGTTTTTATCAACTTATGAAGGCAGAATGTAGACAGCATTCTCGAATCAATATGCTATAGGTCAGCTGAGAGTCTTGTACCAGTGCGATCAATACTCACACATCAAAGGAGAATGCCATTGTACGCACTTAACAAGTGCAAAAAGGCCAAACCCCTGAGGATCAACCCAATAAGTAGGTCAAGAAAACATTCCAATTGGGTCAAATGATAATGTGCTGTGAAAAAGGTACCCTCTAGAAACGCAGAACATGTACGAGCGCGTGTGTGCGTCCACGTGTGTGAATTTGTGGTTTAGTGTGTTTCGTTACACTGAACAAGTCACTTGTTTAGATCAATTGTTGAATTGCCTTTTTACATCACTATTGATTGAAGGAAAGTTGAAACTGCAAGCGAAACACCACATGCTGTATTAAACTTTCACCATTCAGCATTTCTTTGCAGGAATCCATGTGTAAATGAATTTGCTCAGCTGAATAAGACCTCAGTTGCAAACCTGTGTGTGTCTGCTGGCCAAGCAAGTCATCAAAGCTGATGCAACAGCAGTAATTCTACCAGCCTATGTAAGACACTGTGATCAGCATGAATTATGATAAGCGCTTTGTCTGTTTTGACAGTCCAAACAGCCGATCATTGGTGTCTGATTGGAAGTAATCACTTTGAAATCTTATCAGAGAGCTGGATATTTCATATTCCGAGGCCTTCTCTGTTATCTGCACACAGCACAGGAGAGCAACACTTAGTTTCCAACGTGCCGTCTGTCTGTGCACCCTGGGCACTCAGATAATTCCACTTCCCTTTCAGGGTTTGTAAACTGCAAAGTTTCAGACCCGTGTAGGTGTTCATGTTAGCTTTCCAGCCTAGACGCTAACTGTGGGTATTTATGCCTGAGAGGCACGATGAGATAAGGATGCTCTTGAACATGTTGAGATACACTATCTCTCAATGAGGGCAGCAGCATCGATCCGTTCATTTCGAATACCAAATAAGATTAATCAGATTAAAACAAGCTCTGTGGGGCCCCGGCTTCAAAGCCTGAAGTGGAGTTGTGAAGAGGAACTGTGTAATATTGTAGATGCATCAAATAATGTATCAGAGGTGGGACATGATCCACTTTTCAATTAACTACAATCACCATAATTTACAAAACACTTGAAAAGATTATCTCAGCGGATGTATTGTTTTAGACTTTCTGGATGCCTGTTTGTTTTTAAATGTGCTGTATCTCCTTCTGTCACAAAGATGAACAACATTTCACTCTAGCTGCAGGGCTGTTGTGTGTGCTTATGTAGGCTGGTCAGAAATAGATGCTAAAATGCTCCAAGAATCGTCACTAAGAAACTCAAGTCCTTGTTTTAATTTTCCCCAGTCTCCTCTTCTACATGTTGCCTACGTTTGGTTCTCACATCGACAAGATGTCAGCACCTGGGGGTACCTGAGGCCAAAAAAATACAAAATAAAAATAGCAACAGCAGAGCCAAATGTTTGGCATTGGGAGAAAAAAATTGGCAAAATTTTCATCCGTGTAACCCACATATTTGTCTCTGCTGCTCATCCCATAAATACATGTTCCTTACTCATGCAGAATCATTTAAAGGGTAATAAACAGACTTTCCAACAGAAAAAAGGTGTATTGCCAAGAAGCATTGTTGCGACAAAGAAATAATCTCCCAAACACAAATTGCCTTACTTTTTGTGCTGAGTTTAGTTTTTAATGAATTAATGATACTTTCAATATTGTAGGTCTACAGTGCAGACAGTGAGGAAGCAAAACACTTTCCAAAACTAGACCAGTGTATCCTACGGGGCCCTATAGGTCTGAAAATAAGAACAGCTGTTAAACCTCTTAAGACCCCAGGGTCCACATATGTGGACATTACATTTCTGCCCCCCAGACCCATGATACTTTTTTTTTTTTCAAACTTTGACCTATTAGTCACATTTAGGGACACTGCCCACATCATCTGTTGGTGAAATCACAATATTACACCCATTTTAGTGAAAAAAAAAACCCAAAACAAAACAAAACAACCCCCCCCCCCCCCCCCCCCCCCCCAATTTTTATTTATTTAAGTTCAATAACACTACTAACAAACAACTAGAAGAGAACTACAAACAATCAACTTCCCAAAGACTAAGTTTAGCTCTTATACTTATTAGGTCTTTCTTATCCCTAATAGCAAGGTGAAATAAAAATTGCATACCAGACAAAAGCTTGGGTCTCAAAAGGTTAAATACTTTGCGTATGGAGAACCAGTCTGGATTTGTAACAGGAATTGATAAGCACAACCAGAGCTGGAATCAAAATTAGAATGGATGAAACTGTACCAACCGAACATTGAAATAGTGAGTCTCTTTCTGATACTATTGTCATTTTATCAAAATATGTCATTGGTATCCAGAGAACTAACCAAATAAGCAACTGTAAAGACTCTTTGTGTCAACAGAACCATTGTAAGTTCACGTGGTGACTTGTTAACGAAAACACCAACTTATGCATTGCTTTCTGGTAATCTGCGCTCTGGTTTTAAGGGTTTTTCTTCAGCTGCTGGACCTGTAGTTCTTCAGCCCGCAGTCTGGTATGGATCAGTACAGTTTGGTACAGGTTGGATTGGTAAAGCCTGATCCTGTTTGTATTTCCACAGCCAACTGTGCCCCCTCTTGGTAGCAGGCGTGTAGGCCGGATGCCGATAGCCAAGTCAGTTACGCAATAGCGAGACACCATAGCAGAGCAACACAGTGTACCCTGCTAATAAAATCCCATGAAGAAGAAAAACACAGTACAGTAAACAAAGAGGAATGATGTAAGACATCCAGCAATTGGTCTTCTTTGTGATTGGCATGTTGGCTCTTTGTCACAAAGCCGCTTGGAGAAATACAGCAGCTACTGTAGCACGGTAACTGACGATTTTTTCGACCAAAACTGCAGTTTTGTAGCTCCACCTTCTGGGATCAGATTGGTATGTCTGGTACCCTAACAGAAGAGTCCCAAAAAGTGAGACGCTACGATTCAGTGATTAAGGAACCTGTCCTGGGATTGGCTTGTGTAAATTCAACAAAATGCCGTAACAAGAGGAACCAAACTGAAACGCTTGGTGGAAACAGAGCTTTAGAGTGTGCTGCTCAACCTTACCAAAAAAAGTTGTTTTGCCATCATCATGTGATGGATGTTATTTGATTGACTACAGCATGCAACACGGTTTAAAATGATGGTTAGTCACTCTACTTGTTATTATTCTGAGGTCTGTTGTTTGAAGTTGAAAGCACATTTTAGGTTTTACAGCTGTGACTTTGTCAGTTATTTCTTGTCATGTTTTGTGGTGGGATGTGACACATGCAGCAAGAGGCCTTTCACTTCAGCTTGAATACATTTATTTGAAAAGTTTTTGTTTACTTTATTTAATTTTCTCTGTCATGCTTTGCAGGAGAATTTGACATTTTCATAACACATCTGAAAAACACACAGTAAAGCCGCAGTTTGAAAGAGCTATTAAATTAGCCTCTGACAAAGATGACAAACTAATTCACACAGGTTACACGTGTTACAATGAGCTCTCAGTTCTCTTATGTATGACCAAATGACAATAAACTGGGTTTTTGACATGGAACCTTTATCAGTGATAGCAAAAAAAAAACTGTGAGTCAGAATGCTGTAACTCTGGGAGGTGGTTGTACCTTTGTCACTGTCATGCATTAGGAATGGAAATAGAAATTCAATGGAAACAGGAAAGATGCGTGGAGGTAGTGAGAAGTTGAACCTGCGTCAGACTTGTTGCAGAAAACTGTCAAAATAAAAACCGTAGCTCTCAACTAACTCAGCTTGTCACTGGAGTGCAGTGCATGTGTTAAGCTGCCCCGTAGGGAAGGTATCATGGATTTTAATGTGTGATGGTCCACCACTAACATTTTAGTCTTGAGCTCTTAGCAGATGAAAACACAACATGCATTGTTCAAATTTCAATATAAGGGATGGTTTTTTTGTTTCTTGCTCCTCAAAGATGTTGAGGACTACTTATTGTTATATTTTTCTGTTCATGAAGCAAAACTTTAAAAGAATTTCCATTTTAAAAAGACACTGCATTAGAGGGATGGGAATCAAAATCCGGTTCCTGTTGAGAATCAAGAAGAAATGTTTCAATCCATCGATATCGTTAGCCTTTGTGCTCAACGATTCCCTTATCAATTCTTGACATTGTGCCGAAGCCGCCGGGCCTTACGTCGACTAGTCTGCTGCAGCTATCTTAGCTTAGCAGTTAGATAACGTTTCCCAAGAAAACTGATTCAGGATTTTCAGCTCAAAGTATTACTGAAGAACTGATTTCATAAAGAAATGTACATTACTCTCTCTCAGGAGATTTATATTCAGCATATTCGAAATGGTTTAAATCACCTTATTTACCTAAATGACAAAATAGCAAAAGCTTGAAGCTAACGTATATGAGAAACTGTATTGATATTATAGCAGTTAGCATACATCAGTGAAACTTCAGCTTCAGAATAGAATTTCAACTTTCATCACAGGAACATATCAAATCAACTCTTTGTAAAAAATACTGAGAATTTAAATTGTCAAAAGCTAACAGGCAATTGAAAGGCTCATGGCTGACTTCATAACTACAGAAAGCTTCCAAACAACTTAAACCATTGCTATAACCACTTTGAGACACTAGATGGCCTACTTGAATTATCAGTATATTACAACACAGTACATCAACGTCACATTGTGTGCAATTTTTACCCGTTTCTGTATAATTATGCCCAGAAATATCCAGACTGACCAATTACATTTTATTCACTTACAGTATAAACTCAATTAAATGTTGCTGACAAACCTGTAGAGCTACTTTTTGTATCAAGAAAATTCACAACAGGAATTGATAAGGGAATCAATAAAGAATCCGACTGATAAGCAGAATCGATAAGGGCATAGGTAGTGACAAAATCTTATCAATCCCCATCCCCACTGCATTAAGTACAGAGGTGTTAATAATTATTAAACTTAAGCTAAATTCTTGATTTTTAAATCAAAAATAGTTCTGCCATGCACAAGAAGTTATGGACAACAACTTTCTTCTTCTAATGCTTCATAAAGTAGTTGTTTATTTCCGTCTGTCATGTGTGTTTGTGGAAGTCTTTGTGAATACTCAAACCTTCCATTTCCTCACAAACACTAACCTCAGGCTAGAATCCCTTTAACATCCTCCCTCTTCCACACCATACAACATATTTAACACAATTAGCTGTTTCTTTTCCTGTCATTTTGCCCCGAGCGGATGAATAAATGTCACGCATGAGGAGACAAAGTATTGTGGAGGTTAAAGAGGATAGTGAGATTGTGGCCAAAAGCTAAGTGGAGACATGAACTCTAGCAGCTGATATTTATTTTTAAAACAGAGAGACATAAAAAGTATCATGCAGTGAAGAGTCACCAGTTTACAGATCATGTCTGGTTGTATCTAGTTCTTTTCTGCTCTTTAGGAGTGTTCCTGTGTATGTTTGAGTGAGATGAAAGAAGAGTTCAGGCAACATCTCTGCAGATTGGATTACATCAGGGGAGACAGAAATCTATAGAGAGATAAAGGAGTGACACATTGTTTATATTTCTTTTCTTGCCCTCATCGGTGATTGTGAAGTCAGTGTCCTTGGATCCTTTTCCTCAAAGAATCAAAGCGGCTATGCACAAGGTTGCTTTTAGCACACACTCCATCAAATACGATCAATCACAGTCTTCAAACATTCTGAGCGAGCAGGAAGGATGGATTTTCAAAATGAAGAGTCTGCGCCTGATCCTTAACAGATGGAAATCCAATCGAGTGGGATTTTAGGATTTCAGCCACTCTGTGTCCAGGCTTGTGTCACAGACTCTTTATTAGGCCACCGGCCATTGTGACTTTGGTATTTATGTGTGTCGTGCATCATGCTGAAGAGTCAGTCACAGTGTGCAGCTCCTGGAATTGTGCTTTTCAAGCTTGTGTGGCAGATACGCACACCATCGCCTTGGTGTTGCATCCATGGCAACACCACAGCGATGACATGTGGCCCCTACGCCAGAAGAAATGTTATAATTAGGGTATCCAGACAAATATTTTGATTCAGAAGCACCTGACATATGGCAGGCAGTGTTACCTGTTAGAGCTCTGCAGAGGTTTTATAATGGACTCCCATCGCTCCTGAAGCTGCCTCACAGCCTGTCTCTCGGCTTTATTAGCCTCTCTTCCTGCTTGTTTTACTCTTGCTCAAGCTTATAAAAATAGCAGATGTCTTTGGTTTAAACTCACACGGATCCCATCGTTACAACTTCTAACTCACATTAGCGATCTACATCAAGGATATCCTTCTTATTAATATATAATGATCCAGGTTCAGTCATTTATAAACCACTAAATTTGAAAAATAAGCTCTCAAAGTACCACACAATGTGTGAAAAGATGCACTGTCAACCTGAGATGATCATTATCCTGCATTGTTTGATTGGTCCCTTAAAAATGTTATGGGAAAAGGAAAAATATGGTTACAGCCCAGTTTTAGGAGCACCTTAATAATCTGGTGTAGGGGGCCCTGAGGATAACCCTTCTTCTTTAATGGTATTGTTAGCAGTCTGTGGAAATCCTTGGCCAATACTTGAGGTTGCAAAGGGCTAAGGTATGTGTAATTTAAATCAGTGCATTTCTATTCTAATGGCAGTGCAGGACCTTTAGTAGCACAAGGTCTCTGGACTTGTAGATTGGCAGTCACAGCCCGCAGCATCGCTCAGGGAAATCATTGATTCTTTAAACCAACCCTAAAGATAACTGAAAATTAACATATCTAGTTAATTACCTTAATCAGTCAGCACTCATTTATCAAGCTAATGTCTAAATTACTTTTTGTCAAGGTAAATTAATTTTAATTGCACTTTGACCCCTACTTCTGCACAGGTTTTTTAATCCCAGTTGCATGGGAGGACATTTGCATAACCTGTCAGTTTGTTGCATATTGCACATTAGGAGGCTGATTTAAGGACAAGTCTGAGCTTTAGCATGCGTTTCTGTACTATGAAGTCCACTTATTTTGGGCCCTCTTCATGCTAACATACTATGGTTTTATATGAGGAGATAATTACTTTTTAACAGTGTGTTTTCAGTGTGCGCCTCCCACATGCCCAGCGGCAGTCTTGCCCGGCTGTTTCTGGCAGCTACTCCTCCGAGCTCTCATACGCCAACCCTGAAGATGGTCTGGAAGGAGACTAATTAGCTCATGAGTGCTACTGGTGCTCCAAGAGGATTTTGGTGCTTAGGAGAAGTGTTTGCCCAAATTTTGACTAAACCTAGCTATGCAAAAATAGTCCATTCTTATAAATAAGGTATAAACATTGATGAATAAAATGAGATCATGACTTTCTTCAACTCTTATTAAGATTGGTATGAACAGTCTTTTGAATTCACTTGATGATGTGAAGTTTCCACCAAGGACGGGGGTTAAGATTAGCAATACATTAATCACTAAGGGCAGACAGCTTGGTACTAGAAGGACTTCTTAATCTGAATAGATACACACCAGTCACTCCTTTATATCTCTGAAATGCATATATAGTTTGACCCACAGTGTATCTAATCAGAGAGCTGTTTCAGGCCAAGCATTAAAGAAAAACTGTTATCTGACACAAAAAAGACTCACTTCTCACAGGAATTTACATAGGATGACACATTTTCACCTTTAGATTCCAAGAAAACTGAGAGAGATTGTGCTTAAGAAGTTCTTTTTTTTATGTTTAAAGTGAAGATGTGAAATCATCTGATAAATCTGTGTTTCCTTTGAAGCCGATAGCCACTATTTAATATCTAACATTCCCACTTGATTTGTTAGGAAATGTCTTGAAGCTGCCATTCAAACAAGAGCAAAACCTTGAGATACAGCAACAATGAAATACTCTTATCTGCTTTTGTTTTTCTTTCCAAACCTTCATGGATTGTGTGCAGGGTTATCACTGAAACTATAACCAAGGGAGTATAATCAGTGTTGAATATGGAAGGATTGAGTCCAATTAGAGAAGCTGAACTGTTGCTGTATGCTCATAGAAATGAATAGTCAAGGCTATTTAAAGACTTGTGTGGTATCAATAATTGAATTTATATGTTACTTGTAATATTCAACACTGAGGAGAAATTAATAGAGCCATGTTTTATGTACACAAGTAGACCATACATGAGCCTAATCACATGTTAAACTTTCATAGCTGCATAATCCATTATTGAGGTATCCCAGTGCATGGACATTAAACATAATACAAACATGGTCTTCTCATGAAGTAGGAGGACCATTTGCGTTAAATATAATTCCAACAGGTTTTTAAAAATTCTATTGGTTATGTAGGATGAATGTTCTTTTTTTTGTTTGTTGTTGTTCTCATTATGTTTCTGCTCATGCATGGGTTATACAATGAACGTGTTGCTCTGTGATGATGACAGCTCTTTCAGTGTAATGATATGATCCAGCAGTGTTTCGTTTTTGTCTGTGAGAGGAGTGCTGACGCAGTATACTTTTGTTTTGTAGGACTGCAATGCCGGTCACCTTATATCATATAATGCCCATCATCAGATAGAGCTGTAGCATCTGGTCATCTATGACTGCAATGGTGCTAAAATGCTCTACTACCTACATATAAACAAGCCCAGATAACAGATGTCATCTAGCTGCACGATGCATTTCTGAATCTTATGACCATTGGAGCACAGTGAACACAATGATTATTTGAACTTTTTGACATGGCGCATTATCCTGCAGGAAGTCTCAATCAGAAGATGGGTACACTGTGGTCACAAAGGGATAGACATGATCAGCAACAATACTCAGGTAGGCTGTGGACTTAAAACCATGCTCAGTTAAGAGACCAAAGAGTACCAAGACAGCACCAGCAGCCTGGATTGTTGATACAAGGCAGGATAGATTCGTGCTTTCATGTTGTTGATGCCAAATTCTGATCATACCATCCAAATGTCGCACCAGAAATCCAGACTCATCAGACCAGCCAACGTTTTTCTATTGTTCAATTTTGGTGAGCCTGTGTGAATTGTATCCTCACTTTTCTGTTCTTTGCTGACAGGAGTACCACACCCTGTGGTCTTATACTGCTTTAGCCCATCTGCTTCAAAGATGGATTTGTTGTGCGTTTAGAGATGGGCGGGATGGGATGCATTTAAGTTCCTGTTGCCTTTCTTACTTCTCTAATCATCTATTCACTCCCCTCTGACCTCTGGCATCAACAAGTCAGAGAATTACTGATCAGTGGATATTTTCTCTTTGTTGGACCATCCTCTGTAAACTCTATGAACAATTATGTGTTCAAATCCCAGTAGATCAGCAGTTTGTCAAATACTCAAACCAGCCACCTGACACCAAAAAACATGCCAAGTCCCTTGAGTCGCCTTTCTTCTCCATTCTGATGTGCTGTTTGATCTTTAGCAGGCTGTCTTCACCATGTTTACATACCTTAAAGGTCCCATATTGTGCAAAAATCACTTTATGAAGTCTTAGTGAAAGGACGTCTTTCACAATACATGAAAATGTATTGAAAAAAAAAATCATGAAAAAAAACTTTTTTTTTCCCAGTTAAAATTCAATAACTTTTTTTCAATTGTAATACTTAGCTTTACATTTGATTTCAAAAGATGCACTTGACTTTAGTGAAGGTGATTTGACCCAATTTGATGATTTATTATTCATGTTTGAGTAAGTTTTGGGGTAAAGTGTGCACCCTGGCTCACACCTATGGCAATGATCATAACATAGATAGGCACAGGCCCTGGATGACTTTTGGATTTTCTAAAGGTATATTCTTGGGAGTCTCTGGGTATATTACAAATACCAGACAATAAAGAAAAAATTGGGCTGTGGGCAAAATTACATGTATTGTGAAAGAGGTCCTTTGTGGGTCTTTGGCTTTCCTCCCAGCCCACAACATGTGATATTAAATGACCAAACCTGTACTTAGTAGTTCTTGTGAAAATAAAATCCTGACCTAAAACGAGCTGTTTGGGTTTTGGGGATTTGCTGACGTCAGCGATTCCCCTTTTTTTTTTTTTTTTTTTACCGATCAGGAGCAAGTCTGACCTGATTGGTCCACCAGAGCAGATAACCCCGAACCTCCTCCCCGCCCACTCCCCTCCGTGTGGCGCCGCTCTCAGTGACGCTGAAGAGCAGGGCGGTATCAGCGGTGGCTCATTTACATATGAAGGCCACGCCCACTAAATCAGAGCGTTCTGAACAGAGGGGCTATGAGAGCCTGGAAACAATGCTGCTGTGCTTGATTTATTGGCTATTTGGACCAAAACATGTTACTACCATTTCATGAAGACATCAATGATCCATATTAAACTGCAGAAAAGGAGCATAATATAGGACCTTTAATGCACCGAGTTGCTTCCATGTGATTGGCCGATTAGATATGATGTTAGTGATCAGTTTGACGGGTGTACTTATGTATTAAAGTGGCAAGTGTGTGTATTTAGTCATGTGAGAAAAATTGTGCTGCAGTTTGAGTGTTTTGATGGTATTTTCTTGCCCTTGATAGATGGTTTGTGAGAATTTAAATGCATGTTTAAAGACCAGGCAATACGATGCTTTGAAACAACATTAGTACTCAATGCAGACTTAAAGCTTCTTGAGACTTTTTGGTGTTGTTGTGCTGTGATGCCGGCACAAGGAGGTCAGCATCTCTCCTCCTGACAAGGATTATTTTTGTCAAGAGCCACACTCATGTGGCTATCTAGAATCCATGCTAATAAATGCCCTTCACTGAGGCTATCCATCACCACTGCGCTGTAACAAAAAGCTTACTGCACCATGGCTGATTTGGGTAAACAGGCTACTTTGTCTGGGAGGCATGTCAATGAGAGGCAATAGATAGTCTGTGCTCATAGAGGCATTTATTACAAAAAGCTGCTAAGGAGCCCTACACTACCTACACAAAACATGCAGACACACAAATTCCTCTGCATGTTCACACAACCATAAACTTTCATGTAAATTTCATGAACTCACACTGTTATCATTATAGCTATTTTCTGTGAGCCCTTTGATTGCGTTAATTACAGTTAATTTGTTACCTCGTCAGTCAATCCATCGTTGTTTGTGCGTTGTTTGTATCCAGATCCAAAGAGCTGTGTGGAGACTCTGTCACTTGCTGGGGATTATGCTCTCTCAGCAGTTACCTGGAAAGGCTTTTGAAAGTTTCAGCATTGTTCAGGCTGCAGAGTGGCTCCATGTAATCACAAATGGCTTGGTTATTGTTTTACCGAAATAAACACTCGGATTTTGAGATTTGTGCATTAAACATGCAGCCTAATAAATAATTAAGGTGTGCTGCAGATAGCATACCTTCTGAACCTAAAAAAAAAAAATGATGTTTTCCCCTTTTCTCAGTATGTGTCTCAGCATGGGCATAAAATAAAAGTGCCTTGTTGTTGGTTTCCCCTTTTTTCTTCTGGGAGTTAAGGATGTGGTGAGAAAACTGAGTGAAAATCTCTGTTGATATTTGTTAATATGTGGCCAGGGTAAACTGTAGACAAGCTGATGGATGATTTGTAGAGTGTCATCCCTCCAACAGAGTACCATTTTTCCTCTGAGATATGTTAAGAGATAGACAGCTGGGTACATTAGCAGAGAGTACCCTCCAGTGACATCGGAGACAGAGCACCTTGCCGTATTTCACTCAATCAGTCACGTTCCCTCCCTAACCAAAAATTCGACATCTAGCCCACTGATTTGGGCAAAATTAGAAGTTAACAGTTTGTGTTAACAGCTTTGTTCTGTGGAGATCTGACATTATGCTTCTCTGGAAAATTCACATCTCCAACACAGAAGCACAAAAGACATTACTAATACAGGACATCATGAACTTTTCGTTGGAGAGAATCTGACTCATTATGTCCACAGTGAAGCCCAGCATGACATGTTGTTTCTTCACACATAAACATCACTGTGTTTGAGCTGTGTCCAGACCAAGTTTCGCATAAGCTCTTCTGCCATTGGGGAAAAGAGCAGATCTCCAGCTGGTACAGCCCCTCAATCTGGATGAATGATCAACGCTCCCAACTGCCTGGCTCCCTCCATCAAACCTGGCCAACACTCATAATAAATGATAGTGGGGGACAATGCCCTATTTTCATGGCAGAGTCATCCGTCACACCAGGCCAGACAAAGCCCCCAGAGTTTCATCATTTTCAACTTTTGCTCACACCAAAGTAACAAAAAAAAGAACCCTTCATGTGTTCAATAACAGCCATGAGATGCCTGAAAACCTGCTTTAATGAATTTACTAGATCAGATACATTATCCCTGGAGGCTCCTCCTGGACGTAGATCTATGATGTGGCTGGCTTATCCATCTGGCCATTTGATTTTGATACAACCCTCAATGTTTCTGTTTTCTTAGCAGGGACCTATCCATCTCTTCTCCTGGTCTGTGTCATATTACATGGCTTTTACTTTCAATTTCATGTGTTAAGTGCTTAATTAACCCCTAGATTATATTAGGTGGCATGCCAAGGCGGACTCTTGATGCTTAATGTCAATTTGCAGGTTAATCAGGTCACCTTCTATCATCTGCCAAAGCAGCAGAGACCGTGTGGTCTTGCTGTAATTGTACACATGAGACCTTTCTGACAGATTTCAGCTCAAACCCATCTCATATCTGGCTGAGTAGTCAAAGCTGAGGTGTAGATCCTATACATTTCTATAATGAGAGGTTAAAATTGGAAAGGACCAGAAAAGAAGCAGCTCGTCTTACTGGAACCTTCTCCTGTCCCTTTAAAAGAAGTGTCTAGGAGACAAGATTTAGTTGATATTGCAAAGTGCCCTGCCTGCAATGTTTCAAGATGAGACTGGGTTATAAAAAATTATGGGATTGGATTTTATCTAATCTTGTTTGGTCTTCAAACATAATGTAGACAGAGTATTGTCTGGACCTGCTCTATATTGAGAAAACAGTTTTGAATTGGTACAATAGCAGTTAAGAATGAGTGAGTAATGGAAAAGGTCAAATAACTGACTTGGGATTTAGATGTGAAAAAAGTTATTTGGAGACCCCCTGTCGTACCTAAATTAAGGATACTAGTATGAAAACAGGATTCTTCCACCTTAAGTCTGATCTCATTTACAGGAAATCAGGTAGTTTGTGCGTTTTCTGGCTTGATTTTTGTAAACAAAAGAGTAACCTACCATACTACTGAAAAATGCTTCCAACAGCTTATTGATAAATTTTAAAAATATTATTACACAGGAGTCAGATGAAGGATGCTGCTAGATAAGCTCTGTTTCCACCAAGCAGTCCGGTATGGATCAGTACAGTTTGGTAAGAGTCTGTTAGGTAAAGCCTGATCCTGCATTTCCACAGCCAAAGATGCCCTTCTTGGTTGGCAGTGTGGAAGCCAGATCCTGATAGCTGCATCAGCTACGTAATAGCTTGACGCCATAAGAGCCATAGACTGTTTATAGAGTGGACAGCGTGGCTCCGCCATTTATCATTGTACAGTTTTGAAGCCAAAATACCCCGTCACCGGCGCAGCCATTGAAGCAGTTTGCAGCCAGAGTCTGCGCAGTAGAGACGATGAGGGATTCTGGGAGAATCTAAGTAGAGCTGGGTGACAAAAATAATATATAATTTTTTTTTCTTTCGAGAGTCTAATCACAACTTGACTCTACCTCCCGACACATTTTATAGTCCCCCCCAAAAATACACAAGAATTTCACTGTCAATCATTGTTAAACATTACCTAAAACCTTGTTTTAACTTTGTCTAACCAATGAAAACGAAACTTTTCAGAAAAAAGAGGACTTGAATACAAGACAGCCAAATGATATATTCAAATCACCACAACAATTGGACGTGAGAAACATTTCAACAAGGAGTATTATTTTTTAAAGTCTGACCACAGCCCATCTGGAATGACTGGAGAGCTGGATTTTTTAACCTATACTGCAGCCAGTCAGCAGGGGGAGCAGTTTTCGTGGTGAGCCGAGCAGGCGGAGGTCCATTTTTTTACAGTCTATGATAACAGCTCAACACAGTTTCCCCGCTAATAAATCCAACGAAGAAGAAAAATGTTACATAATAAACAAAGAGCAATGATAGGAGACATACAGCAATTCCTCTTCTTTGTGAGTTCTATTTGTCTCTTTGTCACAAAACGCTATCATGCTCAAGGAGAAATACAGCTACTCTCGCATGGTAAGAGATTATTCCTTTGACCAATCAATGGATTGCAGTGTTGTAGCTTCACCTTCTGGGGTCAGATTGGTATGTCTGGCAACCCAATAGAAGAGAACCAAAAAGTGGAACGATACGAGTTCGTAATTTGGGGACCTGTCAATGGACGTTAGTCAATGGAACTTCACAAAATGTGTGCTGTACCACAATGTGAACTGAACCGCTTGGTGGATATGGAGCTTTAGTGTCGATAACAGGTGAGTTTCAGCTCACCTGGTTGTGCTGCTTACACACAGATCTTTTGATGATGACTGAGCAGCAAGATGTGAGACCTCTTAGCTCTCATAATCTAATAAGTGAACAGAGGTGGTTAGTAATGCCTACTTATGCAATCTCTTCTCCCCGGCACCACCATCACCTCTACATGTGGCAAATTCTGTCTCCAGGGAACCAACATGTCTGTCTCCGGCATGCTCAAACTAAAACTTCATAAATGGTGTTGGTGGTGTCAAAACAATAACTCATACAGTCTGAGCTTTTCACCTGCAGTGTTATCTTACTTTGACTTCTTGAGTTGAAATAACATTTAACTCATCAGTAGCACTGTTTATGACTGATGTGAATTTGATGAATGAAGCAGAGCTGTAAAATCAATAACTATAACCATCTATCCACATCGTTCTACGGTGGATTAGATATGTAGACCACCACTTGTTTATTTGGCACTGGAGATGACTTACTGAGCAGCGATCTAACACATGAAGAATTGGGTGTGAGATAGCCCTGACTTTGTAAATGGATGTACAAGATCAATGTCTCAGTTTCTTTAACTCATAAAAAGAATAACACACCAAGATAAAATGTGCACCATCAATATTACTCCTCGACTGATGAATGCTGTAACAGGCTAAGGTCAGCAGTTCAAAACTGCTCAGACAGAGACTTCTTGTAAACGTTGATCAAATTTGTAACTAAACAAGCTTACATTCTGATGAACTGCTTTTTTTTTTTTTTTTAGAAGCCCCAACAAAGAATCAAATTATCTATCTAAGGACGTTTTTAACACTAGGTTTTCTGTCATTCTTTTACTGGTGGCTTGAGGTTGGAAAAGATGACTGAGTGTGTGTATGTGGTCGCAGATATTGGATGTATCAAGAAAGTTGTTTTCCTTCCTGAGAAAATAAAGGATTTAATGGCTGACCAGTGTGGAGAGTGACGGCGGCCTAATGCATTTCATGGTCCATTTCACCCCTATGAGCACATCCACTGACAAGACCAAACCTTTTCTTATCAATATGATATTTTACAATGAGCGTGACATTCGATCCCAGACAAACGCTCCCACACATAAACACCCTCAAACACACTCTTTGAAATAATTTCCCCACTGCTGAGTACAAATCGTGAGAAATCACACCGGTTTATGTTTGACCAAACGTGTAAGTGCGACAGTAATGTGCAATCTGACAAAAATCTGGCTCTCTCCTCTCCTCTTTTCAACAACCCCACCTCTGCTCCACGCTTCAACCTGTTTGCAGGTGATAGATACTATTTACATGGCGGAGGAAGTGCTGTGAATGCTATGAGTAAGGCACCTGGGCGCTGGCAGGCAAAGACAAAGTGCCTCGAGATAGAAATGTAACAGCACTATCTATCTGGGTTATTAGAGTCCCCCCTCAGGATCCTTTTCTACAGAACACTGGCCATTATGTAGGCCACAGAGAAACAATGCGAGAAAAAACTCTCTCGCAGTGGTAATACAGCAGAGGAATTAACTTCTTAGCCCCCAACCTTCTGCATACCCCTTTATAAACCCGTCTCCACCAGGCTGGTTAATGAGAGGATGTGCAGAGACTCCGAGTGCTTTTTAGGAGGCGAGAGGAAGTGGCAAATCAATACATCAGCTGCTTTTATACAGGCTCACTATCATGAAAATCACATAGGAGTTAATTTTTGTCTGACTTTCACCACTTGGATAAAACTAGGAGATATATTGGGATCAGATTTCTTGAAATAAACAAGGTTAACTTTGATTCTGTAGTACTATTTTTCTCCCTGAGAAATCACACAAGATATGCCACCGGCAAACTAAGCAGGGGAAAGTTTTTTTTCCTCCAACAAAAGTACTCTTGGCTGCCAAATTATAACGTGCTATTGATGCTCAGAAAGAGGGCTGGCATGAATTGAAAAGAGACAGCAGGAAAAATGAGACGCGCAACGTCAACAAAATGAATGTGTGTTTGCACCAATGTTTGCATGAAGAAGTAGCCTGAGACAGCAGCTGAAAGTCTGTAATTGATCATGTTGCAGCCTCCCCGGCTCTCGCTTTGAATGTTCAAAAGGATTAGTCTTCAGGTTGATGGATTAAAGCGAGGTGGGAGGGGAGGGAGGGGTCTGTTAGGAGCAGAAAAGAAATGAAACATGTGTGCACTAATCCTCGGTAGGTTGGTAAGTGCAGTATAATGGCACACAGCTAATGGAAGAGTGATTGTGTGCATGTTTCCGTGTTAGCCGGCTTTGCCCCCAGCGTTTCTCTCTCCCCCCAGATCCTCACTGTTTACTTTTGACTATTGAATTAGTGGGTTAAAAATTTCATTAAGCAACCTCCTTCTACCCTGCTCTCCACACCTCCTTTTAATCAGATAGTTTTGGTGCTTCTTATAAAGAGTCTCCACAGTGACTTCAGCGCCTTAACTCACCTGCAATGCAATTACAGACATGCAGGTTGATGAAATCACGGTGTAAAACAAGCTGGTGTGTGGCTTAGATTTCACACACAAACTAACACGTACACTGCACAGGTACTGGCATATGATCACACAAAAATATCATCATGCTGTTCGTACACATGACAGATTATATGCAACAACCTCCCACATACCAAAGCTGCCCTCGTCCAAACTGTAAACAAGCTCAGAAATTTGTTGCGTGGGAAGAGATGCACTTTCATGTATGCACATGCAAGCACACACACCAACAAGTCAGCAGAGCTAAGCAAAGACAGGAAAGTCATTAAGGGAGCATTTAATTAAGGCCAGGAATAAGGTCAGTGTTGGAAGGACAAACATATTCTAATAAAGTGTGGGTGTGTGTTGCACAAGGATCCCACAGCGCTCTCATACATCAGGCTGGCCCGCAAAGACCACAGCTCAATTTTAACCTGCTATTTCTATGCAGATTAAAAGCTCATTCATCAATTCCCCTGCACTCTCCTTTTGATTATGTGCGGCTCCTCTTCTCTTCTCCTCTCCTTTTCCCTCTCCCGCTGCTCCCTTCGGACTCCATAATACCACAGGAACAAATGTGCACCCATATTCTTAATTAAATCAATCTGCGGGGGGCCGGCAGGTGCATCCGCTCACCTTTGCTGCGTTTCACTCAGGTCAACACACTCAGACCGACCTTGATCATGCTAATCTGTCGCAAGCGTACCTGCTGGACCGACAGCGAGACACAGAGCGAGTGGAGTCAGGTGTCAGGTGATGACAAAGAGGGTCAGAGAGGCCCCCTTTGCCATGGGGAAGAGTAAGAAGAGCTGACGAGGAGACAAACTCCTGAAATATACTCACCTCTAGGACCAGGAGAGTGCACCACAGCTATTACACCACGGACAGATTAGCTTTCTTAATTAGGTTATACACTGTTCCAGCACTCTATATGCTGTCATAATGAGGACAGATGTTCTAAAGCCATCCTTTTACATTGCAAGTAGTTGTGAGTTAATCTTCTGAAGCTTGAATTTCATTGAACAGATCTGCCTCATGGTCCAATCCATCTGTTTGAGTCAGTATCTGACCAACACCTGGCTCCAGGATTTGACTGTTTACATTCAAAGACAAATCCATGGGTCTCTTGCATCTAATTGCTTGAATTAATGATAAAAACAACTGTTTTAAAACTAGGTTAGATATGATCTAGGAAGGAAACCTAACCCAATCCCACAGTCCCATCGTCATATTTTGGTCTGTCCTGAAACTAGCAATGCAAATGTTGGCTTTACAACATACAGGAGCATTATTCCACACTTCTATAAATCTGCACAGAAATCTACTGCATAATAAGAACTAGACTTGTGGGAAATAAATATTTCATGGACTATACAGCAACCCTGAAATCCTGCAATTAAAATTCAGCCACAGATATTTAACGGTTTTCTCCTTGGCCAAAGGATTCAAAACATCTGAAGAAACTTCTCAAACAATCCCTGATTCATAAGCCACTTCTCCACTGTTCATCCGTTTTGTCTGCATCTTCCAAACACTCAGAGTTTTGGCAAAATATGGTTAATTACACAAGCGAGTGCTCAGCAACAATACCGATTAGAGAGGCAAATATGGCCCTGAAAAGTAAGACTGGGTAATGCATCCAAGAGATTCTGAAGTCATTACATGCCAGAAATACAGCAGAGGAGCTTATAAAAACTCATACAGGAATTTGTAACACTACAAAAGTTCTTACAATGTCATTGTTCAAATGCTACTTTCTAATGAACTCTGACGTAAACAGTCACATAAAAAAAAATCTGCAGAGAGTGATGACTGGACAGATGCCACAGCACTTTGAGCACCAATGACTCAGCCTTGGATTCAGACTCCAACAGTGACTGCATTGAGGTTGATTTAGGATAATTTATTGCTAAAGACTATTTCAGGGTTTTTAAGTTTTTATTTATTTATTTTTTTTGTTTGTTTTGTTTACTGGGTTTGGATCAAGTGCTCACTTGTGTGTTTACCTATATGTTGTCTTGTACAATACCAGTTCCTGTTGGGAAGCCAACAGAAGTGCCAGGACCGGTGAGTTGTGCTTTCAAAGATATTGCAGCAAATGCAAGCAGGAGGCAGTTCAACATGTTCATCACTGTGGAGAGGCGGCTGGTTTTGCTTGAGTTTATTAGACACCTGCAGTGATCCCAGCACGTCAGTATTGATGAGTGCATCTCCCTTTAAAGTGTGTGTTTTTACCCACAAAGTAAAGCGCTGTAGCTTCATTCTTCATTCAAATCTCCAGACACACCAACAGGATTAGTCAGAATCTATTGTTAATAAATAAAACGTGTTTTTTTTTCTTCTTACACACACAAAAGGTCCCGTACAGTCAGCAAAGGTTTACACAGAATGGCTCAGAGTGAAAAAGCCCTCAGTTAAAAGGGTTTGAGTTGAAAAGCATCATGGGAACTTGCTTGAACTCAACATGATTCTCCTTAAAGGTATGGTCTGCAGGAATTTCTGTTACTTGTTAGTAAACGAAAAATCAAACTGGACTCCTCCTTCTTGGCTCAGTGCCAGCAGTAGCACACACCCACTGCCTCCAACCATCACAACGTGAACACACATTAGCCCAGTAATCACCTGCAGCACTGTTACTCTATGTGGGAGAGACTAGAGACCTGTGCACCTGACTTGGCATGTTAGCACAAGCTAATCACAGGTGTTTGACACATACCTGGTATTTGAGAAAGCCAACTCATGTGCTCTTCATACTGAGCTTCTCTTCCAAGTGCCTAAAAAGTGAGTGAAAGTTGAGCAAAGCTTCGCCATCGTTTAGTAAAAAGCTTGATCTGTTTTGCGTGTTGTTTCACTTTGGCTGTGTTTGTCATACTGTGCTCTATATCATTGCTGCTCTGAATAGATTTGTCAACTCGCTATCGTCAACATGCAAAACCACTTGCGCACTGGGTGCCGTGTGATTGGCTAAGGTAACCATGCCTACTTGCCACCCAGAAACATCCCTATACAACCAAAATATCAACATACAGGCAGAGGAGGGGGTTGAGGCAGACAAACACACTGACACACACGTATAGAGGCCTGTAGGGGACAACTGAGCAGGACTACTCCTGTAAAAGCTTAATTTTTTCATACATTTATTCATTTTCTACATCGCTTGTCCTGTTCAGAGTCTCGGATGGCTGGAGCCTATCCCAGCTGTCATTGGGCGAGAGGCACTTGGACTGGTCGCCAAGCTTAATTTTTTTTCTCGGGAAAATCCTGCAGACTCTACCCTTAAGGGAAGTAAGCTCGACTTGGGCATGGCACGAGCGACTCAACCTTTGTAACTTGAGTACGGCTCTGCCTTGCTGTGTCATGATAGTTTAATCATTGAAATACAACTGAGATGCAGTGTTTAGATGCTGGTAATCAGAGAGTAGGTTAGCCAATGGCCCGTCGAAAACACCGTAAAATATGTCAAAAGCATTTTTTAACTCCATTATTTAGCGTATAAGTATACACTAAATAGCAACTGTTGATACAGTGTCTGTTATGGGAAAAAAATGCCTTATTATTTAGAAAACATGAAGGTGACATTAGCTTTGTGAGTGCAAGTACTAATCCCATCCTGATCATTTTAATGTCTCATGTCTCATGAATCAGCAGTTCATCACCTTGAGAAGTCTCATTCTGCCGTCTTGATGGTCAGATAACCTGATTTTTATGCTTCTGCAGTAGAGTTGCATAGTATATCTTACTTCAATTATTACATCTGTGAAACTGTTTAAAAAAGTGATGCCAAGCATTAATTTCACATAGCTTACATTTTGGAAATTGAGTTGAAGCTCCTGTGGTACAAACATAACTCTTGTTTTTTTAAACAGTCTTAAACATGTTTTTTTTTAAACTGGGTTGGGGCCAAAACATGCAATTTTAAGTGTTTTTTTTTTCTCTCCTCAGTCCCACATCTACAGTGTGAACACTGAATTGCAATTAAGTTGAAATCATTTATTCCAACAATAAGGGGAACAGTGCCAACCAGCTGAGGCAAAATAAGCGAGGGTGATCCAAGGCCAAAAAACAAACAAAAGCATCTGTCTGCTCTCAAAGTGCTGGCTAACCCTAGGTGAAACAAAAAGACATTCACTTAACCTAACTCCCTGGGATGCAGGATAACAGGAGGAAACTGCAAAAGAAAATGGCAGCTCTTCAGCTTCAGTGCTATTTACAAAAAGTGCGGTGCTCTATTGGCGAAATGAAAACACGCTCTTACAGAAAAACAAAAAGGGTTTGGAGGCCAAGGACAGAACTGACAGACTGATGGAAAATAGACAGATTACCTTCCATTACCTATCAAAAAAAAAGAAAAAAAAGATGTAAAATGTTCCTTTGTTCCCGTGAGTGGGCAACAAAACAGACGAGGCAGAAAAACAAGCTGATACAGTGTGAGGATGACTGCCAATCTCATGGAGATTATGACTGCGATGATGAACCGTTTCACCAGATAGACTATTTGGATGCACTTGGACGTGTAACAGAATAAAGTCAAGACTTAGCAAATTGTCCTTGCGACCATGAAGGATGACATCATAGATCTTATTGATACTTCGCAGATTGAATCAATCTTTCCAGTGAAACTTCGGGACAGTCTGTCACATTGGCTTTAGCCGAGTGTTCCTGAGACTCCGCTTCTGTCTTATAATTGAGTAAGTAAGCACAATAAAACAAGGGCCAAATTAAGTTTCAGTCCCTGTATAGTTTCACTTTGCTGTCCGCTCACTTTCTCTCTGTCCCTCTTTCACTCTGTTATGCATCAAATCGACAGTTACTTGTGTACATTTGTCTGGGGTAGATAAATAGAGAGAAGAAGACTGTGCCTGATGTAAAGCATACTCCACCTGTAAGTGGATTATGTAATGTGGAACTTTATGACATTTCTGTGAAATGAGTAAATGTCATGGTACATCTCCTGCCATCAAATTAACATTCAAAGATATTTGGCATTTGTCCATTCTGTCTTCTTGTGGAGGCATGTGTATCCAGTGCTAGTGGCTTTAAGTCAGTAGCTCTGGATATTTAAACATGCAAAATGAGTAGTGAGCTGCACTATAAAAAGCTCATCCAAACACATGGTTGACTATTGTGATATTAACTCTCCTATCTGCCAAATTCACAGGTAAGTTCATAATCATCTTTATAATTTCAACAAGCTGAACAACTGTAATTAAATGAACCAGACAAAGTTTATTGCCATAATACAACTTGTCTGAATTGACCCTATTATATATGTATGAGTCTGTGTTTGGGCTCAGGCCACTGCTTTCTCTGAGAATCGTATTCCACCCTGAGGTAAACTTCTTTACTTTTCATCATACTTTTGTTAAATAAAAGTTTTTAAAAGCTGTATTTATGCCTCAGCAAGAACAAAAGCTTTTGTGAAAAACATTGTGTTCGATGGTTTTGTTTTGTTCTGTTTAGACCTGTGTCTCTAATAATTTACAAATGAAATGTCTCCAGAAAGACTGATGGATGAAGAAAATAAAAACTGAAGACTTAAATTAACTTAGAAAAACTGGCTGTTAGATTTTGGTCAAAGGTCAAATGGAAATCACTGCTTAAAACCCCTGTGATAAGTTTTTAGATGGTTACAAAACAGACTGAAATTAACAAAACAAACCACAAAAACAAATTAAAACTATCCACAAAAAGATAGCAAGTTTTGATTGTGTAATCTTTATTTTGCTCGTAACCCCTGTGAGGGGGCATATGTAAAATTTCATGATTGACAGCATACTTAAGAAAGCTTTTCATTTCTTTTCCACAGCAAATATTCACAATGAGTGATACACGTCCCTGTTAAAATGATGTGGAAACTGTTTTTGGTTTGTAAAATAAAGCTTCTCAAAGATTATCAAACACATAGAAAAAACAAATTTTATATCCTGTCATGACAATCTTACTCTGACTGTCTCTCTTCATACAATAGCACACAAAACAAATTTGAACAAAAGTTCAAAAAGAAGTACGGAGGTCAGCAAATACGTAAGAAGCATCACTTTGTCCACAGGGGGCGCCGAAACCATCTTTAAAGGTTCCATATTCTACAAAAATCACTTTATTAAGTCTTTTAGTGAAATTAGTGGGTCTTTGTCTTTCCTCCCAGCCCACAAAATGTGATATTTAACAAAACAAAACCTGTACTTAGTAGTGCTTGTGAATGTAAAATCCTGACCTAAAACGAGCTGTTTGGATTTTGGGGATTTGCCAACGTCAGCGATTCCTTTTGTTTTTATCAATCAGGAAAAGGTCTGACCTGATTGGTCCACCGGAGCAGATAGCCCCGAACCCCCTCCCTGCTGCTACTCCAGCAGCCATCACTGCCATCACTGCTTTGTTTTTGTCTGTAAACAGCCACATAGTTCCATGCACAAGCTTCCCATCTCGGAAGAAGACAAGACTAAGTGGCTAGAGTTCATTTATCAAGGAAATGTGCCAGCTACACTCAGTAAAACTGTTCATGTGTGTGCTTGTCACTTCACGGCCAACTGCTTTTCCAACTTTGGACAGTACAACAGAGGGATAGGAATAGACTGGTCCTGAATCCAGGCACATTACCAACCATCCGCCAACAAACCTGGGACCCTGGAAATGTGAGTATTTTAAATGCTGTGTGCTGTGGAGCAGATGTAAGAGTTTTTCCTCAGTGTCCCCCCTGTCTCTGTGTTAGCTTCAGGGTGCTAACTGTAGCTGTGGTTAGCCAGTTGTCTTAGCCTGTAATGTCACGGTAAACAAGCTTTCCTGTTTTCTAAACATTGTGCACTCGGAGCTCATGGTGCCGCTCTCAGTGACGCTGAAGAGCGGGGCGGTATCAGCGGGGGCTCATTTACATATGAAGGTCACGCCCACTAAATCAGACCGTTCTGAACAGAGGGGCTATGAGAGCCTGGAAACAATGCTGCTGTGCTTGATTTATTGGCTTTTTGGAACAAAACATGTTACTACCATTTCATGAAGACATCAATGATCCATATTAAACTGAAGAAAAGGAGCAGAATATGGGACCTTTAACATCACTTTCATTCCTATAACTCCAGACCGACCTCCCAAACAACTGCTGGATCCAAATTAAAAGTAGTAACTCTTTTCATCTGCTTTCACCCTGTTAGCCACAGGCACAGTAGTAAAGGACAGAATAAGGTAACTTTAAAAGTTGTGAGGTAAAGTTCCCTGCTTACAAATGATTGACCTAAAGCTGTGACACCATCCACCAATAGTTGCTTGTCTTGAAGTTTTGTTCACATTGACTGTTTTTCTTTAGATGTATAACTATGACACAAACAAGGAGAAAGGCTATTAAAAAGTAACAAAACTGCTCTGGTTACTGTATATCACAGCATGCCTTGCCCAGCAAAGTGGCCACATGGTTCTTGGAGAACGATCTTTTGCTTCTAATACTACTGTGACACAACACAACACAATACCTCTTCACATTTTTTTTACGTGCCATGGATCTCGACAGGCCGCAGATCATGTTTTAGATAGAATAAAAGAAAGATATGAAAAGTGCATCATGAACACCCAGTTCTACGGGACTACACAACTTAATACAAACTCCTAGTAAAATAAAACGATGGTAAAAGAGATAATACCTGATAGGTCGAATGCTGATGTTGCTTCTATCCTTTACTGCATGTTGTAACAGCATTTCCTCAGACATCATTCCCCTCACTCTCCCCCTCACTGTTTAAGTAAGAATGATCTCTGCTTGTATGTACTTACAGTAATGACTATGGTGCAACCTGTGAGCCTGCTTATGTCTTTTAAATCTAAAGAATATATACAGATGTTTCTTCCAATCTTGGCCACAGTAACTCTGCAATTGATTCCCGAGAAGACCGATGGTATTGTTATTGTAAAATCCAGCTGGCAGGCAGAAGCGTACAACCTTGTGGCAGTTATTCCAGTGTGTTCATTTTTTAGTTTTACTTGTAGGGTCTTACATATGGCTTTTTAAAATCATGCTTATTCCACGGTTCACTGAAACTACCCTCTCGATGCTGCTTTTAGTGCTATTGATCTGCAGCCCATAAACTTTGGTTGCTTAAGCTCTTACAAAACTCTAACAATGAAACATAACCGCGGGTTCAGATGAGTCAAGTGTAGCCCTGCTCAGGGCAAGTCGCTTGGGAACTGAAATTATTGATCAGTGATAAAATTAGACACCAGTTTATCAAACTAAACACATAAAAGTAGTCCTCTTAAGGCCTTAAAGTTGATGTAAAGTTGGAAAAAGGCTCAGCACACAATGCAGGGATGAAATCACCTCTTATTTCTCAACTTGTTGCTGGATTCACATGTGAGGGGAGAGAAGAACTTTTCCATTGGCTCAATATAATCAGAGTGTCCCCTGTCTCTTGGTGAAAGACACTGAATTTTAAAGCAGTTTGGAAACTAAGCCCTGACTGCTGAGGTCAACTCATAACAAGTCCCTTCTGCTGTGTTAATATTGCTTTTCAATAGCTGACACAAAGACCCTTTCAACACAATGTAGACTTAAGAATAACACATTCACTACGGAGCCATACAGGAACAGGCTCTCGCTGTCTGTTCTCCTCTTCTTTTCTTCACTACTTGGTCCAAAGACACGTCTTTTACATATCATTTGCTTGCACTCTTCACTGAGGAAAGATACTGTATACATCATCTATAGAAAGCTTATCATATAACAAAATATTCAATACTCACAACTGTGTTAACATGAATTTTGTTGCTTTTTGAAACTTTTTAAATTGTTGTTTTGTTTCTTTTCTTCAAACAAAATATGTAAATATTGGGATTATTATGAAACTCTACTCACTGATGCAGCACTAGTTCAGTGTTCATTTGGCATTTAAAACATACCCCTGTTATCCATCAATGCCCCCTATTCTATCCATTCATCCTGCAGTTTGGAGAATACCTCTGGGGATACTGTGGCTCAGATGACGTGAGACATGGATTCTGATCTTAAACCATGTAAAGACAGGTCAGCCCAGACCAATGACTCAGCCTCCCCAGCTCCAAGAAAAAGAGATCAATAACTCCCTAGGTGACATCTGCACAATTTACCAACCCAGTATCAATTTTTACTCGGTGATTTGTTTTAAGACAGGCTTAGTAGATACAGTAGACACAGTATACAAAATCACAAATATATTTCCTTCTCACATTCAAAGCAAATCCTACAAAAACAACAGATGTTTTTGGTTTTGATCTAATTGCTACACTCACTTGTATGCAATTTGAAGATGATGTTTCAACAAAATATTTGTACTATCTTGTTAAGTTTGTGCAGTATTATAGATGAAGTAAGACACAACAACAGGATCGCAGGTGGCTGGAGCCTAGAGGCAAAAGCAAGAGGCAGGGTACACCCTGGACTGGTCACCAGTAAATCCCAGGGCGGACAAACACCACAAACCACAGCTACACCTTGCAGCCCCTGATTGATCAGTTGGCAAAAAAAAAAAAAAATTCTTGGAAAGAATGTACATCGAATTCTGCTGGTTCCAACCAGACTGATTTGGGGAAAAAAAAGTCTCCAGACACTGCAAGCAGCCTCAGCAGAGTTGCCTCCATTCAGGTAAAGGATATAAGCAGGTTTTGTTATGGGGGTGAATAAAATATGCCTCAGTTCAGATGTGGTTAAGTGAAGAAATATTCTTGTTTTAGCACCAAGCCTTGAATAACTCAAGTTTAAATGCACCCTGTTCCCCTGAATTTCCTCAGTCACCATCAACTTTTTCTTGATGATTCATCAATCTTAAATGACAGAATATCATAATACTATCATAATACAGCAGGATCAAAAAAATGTTTGCATATGCATGAGACCTGTTGACAAATTCCAAAAAGTATCTTTGGTAACACTTTACAATACAGGTCCCTTATTCATCATTAGTTAAGGCATTATTAAGCATTAATTCTAAGTTTAACAAGCATTATGGATAGTGATAGTTAATACATTACGAAGCATTAAGTTATATTATGTATTTAGTTATCCTTTAACAACAGTAACCTGACATAAACCTCAATAAATGTATAGGAGTACCTGAAAAGCATTACCTAAACATAGTTAACTATTACCAAATGCTTTTTGGACCCTTATTGTGAAGTGTAACACATGTATCCCTTAGGTAACACCCATTCTGGTTACACTTTTATTAAATACATATTAATTCTCATTAATTTAGCATTAGTTAAGTATAAGAATTTAAGTCATCTGTAAATTACTAACAAAATCAGTTATTAATGAGATTTAAGACCAGCAGCACCTTAAGACACAGAGTTCAAAATTCAACAGAATAAAGAAAAAGATGCAACTAAAGGCCTTTGCACACCAACGCAAATTAACGGCACAACATTGTGAAAAATTTGGAGGCGTCATATTCAATCCCTGCAACTATTCTCCTCCAAACAACGTCTTTGTAAACGTCTAAGAAGTTTTTATGTCTTTTGTCATTAAGAACCGGGCGCTGGGACATGAACACAATTAATGTAGCATAGCTGCTTTTGTAACTCATGCCTTACAGATGATGACTCGAGTACTAACACTAAACTAATGCTGAATTAATGTTAAATAATATGTAGTTAATAAAAGTGTGACCAGCACAGGTGTTACCTAAAAGAGAGATGTGTCATACTTTACAATAAGAGTCCAAAAAGCATTCAGTAATTGTTAACCATGGTTAAATAAATCACAATACATCTCAAAGGTGTGTGTCTTAAAGTATTATGCATTATGCCTAGACTTAGAAATGAATGATTTGGATCCATGTGGTAAACCCTATAAAAACAGCCATTTTCGAATTTAGAGCGGAAAAATGGTTGCTTTAGTTACAATAAAGTTTTAATTAAACCCAAATATCATTATTGTTAATCCTATTATCACTATCATCAACTTTTTTTTATCAGAAAACTACCCAGTACAGAGTTTTTCACTAAGATTGGGGTCCATCTCTTTCTTAAAAGCAGAATAGGACTCCAGGGGATCGTTTGAGTTGGGTATGTCATTGCACCACTGAGGACCACAGAGGAGAAAAGCCTTGCTTAAGTGCCCAGGTGTTTTGCAAAAGAGCAAGTTCTTAAGCTTTTTCTAAAAGGCTGAAAAGGACTCTGTGGATCTAATGGAGTTGATCCGCTGCGGGGTACGGGTTTGAGTCATAATGAGCAGCTGTGGGGGGGATGTGAATGATATTGCACAGTATTTATACACAGTTCATGATGCATCAAAAAATCGAACCACATACAATTACTCTATTGGTATCACAAAGAAGAATGCTGAAGAGCTTTAAACTGTTACATAATGTGCAAAAACTAATGAGGCTCCTGAAAATGTAGTCAAACTAAAATACGGTGTAAAATGTTTCAGAGCATTTTCCTCCAGTTTGGTTTAACCTTTGAAGCACAGCTCATTTCAGAGGAAAAACAAAGGAAATCTTGGATCTCTTTTATTAAAGTACCTTGAATTTATATTTGAGTTAAAGCTGGAAAGTTCAACATTTTAATGATGTGATTGCACAAGGTGAAAGCCATACCCTTTCCATTAAGTTTGATGTAACAGTAAATGCTGCCAGGAGCTAGAATTCTATAACTGGATCCCCTGAGTTGTTTTTTCCAGTGCTGCACAATCCTGCTGCTTCCGTTTGAAAAAAACTGTACAAAGTTACAAAGGAGCTTAAGAAAAAATGTCTTTTAATCTAAAAAAAAAAATAAAAAAAACTTTAAAACAATGCCAGTAAGCCCAGCAGAGGAGGGAACTCATGTTACTTCTCTTGATCTTATCTTGTCAGTGACAACACATGCTTGGTTTTGTTTCATGCTGTTCCCGTAACATATGCTCTGAAATCAACCAAAGTATGATCATAAAACATTATGTTGACATTCTGTTCATTCACTAGGCATCATTTTAGATCATATGGGCATAATATCCACATTAAAGCAACAAGCAGTGGCAGTTAATTTAAGTCTTCTTTTTCAAATGGCTCAGAAATGTTCATTCTTTCATTTTTGATCACTATGGGATTTTTTTTCAGCCCGATAAATAACATCATCTGTTCAGTGTGTGTACAGTACAAGAAAACTTTAGGTTAGAGGTGTCATTGCGGTGTACTCTTGTGAAGTGACAGTTCACTCACACAATGACAATGTCAAGAAGCAGTGCAGTATCTCAAACTGGCGCTGGAAGAAAGTGCTGCTGGTTGTGTCTGTTAACTATAAGGTGAGTATGATGCGGCAGGGTGGCGTGTATGTTTACATTTTACTGTCATGCCTAGTCTCCTGTCTCACTTCACCCGTATTTCCAGTAAGTGACAACCTCCACCCTACAAAACTTGAGGCAATGCAGAAGTGCTGAAATCTGCTGTTTGTCCAGTGTCCACTTGAGGATGGCCAGAAACCCAATACACAACAAGCCCCCCCCCCCCCAAAAAAAAAAAAAAAAAAAAAAAAAATCACAGCAGAAATAAACATTTTTGGAGCCTGGTTCAAAAAGTGTCCCCTATTTGAAACACTAATTTCTCAAACAACACTGACGTTAGCCTCTAAACCGTTCATCACGGGTGATGCATTCACAGGACCTTGCAATTCTTAAACACAGCATAAGTTCCGCGCAAATATATGGTTTATTTATTTAAAAAAGAACGTGTAATAAATGTTCCTATTATATTTAGCTGTTGCAGAAAATAAGCTGCATATAATATCAGGTATCACTAAAATAAATGCTGTTTTGCAGTGTTTGTGAAACGATATAACTGTAAATCCCCAGCCGTCCGTGAGCGACGCGGGAGTAATTACGTCACTGTCAGCGGCTGGCGAATGAGTGAGTACTGTCCGAAATGTTGTTTTAATTTAGCTGATGTAGTGGGCTACATAGTCCACTACATCTAATTCACTTTATAGTGCGTAGTGAGTAGGGAATGAGTGAGTGATTTCGGACACAACCTCTGTTTGAGGCAGTTCGCATATTTCTTCTTATTTTATTTAATGTGGTAGGAGAACAGCTTCAAGGCTCGCTATCACCACTGTCTGGTGAGAACTCTGCATTACAACCAGGCACTAATACAAAAAGATTAAAAAAACTATAAAGCCATGATATTCACATTAACTCTTGGATTTTTAATAAGTTAATGAATATTTAAACATTCAGTCCATCTCCAATAAAAACATCTTCTGAATTGGCTTTAATCACATTCGGCTTTCTAATCATATGAACACTTGAACACACATGAAGTGTCCTCACACACCCCCAGAGCATACATTACACACACACACACACACACACACACACACACACACACACACACACACACACACACACACACACACACACACACACACACACACACACACACACACACACACACACACACACACACACGAGTCCGCCTAGCACCCTTCAGACTCAAACATATCTGTAGTGTTAGAGTAGTGGAGCAGTGATTTCATTAAATTTTCACCCTGGAATGAGACTCTGCTTATTTATCTGATGTGCGGTTTTATGTGCTGCACGTTTCTACAGTACTGCATCTACAGATTGAGCTCTCAGCGGGCTGGATTTCAAGGTTATCATTGCATAACAGCTTTCAGATGAGCTACTGGGCGTACGGTGGGGACAGTTTATCCGATGAGACTGTTTGCACTTTCAGGACAGCGGTGGAGGGAGCCTTGAAACCTTTCTCTTTAATAATCAATAAATCAAACTGTAGATGATGTATGATGCTATAAGAGGACTTGACTTTCACCAGCTCTTAACATTTAATACTTGTCCTGAATACTTTTCTTGGAAAATCATGGCAGATTTCTACAAGCACACTTTCTGGAGAGAGCGAAATGGACAAATTTTGGTCTCAAACAAGAAGACATGCTCTGGTGCTGTTGTGTCTTAAGGTTTTGGTGTGTGGAAATGTGGTGGAGTCACCTGCAGTGTGTGTGCAGGATGTGAATAGTCCTGGCAGGAGCCCGCACAAACACACACCATTACAGTTAATATGCACACTCCTGCGCTGCTTGAAAAGAGACATTTGGAAAACTGCAGACCGCTGTGATAAGGGTGGATATGACAGCTCTTCCTTTGCCTCAATCCCTCCACCTCTCTCTTACTGTCTGTTAGTTCTCTCGCCGTGTCCCTTTCAACACCTCTCCTCCTCCGTCTATCTCTTCTTCCCTCCCTTCCTCCGCCTGCTCTGCCACCTCTCCTGGTGATGGCTGTCCCCGACACCTCTGTTCACTCAGCCAAATGTCACATAGCAGAAACTGAAATATCAACTTGGCAGTCGATATGGCAGAAATGATGGGGTGGGGGGAAGGTGCAGCTGTCTTGTTGTCCTTAAAGGTGCTTTGAGCATCACCGAGTGTTGGACTCTGTGGCACCTTGTGGAGTGATGACAGCCGTGCAGCCCTGGAAAAGGGCAGAGAGGAACCTTTAACTAATTATTGTCTTTCTTTTTAGCAGCTAGTCTATGACACTGTTTGGCAGTTATGTAACGCTGTGCACTGATTATTTATGTAAGATCAGTCAATTTGTATCAGATCAGTTAAAATAAAAAAGAGGCTTTTGTTCTGAAATTTTTAAAATATAACTATATTTATTTGAAAGGGATATCCTGCAAAAAAATTTAAGAGTTTAAGTGTTAAAAGCTTTGCTGTAAATGTAAAAAGGTCAACAAACTTCTCACTTTCAAATAGCCTACTATGTCAACTGTCCATTTCCTCAGAGGAACATCATGTTTTTTATTATGCACATATACAAAACTTTTGTAAGAGTAACCTTGGATCATCTGAAGCCCACCCCCTCTCCCTTCCACCTGACTCCAAGCACCAAACATCTCCACTTTCAAAAAACTCAACAAAACCCACCTTTTTAAAAATGCTTTTAATGTTTAATTGCCTCTGAATGTACTTGTTTTTCTTGTTTTTCCTCTTTTCAATTCATGTTTTGTTATTCTGTGTTGTTTTTATATGATCTTATTAATCTGTGTAAAGAGTCTTTGAGTGTCTAGAAATGTGCTCTGTAAATAAAATGTATTTTTATTACTATTATCATTATTATTATTATTATTATTGAATATGTTTATAATAATAGAGTGCTCATTTACAGAAAACCTTACAATGTTGCTAAACTACAGATACACAATATAGATTTCTTTGAGGTATTACTGGCAACCAATATCAACCTGCTCCTGGTTGTAAATATCAATAAGTTACCGATGACCTTTTTAACTTTTGTATTTCCTATGTGTAGATTTCTGCACAGCTGAGGGGAAGGAGGGTGAAGATTGATGAAACCAAGAGGAAAGGTGGGTCATCAGATGCTCAGGTACTGTAAATTCCATAATGCCCGCTGAGGCAACTACTGCTTTATATGACTTCAGCAAACCGAAGCTACCCAGACTAGTTTCTTAGTCCACCCCCCAGTCTCATGCAAGGTGTGATAAGATTGATGCCATCTTGGCTGACACCTTTCTCTCACCCACTTCCTCTGTGAGGTCCAAAAGATAGTCAGGGACAGCACTGGTCTTCCTGACCACTTTGTCTTTCCTGACACTGAGCGTTGCTTCTCAGCAGAATATTATATAAGAGACTACAGAGGCTACCACATCATCATAAAGTCTAAACAGAGTCCAACCGACCTCAGTCTCCTGGATCTGTGCAGATGACCTTGGTCATTGATGTATAACACATTAGTTCTGCGTGAATGGATGTTTACAGGGGAAATCTGACCTAAATGTAAAAATACTAATGTCAGCACATCAACCACTGATGAATATTAATAACTGAAAATGGTTACCTACTATATTCCCTTGTCAGTCAACTTAGTTCTGCCTAATAACGTATTTTCTTTATGCTGGAGAAACCCTTATTCATTCTTAATGTCATTAATATTAATCCACATGAGGATCAGATTCCATCTTCTCAGTATGTGCATGTGGTTAATATTAAGGAGCGGAAAATAAAGAATTCAATGTCCACCAGGAATAGAGGAACATTGTATTGTCATTCAAAGTGAAGGCACCATCCTTCTTTCCGTGCTTTCTATTTCTTCTTAGTGTGTTGATGTCTATAACTGTGCATATAACTCAGCCTGGTTTGTCCATACTTTTGGGGGCCAGTCCTATGTTTAATATACCATCACAGATTCATATAGAAGTTAATTGAAGGTTGATGTATGTTAAATTGTTATTTGCTGCTGCAGAGTTCTTCACATTTAGTTTGACTACAGGAGATCTCAACCAAGACTTCAACAACAAGACAGCTTCAAATCAATACTGAGAAAAATCATTAATAATATTCAGAGCATTTATTGGCATCCTTACGCGAGCTATTAAGGAGTCCTGACTTTTTTTTCACGCTGTCTCCATTTGAGGATCCAATTTGCTCTGACCTTTAATGACACAGCATGTAACTACTGGCTCTGGAGAGAGACATTAATAGACATGAAAAAACTATTACCAGCCTGCTCTACCTAACTGCTAATAGCAGAGAATAGAAGAAGTCCCTGGCAGCATGTCAGACAGCAGCAGCTCCATGCACAGACACTCTCTCTTCTGCTTATAATCTACATATTTTCATTTTTCTTTATCTAAAATGCTTTTACTGTCGTCTCTGTTAAGCTTTATGAAGAGATCTAAGATCTCTCCATGCAGGAAATTGGAAGCAGTCTGCTCATGGTAGTAATTTAGTCGGGATAGTTTTACAAGATGAATTATTGCAAGCCCATATAGTCCATTACTGGACATTATGAATATCCTTGTAAATATCAAATGTGCAGGAAAAAAAGCAGGGGATCCATTTATAAGTGAAGCATTTATCAAACTGCATGGATTTGGAGTGGCTGTAATCTGATGTGAGGAGTTTCGATTGTAAAAATCAAACACGGCGCAGTTCGTCCTGACCCCTATCACAGGCTTTGTCCACGGTTGGGTCTTCTACATGCTAATTACGGCCAAGTTGTTTGTGGAGAAGTAGCTCTTCCTCTTGTTTACTAATGAACAGCATGCGTGTTGCTGCTGTAGCCTTGATTAGAATGGATTAGGTGACCTCTCTTCTCTTCTGCTTGCATCCTCCAGCAGAGACCAAAATGCTCATCCATCCTGGCTATCAGGCGGTTACAGCTTTAATGTGCATCTCTGCCACATCCAATGGGACCTGAGCTGCTTTATCGGGTGCACGCTGCGGCTCTTTTTACCTGCTGCGATGCATCTGCGATCACATAGAGCCTGTCCGTCTGATCCTGGAGGTGAAGCACGGCCAAAAAGGAATCTGGGCTCTTTTAAAGTGCACCTCGGTGAGATACCTGAGGGGAGTATATGACCTCCTGGGCTTTCCAATCCATGCACTATTGTTTTGTTCTGCTAATTAAGAAGCAGTGTTCAGGCTGATTGGTTTCCAGTGTGTAATTACCAAACCGTCTGCTGAGAGTGCTTTCCATCTGAGTGCCAGCCTCTCCCCCTGTCGACCATGAGGAAACGATGTGAGAGCTTGGCCATGCAGAAAGCCAGGGTCATGAACCTCATTTACCCAAAAAGACCCAAGGATTGCAAACAAAGATGAAGGACGAGGAGAAGCGATGGCTGTACGCAGGGCGAGACAGTGCGGCAGACAGGTACCAGAGCACTCAGATCTCTTGTTGGTGGTTACTTCAAACAGCACATTTTATAAAGGAGAAATATGACAGCCACAGTGCTCCCTCTAAAGGAGGCTCTGACTACTGAATCCAACAGCAGAAGAGAGCAAAAACTGTGGCATAAGGTTTGTTTTAATTTTTTTATTTATTTATTCTACTATCTGGAAGTTTTTCAAAACTGGGAAGAAACCAAAGCTGAGTGACTCAGGAGTCAGGCCCAGAATATCGTATCAGAGATGCCAAAAAATATGCAGAGCAGTTGGCCAGACCCCTTTAATAGTAGCACATTTCTAGTGATGACAGACTAAATAAAGAAGTTTTCTTTTATATCAAAAAGTAAAAGCAAAATATGCTGTTCCAAATGTCGAACTACAGGAAATAGCTCAGGGCTGGTTTTTATTTCAATAAACATTTACCCCGACCATCCCTGCATTGTAATAATGACACAATTGTAAGTGTCAAAGTGTCAACCACACTCCTCTCCAGCATGCAGGCAGGAACGCCACGTTCAGTCTGTTTGATCTTTACAATGCCGTTCAGTATTCATGAATCTGCTAAGCGGAGCAGAATATCTTTTCCGAGGATGCTTGCCATGAGCTGCTTCCACAATATCACTGCTTAGAGGGACAAGCCAGCAAAGTCTGCCTTCCAAATGAACAGCGAACAAAGGAATGCTTGATTTTCCAGCTCCGGGGTTTTAAAACCTGCAGATGAGACCAGAAAGAGGAAAAGGGAGGAAATGCAGTTATCAGTCAAAGCAAATAAAGAACATAAAAAAATGATAAAGCTGCTAAAAAAAACAGCCTATAAGAATAACCATTATGTTGCAAGGAAAACAACGATTCAAGGCAGATGAATGGATGTTTAATCTTCAAAGGCCTTATGCTCTACTTTACAATTTAAAAATCAGACAGTAGCAGTGTCTGAACAACTCCTACATCATTAGCAAAACTGAAAGAAAAAAAAAAAGTTTGTTTCCAAATTTAATTATTTCTTTTTTGAAACTGATAAAAGATGTTATAGTAGCGAAAATCTGGATTGAAAAGAGAGAAAGTCCTTGGAGAGAGCTTTGCCAGTATAACAAAAGCCACTAATTGCAAAGAATTGTTTGGAGACAATATCCTTTGGATGACGGTTGTCATTGGGTTTACATTAGACAAACACACTGACATGAAAAAACAGAGAGCTGAGATGTGTCCCTCACAGCTGGTGGCTCATATGTGCACACCTCTGAGACTGAAAACAGCATGCAGACATTCAGATAGAAGAGAACACGTTTGAGCATAATGGTTATCTGTCAGCCTCGTAACATTATCAATGCCCCTCAAGGCAAAAACGACACATCTGAACTGAAGAAAAGCTGACATTTCTAGACATCTTCAGGGTATGATGGCTGTCCATTCAGTGTATTCATAAATCACCGAAAGTCTGAGAAGCTGACATTATGTTGTCATAATGTTGTGTCGCAGGTTGAGTTGCTTATAACGTAGCATTTCTGACAAACTTGATCATTCCAAGCAACACCATGGACAACCTGATCACACTTCTCAGATCAAATCAAATCAGTTTGTATAAAGTGTCCTGCACTCTTCATTTCTGCCTGTTGACACTGTGGAGGAATCAATGACAGTTGTCAAAATGGCAAGTTTTGACCAACTCATGATTGAACCAGGCAGGTCAGTGCAAACTTTCTGGCTGGTTTGGTGCAAAAAAACTTGTCATTTGGGAGTTTTGGTTTGCAGCTCTATTAGGAAAGACTTCCAAACTGAAATTATTCATCTACTTCCCGGCTAAAATATACACAGAAACCCTGTACAAAAATGTAAAAAGTTTTATTTTCAAAGTTTCTTTGTTGTAACAATACTTCTTAGCAATGTATGTCTCTTACTGTTGGAAAGTCGGTATGTCCCTCGGTCGGTGACACATTTGTAAGGAACATGCATTTGGTAGCAGATTTGCCAAATCTTCTCTGACGATACCAAAAATGTTACCACTCAAGCCATGCACATGATCATGTGCTCAGGCTGCCAGACACAGATGAATGATTGGAGCGTCTGGGTATTAGAGTGTTCAGCAGTCCACCAATAGGGATGGGTACCTTTTACATATACAAACAATACGGTACTAATGCCCGGTACCTGGCAATCAGTACTGGTACTTAACGGTACCAATTTTCGCTACTTTTTTGTGTTCATGTGGTAAAAAATATATACATTTTTAAAATAAATTATATATTTTTTTCAATATAGCATATTTATTCCTCAACATAACCTTGCAGTTCAGTATGGAAAAACTCCTACTCTTCCACTTCCTCACAGTCAAAAACCTAAACATGGTACCTTTTGATTGAACATGAATCGGTGGCCGGTGCCTTTGACAGATTTTGGTTGGTACCTATAAAACTACCTAATTCTGTACCCATCTCAATGGGGCTTGGCGATACCTAGGTAACTGCTTCAAAAGACTGGCCTGAGCTTTAGTTGGCAGTGACTGAATTTAGCATGAACTATTGCTAAACACGTCTGTGCTTGGCGCTTGTTTATACTGTATTTTGTAGTTGGATTAGTTTTGTTTTAAGATGCTTGTAGTAGTCTCAATTCAAAGTGTTTTGCCTCCGACACTTTGTGTCAATAGTTGTTTGCTTGTTAAATAACTTGTGTTAGTTACAACTGCAGCTGACTCTGGCTTTAATTTTTGGCTCTGGTTTTGAAGAGCTCTCCTTATTTACTTTAATGTGTTTGCTAACAGATGTTTGAAGACTCATTAGTTTGTATTTATTTTTATTACATTAAACACTTCTGTTATACTTTTCCATCTAGTTTATGTTAGCTCCTTTTACCTCTGAGAGCTGCTGGATGTAATGAAACACAAATTGCCTGACATTTTGTGCTATAATCATGTAATGTGACCCTGGAAAATGGATTGTCAAAAATGTGTTTTTTATTTTTTTTGAAATGTGAAAAGATCCCTTTCACTCTTGGTTGTTTGTTGTAATTTGGTCACCAAACATTCTGAAAGCATTTCTGGGATACTGAATCTACACATCTAACATCTCTCAACACAGTAATAGGATATTACAACAGGTTTTGAGCCTCCCCCTCTGAGACTGACAGCAGAGGAAACCGGCTGCCATGTATATTGTCAATAAGTGGATGTCTTCTTCACCCAGAAAGAGTCAGGACACTTGAATAATGATGTCATCATGAGGTGTCATCAGCCTGGGTGTGAAAGATCTCGAAAACAAGTCAAAATTATGGACACCTGCATTTCTGGCTGTACACGGAGTGAAGCAATAAGCAGTGCCAGATGCTAAGTGAGTCAACAGGAGGCAGTTTGAGATATACCTCTCTCACAGCATTGCATCATATCAAAGTGTGTGAGTGAAAGTGTGAGAGGATGGAGATGCTGTCCAAATGGATTCTCCGCCCACTCTGACAGAGCTGAGAGAAGCGTTTGGACTGACATGCGAGCTAAACTTTACATAACTGTCTCAGGTGAGAGGAAGCGCTAAATGATTTTCAAAGAGCTGCTTTTGTTCTTTTTTCATGTGTGAGTTGAGGAAAAAAAAAGTTTTTAAGTCAACTTTTTTTTCAGACAGAAACCACTTGTGTTAGTCATAATTCCAGCGTCATCACAGCAGATGGCCGCTCGTCATATGGTGCTTCATGCTGTAAATGAATGATAGTGATAATTGACCGAATAATCCCTATATGACAGGTTCAACTAATGATGAATGTGAAAAAGACAGCAGGTGGACAGTGTAGTTTGATATCCGCTTTCTCCCCTTTTATCACAGCATGAGTCCCCAGCACAACATCCCTCCAGTGCTCAAGGGAACGGAAAAACACGGAAATCTTCTCTGTCTTTCACCGCAGTCTCTGTCTCCTTATCCTCCCTTTGTGGCTGTGTGTGTGCACTCAACACAACTGTTCCATTTCATCAGGTTTTAGTCCCTGCAACCCATTAGAAAAATGGCTCAAAAACAGGATTTCAGCTACCATTGTCCAGGAGACACACTGTGATGACAGCAGACATTTTTCATGCAAGCTGCTCAAAAGCTCAGGACGCAATCTGCAGTGCAACAGGAGACGAGTAGACAAATCAATGTGCTATGAAACAACAAGAGTAAGAGCATTGAGAAATGAAATAAGCAGCTCCACATTCAGGATGTGTTGCAGCACTAATGCACGCAGCATTGTGTGTCATCCACATTTCACCAATTACTCTCACTTCAGTCATGCCACAATGCTCCCAAAGCCATCTGTAATTCAAATGAAACATTCTCCGTACTGTCACCCTAAACATGGAAATCTCACTATTTACTCCTCAGATTCCCCAGCCAGTATCATGACTAATTCAGAGCTAACATGTGGAGGGGGATAATTCAGACCTCACCGCCTGAGAAAATCCCCTCAGGCATTTTCTTGGGATTTTAAAGAAGCGCTGTAATGCAAATATGACGAGAGACACGTTGCTGGTAGAAGTTATTGCATCTAATGGCCTGTAATTGCCATCTATTGTGTAAAAGTAACTGTGGGATAAGAATTATGCCAGGATATGAATCCCAGGGTCCCAGAGCTGAGATCGGTTGAAAAAGGCCCATACTGATCCATATCACACCGACTAACAGTGACATCCCAGCAGTAGAGCAGGAACTACTGAGAGAGGTCTTTGCTTAGACAGGGGAGATTTGAATTTTATGTGGATTAAAGGTAAAAGGTAGAGCAGAGGGAGAGGAAAGTTATTACAGGGGTCTCCTTTAATTAAATTAGTTAAAGGTAGAGTCCACAGGATTTTCCTAAAAAAACAGAATGTCCTCTTTCACAAGAATAATCCTGCACAATCGTCTCCTACAGGCCTCTATACATGTGTGTCAGTGTCTGTGTCTGCCTCAACCCCCTCCTCTGCCTGCATGTTGTTGTTTTGGTTGTATCGGGATGTTTCTGTATAGAAAGTAACTGCTAAAATACACTGGATGTGTCTGCAGTGTCTCTGTTACGGCAAAAGGATCAAATAGTTTTCATTCAAATCAATGTGTCAACTTACGCAGGATCTGTTCGGTTGCAGTACATTTGGTTGATCTGTTGTGTTGCAGGTAATATGCAGCCATGTTATTTTTGACGGATGTGGAGCTGTAACGCATAGAGTCAACGTAGGAAAGATCGAGTCGGACAGGAATTCGTGACCGGCAACTACCTAGAAACACCCAGTGACTTTCAAAATAAAACATACCGTATCAAAACCAGTTCATATTTAGCATGACCATGATGATAAACAGACATAATGAGCGGAGTCAGATCAGGAGTCAACAGGTTTGAGGTTTTACAGCCCAACATTAATAAAGAGAGACTTATTAATACAGTATGAAGCACAGGAACTCCTTGCTACTTGCCATAGCATGTAGAGAAAAACACAACCAAAGTGAAACGAAAAGCCAAACAGATAAAGTTTTTTCCTGAGTGAGGCCCTTTTGGGCACTTGGAGAGCAGCATGGGACGAAGAGCAACGCAAGTTGGTATGTGTCGAACACCTGTGATTAGCTTGTGCTAACATGCAAAGTCTGGTGCCTGGATCACAAGTCTTTTCCACGTAGAAACACAGGACTACAGGTGGTTGCTGGGCTAGTGAGCATATTCACGTAGTCTCAGTCCACAGCTGTCGGTGTGGGCTGCTGCTGGCACTGATCCAAGTGGGAGAAGCCCAGTTTTAATCTTGTGTTTACTGAAAACTCCTGCCGACCCTACCTTAAAAAGTAGTTGAATTGAATCTTTTTTTTTTGTAAATCTCCAACAATGTAAACTCACTCTTAAGCTTTACTGGGCAGTGAAGTTGAATGGCGTTAGTGTAAGCATGCAAACCTCTGCTTAAGGAGCACTCTTCTGTTTTAGTAAATGTGTATTTTGTCAGAGCTCAGTGAACAGAGAAAGCAGAGAAACAAACCAGGTCTTTGTAGAAAGAAAACATGTTATGTAAGATAAGAAGGTTAAGGTCCAATGTCAGCTTTTTGTGTCTTGAGTTAAGTGCTCCAGTCTGGCCTTGATAGTATCACTAGCGACGTTCTCATCTAAGCACAACTGAAATTATGACAGGTTGCTTTTTTTCTTTTCTCTTCTTTTTTAAATCACAAATTCACACTTTTGTGAGGATGAAACAAGATGATTAAAATCAAAGAGCTGCAGGTTAATCTGGTGTTTTTGCTTTTTTAAGTTTTTTATTTGAAATTCAAAGTAATTCAAACTGCACACTTACCAGGTGTAGGGGCTAAGTTAAATTTGTACATGTCAAGCTAAATAAATGATCAGTGTAATTTTGGGTTAAAGTTTATCTTTATTTGGGACTCATTGTATAAGTACTGTTATAAAAGTTAAGTAAACATGTTAAAAGTAAGGAAAAAGCATTTTGATTTAGTTCTTGTAGATCTTCTGTAAAGTTCTGCAAGTTGAAGGGAGTACAGTATTACTGTGTCAGGAGTGAGTTACGTTACGCATCTTTGAGCCAAGGAGTGAGAGCTGTTTGTAGTGTGTCAGGGTGAGACTGAAGTCAGTCAGTTGATGATCATTCAAGGATTGAGCCACATGGTTTCTTTACTGTAGTGCAGGTCATTGATGAGGAAAACTTGACTACTGATTCTTCCAGTAAAATTGTTTAAAAAAGCTGTAGATTAAAGGAATTTGTTTATCAGTTTTACTTCAAGTCCTGTCAAAGTTTTTTCACATTAAGTGCACGTAAATGAGTAAACCCAAGGCCTTTTGATCTTCAATCCACCACACAGGGATTATGAGGTACTAGACAATACTGAATTTATTCTTCAAAAGGGTCAGTTATTTGATGCTTTCTATAAAAAAAAAACAGGGTATAAAACTTGCACAGAAACCACATTATCAGCTACAGACAGGCCTCAAAATCTGACCTTAACATTCACGTTGGTTAAAAGTTTATACAATGCCTCACTCTGTCGCCAGAAAGTCTCTTTTATTTAGCACAAATTGCATACTAACACACTTGTGTAGCTCTGCCTGCAGTACACTGATCTGCAGTTTGGGGCACAAGAGGCCTTAATGAACCATGCTTTAAAGAGGAAGAGCAGGACTCCACATGCTAACAGAGAACTGGGGTTCAGGCTCAAACTGTGATCTCATGCCCGAGACTGAGGAAGTCACTTTGTAACAACATTTTTTCAGGATGTGATCAAGACGAAAAAAGACAAAAATTCACAATAAACCAATGTACTGGGCAGAAGTCAGGTGGACTCCAATGACCCACACGGCTGATAAGGGAAATTCAGGTGGATGAACATGTATGTGTCGTACCTTTGAAAAAAGATACAAAAGATTTTAAATAAGGAGTTTAGAAAAAAGAAAGGAAAGCAACAGTTTACTTTATTGACATAAAGTTTTTCATATAATTCAGATGCTATTTATGAAAAATGGAAATGTGGAAAAAACATTGTTCCCGTATTATATTTTCTTTTTCTAAGATGAATCTTACCCATCTGACTTCTTTGCTTTCAAAAACAAACCCAAACCTCAGTGATTAATGTTGAATTCTGCTGCATACAGAAAAGATGAAGGAACAAAGAAGTAACAGATTGAGAGGGAGAGGAAAGCAGGGCAGGAGGAGAGGAAAAGACGGAGAGAAAAGGAAAGAGAGGGAGAGCAGCCACCAGGTTGCACCCTGACTTTTTCGGACGTCGTAGCTGCAGCAGCTGTCATTTTTCCATCAGGAGGGAACAAAGTCACCTTGGCCTCTGTGAGGACAGGTGACAGGAGGAGTGGGAGGCTGCAGCGCTGGCGCTGGCCCCTGCTGACGAGAGCTGGTGTTAGTAGAGGTGACAGGAGCGAGGAGCTGCTCACCGGGGGCCCTGACACCACACAGCACCTGCCCCGGGAGATGCAGCGTCAGCACATCTCTCCACAGGAAGTTGGAATGAAAAATCAGGGAGGTGAAGAAGTTATCCGCTTCCATTCTTTTTTACTGTTGTGTTACTTTATTTTGTTATTCTCTTACCCCATGTGAGAGACAGGCACTGACATAAAATATTGATACAACCTGGTGGGTTCCGTATTGCGTTTTGCTGTGAGGGAATAGGTGCCAGGGAGCTTTCATCGATAGCCTTGTGAGATGCAGAGGGAAAGAAGTTCTGGCCTTGTAGAGGAGTGCTTTTGATATCTGGCTGAATGTGGAAATCCTCTTATTGTATTACTCACAGTCTTACTCCGGTGCATGCTCAGTATAATTCAAATAGTACAAGGAGAAAAATCTGATATCTGCCTTTGCACCTTGCTCTCTTCCCAAATTATTTTCTTTTCTTCTCTTTTCTTTTCACTTCTTCCTCCCAGCTCTGCATCCATCACCATGCGGGAGGCCACCTCTCCTCTGACAGCTTTGTCAATGTAAATTACTGCAGTCTGTCTGGAGTGGTCTCAGCCCAGAGAGAGTGGTACCTGCAGGGCTGCCCATCGCCTGCTCGTGAGACACCCAGAATAGCCCACCTATAGGTGCGCTCTGTTTGGACCCCTGTGTCTCTCCTCTGCCTCTTCTTGAATCTCTCACACTCCCTCGCATTTCCAGTCTTAATATTTCCTCCCAAACATCTACACTTAGCTCCCCCCTCTCTCTTTTACCTGCACTGATCTCTGTAAGCACCATGTTGTTAATCTATTGATCCTAATCTTCCCTTTTAACTTTGCAAACAACTGCTGCTGTTTGAAGACAAGCCAGAGTTGCTGCCTGCTTATCCTCGTGTCTGACCGAAAAGTGCTTGCTTCCATCCTCTGAGTAAACAAGGTTGTGCATTGCTTTGATTTCCTCCATTACATGACTGATTTGGTTACATATTTCCCCTATGGAACGTCGTTCACATGGTGGTTTCTCCACTTAGAAATATGGCCTATTTCCTGCTTCAAATGAGCTCCCGTGGGATTTATTTACTAAATTGCAAAGGACGAAAGATAATTCATATCTCAGTAATTAGGCATGCAAGAAATACATCACAGAACCCAATACAGCTTGTTATTAAAAAAGAGAAAGCTATGGTTTGATATTATGTAGATTTAAAAGCCCTCCCTGAGGGTTTTTATTCATTAATTATTTCGGCTTTTTTCCTCCTCTATTTTGTCTGTGAATAGCACACCAGTGTTGACTCGGTTTACACCCACAATGCTAAACAAATTAAGAACAAAGATGACAGAGGAAAGTGGTGAATTCATTGTTCTTCTCATCCATGTTCCTTTGAAGAAACACAATGCTCAAGGACTCATTTGTACAATATTAGCACACAGCATAAAAAGCGCTGTTATGTGTATGTTAACAGCCTGGGATGACCTGCTAGGGTCAGAGTGATGAAACATTTTTGCATGCACTGCATTTCCTCCAAGGTGCTGAATCTTCCAGAAATCGGGAGATGCCAGGGTAACCTGGATGCAGAGTCAGAGCCCTGTTCTGTGGGGCAGGAGAAAATGAAAATCACTGCTGACGCTTTTTGAATATTTATGGTTGTGTGTGGTACTCTCTTTCAAAGTTTACTTTTGGGCTTTTATGCTTTAATTGAGAGGACAGAACAGTGGGTAGAATAAAAAGGAGGCAGGCAGCAATCCTGCTCCGTTTCAGAGGCTTTCTTTGCTTCTTTTGACTGAAAAGGAAATAACTCCAGTTTAGCTGTCACAAATAAATCCCATTGTGTGGGAAAAATGAGGGTTAGCTGGCTAATTTGCAAGCTAGTGAGTTAGCCAGAAGTGGAGGGTGAAGAATCTATTGCTTTATGCTTACAACTTAGTCAAGGCTTCTAAACAGCTATAAACAGTGGTGTAGTGGTCCCTTGAAAAGTGGGTATACTCCAAATTTTTGCCATTTTTTTTTTAAGTAGTACAAAAAAAAAGGCAGTTCTAGAACCATTGACATGTAAGACTACCCTATTTACTATTTACTGTGTCATTTCTACTTGTTCACTATAATAAAATTATGATGACTTAATTAGGAGCAGTTTGTAGTTACTACTGGTCACACAAGCAGAATGGATGAATGTAAAATATATATATCATGAGGCAAACATGGTGTTTTGGTTATTTTTTGAACATTTATTTAAATTAAATACTTTAAATCTGAAGTTGACAATGCATTCTTGTTAATATTTACCGTATTTTCCGCACTACAAGGCGCACCTAAAAGCCTTCAGTTTTCTCAAAAGCCAACAGTGCGCCTTATAATCCGATGGCCTTATATATATATATATATACCCCTACCATAGTTAGGGGGCGTCGCCAGAGTAACAGCGGTAAGCAGTAAGAACCTGTAAAGAGGAATTCTGCTAAGTGCTAACATTAGCTCACAGGCTGGCCCGAGCTTCTTCTCTTGTTTATTGTTAGAGCAATACAGCGCCCCCCCCAAAGGTCTGGCATTTGAACTGATCTCTGGAAACTGCTTTTGTGGATGGCAGAAACGGCTTCGTCTTTACAGCGCACGGCACAGAAAATAGTTGGATAGGAAAATTGTGCGGCCCCGTGTGGATGTACCCTGAGTTTGACTGACCTATCTGACTGTTTTGTTGACATTTCCTTTAGCGCAGCTCTATCCAGTGGATGCATAACGCAACCCCAACCACTACTATAGCTTCTACTCTATGCGCCTTATAATACGGTGCACCCTATGTATGAAAAAAGTTTTCAAATAGGCCACTCATTGAAGGTGCGCCCTATACTCCGAAGCGCCTTGTAGTGCGGAAAATACGGTAACCTTAAATAAAACACAATCTATAACCATCCTTATCGTCCAAGACAAGCTTTCAATATCATTCTGAGGCCAAACTTAAACACTTAAAAGTAATGTTAATCTACTGTGTGTAAACCTCTTACCCTCACCATCGTCATCTGCATCCTCCTCTGAGTAACAGCTTGCCCGCGCCGGTCGCCGCGAGAAAGTTTTGACCAAACCATTTTGAGGGGAGGGTGGTTGTGATCTTTAACGACTAAAGTTGTCGGACAATGTGTTTTTCAAGTAGCGTTACTTGTATTGTACCGTCAAAACATGCTACTGTACGACTAGAAAAATGTTATTTAAACAAGATTTTTTTTGGGGGGGGGGACACGTCCCCTGCATCCCCCAGGGGATTAGCACCCATGATGGTGTCTACTCTCTAGTGTATTTCTCCCAGCTCCATTTGCTCACAACACGTATAAGTAGCAAGTAAGCTTGCACAGCTCAGTGCCTGCGAGCGCATTGCTGCCACCCATGGAACAGCAGTATGTTGTAAAGCAAGATAACGAAAAAACCAAGACAGTGGCGCAGCGGCCGTTTGGCAGCCGGCAGCCAGAGCTGCGGTAGGCCTGCTACGGCTGCCAAAAGGCCGTTGCCGCCATTGGGCTGGCATCGGGGGGCATACACTATATACTGGCGCATACCCTTTACTACAACACTGGCTATAAACAACCAGTGGAGGATGATATGAAAACTTTAATCATACACATCTGTGCATCGTGCAAGTCTTGACAACCTCTTAAAAAAGGCAAATACATGAGGGTTTGTAAATTCAAGGCCCTGGCAACGAAGCACATTTTCCATGATGGAAGTTATAACACTATCAATATAGAACTCACTTGGATGTGAAACTTGAGGCAAACATTGTATAAGCACACAGAGCCAGTCTTCCATTCATGGCCAATGAAGCAGCTCCGAGCTGTATATCAGCGTGTCATCACAGATTAGAGTCTCAGTTCTTTGGTTCCCGAGCTTTGCACAGGAAAATTGTTCATGTCTACGCTGTGGAAGACTTTACACATTGCAACCTGTTCGAGCTCCAGCAAAAGTCAAAAGTTAATCGCCTTAAGCTCAGTGCAAGTGAGTATAACTGATCAAACTCCGGCAGCTCCAGAAGTGCAGACACAGACATGCTATGTAATTATCATAGCGACATAAACACATGAATAAACATAACGCCTGGAAGTGAAGCATCAGTTCTGCTCATATATATATAAAACTGTCCAGAGCTCTCATGGCACATATGATTACATTTTTATTAAATCATGACTGCAAGTCAGAGCAGAGAAAGTATATTGAAACATCTAAAATGTCCAGAGAGATTGAAATATAGCTCCTCATATCTGGCCATAAATAAGTGATGATGTTGTGAGATGTTTCCTGATCACAGCAGGGGAAGGGGGCACACCAGTTGATGTGAGGAGTCAGAGGCTGGATTGAGTACACCGACTCTCCTTCAGGCTTGGGAGCACAGCCACCTGTCACTCCTCTTCAGCCCCAGCAAGAAATCATCCAATTTCATCCACACGCTATCAGAAGGTCACCAGGACGGTGGTCCATACTTTTAGCGAGCAGAGAGAATCGCTCTTACTTAGTGCTGTGTCCCCCGAGACCCTTGTTCCTCTCAATCACTTCCAAGACTCCGGACACACTGAGCCACTTGGCTGAGAGTCCCACTAGTGCGCGTCTGTGCCACATCAATAGCTGTGAACAACCTGCTCTGAACCCTGATCTGATTTTTTACTTAAACTTTGCCTTTAAGTTGTTTTGAAGTTTAAAAAAAACAATGACAAAATGCTCTGTCCCTGTTTGTTCAAAGACAATAATGAAGCTAAGATCTCAGACACACAGAGTAAATATCATGTAAATCTGAGGCACTATGTTCTTTGTTGACATCCTCATTTAATTAAATCCTTTTAATTGAAACAGTGTGACTCATCCTGGTTCACAGCACAAGACCAATTTTTCAAAAGACACCTGTGCATTACAGCAGGTATAACAAACAGTACACGCTGAATTCATAATACTCCATGGTGTTGTATAACTGTCTAGAGTTTCAGAGACAGAACTTTCTCTGTTTTGGGGCATGATGCCTTAAACCAGTTTGCCAAATTCAGTTTGAACATGCAGCTTGCATCGTCCTGACCTGACATTGTAATGACTGTACTTAGATATGCTCACAGGGCAGCGGTAGTTACCCAGCTGTGCCCTCCAGATGAATAATGTAAAGTGCAACTCCCCTCTGTTGCTAAAAGAGGAGCACTCCACCTTTTAATAACAACACAATGGTGAAGGAGGAGCATAGGGCCTGTGATGAATAAACTAAGTGAACAGACTTCAAGGTGGAGGGAGAACCCTGCACAGGAATAATGGATAAGGAACATTGTTCTACCGACTAGAAGAGAAAAACAACCAGCGAGAACATGTGGCGAGTTTTATAACAGCCTGATGTCACAAACCTCATATAACCTGGTCATTTCAAAATGACAGCATGTAATGGCAGCACATAATTAGCTGAAATTACCTGCTGTCAAACCACTTTTGAACTTTTCACTGAAGTCAGCATGACTTCGATTCTCATGCATTTCAAAAGGAGAGTTCTTTATAGCTCTGGTAAAAAAAAAAAAAAAAACAACTTTCAGTTTACTTTAGTTTTGTGGACCTATGTGAACAATGCAGTAAGTCTAATCTTTAACATTTGTGTTTTTGTGGTCAGCCTGTGAAGAGGGAAGTAGCTGAGTTCAAAGAATGTATGACTAATGTAACTAAAGTGGATCAGTAAGTAGGGATTATTATTGGGGGACTGAATTATGTCAAAAGTACCGGGTATCGATTTGTGTAGAGTCAAAAGGTACCATGTTTAGGTACCTAAATGCATCCTTGTGACTGTGAGGGCGTGGAAGAGTAGCTGTTTTTCCATGCTGGACATGAACACAGCATTTCAAGGTTATATATTGAAGAATAAATGTGTTAAGTTGTAAATAAATTGTATTTTATTGTTGAACAAATTAATATTTTTTACCACATAACGACAAAAAAGTACCGAAAATTGGTACCGTTGAGTATCAGTACCGATTTCTAGGTACCGGCTATCAGTACCGTATCATTTCAAATGTGTAAGGTACCCATCCCTATCAGTAAGGGAACATATTTTCATTAATTAAACAAGTTTCTTGTCTTTAGGCTTTCACCGTAGAGATATCTTTAAGATATCTGTTTTTGTGCAACCTTAACAAAATCTGATCCTATTGCAGTGGTAACTTGAAGAGAGGGAGAATGAGACTGGGAACCATTTGTTTCAAATACCTTTAGTCTTTCCAACTTAGTTGACTTAATTCGACCAAATAAAAAAATCACAGGGAAATTAGCACAACTGACACGTTTCTGACATTCTTTTGTAACGACCTGGAAGCACAGAGGTCTAAGAAGAATTTCCCATGATGTCTGTGTTTTTTAATTATTTCTGAAAATTACAGAACCTCAGATTGTATCCACTGATGAAGCGTTTCCTCGATGGCAGTCTAAGACGGGTCGCTGGTGTGTGTAATCTCTAAAAGTCCAGCTCACAACACCGCACAATGATGTGCAACTCAAGTCCAGCCGGTCTTCTGCTAACATTACAGTGGTCAAACGTCAGGGCTCAAGAGACCTGTGGTAAAACTCAATGCTTTGACATCTTTTGACTCTCCTGATGAGTGTTTTCACACTCTCTTGCAGAGTTCAGACAGAACAGTCTCAGAAAAAGATTTATCAGATGGCGAAGAGTTTCAGGACAAATGTTAAACCAACAACAAATCCAAGAACCTTCTTTTGATGCTGTAAAACCACATGTGAGTGGTTTCTCTTTTTTCCAGAGCTGACCATGGCTTTATTGTATTCGATATTTTCTTTTACATGATCTTTGATTAAGTTACGGAAGTTGTTGGCATAACAGGAAATGCATCCTAACTTCATCACCTTTGTCATCAACTTTCCCCATGCTCCAGCATCATGAAGTGCTCTAACTGTGAGTCTTTGGCTTTCAGAGAATTTTCCTCGCATCACCATTTCTATCAGGAGTGAGACATTTCTAACTGGTTTTGTAATTTTACTCCTAAACCTGAGCCAGAAAACTGGAATTCTGAAAAGTCAGAAATTTATCAAAAGTAACATGCCACCACGAAGACACATTTTTATTTACAGAAATAAAAGTAAAAACCTGTAATTTGTTGATAAGAAATAATAATTTGCTTTGCTTTTTTTTTTTTTGGTCTTTTTGTAGTTTGAAAACTATTTGAGATTTAATGGATGACAACAAGAATAATATTTTAGCTTTGAATATATAATTTGATTAAAGGTCCCATATTATGCAAAAATCACTTTATTAAGTCTTTTAGTTAAATTTGTTGGTCTTTGACTTTCCTCCCAGCCCACAAAATGTAATATTTAATGAAAAGATCTGTACTTAGTAGTGCTTGTGAATGTAAAATCCTGACCCAAAATGAGCTGTTTGGATTTGGGGGATTTGCCGACGTCAGTGATTCCCTTTTTTGACCAATCAGGAGCAAGTCTGACCTGATTGGTCCACCGGAGCAGATACCCCGAACCCCCTCCCCGCCAGCTCCTCTCCAGCACCAGGGAGGAGAATGCTGAAGTTGAAGAGCCATCACTGCTTTGTTTTTGGCTGTAAACAGCCACATAGTTCCATGCACAAGCTTCCCATCTCGGAAGAAGACAAGACTAAGTGGCCAGAGTTCATTTATCAAGGAAATGTGCCAGCTACACTCAGTAAAACTGTGCATGTGTGTGCTAGTCACTTCATGGCCGACTGCTTTTCCAACTTTGCTTTCAAACAATGCTGCTGTGCTTGATTTATTGGCTTTTTGAACCAAAACATGTTACTACCATTTCATGAAGACATCAATGATCCATATTAAACTGCAGAAAAGGAGCATAATATGGGACCTTTAAGGGACTTTCACATCCTGGTGGATTAACCATTACAGAATTAAAAAGAGTGTTTCAGTGGTCAACTATAAACTAAGTTAATTTAGGAAAGTGGAGCAAAGCACCTTACAATGGGATTGGTCTGATAAATTTGGTAAGCTTTGCTTGACCAGCACTGTGTCACTTTTGTGGGTTTTCCACATTATTGCCCTAAATTGTATGAAGAGGAACCGATTTCACTATTCTATTAATATAAATACAAAAATAATAATTCTGAAACTCTGTTTGGCTCTGGATTAGTTCTGTGAGCTCATCAATACAATTTGTCAGAGATCTTGGGTTGCTAAGAATGAAAAAGGGGAGACACCAGTTAAATTTCCTCTTTAAAAAAGGCCTCTGCTTTGCACTAGAGTGCAAGACAACAGTTATTTGCATCCTCTTCATCCTCTGTGCATCTTAAATACCCAGAGTTCGACATGAATCTTCAGCGGTTTGGTAAATTAGTCAGCTGGCTTTAGAGCCACCAGTTGGGTACAGGTGTAAACATGGGGGGGTTGGTACGCAACTGCGTCGACGATAGCAGCAGATTGCTAGCTTAAGTCTGTGACCCCGGTGTGATAAGCAGGAAAGAAAAACACAGCTCTTTCCAGCAGCATGCACAGAGAGGGAAAAACGTCCAAAGTTATATGATTGTTTTACAGTTTATCAGTTATTATAATACCAGACTCTCTAGTAGTATAATATTATACTTATTACAGGCTACATACAGTATACCACACTTATGCATCACGACTTATGGTTTCCCATTATAAATAACTGCAATTTTGTTTCTTATGTGCCACTTATATTCATATTGAACACAAAAACAAAAATCAAACAAAGACAGTTAATTATCCTGCTGGGGCCTGAGTCATCCTCACATCCTGGCTACCTATGTATGCAACAACTGTACTTCTGCAAAGCAACAATAAAGTTGCAGACATTTATTGCCCAACAATACATCTGCTGGGTTTATCTTTAATCCTGATGCAAACATCAGTAAATCTACTTTTACTGGATTCAAAACATAAATTTTTAGAGCGAGTGTCTCTTTAGTTATTTGTCAGTGTGGCAGAGAGACGTCTAAAACCTGTTAGAGAGTATTTTCGCGAACAAATAAAAAATGAAAGCTATGTTCAAAGAGTTACTTGTGCAGCGCTGGTGTCATTTAAATCCTCCTGTCTGACTCTCACTCTGACAAAACAGCTCTACGAGAACAGCCTGCCTTACAATCCCTGGCTTAATTTGCCTGCCTGGAATTCCTCGTCTGCTAGTCTATTGACTCGTGTCATGAATCAAAGCTCCCGTCCCAGAGTCAACACGAGAGCATCCGTGGTTCGTCGTCAGAATGACACACATCATGAGCCGGGCTGATGAATACATTAATGAGGTCCACGCAGCAGCAGAACTTATCATTGTGGCAGATCAGCAGAACATGGTGGTTTCAGGTTGTGGGGGTAAACTCCGGTCTGAAGCACATGTTGCTGTTCTTTGATCTGGACTGATGTGGGGAGCTGCAGAAGACAGGCAAGGCCGACAGCGATCAAAGTCAACACCAACGTACCTGTGCTTTCAATATTTCATACAGCAGCTCTGATTACTAAAACATGCCATCATAAAGTATCTCTCCCATTTGATTGATATTTGCTGAATGGGTGACATCCAAAGCTCTCATGTGCTTTTGAATCCACATCATCATAAAATAGATCATTTTCAGCACTCATTGAACAGAAAAGACCTGAAGAGGAGCTGATGAGAAATCATGTTTGCTGGCTCTCCAAAGTGATGCAATGAACTCCGTGAATCAGTACTTTACAGCAGGGCGAACACGGCACCTCTGTGTTTTATTTATCACTGCTGTTTCACCTGCCAGAGCGAGCTGCAGTGACAGATGCACAGAACAAAATGCTGAATGCATGAATCAGTGGCTCCAGCAGCATTTTGCAATGCATTATCAGTGCTTCATGCATACTCATCACCTGTAATACCACAAACCTGACGTGGCACAAATTTGGACTCAACACAGACTCTGACAATGAGCATCGTGTAAGACGAAAATACATGCAGAGGATCACAAAAATTCTCAGCAGCGTCTTCCATAATTTCTATTCCCATAAATACCTGAAACGGTTTTCATGCTCCCTCATGTTTGCTTAACCTGGAAATCAGTCAACTGTGTGAGCATGTTTTATTTTCTCTGCTAGATACTTCAAGCCCAGACAGAAGATAGACAGACAGACAAAACACTCTGTAATCCATCTCACATCTTGATAAGAGGCAAGGAAATGGATGATGAAAATGAGGATACAAGAGATATTGTTGGCCGCACTTGTCTGCAGAAAAACATTTACAAACCCTAATAAAAGCTGATTTGCCACTAATGACCACTGATGGGATCCAGCAGCCTGTTGTAGAAGTTTTGTCTTACTTTAGGGTTCACAATAGATAATAGCTTGAGTCTGGCCTGTTTTTATCATGGTTTAGTTGCACAAAAGGAAGTTTTATCTTCACTAAGCAGAGTAGAATGTCCAAACTGGGCAAAATTTCGCAGAATTGATCATTTTTTGTGTGCCAGTTTTGGCAGCAAACAGGCAGCCTAAGTTGAATTAGTGAGAGTTACTTGTTAGTTTCCCAAAAAAGTAATTGAATTATTGACAGAATTACTCCTTCACAAATGTAAACAGTTACCAGAAAAAAAAGTTATCATATTACTTTTTTTTGTTTTGGAAAACCTTCAAATATGTAAAAGAATTCAGATTGTTCAGCTGGTTTTGCTCTGGCATGGCCTGACCAACTGGTGTACCGAGCAATGCCTGGAGGGCTAACAGCCCTGACACTTTTTTTTTTTTTTTAATTTTAGTTTGACCAGCCCATTAAAGGTGTAGTCAGCGGTCTGGGAGAAAACGAGTGGAGAGGTTGTTGATTAACTAATTTAGACCAGCCCCTCTCTTCATACCCCACCCCTGGCTCCATGACCGTGGAAACAGCGTAGTTGACCAACATGGCGGAGGCCTGACCAGCGAACGCTCGAGGGTCAGTTCACTATAATATGTGAAGCCGTATTTATTGCTTTGAAAGTAGTATGACGAGTTTTAGTAGTATTGTAGCAAAAGATATTATAATATTTAGATATATAAATATTTTGATTTGATTTGATTTTTATTTGTCTCAAACAAGCACATAAAACAAACAATATTTGTAATAGGAAAAAAAATGATAATAATATTTCAGATCAAAGATGTGCGATGCTCCACGATAGAAAGGCCCAGGTTGTTGAGCTTACCTTTGAAAGAGACTTGACCCGCAGATGTACGAAGGAGTTGGAGGATGCTGTCCTCAGGAGATTTAGCTGCAACACTGGCGGGCTCCAGCTGTTTTAAAGGTATTTCTGTCCTTAGCTTACTACTACTGTTTGGGATTGTGGTTCTTTGTTGAATGGTGTTTGATGTTCACTCTAATCTTGATGCGCTAAAGGCACATGGTTGTGTGCCAAGGGAGAGAAAAGAGACGGAGGGACGTGGCTTTCGTTGTGGTACAGTGCCTTGTATGTGAATTAGAACTTTACACAATGGTTATGAATTCAGTTATGAACAAGAATTTGTGCTCCCCTGCACCTGTCATAATGCCCCCATGTTTAATTTTGTCTGATACCGACTCTGGGTTAGCACACTGCTAAGCTGCAAAGCTAAGGTAACCCTGACTCGTCAGACAACAGTAGCCACAACTCGACTGCCATAATTGATAACATCACAACAACAGTACATTTTGGCAGATGAGACAATAAGATCAATGCCTGATGGCTGTTCCTGTTATGTGAAGCACCACAAAGCTAATCTTGTTTACCTGTCCAGCAGAGAGACGGTGACATCCGCGTCTGTTTTCAGCTCTGTTAAATCGCAGAGTTCCCTCCACCGTTGGAAAGCCACACCAATGTTGACCTGTGTCTTTCCTCTATTATGGTCATAGACCTTCTTTTTCGTTTTATGCTCTCCTGTCATTTTCTTTTGGGCTGTTTTTCGGCCATTACTACTGTTGGTATCGCACTGCTTTCTTACGCTAACTGCACACGCTACGTAACTTGCTACTCCCCCTCCCCCCTCTGTCTGATCTGCGCATGAGTATGATCTGCGCCCTGAGTGTGTGGGAGTGTACCCTGTTTTGGTGGCTCGGTTCGAGCCATAGTATTTACCTGCTGAAATTCAGAGCCAAGGCTGTGTACTGAAACCGGACTTTTTTTCAACATGCTGTCAGTGATGATATCTTGTGGATGGAGAGGAGAAATACAGTGATTTTGACAAATAGTGCAGATTAGAGGATCGCTGACTACACCTTTAAGCTGGTAGATCAGTGGCCAGCTTGGGCTGGGCCAATCACATTGTTAGACACAAGCCCATTTTCTTTGGTCTTGTGTAATGCATTGGCAAAGGAATGGGCTAAATGCAAAGGAAGCACAGGGAAACTGTGAGAGAAAAGGAAAAATGTCTTCCAAGCAATCGCTGCCAATGAGCTAAAACTACAGACATGTTTTTGCCACACCCCTGCACAACGGGCTGTAACAGGGGGACTATGAACAAATGAAGAAACACTAATGTTGTTGGCTTTCATCCAAAAGTGATATGAGCTGCCGCAAGCAACAAGCTCCCTCTACTGTTGAAAACAGAAAGTGCTAGACAACAACAAAACCTAGACAAAACCAATCAATTACTGAGATTAATTTATAGTTCTGACACATGAAGAAGAATAAATAAACACATTTTAGATAGAATTTCAAAGGGTTTTATAAAATGCAAAGTAATGATTCCCTGATATTTTATTTATAGCTTAAGATTATTAGTGTGTTTAAATGTGTTTTTTAATCTTTTTAAATTAAATAATTCTCTTTACATCCCTTACATTTGCTACAGCAGGACCTTTATCAGCTCCTGTGGCTGATGACAGAGGTTGTGGTGGTGACTGCTAAGACTAAGCGGTCACTTAGTCTATGTAATGAGTAGTTTGAAACAACCCAGCTCCTAATAGTCAATTAGATAAGTTTGGCCAACATTTTTTGGACAAATTTGTATCGTAAATGCAGATGAACTTAGCTTCATCAGCATTAGCTTATCAGACACTGACCCAATAGGATGAATGCTGCTTTAAAAATCTTTTACTGTGATGAAGTTGTGGGGTTGACATTTTAACAGTGTTAATGAAGGACACTTTTTGGAAGTATTTAATGTGTTCACTCTCACTGATTGCTGTTAATTCGTTGCATGGCATAAGCTACATAGTTCTAGAGACTTCTGCAGTCAGTAAACATATCCTTGAGACTGAAAAGAATGAAAACATGTGTGTTACCAGTGTGGACCAGTGTTGTCCAAAATGCCAGGGCCGATTTTTTGCCCATATCAATGGCGTCAAAGTAGTGTCTGTTCTTTCATCCTGAAAACACCAGTTTTAACTTCGCCCCGCATGGAGGATAAGTCAAAATGGTGAGTGTTGGCTATAAAGTCAAGCTTTGACATACGTTGGTCTGTGCTTTTTGAAAGAAGCTGCTTGAAATATTAGAAAAAAAGATACTTCTGGTGTGTCGTTTTTTATGGGCTACTTACAAATCACAAATTGTAATATTGTGTGTCAATGTGAGCATGTTGTGACTGGAGAAGCCCCCTCCCCCCAAAAAATGCTACCACGGTTGTGAACTTGTTCCGTCCCAACAATAAGATTGTCTTCAAAAATTAGATCCTACAGCTTGAAGGGTCCAGCATTTATAACAAGTTATTGTATGATGTATGATGTGAAGTGTTTCAGACGGGTTTCAAACCTCATAAATTGACACAAAAGAGAATAGTGAGGATGTCGAGGTTCCAGTTCATTTGCAGAGCACTTAATAGTCAAATGAGGTTTGTGCTTCAGAAGACAGCGACTTGACTGAAAGATTATAACATTATTCCACAGCTCTGCACTTGTAAAAGAGTCAAGGTTTTTCTGTTCAGATGTCTTCAGGAAGGTAATTCAAGAGTTTTGGTGCTGCCACGGAAAGGTACTCTGAGAAGTGTTTGATGAGACCGTGGGACAGGCGCTAGCTGCGTGGTGCTGAACAGCCCTTCAGTCTGTGGCGTCATTGTGCTCGATAGCCCTGCTTTCATATTCCTCCCAGTCAGCTCATCGCTCCTTTCGGTGTTTATTTATGTTTGGTTAGTCCCCATCATGACTACAATGATTTCTACTGTGACACATTGATGTTATTACCTCCTCGGACATACTTGAGGAAAGATATTTTTATATTTGGAAAGCAGCAGTGTACTGAAGATCTCTAATTTCATGGCTGGTTGTACTATGGCACTTCTCATTTCTGAACAGAAAATGAGAAAAGGGAAATGCTGATTCCTGACTCATTTCCGCCTCTCTGTATATCTATTCTTCTCTTTGTGGGAAACCTGCACATCCAGTGGCTGACTCTTGTATTGCTTAGATTTGCTTTCCACACTTGAAGTTGAAGAAGCTGTATACTTCAACGACTTCATCTGACTCTCCAAGCTGTGACTGAGGCGGATTTGAATGATCAGATCAATAGAGGGCTTTGCTTTTCACTGGGTTTAATGTGTTTATTTCACTGCAAAGGGCTGGTGGTATTCTATGTTCTGTGAAAATCAAAGTCTAGAGGGAACACCTGTCAGTTTTTGATGCTTTTTTGGCTGCAATTTATTCTAATTCATGCTGAATAGAGTTGTATTTTGACCTCTGAAGGTGTGAGGGAACACAGAAATTTTGTAAACACTGCAGCATCTAATTAATTGAGTTCCTCCAAGCATGAATATCACTTCTCCAAACAATGAGATGCCTAGTTTAATGGCAATTCAATACACTTTCTTGAACTTAAATAGTTTGTTACTGCAGAATACTTTTTTTTCATAAATGCAAAATGGACCAGTGATGATATTCTACTAAATTGGAGGGAGATAATAAGCAAAAGCAGCAGGCAAAACATTTCTGCTGTAATACAGTTGGGCATTACTTGTCAAAAGTTCCTCTAATTAAAACCAAAACAAAAGGTCATATTTTTCTCTCAAAGAACAACAGTTATGCTCATTTACTAAAATCTGATTTAAATTCAGATCACACTTTCACTTAATTAACTTCATTCTCTTTAACCATCTGAGATATGACTCTGCCTCTGAGAAGAGAATCAGCCAAAGATTTATTTTACTGCACCCACCACCTGTAATAGATCCAGACTTAATGTGCTCTGTGAATGTTTTGAATGGCGACATTAACATTTTTATAGGTTTTAAATGCCAGTCAGATACTTGATTCACAATAAGATGTATTAAAAGGAAACACACAATCAGCATTTGAAGTGTTTTTTGAATCATCCTGCGTGTCTTTGAAGAGCAGATAAGCCACAACACGGTGTGACAATACAAGACAACGCTTGTCATCATAGCCCTTCCCTGGATCTCCATGCCCTTCTTTACCCCCTCTCCCACCCGATTTATAGAGTCAGGATGGCGCTAACCAAAGGTCAGGTGGGAAACATGGCGGAGTCCACGTCGGCAGTTTGTCACATGTAAGCGCTATAATCTGCCCGCTGTCTTAATGACGCTGTCAGCGGCCCCTAATGACCCGGCTCAGACGTCACATGCTGCACTGTATTAATTTGAGCAGGCCTCACACTGGGAAGGTTATTTTTTATTGTGTCTGTCAGAGTCTGATAAACCCCTGCACATCATCCATCCTTGTGAGAGAAAGAGAGGGGGAGGAAGGAGATATAGAAGCATCTTACAATTCTCTTCTTCCCACTCCTTTTTCGTCTCACTGCTCCGTATTTATCCTCTTTGTCTTTATTCCGTCTTTCTCTCCTTGCCAGCCATCAGCTTACCTCCCGTTTCACCCACCTCACACTAACACCCATCACATTTTCTTTTTTTCTGCTCCACACGAAGGCCCTAATATTTTCCCGCGGGGCGCCCACTTCTCCCAAACGGTGATGAATGGCTCTGGCTCATGTATCGATTTCCAAACTGAAACAATTTAGGGGCAAAACAAGTCGCAGTTTATCATATTGATTTTCTCCTGAATCCAGTTTCTCCCTTTAAGGTGACACTGTGCATGTGAATGAATACATGAGGGAAAGTATAGATGGATGCTTAACATTTCCTCGCTGAGCAGTGAGTGAGATTTAAGGCTAGTTTCACAAGCGCCCGCATGACTGGGTCTCCTCAAAGTGCTCTTTAAGTGAGAAGTCGATGTGGCAATAAGGCTATGTATGAAGACAGGCTGCCAAGTCTGCAAAGATGCCCACGTGCACCTGCATGCATTTGTATTGTTCATTTCGTCTAAGTTGTGATGGTGTTTTGATCAAATCAAACCAGCACCAACATTTTTGAAACATGCTCAGGGCGCTGCTGTGTGCATCGAAGAATCGTCATTCACTCCTTTTAGAAAGGTTGAATTTATTGAGCGATCTATTAAGTTTTTATAAGGTGAATGGAAGCACGAAGATCATGGGGGACTTGTCTACAATCACATTATACACACTAACTTTCCCTGTTTTCTTTTGATGGAGTCAAGTGTCAAGATCGTCTTTTAATACCAGATTGGATTTGATTACAATCTGCTGACGCTGCAGCCTGCGACACACCTGAAAAAGCATGTAGCTCTGCCCTGAATGCATTAGTGCTGACAGTGGAGTCACAGGCGGGCGGACGTGCCCTTGGCCACGGTGATCTCAGCCTCGTCCTGAAAACAGTGACCGGTCCCGATAGCACAGCAGTGCGCAGATAATGGCAGTGAAAATAGCCCTCTGAAAAAACTTAAAAACAAACAAAAAGGAGAAAAAGTGGAGGAGCCATGGATGACAGCATGGTGTTGTGAGCACATTATCTGTTTAACCTCGTGTCCTTTCCTCACGCTGATGCTGTCTCTCCAGCTGGTTAAATTAGCTCGACTCCTAGGATGCCTGAAATAGAAATACTTTTACATGAGATGTCTGCAGGATGGTGACAGCAGCAGGGAACGCATGCATTTAGAAGGACATGCAGCTTCACAAAACTTGAAGTGCTAATGGAAGACACATGATTTCCCAGGTGAAAAAGAAGCATACTTAAAGTGATCTAATTTTGGATGTACCCAACACATTTAAATGTGTGATACTAAGTTCATACTAAGCCTGTTATTTTGGAAGAGCATTTGGTACATTCAGTGGTCTCAAAGAGGCTTCAGCCCATTTCTGAATTCTTTGCAACACATTTAAAAATACCTGCTGTGATAAAATAAAACAACTGAAAACTTTTTAGTCTTTGAATAACATTTAAAGTTTAATTTCATGTCATGTTTTAAAGACTTCTAGTCCTCAAAAGTGCCATGCAACTGTGTTTCCTGTATACATCCTGTTTGTAAACAAAAAGTGGTTCTCAAATATTTTCCCCTGGTAAATAAAGGTCCAATAAATAAAGAAACGCTTGAATAGAATATTATTACACTCTCAGAGGAATAAAGGCTAATGTTTTAATTATGATCGGTTTGGTCAAAGAGCTGCTCTCAAAACACTCTTAATTGAATAAAAGTTAATCTATAACATGTAAATCTACACCAGTGGTGGCTGCTGGTCTGTCAAGGAGGGGAAGCTCATTTTTTCCAGCCTACATCATAATTTTGTTTATTTATTTAAATGTAAATTCTACCCTCCGTTCCTTTTCAAGAAAATGATCTGTGACCCTGTCATACCAATCAGGTGTTTCTTTCCAGGGATTTTACCAGTGTTCCCTTAATGGCCAGCAGAGCTAGACTGCTTAAACGGCCTTGGCCCATTGTGTTGCGTGTGTAAGACTTGAGCCGCTTTAAACAGGAGAAGCTCCTCTCTACACCTGCAGGCTGCAAGTGTGAGTGACAGGGGGAGAAGCTCCGCAGCTGTAGCTGTAGCTGCTTATTGGTGAAAAGAGAGAGAATCTTTAGCACTCGTCGTTTTTAAGAAAGGTAAACTCGCTGGGGATCGATAAAGTCTCTGGATCAGTCAAGCACAAGTAAATGTAGGACTCAGAAAATGCTCCGGTGGAGGGTCATACTTCAAGATCACTGACTGGCTCATTTCACTGTCAATCAAAAAGGGATTCGGCCTCAGACAGATCATCCAATCATCATGCAGAAGCCCAGCATCCAGGCCAGCCCACTGCCTCATAGACCCCCAGAGATGCTGAGCGTCCGATGGGCGGGACAAAGCCCAGCGTTTATCCAGTGACCGTCCAGTTTCCACAGAGGAACAACCCACTCTACGCTTCCCCACTGAAGTCAGAAGACGCTCAGCGTCCGACTGTGTTAAAGCGCTGAGACGCTGCGGGGATGAATGAGAAGGAGGTGGAGCCAGTTACCTGTGATAGGTAGCTGATTCTGAACAAAAGATGAAGGAAATCTAGCGCATATTTTGTCAATGAAATGTACACACAGCAGAACATATCACCACTTTTTTTGGGACACTTTAAGGGAAGCTGAGCTTCACATGCAGTCTTACAGCAATCCCCACTGATCTACATGTGTTCAAACTCATTAATAAAGACAGTAGCTTTAAGTGGCTCTTTGTCAAAGAATACAGAGTAAATTTAACACGACGTGATTCAAATGTTTTCAGGCGCGGCTCTTGTGTAGCTCTGATAACTTGTATTTAGTAAACTTTCAAAAGAAACTGCATCTTGTGATGTTTTAATGGTCACTTTAACTTTTAATCTTAAAACTTTACTTTTGGGCTTTTTGTGCCTTTAATTGGATAGTATCGAGAACAGTGGATAGAGCAGGAAACAGGGAGAGAGTCGGGCATGACATGCGGATAAAAGGCCCCAGGCTGGACTTTATGGAACCAGCACCAGCCGCGCGAGGGCAAACCTCATGGAGTGCGACCTAAACCACAAGACCATCTGTGCTCCTATAGCTGTTAATCTCATGACAGTTTTATTATTAGCCATTAATCAAGATCCTTTATTAAACAAATATCACACTCAAAGTTATGAGGTTGTTCTGAATGCAAACACTGTTCAGTCATAGACACCAGGCCTCAGGCTGGGCGCTAAAAGTAATCACAGCTGTGCTGATATTCAAAACTTCCTCACCATCTTGAGCATCACATACAGTAAGTTTAATCTATCAGACAAAAACTCTGATATGGTATTTCTGTCATTTCTGGAACTTAAAGAGGAGATCGGTTTTATACTTTTCCTATGGTACCTTCTGGGTAGTGTTACAGATTTACAGCTAAACCGAAATCCCCATTTTTTGTCACACTGATGTTTTAGAAAAGCCTTGTTTTCAGCCTCTTTGAGAAATGCTTCATTTTAGCTACTGTATAAAAACAAACAAACCCCCCTTTCTGACTGAACAGCCAGCCTCTGGAGGCCTGTAGAGGCCAGTCCTTTGTGTTTGAGGCCCACATCCTTTACTGAACAAGTTAAGAGGATGACCTTATAGGATGACGTCATCATTTCAACAAACCTTACTAAAATCTCATACTATTTCTGAAATTGATTTTTTTTTGCTGAGTTTACAGTCAGGTTCAGGGATTTTGTAAATATGTGAATGTAGGGGTTTGAAAAATTGCACGTGTAGTATGAACATCCAGCATTTTTATTTGTTACATTGTTTAGGATATAGGAAATTACTGCGCAATACTGCCTCTTTAACTCACACTGTCAAGGATTTTAAACACTTTTTTACATGCTCTCTTCTCAGTGTGTGTACAGCCTGAACAGGCCAGCTCTGTTGCATGAATGAAGCTATCTGAACATTTTCACACATCAGCAAACCGCAGGTATCAGCTTGATCAAACTGGACGAGCACTGTCTGCTGTAATGTTATTTATGAGTATTCAGAACACCTGGCTGAGTGGGTGATACAGACAGTAAAAGTGCCTGTGATGATGTTGCACCCTAATCGCACAACTTGTACAATCAGATCACTTGGTCAGGACTAACAGTTGTGTAATGATTCATGAAAAACAGGATTTACACCAATTTACTGTATTACAGTCATTAACTGCATTTCCAGTTTGTAGCTGTTGTTTAAAATAGAAACTTTTCAAACTGAAACAATGAGCAGGCAGAGCTGCTGCTAGAAATTATATAACCAAAGGTCCAGCTGCGTGCTCCCTACACAAGTCATAAAGTAAATATATGGCACCATAGCCTGCATTCTTTTAAAGTGTCCACATCTACAAGCACACAGACCTTGTGAGGATTCAACTGCTTTTTAGTTCCCCTGGTTTCTTTGTGAGGAGGAATTGGCCAGTGTGTCCTTTCCAAAAAGCAAGGTTGCCAAGTGAAGTGTGAAACAAGACACTTTGGATCTGTTCAGCCCCTCAAAAAGCAGTCCCTCTCTGAGACTGTCACACGGGATTCAGAAAGTGCAATCTAAGTTAATAAAGAGCCGTTAATGGGTGTTACAACAATGATTTTAAAACAGCATCATATCAACAATTACTCGAGTAGTCTGACCTTCACAACACCAACGAACACATCTACCAACTCACAAGAATACACACTCACAGCTGTCATAAAATATTGAAAATCATAAGGACTTTGTTTACTGTCGCTGAAGCTTGATGGAGACTCAATTCACTGGAACTTTGAGGGGTTGTGTCTCTTTTGATGGCTTCAGCTACTTCCTGAAGAAAAGGCAACAATACAACGAAGCTTTTCAGGAACAAATGCTACTGCTAATGCTGTACATCATGGAGCAGCATTTTCAGCTTGGTCTGTTTGTCTCTTAATCCCACTTTATTTTTATAATGCGGCAATTACATCATGAAATCTATACCATAATCTGCTGAGCCTTCCTTTTTCTACTCTTGCCCTCAAGAGATAGAAACACTGGCGTGGAATGATAGAGGAGTTTTTTGAGACACTTGTTCTTGTTGTTCGATAATGAGTGGGGCTGCACTATAAATCAGAATTTCATCTGTATTGCAGTATGGGCATTTGTGATAAACACATCATAAAGTCTAAATATATAGCAATCTATAAATATTTTAATGCAACAGGCCATTCTGGGCAAATGCTCATACTTTAACACTCTTCTTCAAGGCTGAGGTAAGCTGGGTCTTGCTAGCTTCAGTTTTCAACAGTACAGTGTGGGCAAAGGTTGAAATTTGGTTTCAGCTCAGGAACTGTTTTCATTTAGCTGTTTTTTTTGTTAACTGACTAGACTCTGTAAACTATGATTTTAGACAAAAATTAAAGCCTACTTTATCCTTCAAAATTTAAAGTGCCAAAACAATGTAATGTTGGGAAGTACTGTAAATAAAACATCAAAAAATAAAAAAGTTCATAATAAATGAATAAATAAAAAGACATTCAGTATTGCACAGCAGCTTTTACCTTACAAGTTTACTTTGTAATCTTATTCTGCTGCTTCACTTTTATACTTTCTTCTGACATTTTGAATCATTTTATATTATTAAGGATGCAGTGATTTTTTTTTTTTCATGCTAGCAGACTGCTTATTAGTTTGCAGAGTCAGACCGGGTGCATTTTCTTCAGATTGGTCTTCTCAAAATTGGTTTTGACACACAAGACTGAGTCTTCACTTTAAGTTTTAGCCAGTTAGTGTGATGTCTGGAGTTTTGTAGACTTTAATGCAGTCGAAAGTAGTCCAAATTAACTCACTCACCTCTTCTCTGCCCTTTCTCAAAGTTTAAAACTTAGTTATCAAAGATGATCTCCTGCTTGTTTCTTACCCAGCAATAGAGACAACTTGTTTAGAGTTGAGCACTCGATATCGGACTGTAATTCTTCTGTTTGCAAAGCTTTTCGTCCTTCTTGAGTGTCCTTAACCCAAATCCTTCATAAAAAAAATGTTCATTAAAATATATGATTTTGAAAAAAAAAATAAAGCACATTATTTTTTATTTGCCAGATCATAGTTATTTATGTGTATTACTAAACACAAAAATTTGGCGTTGTGGTTGAATGTCATCCTTTATTATTTCTGACTTCTCAGAGAATTCCAGTTGGCTTGAATTTGGGTTTCAAAATGTGAATTCAGATTAAATTTCAACATTTCTATGCATTTATTAGTGAATGAGGCGCAGTATTAGGACACCTTACTAATAAATGCTGCCATAGATGACTAGTTTGCTTATGAATAGTTATGCATGTTCATGGTATGATGACTAAAAGTTTTATGTATTTACCCTTCCCAGTTTATCTGACGTGACTGACATGCTATGCTAATGCGATGCTAACATTATTTGATACGGTACACAGCCATTAGATTACTGTTATGCACTTCTGCCCTCTGTATATTTTGGCCTATAATAAAGTGTTATATTAGCCTTGTCTTGTATATTTGTACACACCATGCACATCAGGAGATCATCATGGTTGATTATGTAAATTACTGCCAACTGCAGCGAGTTTGTGAACTTGAGTATTGTTGCTGAGCAATTTTTGGATGAGTCCCGCCTCTATCTGCTACAACACATTTGATAACAACTACGTGTTTGATAACAGGTAGATATGCAAAAGCAAGACCATCTATCCAAATGCCCTCCTGTACATCTAAAAAGGGTGACACATTATGATTACTATCAACTATAAAGGGTAAATAAGGGTGAAGAGATAGTTACTTAGCCATTCGTTAATAGTAATTTGTTGTAATCTAATGTTAATCTAATATAAAGTTATAGTAATGCATGGTACCCAAGGTGAACATGACTCTTGTGTAGAAAAAAAAGAAAAAGAAAAGGATAAGGAACATTGGTCTTTATCGTCATGGATTTTATTATCTTGTGCTGAAATCACTTCTTTACGATAACCTCTGAAAAGCATCAGCCAGACCTGTCCGTCGTGTTGCAACAGTATTTCCTTGTTGTTGTTGTTGTTGTTGTGGAAAGTAATTTATGACTGTTTGGTTTATTGTGCACCATCAGCACTAAATCAGCCATACAGACTCAGAGTGAAGCCTCATTTCCTCAGAAGGTCTGCATACCTCGTGGTCCATTTAATACGCCACACTGTCCTAACTCTTCAGTATGTCATAGTTAGAGCTGTGTCCTGTAGGTGGCAAGCTAATGTGTAGCAGACCCTGTACTCCTTCAACAGCAGTACACATTATGAATCTGTATGTTGGCTGCTATTTACACAATGTTATTTACTTTTCTGTTGACCTCCTTTCTGTCATCATGCTATCAGCCTCAGTTTTTCTCCCTTGGTGTATTTCCCAGAATGCTTCTTGACAACCCTCAGCGCATGAGGATGTCTATTCTGTGTACTTTATGTGCAACTGAGAGAGAAGAAGAAATAGCTTTGAATAGAACAGCAATTTGTCCACTCAAGAAAAGCATTTGGAGGGAGAATAAAGCTGTGAAGCTGTGCCCTGATGGACAAATAGCAGAAAAGACCACAGATGGCTGCAGTGTGTTTCTGACCTGTGCAGCTTCAGATGGAATTAAAATTGGTAGTTTTCCATTTCCATCACAGATTTCTGCCTTTTACTTTCTGTAACAGAACTGCAGCCGAGTGATTGATGACCAAAACCTTCACTTAAAGAGACATGTCAAAACCTCAAATCTAGAAAGTTGAAGTTAGGGAAAAGCAACTTTTAATAGTTGACTGCTGCTGTACAGGAAGTCCATGACATCATCGTCTGTTGCCTTATTTCATCAGCCATAAAACAAGTCCATCTGGCAGCTGAGCCAGCTCATCCAATTAAGATGTAACAGGTTAATGTCTGGCTAATTGTTTTCATGTATTGTCTTAAACGCATGTGACAGTGTTATTAGTGTTGAGTTGTTTAAAGAGGGAGACAGCTTTGCATATTTAAAGTACATTTCACACCTGTAACATGTTCATGTGGTGGTCCTTCTGGTGGTATTTTAATTGTAAGTGGAGTATTGAATATTGGTTACTGATATAATGTAAAAACTGTAATCAGTATTGATTTCACTTAGAAATTTAATTTCGTTTCAGTCTTAATCAGATTTCAATCTTTTACCGTTTCTGTCAATATTAAGTAAGGGAAACCCAATTTTTCTTTTGACCTTGTTTCAGTCTGTGTTCATTATAATCTATTTTTAGAGTACATTTTAGTCATTCTCTCTTCAGACAGTTTTGTGACAGATTTAAAGATTTTTGATCCTGTTACTTCTACCTTATTTTATAAAACTGACTACCTTTTTTTTTTTCTTCTGGACAAGTGAAATAAATCACGAATCATTGATGTACCAAAATGTACTAAGAATAAAAAAACACAAAAAAAGATTAATCATCATCAGAATTATTAGTCAGCAACACATTTATTTTATATTCTTAATTATTGTAGGCCTAAAGTGGTAGTTACATGACATGTCAGAGCTGTTCTGTAGACACAGGCCAAAAATAAAGGCAGCAGCTCTGTGAGGCTCTAAAGCTCTAATATGCAGACAGCTTCTTGCAGCACGGTGAGGTTCAGCACTATTCTGCACTAAAACATTAAGTTTTATCTGTTGTGTCAGGTAAAACTAGCATACAACCACTCAACAGGAGCAATGGATGACCAGCGCAACCACATGATATGTAATGCCTGAAGCTAGTGGCACTAGCTTTCCTAATGTTAGCCAGTCTGTGTAAATAAACAATTTAACAATGTTTAATCAAGGACTAAAGACAGGGCTGTGATCTTTTGTTGCCATGAAACATAATATGCTGACAATTTAGACTGTTTTCATATCTAGACTTTTCAATCAGTTGGAATTAAAATGTCTTTTTTAAGGTAATGATCCAGACAGGAATATCCACACATGATGCCGAATGAGTCATTTTTACTCTGCATGAAAAGGCAGCTTTGTGGCTACAAAAAAGAGCATCTTCAGGTGTCACTTTCTGGGTGCAGTGTTCAGTGATGGGGTCTGATGGGGTGCTTGGCCTGACTGGAGTGACCTTTAGATGAGTGCCTACAGCTGTGCCCACAGGATGTTGTTGGGCTGACCTCAGCAGGCTGCAACACCTCCCCACACCCACATCTCAAAGCCTTCACACCTTAGCAAGTCGAAGGCATGATGAGATTTTACAGTCGTCAGGGGATCGAAGTGCACAGCACGCATGACTCATGTTTGGGGGGTGAAATAGAAACAGCCAGTCCTCTTAAAGGTGTACTTTGAACGATGAGTGGTGCTTTTTGAACAAGAGCTCATTTTGCGCTCGTTTCCAGATAAAAGGCTCTTTATTTAAAAGAAAAGTTTCTGAAAGTCAGAGATGGAGTTTATCATCTGGCTCGGCTCTTTTAAAATCAGCGGTAGTTTGTTTAAGCTTCCACCATCAGCAAACTACTGAATGGAGGAAGGACCCACCCCCAGTTACCTCAGATTAATTGATTTATGGGTTCAAATGCTGCAGTATGACAAGAAACAATCCCTTCCAAATGACTCCTATGACAGATATGTTAGCAGTCATCTTAAATAATTCTTCCTTAAGTGTGATGGCTGTCTATTTCTCCATTTCAGTTTTGAATGAGCACTTAGTGCTACCTACTGAAAGCTACCTCAGAACGAATGCAGTGCAGAATAAATGTCTGCACGGGCATAAATAAGGCACGTTCAGTATCTTACTGCGGTTGCTTAATGATCTCAGGCTAAGCTCTGGTGTCTAACTAGCTGCTTCACTGGTCTACTTAATGTCGGTCCACAGACCAGCTGAAATCGATCCGTTACCCGATTGTTACCCAACCAAAGCAAGTCTGCTCAGAGAAAAGCTGTTTGTGTTTCTTTGTTTTTGTCCACCTCTCCTCCAGTCACAGCCTGAGGCACAGCAAAGCCTCTCGGGGCCTGAACTACACTCAGCTTTTGTGGTATCAGCCTTACATCCTCATCTATTCCTAACAAATGTTTGTAAAGAGTACACAGAAACCACAGAGGACAAGGGGTAAGCAGTAACAAATGTTGTCAATACTAAACCTATTAGCTCACCCAGCTTCCTGTAAGTGGTCATTTTCTATCAGGTTTTCTTTTCTGACATTCAAAAAACTATAATATTTAGATTTCCAGCTTATCCTGTTTCCACTTCTGTTTAATCCCCAGGTCGTGGAAAACCTTTGGATGACTCAAACTGGGAAAACAAATTACAATCCAATCAAACTGATACCTCAGGGAACATTTAAAACTACAGTCATAAAAGACCAAATCTGCAGCTGACTGAGAAACAATGTATCTATTTTTTTTCTGCTAAACAGTTTTTCAATTTGGATCCCCACACAAGCTCCCCAGAAAGCATGAAAAAGGGATCACTTGTCATCTAACTACATTTCTCTGAGAATTTAACCCCCTGAATGCCTCTCTTTCACCTGTTTGTTCTCATCCTTTCAGACACATGCAGCTATTTTAGGGTTCAGCCTTGTGTTCTAAGTTTATACTACACCATGTGTATCCCTCGCTGAGACAAAGATGGATTCCCCGTGTTGCACAGCTCGACCCTTGTGTGTCAGACGATGCTCGGTAGCGGCCTCTCTCCCTGCAGGCAGCACATACATCCTGCTGGCCTCTGTGGCCATGGGTCTGAGGTGCAGCACTGAGCTTTAAACTGAAACAATAGATTATTGTCACCTCGGTCATGTTGGAGCCAACAGTGAGGAGAGCCTTCTGAAAAAGGACAATGGGCTATGAATTGATTTATGAGGGTTCAGGGGGCCATAATGTGCAGTAGTAACAAGGAATCAATGGGGTAGAAAAATGCTAACAGCAGCCCTTTATGTCCTAAGCCTTTGTCTCATACAGAATTTAATTAATTTTTCTCCTTTTTTGGTGCTGGTGGAGCCATGATGGAGAGGTGCATCAGTCTCCTCTCATGCAGTTTATAAACCAATTCAAGAAGGTGAACATGACAGATGTGATGGTGCTCTTGGACTGAATACTTTGTGTTTTGCCTTTTACCTGAGGAAGGTGAGAAGAATATCCATTCATGTTGTTCAATTTTACCTCTCTGACTTATTACCTTTCCCATTTTGTGGGTCACTTTTGAATACATCTACCAGCCTCTTTCAATTCTTTAACTTTTGCATCAGACACTGAAGTCGGAAAATCATTTCCAAGCTTATATGAGGAGTTTTACGAGAAAACACACTGAACATAGAAACCATAATTTTAAGCAACAAAAGCAACTTAGACCAAAAGCAAAGATGAATTTGTTCAAATCATACTACAGGAACAGCCTGTTTTATGATGGACTGCTAAAGGCTTTCAGATAAAATGGCTTTCAGCTCAAATGGAATGTACATGTTGACTACTTGTGTGGCAAATTGGCCCAAAGAATTCATTTTTTACGTAGGCTCAGACGTTTTGGTGTGAGTAAGGAAGTCATGTCAACCTTCTATGATGCAGTGCTAGGCAGTATCATTAGATATGGTATGGCAGCTTGGTTTGGGACTCTCTCTGTCCAGCTCAAAGCCAGACTAGCCAAAATGGAAAAAAACAGCCATGAAAGTAATCGATAATAAGGGCTCTCCATCTCTTCAGATGATCTTTGAGAAGACAGTGCTCAGTCTGACAAACAGAGTACTGTCTGATCCCTCTCACACTCTTTTTTCAGAGTATTTACCTTCTGGTAGATGCTATAGAGTGTGTCACACTAAGGTGGTATTCAGATCTGGACTGTTTGGTCCACTTTAAATGGACCATGGTTCGTTTCCCATGCTGGTCCGGACTTTCCATGCAGGTGTGAATAGACACAAACGAACCCTGGTGCGGACCAAACAACTGGACCGAGACCCACTTTTTGAGGTGGTCTCGGTCTGCTTCCGAACAAACTCTAGTGCGGTTCATGGTTCTCCGGTGGAGGTCTGAATACAAACCAAGGTCCATCCGAACTAACTACAGGATACATGCACCTTGTTGGCCCATAAAGCCACCGTAGCCAAGCATTGTGCATTAATCCCTGTGTATTTTACTCGCAGCCTGTAGTGAATGTTGTTCTTTAGTTCATACCCGATCCTCCGTCTTCTGTTTAGCCACGCTGTTATTAGCATGTTGTGGGTCAGGACACGCAGAGCCTAGCGTCTCCTTGCTGCGCGCATTCGCCATCGCTGTTCCAAAATTTGAAACGGAGCGTTGTTAAGCCTGCTTTGAAGGAGCTGCTCTTGAAACTGGAAATGATTTTGCAGCTCTAATAGGAGCACAAATACACAGACCAGGAGAGCGGCATGTGGGACTTCCATGTTTACCTCCGTTTCCGGGTCTGTGCTCTGTGTGCCGCCCTTTGTCAGTGCTGTCCAATAAGAGCACCGATTGACACACACATGAATGTGATTACAGAATATAGTCCACTTGCAAAAAGTACAATCTGAATATGAACCGCACCAAACAAAAAAAATAAAGTTCGCTTTTGGTCTGGACCAAACAAGTGGCCCAAAGGACTTTTCTGGTCTGAATACAGCCTAAGAGTAATCATTTTAAACTTTCTTTTATTCCCATTTCTATTGTTTTATTAAACAGCGGGCATATAGTGCACAGTTCTAACTAGGGTGCCGGCTACCAGATATTGCTGGACTGATATTCCTGCACTTACTGTTCTGTCTTGCTTAACAGGAATGTGTATCTTAAACACCAGTTTTATTCTCAAAATGCTGTTCTTTGCTGCTATTGTGGTTTTATGCTGTTTTGTCTTTTATACGTTTGATGTAGCACTTTACACTTTGCCCAAGACAAATTTCCCAAGTGGGACAATAAAATTGATCTATCTATCTATCTATCTATCTATCTATCTATCTATCTATCTATCTATCTATCTATCTATCTATCTATCTATCTATCTACAAATTACATTCATAATGAGACATTACTTACACATGTGTGAGGTGGTATGGCAGAGACAGGAAGGACAACTTTGCTCTCTGCAGGCCCAAAATTCAACAGAGTAGCTTTAAAGCAGACTTCCTTAATTTCCAACAACACTTAAACAGCATTCATCGACCAAGACCATAAAACAGAGAGGAGTTACGTGATAATATAACAACAATGCAGTCATGGCTGAATTATTCAACCAGGGCGGTATTCCCAAGGGTCGATTAAAGCCATAAAATGTAACAGCTCAAGCTGTCTAAGATTTATTTTGCACTTGGGATTAATTGCTGAATTTCAAAAGCTGACAATTTATCTATCAATTCCAAATCTATGTTCATGTTGGGAATCACATAATTTCACATTCAAAACTGCTTAAATAATAATAATAATAATAATAATAATAATAATTATTATTATTATTATAATAATAATAATAATAATAATAATAATAATAATAATAATAATAATAATAATAATTATTATTATTATTATTATTATTATTATTATTATAAACTTTATTTATATTGCACCCTAAAAACATTAGTTTACAAAATGCCCTGACAGCGGAAGTCCTAAAAAAATGAAGCAAAACAAATTTGGAATAGAAGTCAGCAAACAAACTGAAATGATAAAAACTAATTGAGTGCACGGTAAACACATAAAAATACAGTGGCAGAAGAGAACCTAGGCAGCAAAAGAACCCATCTACATAGACTGAGACCACCAGGACCAGAGATAAGAAGAGAAAGAGAGATGGAAATGGTAAGAAAAATAAAAATAATAAAGTAAATAAATTTGTAAAAGGCGATAAAAAGTTATGAAAATAGCAGTGAGAGCCAAAAGTTAAAATACAAATAATAGTGTGATGAATAAAGATAAATAAAACAATAGATAAGACAGTTATTTAATGTACAAAGAATAAAACTGATGTAAATAAAACTGGTGAAAATAAACAAATACATTAAAAATAGAAGTGGAGTACAAGGCAAAGACAATAATAAGACAACATCAGATCCAGTAAAAGCATGTCCTTTGTGAATTCAAATCATTGCAATTAAATCTTCTTTATTATTTTCGATTTGATGTTCAGTATTTCTCTAAATGCTTCACAGCTACACTGGTGTTGTCTAATCCATGAGTTATAGGTAGGATACTGACTCAAAGTGCTTATTCAATGAAATACAGTGTTCACTTTTGTCCTTTTGAAGGGCTGTTACACATTCAGAAATATGAAGGAGAGCATGAACAAAGTGTGCACCTCATTTCAATAAAAGGCATAACAAACAAAAACACCCCATGGCTCAATTAATTTAGAGTGTTGCTGAAAAGTGATGAACATGAGGTTAACAAAAGAATGAACTCATGAGTCAGTCATCAGTGAACTACGGCTTGCTCCATCAAACTAACCAAAAAACAACTGACTCTCCTCAGTCACAGAAATAAAGCCAGATTTAAATTCTGTCTCCAGCTCTGGGGATAATCACTATACAAAAATAAGGATTTTAATGTGAGCTCCTGCTAGCATTAGTCTGGTTGTGCTTAGCTTAGCTTAGCTTAGCTTAGCTTAGCTTAGCTTAGTTTAGGTGGTAGCTCAAGCTTCAAGTGCATCCGTGCTACTTTGATTCAGTTTCACATAAAGTGAACTTCATTACCTCCGCCAAGGTTATGTTTTTGGGAGAGTTTGTCTGTCTGTGAACAACAAAAACAACACAAAAAGTAACAAATGGATCTTGAGGAATTTCCAGGAAACCTTCAAAATGGGACAAGGAAGAAGGGATTAAATTTTGGAGGTGATCTGGATCACTGTCTGGATCCAGGACTTTTTTAAAGGATTCTTTAATATATGTATGTATGTATATAACTCTAAGATATATGGTCGGATTGCTTTGCAAAACAAAACAAGACAAGGCCATGATCATTTCTGACCAATGTCAAAGTACAATCAAGATCCTGGCAATATTCTGGATACTAAGATCTGGAATATGAAATATGTACTGGGTCATCATAATTTTCAACACTGTCAGGTAAGATATTATTGTACAAAACCTGCAACTAACACTAAATAGTAGCAGACAGTCTGCTGAAAGGGAGTATAACATTAAAGTAGGATTTAAGTGTTGCGGGACAATTACAATATGCTTGGTGGAGGTCTGCGCTCTCTGAGTGCTTTTCTAGTTTTTAACTTGTTTTGTTTTCTTTGCCATGGTTGTGTGTGTGTAGATAGATAGATAGATAGATAGATAGATAGATAGATAGATAGATAGATAGATAGATAGATAGATAGATAGATAGATAGAAAGAAAGATAGTAGGGCTGAACAATTTAAAGAAAAGATTGAATTGCGATTTTTCTGGCAGATATTGTGATTTCAATTCAATTCACAATTTTCTTCAAATCAAGCTTTAGGATAGTCACATGTAGGGCTGAACGACTTTAGGAAAAGGTCAAATTTTTCTGGCAGATATTGCAATTCACAATTTTTTAATCATCAACAGTGATGATAAATAATCTGTTTTCATCAACTTCTACTCCTAAACAGAGGCTTTGTGTTGTTGACCTGCTTACCAGCACTTTTAACATATAGATTGTCTACAAATTTGTAAAACAGAATGTGTATAATACTTGACACAACAGATCCTGAGTCAGTCAGGAGCGCTGCAAAAAATTGCTGCTTTGGCATCTCAAAATTGCATTGTCTAAAATTGCGATTTCGATCTGAAAACGATAAATTGTTCAGCCCTAATAGATAGATAGATAGATAGATAGATAGATAGATAGATAGATAGATAGATAGATAGATAGATAGATAGACAGACAGACAGATAGATAGATAGATAGATAGATAGATAGATAGATAGATAGATAGATAGATGATTCATAAAACCCAAAGGGAAATTCAATTATGTGTATTCAAGTGTGTGTGTGTGTGTGTGTGTGTGTGTGTGTGTGTGTGTGTGTGTGTGTGTGTGTGTGCGTGTGTGTGTGTGTGTGTGTGTGTGTGTGTGTGTGTGCGTGTGTGTGTGTGTGTGTGTAGGGGGGTGTGTAGCAGGAAACAAGAAGATGCTGCATTAACTAACTATAATGGGCCCATAGGGACAAACAGTTGAGAGATGAGGTGAGCATGAGAGATGTTTTTATTTATACATTATTTTTGGATCTTAAGGCATTGCAATCGGCACATTAATGATGCCAGCCAAAGCAACACTTTATACAACTTATGTTGAATAGCAAGAGAGCCACTCTTCTGGGCATCACCTATTGATTTGATTTTTCAATATGGACCTAGCTTTGTGTTTGGTGTGTGTACGTCAGGGGTCATCATTCAATCTATCATCAGAATCATCACTTGGCTGATTTAAGAACTAAAAGGTGTTTCTTTTGCTTGCACACAAAGTCACTCAAAGTGTCAGATGCAGCTGATGCTCTGCAGTGCCATCACATCATCATCGTCTCTCTGCTCTTTTCCTCATCATCAGCTGCTGTTGCAGCGATCTGTCTGTCTCTTTGTCTGACTGATCATGTAAAACTTGCCTGGGGAGGTCACTCGAGTATGGCCTGCTTAATTTTGCAACCAACTCTGCTCAGCAGTCGATCATAATCTTTACCCAAAAGCCAAAAAATATTTCAACGACTTCAAATGAAAATGTGCATAATCATGGCACTGTGTCCTGAAAACAAAATGTGAAGACTCATTGTTAGAAATGTTGAAAGAGGAATACCCGGTTAGATCTTGTCATAAAATCCCTGAGATGTATAAAATTTCTTATTTAAGTACTTCTTTCACTCAAAAACTATTTTTTTGTGAACAATCTGTGTGAGTGACTGTAACATTTGACAAAGTAGAAACTCTTTCCTCAGCTTCTAACCAAACTCTTTCTGATGTATTGGTTTTCCGTCGGGCAGTGTTAGAGTGAGGATGATGCACTGTACGTTAGATGATGTCCTGTATATCGAATTATCCGCTGAGCTGTCGGTAATTATATCATTCAAACACGTTTTCGTTCAGCCCCTGGGATGCGTTGTGATGTGGCGACTGTTTGTTCAGTGCTTCATGAAAGAGGGAAATGGGAATCAAAGAGTTTGAAGCCGGTCTGGCTTTTAGTGCTGGTGGCAGAGCAGCTAATGATTTAGCTGAACCCGCTGCCACTGCAGCTTCATAAGGTGGTTAGTCATGTCCTGATATCCAATAATCCTCATCCAGATACATAACTGTGGCTCTTTTTAACCTCCACACATAACAAGGGGATTCACTTTCACATGGCTGGACTTGATGTCTGTGCTGCATTTTATCTTTGTCACTCTGGTCTTCAGCTGCCTACTTCTAAACCCGACTGTGTGCAGTGAGTCAACTGAAATAGATCTGGGACTTTTTTCTATGTTTTAGTATCGTTATAATTTGACTTAAAGGGTCTACATGGCTTCACCATAATTTATATTTACAATTTGATAAAATATACTGCATTTTGCTGAGTCCACAGCATACCTCTTCTTTACAACTTTTTAGACCTGTTTTCTTGTGAAGTTTTCAACCTAACTTCCCCAGTGTATAGTTACCTTCTTTAAGTTATTTTGGGGGCTTTTATGCCTTCAATCAGAGAGGAAACAGGTCAGAAACAGGTTGATAGTAGGGGATGACGTGTGGGGTTCAGGCTGCAGGCCAGACTCTACCCCAGGCCACCTGCTCACAGCAAACCTCATGGGGCGTGACCTAGACCACTAGGCCATCTACGCCCCAGTGTATAGTTACTTTGAAAGCAGTGAAGTCAAGTACGGACCTATAGCTTGAAGCCACGGCTCACTTTTACAGATGGGCCCAATGGTTCCAGGCCTTAATGAAACCTTTCTTCACTTGCGTTTTAAAATAGTTTCAAATAGTGATCTACCAACTTTTGTAATTCAAGGGCCATCCGAAAGTTGTTCGGACCACCCAAAACTAAAATTCTATCTCTGTCCCTGACCTGTACATGTGTTTGTCTGGGTGTATGATGTCATGCAGTCCTGTTCAACTGCAGACGCTACAAGAATAAACAAAAGCAATACATTTTTGTGTTTTGCTTTCCAGATTGACTAAAAGCAAGAGTGGTGCAACATGCTGAATGTGTATAAAAAGAAAAAGAAGGAGACAGAGACAAGACATCCAAAGTAAAGCAGTGATGATGGATTTTATCAATATTATCACTAGATAATTTAAAGAGTCCTGCTGTGTCCTGTATCTCAGCGTGAAAGTAGACTGAAGCTGAAGTAGCTCTAGATGTATTATTAGTGAGCTTGCTAAACTGAACTTTGAAGTGTGTTATCCTTCAACCTGACTTGTTCATCTTTGAGAACTCCACCTCCTACACACCACATCACCTGAGAGTGAAAAAAGCTCCACTACTCTGTGGAATCCATGCACAGGTACTGATGAGGGTACGTCGTCAAATCTCTAAACCTCTTTCAGATCAAGTGGCTGAATAACACAAAGAAAGAGCTTTCAGTTTTTTTTTTAACTTTTTTGGCAGCAGAGTCACATGACTCCTGTATATCTGGATCATTACCAGCATGCCTTCACTGTGAAACAAAGACCCACACACAGATGTAAACTGTTTGTTCAGAACCGCACAAGGTTAAAAACAAGTGGATGTGTTGTAAATACCCCCGACTATGAAGCCAAGGAAACTGGTAATCCTACATCAAAGGAATCCTCCAGTGTTCACACATGTCCATGTACAAACTACATGTGCTTTCATTTTCATTAGAGCGTCTTCCGGCTCATTCTGTGTGATTTATTTTTAGGGGAAATTATTACCTGCTGTGATAGACTCAAAGCATAAGGATGTCTTACATGTAGCTGTCAAGGCTGTCGAATGAGGACTTCAAAAGTACTGCTGCTCCAGTATGTCAAAGGAAATGTGTGAGAGTGTGTCTAAGTCAGTTGCCAAATCTTATACAACAATTTCAAAAAAGTAGGTATAATGAGAACATGTTTGCAAATTAAGACTGGCTGAAAATTCAGTTTCAGACAGTAAACAGTACAAATGTGAATGTTTACTGCTGGAAATCATATAAACAAGGATCATTTTGAACCCTCAATAAAAAGAATAATTTGAACAAGGGTCCATTTGACTGCTGAGGTGAGATCTTTTGTACGCTTTCATAACACCTCAGCTACCATTTTTAACCTCTCCAGCAAGGCAGTTTCCATGGAAATAGTTTTATGATATGTATTTTAGGTATTGAAGGAGGAAAAACATGCAGCATACTTTCACCCAAGATGTGTCTGTGAATAGATGACTTCACATATAGGGTTTATGCAAATGTGCTCAAAGCTGGCACAGGCTTTAAATCAAAAAGAAAGTAGTAAATTGGATGACTGTTTCAACATTAAAGATTAAAGGGGAGAAGTTCTGGTTCAATTTCCATTCCTGAATAACTCATGGAGGGCAGTTAAAAGCTTTAAATGATCAAATGACCAGGTGTCAGTAGGTTGCATTGATTGTTATTCTTATTTTGGTGAGAGCTGCATCACTCATCTCTCTCCATGTGTTATTTATATGATCGCTGCTGGCCTACATTTTGTCAGCACACAGCCGAGGTGACGGATGATATGTGTGCTTTATTCTGAAAAGGTTGACGAGCTGTTAGATGGAAAACAAATATGAACAATGACAACCTCTTTTTTTGCTTTAGTCATGCAGCCATGTGAATCAGGTGTGATTTGTGGAGATGTTTTCTCTTCACGTGTGCACTAAAGCAGAAGAAAACGCAGTCACAGGATAAATACTTACACTTAACTGAGGAATCTGAATTTAAAATATATTGACTTCTTACTGGTGTTTCCAAGTGGTTATATGGACATTGATTGGCTGGCTGTTCACTGTTCACTGATTCGCACCACCTGGCCTCAGTTTTGCCAAAAGCATCACCCCCTCAAACAGTTTCAGGGTATGATGGAGGACTGTCTGTGGCACCATAAAGCTCCAGTGTAATAGCTGTACTGAGAAAACCATTATCATATTGGCCAACACAATGATAGCCGTAGTTTAATGAGGCAAGCAGCTTGGTGAGACCCATCACACAATAAAATGAGCTTATTCAATTATTGTACTAAACAAAAAGTTTCTTCAGTATAGTCTATTTGTTGTTTTTCAAATGAGGTCAGATTGCATACCAGTATAAAAACAGAGGGACAAAGCAACCTTCCCTCTACCCCTTAATCATTATGAAGGTTATAGTAATGTGTGTTTATACATATATTGGTATCCGTACTCAATTGTACCAATTTTTGGTACTTTTGTGTGTTAAAGTAGGTAATAAATATAAATTTGTTTAGTCATAAAATCTCAAAGTTTTTCAATTGACACATTTCTCTATATATAAATTTGCAATGCTGTGTTCATCCAGCATTGTAAATCACATTGTCTTCCCTCCTCACAGTCACAAGGATGTGTTTCGGTATCAAAACATGGCACTATTTTATTTAACATGATTTGGTTCTTGGTACTAAAGACAGAATTTGGTAGGTACCTACAAAAGGACATAATCTGGTACCCATTCCTAGTCCTGATATATAATGGTTGTCTTTATTTTCTTATTTCTCATTCTATTAAGGAAGCAGTTTAATTTGAAATGACTGAATATAGACACAGACTACTTTAAAGTTAAATAAAATTAAACCATGATAGTAATAATAACACTATACTGGCCAATGTGACCTGTAGTTCGTTAGACATCAAGCAATCTGCAAGGCTTTAAGCTGGATGACAGTTCTGGTGAAGGAACGACTTTCAATCCATTTTTCATTAACACACTCACACACTTTCTTGTCAATCTTTTCAAAGTGGTTACTTTGAAATAGGGCTGGCTGAAGTGGTTTAAAATTCAAATGTCCTTTTTTTTATCTTTTCTTTACACTTAACTAGATTTATGATTTTATGATGATTTAATTTGTCTTGTCGTAAATAGATGAATAAATAAAAACATGAAACGGCAAAATAGATAATCTAACGAGCAACATATTAGAATCAATCACTGCACACAGTTCTTTTTGGGGTTATTTCTATTAGTTGAATAATAAAACAAAAGTATAAAAATAGAATAGAGAATATCTCATTGTAATATAATAAACACCAATTTATGTTATTCACTGAGGTGTCGCAGATTTGATTGGCTGAGAAATCTTAAAACACTTTACTTTGCTGTCAGAATTTGTGGCAGATTTGTCCTGTCTTGCAAACCTTTTTTTTTTTTTTTTCGCTGTTGGTTAACTTGGCCTCTAAATAAGCAGCTTTGATCTGAACAATCACTGTGTCTCTCCGTCTGTCATCCCCCTGGTGCTGTTAGTGAGTGACTGCTGGTGTGAATGATACACTTGCTACACAGATAGATGGCTCTGTGCACTGTTGTGAGAGAGTACTGGTGTTAAAATGTTTATTCTGAATGTGGGATGACCCCTCTTTGCCAAATGTTCTTTAGGGCAAAATAATGAACATATATCTGTGTCAGTACAGTAGTTTATAGAAGAGTAAGAATTTTTGAACTGAAACCTGACCTCAACACTTTGGCTGAGTATTTCTGTCAATGGCTGAATAACCACAAAATAAATACATAGATAAAAATACAAGTATAAAAACTAATATATGTCAAGTGATTGAGTTGAAAAACAGCAGCATTAAGTAGCCTCACCAGGCAGAAACCTTTTTCTTAAACAAACCATCTGAACAACAAGTTTTCAATTATACAAAAAGTATCCCGGCTACTATCCAGCAAGACTTTTACCAAATGCATGAGTGCAGTGCTTCTTCCAGGCTGGATTTATAATGGCAGAGAGGCAGAGAGGAACAGCGTGTGACCTCACCTCCCTTACAGCTCCCCCACGGTCAACCTTCCTGTGGGAAATCCCTGCAGACTGCCTCAAATCCTAACATGTGTAGGTAAACAACACAACCAAGCCTTGTATAAAGATAAGCCTAAGATCAGCCCCAATTTCATCCCCATAAACACACACGCCTATGCACACACACAGCCAGATAAACCCTGCACTCTAGGTAGCAGGTAACCTGCGCCAGACAGTCGGCTGAATCAGCCAGGCGTGTGGAGAGGGAAGTGGTGCAGCGAGACTGGAGATATTTCTCCTCTATTTTAGGCAGCTCTCTAACAAGCGTCCTCAGACAGGGCTGTAGGGGAGCAGGGTAACTGCTGAGCCTGGCACCACTCACAGCCCTGAACAGAGCAGCCAGCGGGGCTAACAGGCATCAGCAGACCAACCAGCTGCTGCTGAGTGCCCCAGTCCAGGCACCAGCACCCCTGGGAAGGCAGCGATCAATAAAACCCACAGCCCTGGAAGATATGCAGGGAAGAAATGTGTTGAGGCAAAACAGGCTCATTTAAAACTAAACTGTCCTATCAGTGGGGTTGGAGGAGCATGCTGAATATCTCTCCAGAGAGCAGAAAGGGAGGGGATGATACGTACACTGGAAGAAGGTTTTGGAACGTCTCAGCAATTTGGAAGGTCAGAGTAATTGGCCAAATGAGGGTTCAGGCAAAACTGGGAGTGAGTCTGCACTTATGGGTGTATGTGTATGTGTGTGTGTTAAAGAAGAAGTTTCAAAAAAGAGAAGCAAAGGGGGGACAAATGATGAGGAATGGAGGTAGATGCAAACATCTGTTCAGTCACACAGGTAATTTGACAGCGAGAATGATAAGTCTCACTCCCTGATGCCACAACATGTTGGGGGTTTTCAATGTTTCAACAGGAGTCAGCCATTTAAAGAGCAGACTGTAGTGTTTTGCCCTGGATGTTTTCTGTATTCATATGCTGTGAAAAGTGTTCCATTGGTACAACTTTGCAATTATCTCTTTCAAAAACTGTTCTCAGCAAAGCCAGGAAATGTGATTTGCAATCCTTGGAGGAAACTTAAATGCAAATTTGCCGATTCTTACAGGGTCAGATCACTGAAATTATCCAGAAACATAATTTTTCACTCATCCAAATTCCTGTTTAGTCATGCAGTTAGTTTTACTTTCATATTTTGATATTTCTAAATCAGAGTTGAATGCTGCTCTTTTAATACTGAGGTGAGAAAAAGAATATGCTTTGGTCTGTATGCTTAACAAGTGCTTTTTAATAGATTTTAGGACAGCAGTTTTTTAACAACCATTATTCTATTTCTCCCCCAAATTCTCAGATTTACTCTTAAACTTTGGCCTTTAAAGACATTGCCGAAATGAAAACAACTGACTTTAAGCCTTAACTGAATACTTCAGCTGTAGTTGCATTGATTTGGAAACAACGCAAGAAGACTTGATGTTAAGTCTCTGTTAATGAAATAATTTTAGTTAAGGAAAAAAATTATAAGACCACCCTTCTTCTCTTTCATGTCTTGTTCATTTTAATGCCTGGTACAACTTCTCCACTTAGGAAAAAACTTCATCTGTCCAGCGTTTCATTTTTACTTTGGTTGTGTCTTTCTTCCTCCATGCTACATCCAACTATCGTAGCTGTTCTGAATAGCGTCTTCACTTGCATCTTCAACACGCAAAGTCACATGCCCACTGGCCTTGCTGTGATTGGCTGATCTAACCATGTCGACTCTCCACCCAGAAAGTCTAGATACAACCAGAACAGATACAACCAATACAGGCAGAAGAGGGGGTTGAGGCAGACACAGACACTCACTATGTTTACATGCAGTCATTAACCCTTTTAAATTGGAGTATTAGCAATAACCCATTGCACATGGCCATGTGAACACCAATAACCCATTACAAAAAAAAAGAATATGCGCATATTCCTGTTTGGTCATGTATATACCTATCAGGATATCTCCATTGAAAGAAACATTAATTCATGTTCTGCGCATGTTCTGTTTGCTTAGAATCTTGGTCTTTCAAGCACAGGAAGTCCTAGCTACTGCTACCTGCTTCAGGCTGTCCATTTTCCACCGTGCTATTGTTGTTGTTGTTGCTATGGATACAGGGAGAAGAAGCAGAAATGATGTGCATTGGGCCATGACATTCTCTGTATGTCGAGATGTTTTCTGTGCGCCACTGTTTTGAACGGGATAACATGTAAACAGGAATAATCCTGTTTGCTCACACATGTTGGCTGCTAGGCGCCCAGTTGTTGGCTATGACTGCCTTTTGCAGCAGTTCTCTCTTCTAATGTAATTTTTTAAATATTTTTACTACTTTTTTCTCCTGTGTTCCTATATGTAACCATGGCCATTGATTGTCTGATTTCACATTGTTTACATGTGAACTCAGCTGTTAGCAGCCTGTAGCATGTCAATGCTAACTGGTGTAAGGCCTGATGTCTTACCACAAGGTGAGGAGAAGGAAGTGAGGACAACATGTTGGTTCTCAGGTGTGAGCTAAGATATGACGACAATGACCTGTCCTTCCATCCATCGTTATTGGGAACGTAAAGATCTATCTCCAATAAGATGGACGAGCTAGCTGTGCTAACCCAGCAACAAAGGGTATGCAAGAGGGCAGAGTAGCATCATGCTATTCACAGACATGGCTAACAGAGCTAACCTCAGACACCAACGCCACATTGGAAGAGCTTCACCTGCTGTGAGCAGACAGGATCCAGGAGACAGAGACTGAACAGACTGCTGAGGAAGCTCAGTCCTGGACCCTGTGGAGGTGGAGGCTGGCTGAACTGGAGAAAGATGGACAAGCTGTCAGCATCTATTTTCTTATGGACCTTTTTGCACTTTCTTTACACTTTTTTACTTTTGTTTTCTTGATTGCTGCTGTGACTTCAATTTAGTTGTGCTTGTTACAATGACAAAGCTCTATTCTATTCTATTCTATTCTATGTAGACAGGGTTATTTCAAATGTGTTGGAAACAGGAATATTGACCTCAACCCAAATACTGACTGCATGTGAATGTAGCCACTGACACACATGCATAGAGGCCTGGCGGACATGACCGAGTAGGATTGTTCCTGTAAAAGCTGACATTTTATTTTTTAGGGAAAATCCTGCAGACCCTACCTTCACAGGTTGATGTTAATGCTTTTGGAAAGTGTCAAATAACAACTTCTATTATCTTATGGCACTGTATAAATAAAGATTGATTGATTGATCACTTCCTGTATCATCGCAAACACTGGTCATTAACCATTTAATAAAGAATTGGGAGGGCTTTAGCAGTAAAATTACCATGAATTCACTCTTATAGCATTAGGACTGAGACAAACACTATCAGCACTGCAACATACCACTACAGCTTAGTGGAAGCATATGTTTTGTTTAATTTAAAAATTGGAAGCCCTTGAGCCTTTATTTTGTTTTTCACAGGGCTTTTATTTTGACACAGAAATATTTATTAGTGTGGAGGAGAGAAGATGAGCAGCAGTCTGCTGGAACAAAGCCAAACGAGTCAGGTCTCCCATGTGTTCTGCACAATAAGAGGACACATATGGTTCATTCTGGGTGAAATCAGTGTGTTTGTAAGGCTGCTGGGGGAATGAGAGTGTGTTTATGTGAGGGAAAGGTGCGGGATGCACGCACTCATGGCATGTCTGGCAGACCACAGACCTTGTGCTGTCATCCTCTGTTGAGGAGGCGCGACTGAGGTGACATTCACGTCCCCGGTAATTATCAGGACTATGATGTGGGAACATTAATGATGTATGAGGGCCCAGTGAGGGGTGAGAGCCGTGGCTTCTCAGGGCCTCATTACTAAGAGATGGAGACTGCTCTGCCACACCCAGCCCAGACCTAACTGAGCATTCTCCCAACACTTCATTCTTGTTTTTCTTCTTTATCTTTTATACTTTATTTGCTGTTGTCTTTACACAGATAATTAGCTTCCAAAACACTGACACTAACATGATGCTGAAAATGCTCTTTCCTTTCGAGGAGTAATCACAGTGGTTGATGTTTACTCCTCTTCAGAGACAAAAATCTTCAATGAACAATACTGTCAAATTACAGAAATCGGATTTAGAATGTCAAATTGGGAACTTTGATCCTAGCAGACCTCGATTTTGCCCTCTTGTAAGTAGAATGGACAAGATGTCTGATTATCTCTAATTAAAAATGATTAAGCACCTACTTGCAGCAGTCAATGACCATTGATTGAGGGGAATGCTGATGTGGAGAGTGCCGCCCTGTTTTGGAGTCGTTCCAACAGGCCTTCAAATTTCTCATTTCAAACCAGGGAAGGTGCTCATTGACAAGATTTTAATCATTAAAGCCATCCACTTCTCTCCTGTAGGGGGATTATGGTTCTCTGGGCTCCCTGTGCTGTCCACTTCATGCATGCTGAGCAGAGGGAATAGTGAACGGAGCCAGTGAATGTGAAAAACCAAGAAAAGGATTTAAATGGAGAGTAAAGGGAGAGAGAGGGAAAGAAAAGTCGATTGCATCTCTAGATCGTCAAACATTTGATCATGACCCAGAGTGGGAGGGGAGAAAAGGGCAGGAAGTCTCAAACTCTGCTCCGCCGGATGGCTGAGAGAATTAAACAGGATAAAAGGTGATTACACGTTAGGGAGGTGATAAACAGCTGCGTTCTGCTGGTTCTCTTGTTGTTTTCTGGTTCTTGGAGAGATGACATCCGGCTCGTCTTGCTGTCACAATCCAGAGGGCACGTGCATGACTTCATGTCTAATCAGGTGGTGGTAACCATGGAAACTGAGGTAACGGAATGTCATGTACCACATCTCGTCTCATAACACTGTTGGCAAACAGTGAGGCTGCAGGGCTCAAGGCCCACATGGAGCGTGTTAGCGGTGTTCAGAAAAACACATCCCATCACAAACACGCCAACAAACCCAGCTCCTTCTGTCTGTCTGTCGGTCTGTCTATCTTAAAAGTGAGGTAAAGTAATATTTTACAACTTTGATGAAGTAACTTGTTTTATACCTGATCCTACAAATTTTATTTCTTGTGTATCTAGATGTTGAAATATTTTCATGTGTAAAAGAAATATCCCAAAGTATGCTTGGATTGGTTAATCCTGTGACTCATAATGGGTAATGAGGAAGAGCTGCTGTTGAGAAGCCAATGAAGTGTTGGGAATGGTAAAAGACATCAAAGGAAGTTACCTGCTTCCATCCTGCTGTTTCCAATTTCAGGAGTAAACAACCACCACAAATCCAATCTTTATAGAGCTTATCAATGTGTATATGAATGAGTCTATTTATTGCCTCAGACGTGCATGATGAAAGTAATCGTTTCACTAAAAGTTCTCTGTGCAGTCAACTGAGTGTAATAAAAAAGACAGTCTCGAGCCATGCTAGCAAAAATTTTAGCATTAAGCTGGCTGTGGGCCAAATATGAACACCATGTTTGCCATACGTTTGAATGTTCACACATTAATATTTCCGATTTGTGCATTACAAACGGGGAAAAGGTAAGGTTGATAGTATTATTTTTACATTATGATATTTTTATTCAGGACTGATGGAGGTGATAACATGAAACAAGGAAAAGTTGTGGGGGGAAGTAGGCCTGTCACGATGATCAATAAATCGAATCACCGAACGATAAGTAAAAACGTCTTCGGTAAGTTTGCCAGCCTCGATAAACTGACACATGCATGCATGTTTGTTTTCCTCCTCTCTTTTGACCAAAGAGGCTGAATGAGAAGATGGCTCACTACGTCTATCTTCCCTAACATCGGGGTGCATAGGTTCTATAGCCGATTTAGCGGATTTATAGCGGCGTGAGCATTTGTCAAAAATGCTATCTTTGGCACCTTTTGCGACGGGGCTGCTCGCTTGACACAAGGAGAGAGCTGAAGCGAGCGTCCTGAGGGGCAAGGAGGAAACACGCTAATATGAGTGATGGCACGAAAGATACGGTTCTTAAGCCGCCTGCCACAGCCCCAGTGTGGGACTATTTTGTTTTTTATCAGAATGGACAAAGTGTGAGCTCATGAACACCAACGAGCTGATATGTCGCATTTGTTTGAAAGTAGTGGCGACGAAGAAGAAGAAGAGGGAGGTGCAGCGGAGCCTTGTTCTTTGACAATCCGCTCTTACTGAGGCTTTTGGTCTGCAAAGTAAATAGAAATAAAAGCGCCAAATGGTGGGCGCTCAAAGACAGCTACATTGTCAAAGAAATGCAGCCCTTCAATACGGTTGAAAGCCAGAAATGTTAAAAATGTTTGACAGACAGTACGGATTGACTGGGAAAAAGTACATGTTACAAACAATTCAGGAACTGTATAAACTCCCTTTTATTAAGGCTATAGTTTTTATTGTTGTTGGTTTTTTTTGGAGTTTCGTTTTTTCTTTAGAGACAGGGTCTATGTTTTATTGTTTTGGATTAGTATTAATTATTTTCATTGACATGTATTTTTTTCTAAAAGAGAGTCCGTTTCATTTTCATTGTATTTTTTTCCTCTTTCTTGTTTGTTAAATTTATTACATTTTTTTGTTGAATTTATTTTATCTAAAAGATCCTGCCCTTTTAATCACAGTTACTCTTAAGAAATTAAAGTTTCTTGCTTTTGATATGGTGTACTCACTTTAGTATCCCATTTATCACAATTACATCAATGAAAAAATGGGAAAAAAAATCAAAATAATATTGACAAAAATATCGTTTATCGGCAATAATATTTTGGAAAATTATCGTCTAGCAAAATTTGTTATTGTGACAGGCCTAGGGGGAAGGTTTATGACCCATATTCAGTGCCTGACTTGGACCAAAAAATGTGCAAAGGAAATGTATATTACGGTAATAGGAATATATCTGTATGCAGTTAATGACACACAAATCAAATTTTCACAGATAAAACACAAGCATAAACCCAACTGATAATCTTTTAACCTAAAGATTAAATTATATTCTATAAAGAAATAAAAAAGCAAGTCCATAGAAGGTGTTGCCTTCTATGGGTAAACAGCAGAAAAAAAGGGAAATGTGAGGGGGAAGAGAATGAAGGAAGACATGCATCAAACAGTCCTGTTTAAGTCCTCAGCAACTGCTGGCACGGGGTCTACAGGCTCTGTTAATAGGCCACACACCTTAACTGCTCAGCCAATAACACCTTAATGTTTTCTATACTTAACATTCAGTTTGGGAACATGACGTTCAAGCATTGGTTACCCAGTAAAGGACATGTCTAGGGATTTTCATTTGATGTCTGTTTATAGTGATTGACTCAAAGCTATATCATACCAGAAGGAAGCTAGGGCTGCATTTTGACTGATGTCGTCTTTTACTCTTCTAACAAACTGTTTTTCTGCACAAAGTCAAAGCCCGCAGAAATGTTTGTTGGCAATACTACCATACAACAAACAGACAGAACAACTTTTTCTTTTACCTAAAAGTGTTGTCTCTTCCCAACAAACGCATACAGAGTATGTGTTAACAGAGATTGCAGTGATATTTGTGTGGGTGTGCTGGATTGGAAAATACTGTCAATGAGATAAAACAGATATTGAATTTCATGCTTTTATCAAGTAGCTTCAGAAAAAAAAGTCTTTGAATTTTATATTTAGGAAAACACTAGAGGACATGGCCATTATCAAAAAACACACACTATCAAAAAATAACCACTCGGTGAAATCACTTCAGCCTGAACGGAAACAATGCCCACGGTGTATTTATTCCCAGAGAATTGCTCCACAATAGAGTATCCCTCAATTGCTTTGTGACCAAATAAGCTAAACTAAGGTGGAAACAACTGCAGGGCTACTTCAGTATACAAACAACAGTAATTCAATCTCAGAACAAGCAAACTCTCTAAAGTTCCTCCAGATGCAGTTAACAAACCATTTAGCCACGCGGAGACTCCGCAAAACAAACGAACAAATCAAAATGTCTGAGACACACTGTCAAACAAGGTCAGACTTGATTCAATCTCTGGTACATGACCAAAGATTAGACCTGGAAAAAAAAGAAATTGGGGCACATCTTTAAATGTGACTTAAGAAGTGTAATTAAGTTCATGTCAGCTCATTGTGTCACAGAATGGAAAGTAAACAGGTTTCCATCAAATCTACTATCATTTTAATTTTCATCAGAAATTGACCTGTGAGTTACTGAGCAAACACACAGAAAAGGTCTTCATCCTTTGACTTTGCCAACATGATAAGACAGGAAAGATTCTGGAGAGTTCATTCAAATGCAGTGCATGCTGGGAAGCACGCCAGAGAGCATAATTAAGAAGTTCTTTTAACTCACAAGTTTAACTCACAGGAGTTCTGAGGCTGATAACCAGCAAGGTGAAACTGACAAAGACATTATTGGGAACTGGGTCACTGATAAAGGCTGAAGAATTTTCACAATATGTTTTAAAACTGCACATGAGGGGTTATAAAGTGGGCTTGTATTGATCCCCAGCAGGAGATTCTGGTCAGCTCTGCCCCTTTATAGAGATCAGCATGAAAACCCAGCTATCCGCTCTCACAGATGGGACAGATATATTTTAGCACATTTTATTACTCCTCAGACCCAAACAATGATGTCAGAGTATTGTGCACTTAGTAAGGAGAACTCTTTCAGTGATTTACTATGCCATCTGAACACCACTTGATGAAAACACATCCAACATTCTCTGAGTCTCGACATCTGGTTGCTCGAGAATCATCACCAGTTACCTGACTAACACAGCATACCTCAGCATACCTATCTCATACTTGATAACAGGTTTTTTGTTCTGTTTTGTTTTTAGAGAAAAGTTTTTTGGCAGAAACTTGGATAAATAGTTCTTCCAAGGATTTTATCAACCATCTAAGCCTGAGTTTTCAAAATAAAAGCATTGTGTGAAAACAAGAGGAGACATTTTCATTCATTAAAATAGGAGCAGCACAAGAATTTCTCCAAGGGGGTGGTCATGCCATAGAGTAGGAAACAGGGTGAAAGTAGGGAATAACATGCCATGGACCAGATTCAAACCTGGGTCACCCACTGGGGGGCAAACTTCATGGGGTGGGACTCAGATCACTTGGTCATCTGTATCCCAAACTTTCCATTTATGCTAATGAAAGTTTTAGCCTGATATCCCAGTAAGCCTCTTCAGTGAGACAATGAAACAGATGGTTGGGTTGTGTCCGAAATCACTCACTCACTCATTCCCTACTCACTGCTCACTATCTATTGAATTAGATGTAGTAGACTATAGAGGAATTATCAGTCTACGTCATCATAAAGACGTGCACGCAACTTGACGGCAGAAGCAGTGTTTAGCTCCATTCATTCAGATGAGTTAGCGTTTTTTAAACACTAAATTCAACCTGTTATCAGCATCAAAATGTACAGTTGTTTTGTGGTCAGTTTTTAGAAATGATACTATACAACAGAGGCAACATCTATTAAGTTTTGACCGTTACAGAGCAACCAGTGTTTTGGAGTTAATAGCAACCATGCTAACTGGTGACTCAGTGCTTCTGCACTGACTGCACTGAGTCAGTCTCCTTCACCTGAACTCTATCCTATTCTGAAGAGAGAGTGCTGTCGAGTACATGCGCAACATGCATGCGCAGTACACACCGAATACAGACAGAACTTCAAAGCGACAAGCGTTTCACTATTTTAGAGTCAGCCTTCTAACTGTAAGATTCACGCTGCTCTAAACTCTCCTTATTAGAGAGGCTGCTACGTTATAGCAGAGCTATGTTAGTTTAACTCACAGCATGTCATGTCAACACCAAAAAAGTAAGAAAGAAAACAGCTAAGGCTCTGATAAACTCTTCACCAACAAGTGCAGCACAGTTATCTGTCTCCGTCTCTGAGAGGTCTCCTGCAGCGTCTTTGGATCAAATCAACTAAGAGAGAGAGGGGTGGATGGTTTTTAAGTTTTCAATATAACGTCCAAGCACTGATTGACTTAGAAAAATATTAGAGCTCACAGAAGTATACTTAAAGTTGGGGGACAATCAGGAGAATTCACAAGCCAGGTGACGAAAGAGTTAAAAAATGGGAGACTCCCTCCATATTCAGGAGTGTTGGCAGCCTGCCAGTACTCTCTATTGGTAAAAGTGGGTTCATGTATGACACAGATTGACAAAGAAAACTAAAGACATTTTCTCTATCATTTTAGGATTCAATAATCGCATTTGTTTTCTTATTTGACTTATACAACATAATTTACCATAACCTAATATAAATATTTACAGATTGCTTCATTCTTCAAATAATCAGTACCAGCTATTCAAAATATCTAATTTAGAGCATTTCACAATGGAAGAAAGTTGGTGGCCCCCTGACACAATTCAGGTTTCTCATGTGGCCCCTGGTAAAAATTAACTGCCAACCCCTGCTCTATATAGTCCACTCAATCAGCTAAATTAAAACAACATTTCAGACAGCACTCACATGCCAGCAGCTGACAGGTCAAAGTAAGTTTCTGACTTTCTCTTCTGTAGTGACATGGTGCAAATGGTAACAGTAAAATAGCATCTTCAAAAGTTGTCTGATCATAAATGCATTGTGTATAGGGATATCCTCATCCCTAGTATCTGATCGGCCGATTTTGGCGTTTTTTCAAAATATCGGTGATCGGGAATTCTAGTCGATCCTCTCAACCGATCATTCCTGTCGGCCGTTATAAAGCCAATGTTCCGGCCTCAACGCCAAGGAGTCAAGCGCTATTAGTGCGCCCAACCTCATAAAGTTGATGAGAGAATGAGAGAAGGATAAAATAAGGTGTGGTACAGTGATGTAGAACAGCAGCCACATTTAGCTTTACTACAGAACACATGTGCACAACCATATAAGTTACAGCAATAATATCTGCTTTACAGCACCCAACATTAACTCCAAGGAGACAAACTCCACAAAGGGCGACAACAAACATACAAACACTGTAACGTCTGTTAGCTTAGCACTAATAATTGTGGCTTCAGTGTCAGCAGTGTGGAAATTACCAACTGACAACGGCCACATCTTTGCTCTGCAACGGTTTTCAGCGCGACCAAAACATCCCAAAAACAACATGCAACGTCGTTCACTTACAGAGGAAAGGCTGCTCCGGCGTTCCGGGCTTTCAGAGAACGGATAAATATCCACGGAGGAACGACCACAGCGCCGAAAAGGCTCTGAGAAGAAGGTGGGACGCAGGTTTATGTCATCTCAGTTATCCACGGTATGTCTTTCCGTTCAGTCACTTAGTTCAACAGCCTGCTCCACTGCAGCTAGGCCGCACAGTCCGTACTAGCGTGCGAGGATGTGATGAAGATCAGTTTGACAACAGATTCCGGTGTTTCTGCTGGGCCCCGCAGCACACGAGATTGATCCCTTGCCATGGATGGTTCAGGTCAGTTTGAGTCATAATCAAGTTTTTAGCAAAATAAATATTTCAATGAAAGCGGGAAACACATAAAATAGTCCCCTCTAATATGTACGTTCGAAGTTTCTCACCGTCTTCAGAGAGTTGTGTTCAGGGCAGCCTCTGATTTTAGCACGCTGTATTACATGCATACAAGCTGTCCACCATTCAGGGTTTGCTTAAAGCTGTAAGAAGCGTAGAATTTTTTTCAACTATATTTAGCGAGAAAACGGGTCATTTTCTGCAAATGTTCTGAGAAGACATGAAATTCAAAGCGATGTTGATGAAATTCTCCTGTCTTCTGCGTCACGTTGAGACATGTTTCCAGTTTCGAATGTGATACATTCACGTGCTATCGGAAACTTGAGAACCTGACGATTACCCATGCAGTGTTGAGTTTTTGGATTGGACACATGGCTTGTAAATGCCCGTCGTTTCAAAATAAGTGGTATTCTGATCCCGCCGACGGGTTTGGGATCCAGAGGACTTCAAAACCATCTAGACTAAGTTAAATGGACTTAATAAGCTTTAACTATTTCTTTTAAATTCAGTATTTTTAACACATCACTTTCTTACTTCTTCAGCAAAGTTTATCTCCAAATCCAAAAATCAGAATCGGACTTGGAATCGGCTGATACTCAATATTGAATAATTTATAATCAGGGACAAATATGCTGATCGGGGCATCCCTAATTGTGAGTAGAGTATTTACTTTAAAACACCATCAACTTCTTCTATAACTGCTCAGAGGTCTTCTGCTTATGGTATAAATGTAAAGTAAAAACATGGCACAACTTCATGCAGTTTTAAATTAGGATAGTGATGCTCACCATCTTCCTTCACAGGAATCTGTTTTTCCACTTGCCTCTGCCCCGCTGGTTGTACTTGTACTCTTTCCCTGCTCTAGTCCTCCCTGTTGCCAGGCTAAAAGCATCTCCTGCTCTCTCTGCAGGTAAAAATTCAGTGGTTAAATGTCCTGCCCCAGAGGTTCAGAATATTTAATGTAAATCACCGCGACATGACCGTGGAGAGGAAGGAAGATTGAAGTAAATGAGTCTCAGCCTAAAACTTCTTATGGTTGCATGTGTGCGGACGGTATGTGACGCTTTAGGCTGATAATGTGTGTATGCGCTAATATCAATTAGCATGCAATATCAATTAGCAACCAATCTCACAGCGCATTAGTAAGGATAATGGGTTGACCCCTAGCATGACCCGTCCACTTCATTTCAGTGGATCCTTTACACTGTTCTCCATAAACACTGCATGCTTGAAGAGCTCTGAGTGTTTGCAAAAAAATTAAATAAATAAAACAAAAAAATATGATAAAGACATTCAATATTTAAATCATCTTCTCCTGGTGTGTGAAATTTGAAATTCAGGTATTGCAGGGCACCAGAATGAGGAATATTGTTATTCTTTTATATCCCGCTTTCTGCAGGAGCAGGCCTCGGCCTGTATGGTGACTGAAGGGTCTATAAATGTTCTATGCTCTGCGTCCCGTGAGTTACAACGCTCAGGGCAGGCAATAACTCACACCATTAAACATAACGAGGGCTTAGACAGGGCTTAGGCATCAGCAACAACGGAAAATAATGTGTAATCCTGTGATGATGTGGTATAATATGCTTTTCCTTTGTGATGTCAACCGACGACAAATCCAGAGGAATCCGCATGACGGTTGTGTCATGGCGCGACTGACAGGCACCCTGCATAGAAGATCCATTACAGCAGGTCATTAATCTGATGAATTTAAAAAACTAATACTATTAACTCAAGTGATCTGAATGATTCTAATAACATGTGTTGCTAATGAAGGGTCTGAAATAAAATGCATCACAATCAAAGGCAAAAAAAACCCAACTTGTGATATGAAAGTTAGATATCTGGCTGCTTTTTCTTTTATTCTAGACAGTAACGAAGCCATTTTAATAAGTTGTGAAAAGAAGTTAAAACTCTATCAAAAGCAGAAAATACTGAATTAAGAGAAGATAACCTTAAACAGAGGCATGTCTTCCATATCTGTTGCACCTCCAAAGTCCAAAAGGTTAAGTTTTTTGATGTATTGTAGCACACAGCACCTCTGTGTATTTTAAATCTCTGAGTCATACTTTAGAGTGGGTGCCCCACAAGCTCAGAGGTATGGCAGCAGGTTTATATTTAACATCCTGTGATGAGCATGATGCAGTTCATTGACACATACCGTGCATGCAGAATACTGTTCAGCTATGAGGAGATCATCTATTATTTTTACTCATCCATGCTACGTAGATTCATGTCATTACATACCTCTGAGATTAAAATTTCTACACTCTGACACCATTGTGCCACAGTAGATTGCTGCGAGCACGAGATGACAATCTGTTATCTCTCTGTTACCACCGTACTCGCTCCTCCATGTTCATCTGTTTCAGCACGACAATCAAAATTCAGCAATTAACCTGCTCTGTCACCCCACACTGAGAGGGACTGCTGGACTGGAGCTGAACTTCAGAGGAGGCAAATGAATTTAAAAGGGGACAAGTAGGTGGTGCGGAAGCTTGCAAATGAAAGCAGACATGCTGTGCGCAATAGAGACAGTACATATTTTAATAGTAAGTAAAATACATTTCAAAGATGCTGCTGGATAACAAGCATCACATTTGTTTCTTATGCAAAACGCCAGCAGCATGTGTCAAAAATGAACAGAATTATAATTAGCACGAGTAAACAAAGCACTTATTGATTATTAAGTATTTAGTTTAATGGAGTGTGTTTGTCTGGTGTTGTTAGTGTCATTAATGACAGAAATATATGTAATGACTGCGGCAGTGGCTGGACAAGGTTTCAAGACGGCATATCTTGCTTTGGACCAAGCCAAATATTTAGGTGGTGTGACTGCCTCATCTTTATTTTTGTCTTATGCTACCACCCCCATTAAATCACAAGAAAACAATTACTTTACAGACGCCTCCACTTAATTCACCACCCACACCTACTGAGAGGAAAGCATTCATCCAGAGACCAGATACTAACTTAAACTTTCACCCAGCTGTGTAAAACATCCTGATGCTCATAAGTTAAAGGGCATATTTCAGGACAACTGTTAAGAAATTGATAGGAAATTAACTTAAAAATAATACCCTGACACAAATTCCTAAATTAATAAACCACAGGGCCTCCTAAAGATTCTAGACAGCTGCAGCAACAGAGCACTACCTACCTTGGAACCAGGTTGACTGTTTTTTGAGTTTCATAGAAAAATCATTCGAAGTTATATATTAACCGTTGCATTAACCTCTTCTTCCCTGAGGGCCCAAGTAACAGAGGCAGCCATGCATTGATACAATAGTGTCTGGAGGCCAGTCTGTCTTGCATAAATATGCACGTGTCGTACCCACAGAAAGCCTTGAAACTCAGGCCCTGTTTACACAACGTTTCATCCAAAAAAACTAAAATGCAGTGAAAAAAAATCTGCACAGGGACAGAAAACGATGTAGTAGGCATGCCAGGCCTGTAGTTGGCGTTATAGCTGTCTTGTCCAGAAGTGGCTTTTGGCATATCTCCACCGACGTAGAGTTGGGCCGATTGTCTGGTGTATTGGTGAATACTAAGTGCAGAAGTGGAGCAACAGATGCACATTTGTTTGAAAGAAAGTCAGTAGGTTCAGCAGATTGAGTAACACAAGCTCAACATGGTAATCCACGATGATCGTAAAAACGGTCCTATTGTACTGTTGTATGCACTTGCAGGAAGCAGAGCATGACATCACATTTCCACTTTAAACACTGGCTTACTCTTTACATGCGACGTTGCAGAAAAAATCCACTCATGAGGCTATTTTCAAAAATTCGCATTTTGGGTCAGCTAAAAGGCTGTGTCCGTGTACTTTTGCGTTTCACCCAAAAATCGCTGTTGGGTAACCTGCCCCTCAGCTAAAAGCCCATTTTTTGACCATCAAACACGGTTTAAGCACAAAGCAATCAAAACAGCAGGGAGCAAAAACACAGCATCAGCAAAACAAAAAGAACGCAACCAGTGAGGCAGCCACAGAGACTCCACCTATGGACTCCACAGATTCCAGATTTATTGGCTCTACTGGGTTGTCAATCATCTAATTGACCAATGGGAGGCTGAGCTACCACCCCAAACCCAAATAGCAGATCAATCAGCACCCTGCAGGAGAGAGCACAGGAAGCAGTCGTTCTGTTTTCTGTGAAATGTCGAGCCGAATCAAGACAAACTTGTGGCCATTGCTATAGAGGACTTTGGAGCTGATGAGTTGCCTCTAGATTCTTCATGCAGATCTCCTCCAGCCGGCCCAGCCACAGCTGGACAGTGACAGTGAAAACAACTATCAAGTACCAACACCTGAAAGGTTTTTGATCTCAATTTCACTGTTAAATTTGTTTTATAGGTTTCTTTATGTGATTCAGTGGTTTATCACTATTCCATGGGTTTTCATGTGAATGAATATTGTAAAAATACAGTTAAAGGGGCTGTGAGGAGTTTCTTAAGTCTCCCTTCTAGATATTTGCCTGATTGTAATTCACACTTCAGAATGAGATTATCAGCACCAATATTACTGGTTACAGGTTATCTTAAATTGCTACTTCTTAGCTTCCCAATCGGGTCAAGCAGGACCAAATTGAGACACTGAAGTCTCTATGACAATGCCATGCCGGCTGACAAAGTTTAGTAGTAAGAAGAGAGATCTGTGATTAATTTTGTAGTGATGGTGGACACAGGGGCCCAACTGTCAGGCAGAAAAAGGACAGAAGAGCAGAAGAAAGCTAAACGGGCGAATGATACAGCCCGAGCAAAAGGCTAATTAGCCAAACTTGAGAGTCTATCAAAGAGTGGTTACGTTAGCTCTGCTTGGTAGATGACTGGCAGGACATAGCTAAGCAGGACCGACTAACATTACACATTACGGACATTTCCCAGAGCACCGAGCTGCCAGCAGCGACTAAACTACTAACAAACTGACAGTGTTTACTTGTCACGTTAGCTACAGATACATCAAAGCACTGGGCTGCTGATGTGGCTACATGTGGCTGGCATCTACAACATTTGCTTGATATAACGTTTCAAACCATATAGCTACATAACTGTTTTGATAAATACCTAACCTCGGCGCCTTGTATCCAAGATAAAGTCTAGAATAAGAAAATTTCTTTCAATCTGATCTCCATTTAATTCAAACACACGCCATTGCTAAAAGTCATGTACAACAGTGAGTGTGAGACCCAGGCCAGAAGGTGGTGAGGCAGTCCAATTAAAACATGTACTCCTCACAGGAGGAAAAATAAAAAAAAATAATGTTAAAATCTTAGATATATTAAACATGAAAATAGATAAGTATAATAAAGGAGGATATTTACTATAAATTAGATTTTTTTTTTTTATGCAAGGGAAGAAATACTTCTCCTCCTTACTCTGAAACAGAAGCACCTATAGTGATAATTACACTTCTGGTGAAATCTCACAAGTGTAACATTTATTGTGACACCAAGGTTATGCTCACAGAGCTTGTCATTTCAGAAACATTTTATTCTGAGTGTGTCATTTTTCAGCTGGAGCCTCAAAAAGGGGCTTAGGGAACAACAGGTTAATATTTGTGTGAACTTCTTTTGCGCTTCATTAAGTTGCCAGGTTATAAGTGGAGAGATATAAATAAGTGCATGGTTATGCAAGTAGGTATATCCCTTGAGGATCATTTGCTCACTTTTAATCATCTGTTGGCTGCGACTTGTCTATACATTTCTTCTCACCCTGAGTTTTTTTTTGTCTTGATCAGCTGTCTGCGTCCTGTGAAAGCAGTGAGTGATATAAGAACAAGCCAACACTCCAATGATCATTTTAGCTAATATAAAATCTTTGATGCTTCGAAATGTATTCTCTATCATGTGTTTTTGTGTGTTTTAGTGTGTTTTATAGAAAAGTACAGCAGCTAAATGTTTACCATCATCTCCTCTGACGGTTATTAGCAGTGTGTGGTCGTGGCATGTAGCCCTGGGGTTGAAGCAGCTCCTGTTTCTGTCACAGCAGGCTTTTACTGTGGCCTCCTCCTAACCCTGCTGGGTGGAGAGAAGTCAAGGAGGAACCTGAGACTCTCGCTTGTTCTCCAAGCAGCGCTTGAATTACATAATGTGGGTGAAATCCAATTGTCTCCAATCATCTTGGGCTCCCATGTTATCCATCATTTTTATTAGTGCAGCAGTGAGATAAGACTTTGTTATGTTTCTCAGGGAATCCATTTCCACATGACAAAGAAGTGCGATTAAATATCTTTTAACTGCAGGTAACATGAATCACACAGCTACTGGGCTTCTGATCAGGTTGGTGCTTTTAATTCAGAGAAATATCTCACAGAAGGAGGAAGGTGATGCTGATTTCACAAAGTTTCAATCTGACATGCTCAAAAAGAGGGATGGGGATGATATAGAGTGTAGAGAAGGCCTGGCAAAGAGGCTGTCGTCCTGCGCTGGGATTTATAAAACTGAATTTCAATGGCACATTGAGCAGTTCATTGAGAGTGTGCCAAATGTGAGAATCCTATGACGGATTGAGACAAATCACTGCCCAAATGAGCTGACAACAAGATGCCTGAGGCATTGCATTACTATTCAATTAGCATTTAAGAGGGCTTTGGGGAGAATTGTTTTGTTCTCTTTTGCAGATAAAATATGAGCATCTCCCACAGATTTCTCATTAGGGCCACTTTGAGGGTAACTCTCCCCCTATTTATCTTCTCCTCTGTGGATCCCTGGTGAATTGTAAGCTTCACATCTAGAAGAGAGGAGACACACTATTGAGTTATGCTCATTGAAGTGCAGTGTGATGAGCAGTTAACTACTTTCCCTTCAGTTCCTATCTGAATCTGTTGATGCTGAACGCAGGGTGCGTCTGTAAACATGATGGTGAGATAACAACATCCTTCCATATTCAATTTGTTTAGATTTTGATGGCTAATTCACCAGAACTCTGTTTGACATCCCAGACGCTGCTGTACGTTCACTTTAGATTCAAAATACTGTCTGTCATGTGTTATTTAATAACATAGTTTCCCCACAGAGCTGCTTGGCCTCAGAAACAAGAACTCCTAACTGCAAAAAAATATTCCCTTCTGCACCATAAATCTGCTCTTATCTCTGTCATAAGCTCATGCTACTTTCATTTTGTTTTTCATAAATCCATCATGGAGACTAATATGCGTGAGAAACCTTTCCTTCAGTCTCATGGTGCATTAATCACTGGGCCACTAATATGCTTTTGTTCTGATTAAGGCAGCGGTCGGCCTCGAGCTGATAAACACCTATGACGTCTGGTTCGTGTCCCTTCTAGGCTTCTGTCCACTGAGAACCTAAATACACAAGAAAGTACACACAGTATGGACCGGCTAAAAGCCACCAAATAAACAAGATTTCATAGAACACACAGCTTTATTTAATCTATACCTGTGTGCACCTTTTTCCCCACAATCAATTTGATTTTCTCTTTTTAATTATGGCAGGATGATGATGTATGCTCCTCTAATAAGACATGAATGGAAAATGAAAGGTCGGCGAGACCTAGATAAATGACTCCCATTATTTCACCAATCGGATAGAAGCCCCTCTATATGTTCTAATTTGAATGATAATAAAATTCTGAATTGCTTTGTCCTAGCAGGCCACTTTCTCCATGATAAGCAGCTCGGCAAGGTAACCTTGTCCTGTAACCCAGACTCCCATCGCCTTCACAGGCTGTAATTGCTATAAATGAATGCACAGGAAATACACACAGCTCAAAGCTGCATCTGATCCACAGATAATGCCTCCATACTGCCTTGGTTTTCCTTTTTTTATCAAACTATAGCAGAATGTATTAAAATTTGTTATCATTCAAAAGTTTTGTGCAAAAAATATTAATTTTGCATTGTGCATGCAGGGGAGCAGATCAACAGATCTCAATCGATGTTAATTTAAGAGATTTGATGTGGTTCATTATTAAATAATGTAAATGCACTCTCATTCAAGGCACATCATGTCAGAGTACATATAGCACAAAGCAACCATTATCTGTGCTTAGAAGTCCTAAATGAATTGTTTATTTTTAGCCTGCACTGGATGAGAAGGATAAGGTAGCTTTGGGAGTATAAATAATAAATCACATTGTCCTTGTCTTGGGTCTCGTTTGAAAAGCAATGAAATGTGATAAAGTGTCTCATCCGGATTGTCTGATATTTGTGGCAGTCACTTGTGAGCTGACATGCGGAGCTGTATAGGTTACTCATGGCACAGAGGAGCAGGTCTCAGCGGGTCTATTGCACAGGAAAGGCGAAGGCAAAACAAGTCGATGTCAGTCTGTAAATGTGAAGCAGGGCAGCAGCCGCTACTGCTGTCCTGATTTAACACATCACACACGAGGACGCGCATTAATAATAGCAATACTTTTTATTGTATGATGCATTATCAATAAGGTTAAAAACAGAATGTGGCTTAATGGATCCCTGTCTGTCTTGGACTCTGCAACATTTTTTCTAGAGTTTAAATTCAGCTAAGAGCAAGTATGAGCCTAAATTAAACACGCACTCTACTTAATCAGTTTCTTGATTCTACACAACAATTCTGCTTCATTAAGGACTGAATTATTGGACTTTCTTCTTTAATGCATTCAACGGAGAGCAGTTAGAAACACTTTAAAAGTCAGAGGTAGGAGCTAAATGTTGTGTTTCACAAAGCAACATTCATCTTTTTATCCTTTGTTTTTTTGTATTTGACTAAGAAAACAGGTGCTACACTGGTCTACATCTATCTCAAATAACAACAAACGTTTGCTCTACTGATGTCCATCTTTATGTCTTAGAGATGCAAATCAAATCCTCTAAATCAGCACTGATTTATGAATGAAAAGCTCTTCTCGTTTTTCCTGCTGATTATCAAGCAACTATTGAAAAATATAATAAAGTATGAGTAAACAAGTTGACACTAAGTGGTGATTTCAAAATAATTTAGAATAATATGTCCTTGCAACAAAAAACAACAATCTGTTGAATTCATTAGTTGTTCCGGTTGCAGTGGCACAGCTCTTTGTATCAGCCCATGTATAGACTTGAAGGTAGAAACTATAGTTCTTGCTAAAGCCTGAGCAGCAGCCTGCTCTAGAGTTATCATTTTTATTTTGTGTTGTTTATCTGTTAGCTTTTTTAACACATACAATAAATGACAGCCGCACCCGTGTCAAGTCCTCTCCCCCCAACTTCTCCATGCACATTTTCTTCTCCCTCATTCAGTCCTGTGACACTACCAAAGCTCAGACTCTGCCATTGTCTTTGTGTCTTCAATTAAGTCAACGTGTCTCACTCAGCTCCATGTGTGTTAACATCCCTCGTTAGTTACTGTACTATTTCCCTCCTTCTCTCTCCTTCACTCTGCTGGTGACTGGTCATCTATGAAACACAAATCTGAAGTTTTGTGCTTTCCAAATAACTTGCGTGTAGAAATGAAAATGTCCTCTGTGTTGGTTGCTGATGCTGTCAGAAATGAATGTTTTCTCTCCGGCGTCCGCGGGAAGAAGGTGAAATCATAAACTTTGTGAATGTGCTGGACTCCTTCCTGGGTATTGATTTAATCTGATATGTGATCAGTTTGTTCCTGAGGTCACTGTTGACATTCAGAATTAGTCACCGTTGTTTGGGGGTTTGACCGATCAGAATCAAGTGTTCAATACAGCTGGAGGGATAAGTACGAGAGTTAATGATAAAAAGTTTTGGGTAATTAATATAACTCATAAGGTGTGAAAAAAGATGTAAATCTAAATTAAAGCATATATATAAATATATATATATAAATATATATATATATAAATAATATATATATATATATATATATATATATATATATATATATATATATATATATATATATATATATATATAAAGCATTAATCTGCTTTAATATTGATACTCCATACGATGCATACTGCACCTAACATCTTCAGTTCATTTTCCTTATGACTTCTCTGCAGGTCATTTTTTAAATGGAGAGATATGTGGTTGCAGAAATTTTACTTGAAATGTAGTAGATTATAAGGATTTGTATAATTTCCAATTTGTTTTTTTATATTCTGCAAATTAAAATTGGCAGAGAAATCTCTAAAAAGATTCAGGTGCAGAAAATTACCACAACATGTTATGTCAAAGTATGGAGCAGTAGACAGAGAAACTGTTGAAAATACAGCCTGAGTTAAAAGTTTACTCCTTCTTTTACTGATAAAACCCTGGTTCAGTTGTTAAAACTTTTTCAAACACGCCTTTTCATTTCGTCACAGTTAATCTTTTTTCTTCTTGTTTGTCCTGATGTCTCTTTAGATCTGTTTTCAATAAAGACCTCCATTATGGTGTTCATGAGCTCAGTCAGCATGTCTCTTCACACTGTGGACTCTAATGTAAGGCTTCGGTGCAGCCGGACTTACGTCACGCCTCTTTAACTTGCTGTATAAGCAGCTTTGGCTGCGATACGTCTGAGTCTATTGAAGGGCTAAGTTGAGCATAACTGTGTTTGTCTTTTAATTAACTGGGAATAACAGGTCAGCCTGTGGATATTGGACAGCATCATACCAAAGTGGAGAAATGTGTTTTTGTAATAAATAGCAATGATGTGCTTTTGTGGATTCATTTATTTTGATTAGGCCCATTATTGTTCCACTTTCTGAAATTAATTGAATTCCTCATGCGTTTGAGTAAACGGACAAACGAATTAATCAAAAATTGGCAAATGGGTCTGCATTCAGCTGTGCAAGGAATTCTGCCATTATGTTTGAGGGTGTGTGTGTGTGTGTGTGTGTGTGTGTGTGTGTGTGTGTGTGTGTGTGTGTGTGTGTGTGTGTGTGTGTGTGTGTGTGTGTGTGTGTGTGTGTGTGTGCTCCAGTGCACAAAGCATCTTGTGTGTGTTTGTGTGGCTGGAGCATGTTTGGTTTTGTAATGATGCCCTTGACCCTGACTGAAAACCTGAATGGTATTATTGAGCTCACTGAGAGTTACATCAGAAAATCAGATCCTATTTCTCAGACAACTGTAGCTTTTTTTTTCTCTTCTTTTTTTCCTCTTTTTCTTGTACTTTTTGGATTCACATGAAATCATAGCCCATAATACTGTTCTTGATACAAAATGCGATTCATTCTCACAGTTTTTCAAAAATACAAAGGAACAAAAAAATGTTAAACCACCGGATTTCTCAATATCCCTTCAAAAGTGACAAGCTTGAAAAAGTGTTTTAAATTACCCAAACAAACAAAAAAAAAAGGTAAATATAGGATTTTCCATTCTCCAGTAATTCCTCAGACCTGTTTTTTGGATGCTTTAAGGAGAAGGTGACCCATGCCTCTAAAGATTTCAGCTAGTTCTTTGTACCTTCTTGGGAGCTATACTCTGTTCTGATTAAGGATTTGTTTTTAATTCATGATCAATGTAAAGGTCCAAAAAAAGTTGGTACAGATTTGAACTTACAGATTCCTCAGTCTTCAATTTATCTAACACTGAAATGTGTGTACCTAAGGACTGGACAAAAACAAGTAGTAATGATTTCCTGCTGGAAGTGACGGGTCTCCAGTAGCTGGGAAAACTCAGATTATCCAGATTCTTAACAGGTGAAAATATCATCTTTTCAGTGTCTGGAAACTGCTTAATGTACCTGAGCCGCAGAAAGTAGAGTAAAGAGATTTTCAGCCCGTCTTTAGCCTCTGTTATAAGCATTTAGTTTATTGGAGGTGAAGTCAAAGTCATGAGAGCACAATCTCTGACGTTTAATAAAACACGTCAATACCAGAGACAAAACTCTACCACCAACAAATTTATCGACCTCTGTCTGTGAGGCTTTAAACTTTTCTTTTGTTCCATGCGTTCAAAATTCTCCATCTTGCTTGTTAATCAGAACTGACAAAAGAAAATCCATAATTGAAAAGATATTTCAATAGGAACGTGAATTATTATTCCTGTGATTATTATGACAAAATTCCACAAATTACAACAGTTTCTTCTGTTTAAACTTCATCAACATCTGGGAAGTCTCTTCTGTCACAGCTGTTTTCACAGATATAATCATTATCATTGTGTGTGTTATAATAACTTTTTCCATAAGCAGTAGATGGAGGAGAAGTGGTGGTGGTACTAGTCATGATGGTGAGAATTATTTGTAGTGTCATTGTAATTTTTCTAAATTTAGGAAACCAAAATATTTAAGAATAATGATTACAGACAAATCAACCTTATGCAAATAAAATTTGCTTATAAAAGGTGCAGTTTGCAGAAATACTTTTGTTTAAGAATATCTCACTGAATGGTTGTCAGTGTGGTGATGGTGGCCTTCGATGACCAAAAGCTTCTGTGATTCATGATTATTGTGTATGATAAGTTTTAAAATCCAAAGCCTCATTCTAATTTTAAGAAAACAAATTTGTTTTTTATTCATGTCATTTATGTACACTGAGTTCTTTTCTACTGAGTCTGCTTCACTAAAGCAGCTGATCTCAGGAACACGCTGCACCTTCAAGACTAATTACAGGGAGCAAATAAATTTCTTTGTACTTTAGGGCCTTTAATGAAAAGCGGTAATAGCCTAAATGAAATCATTATATTTAAATGAACTATTAATTGGATAGAATCTCTTAAATTCTGATCTAAACCAACCTTGGTTTAAAATTCATCACCCACCGTCATTACAGGGACAGGGGTGAGAAAAGGAAAAGTGCAGTCAGAGACATCAATGTGTTTTTTAAAAACATATCAAAGTACAGTTTCTCTGAGGACATGATAGGGTGGTATACCTGTTTTTATCTCCGACTGCTGCCCTGATGTTTCTGAAGCCTGCCTACCACTGACACAGCCTTCAAACTATTATCTCTCCGCTTCCTTCCTCCTCTTCCCCCTCCGCCTTCTCCACTCCCCTGAACATAAAAACACTCTGTGAGAGTCCCTGTCTCAGCAGAAATATTGTGAGATATAATGATGATGCGACACAGAGAGCAGTGTGTGGTATAAAAAAAAGAAAAAGAAAAAGAGGGAGAAAAACACTTTGAGCTTGTTGTGCGCAATTTGTTTTTGAGAAAGTGATTTAAAAGAAGAAGTGTCAGTTTTATAACTCCTCTAAAAATACAAACTTGTGTATAAGACAATATTATTACCACGTCAGCTAAAGGGAAGAAGAAGGGGTGTGTTTTAATGGGGGCAAATTTGATCTAAGTTAAGGAGCGATTATGTAAATTCCTCTGCACAACAGTAGGATCATCAATAAGAGCGGGATGTTCATTAGCCTCAGAGAGCTTTAATATATGGATGTTTTGGCTAATACTCAGAGCAGATTGGTGAGCAGGCCCACTCGTGCATGATTTCTCTGGTAATCGCTCGTCTCTGTGTTCAAAGTCTCAGCTGCAATAGTACATTACATCTCGTGCTCCTCTTACAAATCATATTAGCAGTCAGAGCATCAGCAGATGCAAAACAAACACGCAACTTTTTTTTTTTCTTCCCCCCGCTGTAGCCCCCCGACTGAAGGCGACTTTTAATTTTAATGGATGAAACAAGAAAAGTATTTATCTACCTGTGGAGAAAACAAAGCTCCTGCCAGGCGCTGTGACATTCAAGGAGTAATTGGAGTAAAATGATGTCTGAGTTTGTTGATGAAACATAATGAGGCCAGAGTTATTAAGAGATCAATGAACATTCAAATTACACAAACTTAGAGGAACATCATGTTTGGTTCTGGGCTTCAACCCGAGAGAATCTTTTCCTTCCACCTCGTTGGGTTTCTGCACAAACTCTCACAGACGTTCAGTAAAAATAGATGTAATGAAATAAAAATAAACCAGAACAATGGTGGAGTTCATCTGCGAGGTAATGAGGGACACAGTGAATGCAGAGGTTTCTTTTTTTAAGTGCTTTTATATCAGTTCTGCAAATAACAAATTAACACATTAGATTTTGTGCTTTTATTGGGATAATTACAGTAATTTATTTAAACCCACTGGCCTTTGTTTGTTTCACGATGGTCGGTTTGATGTTTTTATGACAGAAAATGTACAGCCGTGGCAGCTTCATCTCTTATCAGTGGTTTCATTTTCAGAAAATGTGAAAAACAAGGCAACAGGGTTTAAAAGCCTTCAAAAGAAGGACATATGCAGGGAGTGTGTGCTTTTTGTGATTAAAGTAAAACTGAATGTGTTTGTGTCTGTGTGTGTGTGAGGCCTGAGCTCACCATTCTACAATGAAGGACTGGGCCACACCGAGAAAGAAAGAGAAGTTCAATTTTGTTTATAAATTCACTGGGATAATGTTTTAAACTGAGGGGTTGAGCTTTAAGAAAAGAGGCTCAGTTAAATTGAACACAGGAAAATCTCCTGTAGCCTTGTGTCACCTGGTGAATCAAGTGATGTACCTGTCTTTTTGCCGTATCAGAGGATGCAGGTGTTATACAGATCCCTACTGCTTCTCTTATCAGAGAGTCCCTCCTCAGAAACACTCAGATCCAGTGTCTCTGAGAAGCAAACTGGATGTGTTATCAAATTTCAGTGGCTGTTCTGGTTGCTGGCAAAGCTTTGGTCCCTCTGTGCAAGTTTGGGAGCTTCATGTGTTATAGTTGGTGCTTAATTCCTAAATGAGGAGCTCCTGGAGCTCAGAGAGTGTGCTGCTCTGACTTGGCTGTCGTTTATCTTCTGTCTGCTGAGGCGGGGGAGGAATTAGGGCCAAAAAGTGCATTTAAAATCATTAAAAGCAAGAGGGCTAAGAAATCAAACGGAGCAATTTGTTTAGTCGGTCCGCCAATCGATCCCCGCTCTGCTTCAGCACTGCAGAGTGTGCCACACCTACAGGAGGGTCCAACTTTGTTATTTATGGAAAAGGTTGAGAAAGACTGACTTTGAAAGGCGTTACTTTATGACACTTTACTCCGACACTGGTTATCAGGGTTGCAAAGGGGTGGAACTTTTCTGGTAAGTTTCAGGAAAGTTTCATGAAACTATCCATGGAGTTTTCAGCTTGGGAATATTAAAAATTTTCAGAGTTTTGCTGCCATCAGCTGAAATGATTTTTTTTCTTGGGAATTCTTGGGAAATTTAGTAGGTTTTTTTTTCACTTTTTTTTATTCTTATTATCATCTTAAATGAGGCTTTCAAAAATTATCTTGGATGACACAATATGATTGAATGAAAATTCAGCTGTGTTACCATGAGTCATATGTGCCAACAATTCAAAGCACATTTGATTATCACCAGTCACTACTTCTCTAACCAGCAACATTTCCACTGAGACCACATTTCTGGATTTGGAGTCTAGAAGGCCTTTCCAATTGAGGTTTTGATAATAATACTGAGGTACTACATTGATAGTGTGGTTTAGCTTTAATTCATGGGTTACATCTAAGTTAAACAAAGAAATGCTCTTTAAAATTTAGAAGCTAGCTTTGACAAAGATTTATGTCTATACCCACAGTGGTTTGACTCAGGAAAAATCCTGAAAATTCAATTATTATGTCATTTCAAAATATTTCATCAGACATGTTTGCATGCATGTCTGCTTATAATAAATCAAAGTGTTTAATATTCATACCAGGTCAGTGCAGTTGATATAAATTCCTGTTCATTTCCCAAAATTCCCATTGAAATTTCTAACTTTGAAAACTTTATCGACTGAACATCTTGTATGTTTCTCAAACTTTCCTGCGTGGTGCTGTTTTACATGCTGCATCATGCTGGCTGTGCTGTTTGTCTGCTTCATTAGCAATTTTGTTCAAGTTAAGTATAAAAACGAGCTACATTTACAGAGGTAGACCACAAAATAAATGACAGCACTTGCATGGGGGTGATCTAGCTTTTGATATGTTCTTTCTGAGTGGACTAAAATCTCAGATACAATGTGTATTTTTCTATAGTGAGTGAGTTTCCTTGATAAAAAAAAAAAAAAAAAGCTCAAGAGGAAACTAGATGTTCACTATCAAAAGCAACTTTCTACCACAAGTCACCTGAACTCATCCTGCTTTTACACTTCAGTCTGGTCTCAGCAGCTATAATGTCTTATAAGACAGCTGACCCGCCGGCTCAGACAGCCCACTCAGCAGCACAAACAGTCAGAACTAAGACAGTAATCGGTTAATGGAGAAAAAATCAATGTGGACGCGTTAAAAAGCTTTAGGAGAAAAGACTTTAAGAAAGCATATTTCCCCCTCTCGGAGTTTGACTGCAGTTTGCTTCAGGGGCTGTTTTATCTTTCACTCCTGAAGTGATCAGCAGCGTCTCTGCAGAATGACCTCCCTGTTTTTGTCTTTCGCCCCACAGCGTCCGACCTCTCTCTGTATTCTCGATGCCCGCCTCCAACAGCAGAACGTCATCTGTTTATTTATTGTCGCAAACTTCGACTGATCTCCAGAAGATCTCTTCAAGAAGAGAAGGGATACAAAAAAGAAAAAGGACAAGCGAATCCAACCAAAGGCCAGCAGCATCCGCCGGCGTTGCAGTTGCTGTCTCACTTCTGACCGGCGTCTGAAGGCCGTGTGTGCAGAAAAAAGGAGAAGTACAATGAGGGGTGGTGAACTTTTCTCTACGTGTTTTTGAGTGGCAGAACGTTCCCCCTCCCATGAATACCAAGGGCAGCCTGCTTCCATTATTCATAACCCAGCTGTTCTTAGGTGCCCATATTTACACTTATATTGCAGAAGCAGCAAGTGGCTTTCCCTTTTTAATATCGTGGCTGCCAGCCCTCTTCGACTTCTGCTGCTTCTGAAGGACCAGACACAGTCGCTCTGGGGCAAAAAGTGCTCACTGATGGGTGGCAGGCGAGCACATTTATAAACAAGGCCTGGTAATATTATATTTGCTTTTTGAATTATTGAGCAGAGTTTTATGATGCTTTTTAAACTATGAGAATTTGATTATAATTTGATTATGAGCCGGCTTTAGTTCCTGAGGATGTGTACTTGATTAGGTTATTCATATGGCTGGGACTGCAGCTCTGCGTCTTGCTTAGGGATGTCTGAGGAGGAATAATGAACAGCAGGATCTACCAGGGTGAAAATCTCAATCCAGTTTACAACTGCAGTGATCAACAGTCATTACGTGGCCACCAGCCAGCAGCCCCACAGAATGAATAACACATGAATCCCCGTTGATGAAACATTGGAGGGTAGTTACCAGTACCCAGCTGTCTCGTTGAGATAGTATTCATCGCCAAGTGGAGCAGATACGGTCAGAATACAAGTCGAGCAGGTGGTAAGTAAGCCTCGTGACTCCGCAGGGCCGACTGCAAACAGGTTTGAAAATGACCTGGTCCGACCGCCACAGGCAGATTGTTTAAGCGTCTCTGTTTCCCCAATAATCCCTCACAAGGACAGAGACAGTGTGCTGGTGTCTCTTACACAGACCGAGCCAGCCGATCACAGATATGACTCAGATCTGTTGTCAGAAGACGTCCCTCATCGTCCCTGATGGCTGAAAAAATCCATGTCTAGCTCCCGCAGTTTGAGTCGGTTTATCCTCTACACCGGACAGCCGGACGGTCACTCAGGGATATTTGCCCCAATCCTGTCTGACCCCTCTGGGATTGAAGATGAGAAGACGGCAGAGAGCGGGGACAGGATGGAGTTACTGAACGAGACACATATCTTATTTATCACATGTGGTCAGACTGCACGGGAGGTTGGAGCTTAGCCGGAAATAGCTGTTTGTTGGTGTTGTTTTTTTATCTTTTTCCACCAGGGACACCTTCAGCTGACAGCATCTGAGACACTGTAAACACATTTTGATGTGAATTATACACCTATAATACACAGGAGGATGTCTCCACAGCCTGGGAGCCTTGTTACAGTAGCTCTGTACGTTAGTTTAAAATAATATGGCTGCACAAAATGAAATGTGACGGGCTGAATAACTCTGTAAAATACAGAAACTACTTCTGGTGATAAGACAACAGAAAATCAAATAAATGAACAGATTATTCAGAGATCATTTTGTGTAGTTTATAGGTTTTTTTTTTTTTGTTGAATCCCACTGAAAGCAACCTTGGTTATTAAAGTCTTTTATTAATTTATTAAAACCTTCATTGTCTAAGATTATTATTGTCTGATTTGATCATTTATCATGTATCAGAGGAGGTTATTCAACCCATTAAAATAGGTTTAACTTTCAAGTTTAAAAGTGGGCAGGATTACAGATATAAGCTGCATTTTTACACACTTTAGAGATTAATCATCAACCATTAATATTAATCACCCTTGAACCTCAAATTAAATTATTGTTATTGAGATAATGAATAGTGAACAAGTTGTCATAAGATCAGAATCAGGACAGGGTGAGCAGGACTCCCTGCCAACTACCAGGTTAGCAGCCAAAGGTGTAAAATAGTGGACAAAAAGGACTGATTTTAAGATAATGATTGATGTAAGAAAGCAACTAAAAATAAATAAATCACAAATCAACAAATCCAATCAAATTTTAACTGAACATTTCAAGTTATGATGAAGTTAAGACATGTTGTTATACGCATTAAAAGGAACATTTCAAAGTGATATCTTAGAATTTTCATACATTTTTTTTTTGTACAAGTAAAATTGCACCTTGCCAGTGTTTCCATTATGACTAGAATTGTGCACAACTTGAGTAAAATAATACATGTCCGTCCCGACGCTGCACCGATGATGATGCTATTTGTTTTTTCATTCACTGCTCAAACTGACCATGCCTACTTAAAACAGGCACAAACAAAACATCGAATGTAAATCATCATCTCGCCTACTCTCCCAATCACACACACACACCTCCGCCCTCCCTCCTGCTGCACCAAGCGGCAACCTCCGGTCTGAGAACATGAGACGATGTGGACATGCTAAAACCTGCTGTTTCTCAAGTGTCCACTTGAGGCTGGCTCCAGAAGTACCACAAGTCACAAACACACCAAGCCAAAAAAAAAGCTGTTTTCAAATCAGAAATTAACCTATTTACAGCCTGGTTTATAAAACGTCTCCTGTATGTATTGCTCATTTTACTATCATTTTACTTAGATCTACACGCTGTACAGGAGGTAAATTCTTTTCTAACTCGGCGGTTCAGAGGAAATTAAGATGGCGGGCTCGCCCAATCAGAGGCACAGCTCCGCTCATGTGACTGATGAGCGCCCTATAGCTGTACCCTGAGCCCTTGCCACTACCAACAGCAGAGCTATTACAATATAAACACCAGAGTCTGTATGTGACAGTGGCCACGTACCAGGGACTTCTGGGAGAGGATTGTCGCAGAGGAGGTGAAGGAGGTGCATTGTTTTTCCCATCCAATGATATGATTTTGTAAAAAAATAAAAAATAAAATAAAAAGGTGTTTCCATTGCACTTTTGTGATGAATTTCAATTTCAAAACTTCTAAAAAAAAAAAAAAAACTAATGAGAGTGTAAAAGCTTTTTATTGAAACTTGAGAGGTTTCTCGAATACGCGTTTCCATATTTTTTTTTATTGTGGTATTTAGGTTTTTTGCAATTCTAAGTATAATGGAAAATTAGCCATTGTCTTCATTCAGCTCTACTTTTTTTCAGAGCTCTGCTGTTGGCCCATCAATAATTATCATTTTAACCATTGCCAGTATCACTACCCGTTATAGTTTCAGTTATTTTAAAATGTCTGGATTGCAGAACAGGACTTCTGGACTGGACTACTGGTGATTGTAGGTGTCCAGTAGTTCCTCAGGCTGCTCACACATGTGCCAACATTAAGAGTCCATCTCTTTTTAGTGACTCTCAAGGCTCAGCTTGAGATAAGACCTAATGTTTACCATTTTAAAATTCTGATGGACTAACTTTTTGGTTACTGTCTCAACAGACAGAGGGAATTTGCCAGACATCTTCCTGCAGAATGAATTGATATGCTGTGTGATCAGGTTGTCTCCTACGTCCATGATGAGAGTTAGTCCCATTGTTGTTGTACTTGAACCAATCAGAGTTAAGTATTCAACACAGCTGGACAATAATGACCTTTTTTGCCACAGTGTTTAACAATTACTTACAGTAATTTCTTATGAGCTACTTAATAAAGTCATTAGCTGCAGGCTTGTTTTTAAAGAGACTCTTATTCAAATCCAGGTCCATTATACAGCTTTTAAATTAAAGCACAATCTAATAGTAATCCTCTGAACAGATGTGTTAAGAATGCAATGTAATTTTCTTTTTAAGGGATATACTGCAGCTCCAGTGTGGGACTGTGAGGAGAAGATGGCTGTGCATCAGCGTGTCTGAACAGGTAGAAACGAGACGCTGACACATCACAGATAAATAGGTCATGGCTGTTCAGGAAGGGATGGAGGTGCAGACACAGATGTAGAGGTGAGGATAGGACAGGTGCAGTGCATCATTTGCACGGCTGCAGCTTAAGTTTTGTTGTTGTAATTGTTGTCATCAGTGTTGTTGAGTCACAGGAGAGCAGCGGTGGAGGTGATGATGTCACGGAGGCTGCCCGGCATGTAGGGCAGCAGCTGCCTCATTTCGGAACCGTTCCACATTTTTGCGCGTCGTGGTGAAGGAGATGTCATCTGAGCAGAAAAGCTATCTGACAGCTGAGAGTGAAATGAGGTGAGAAATCAAAGTCACATTCTATTTGGGAACGTCTCCGTGGTGCCTATCTGCAGGCTGAGATCACCAACAGCCTCCCTGATTCCCCCGCCTCCCTCCCTCCACTCCTCTCGCTCCCTGTGGTTCCTCTCCGGATGGGCCCCAGCCCTCTGAAATCAAATGTTATTACCGAGAGCAGAGAAGCACACATAAACAAACCACATACACTTATACATATTGGTGCTTACACCTAGAGGTTCACTGCAATATGTACCAATTTCCCCGTTTCCCCTGACACAATTTTTCTAGTTGGAAAATATTTGAAAATCGATGACATCTTTCTTTAAAAGGCTCTAAACAGTTAGAGATTTCCTCTCCTCAGACAACATTAAATATATAGTAAAGAACATTTTGAACTGATCTGTGTCTAAATTTAGCTGGCATGAATACTTAAGGAAGCCTTGTTTTAGAGCTTGTTTACTTTTAAGATGACGTCCCCTCAGAGAAACTCACATGTAAACACTTTACAGCTTCACCTCAGCACTAATAGGGGAGTAACCCGTTAAAGAGAGGAAGAAACTAGCACGATGGATAGCTCCCTTCACAGTCTGTCTATTAGTTTTCATTAGGCGTCGCTGGAAAACCCAGAGATTTATAGCGCACATTTGCTTTAAATTCAGCCCTGCAGGGTTTCACCTGATTGCTGCATGGGACAGACAATGATCAGCTCCCATCCGTCTCAACACTTGGCTTCCATTTTCATAAATTCTGCCTGTCTGCGGGAGAACAGGAGCCTGTCACAGTCTGCAATGTCACCGGGAAGACATCCACCGCGGCTGGACTTCTAGTTGCTCCAATCCCCATCTTATTCTGCAGGGGTTTAGCGCGGATCAGAGCTGACAGATCCACACCTCGAGTTGTTCCCGTCTGAAGGCATGTCAGTCACCACCGTTAAGGGAAACTTCCCCATGAAACAAAAAAAACCCACTTCTTTTCCTCCCTGTTCTTTGAGTAGATATTATACAGGAACTGTTCTAGCATGATTTCTGTGAGCCATTGATTTGCTGTATGACCCAGCAGGCGGCTGGTCAATCAACGGTGTTTGTCGCACAGAAAGAAGGGTCATTTTCTCAGAATGAAAATAATCAAGCCACTCACCGCATTCAGCAGAACATATTACTCCATCCTCCATCGACACGGCCTGCCTATTATTCATCAGATGAAAAGTGAGATGAAACACGGTGAGAAACTTTTGAATCATTACGTGAGATTCCTCTTCTTTGAAGTGCGCGGTTAGAACATTTTTGTCGCACTTGTTTTGTGACTTTGAGTGATCACTCCCTGATCGTTATTCCAAACTTCTCTCAGAGAGGGTGTGATCGCTGCCATTATGCAAAGCAATGTCATACAGAGCGTCCAATGATTCATCTGAACTGGCAGGGTGATATAGGATTTCCTCCCTGCAGCGGGATCAATAGTGTCTTCCTCAGCCAGGGAAAGTCTGAGATTTCATTAACCCATTTAGAAAGACTCGGCCATCCTTTGTGAGTTATTATGAAAGGGTAAGAAGGCCAAACGCATCCCTTAGCCCTGACGACGTCCTCTGGGTTTTGGCATTTTTCCCTCATTGGCTGTTAGTGTACAGAATAGAAATGATGATGATGATTTATATGCATTTTAGTCAATGGCAGATAAATCCCTGTGTTTAACCAATCAATAATTCTGTGATTCATCACTTGTATTTCACTATTCCTGTCAGAGCCGCTGTCTTCCTTGAAACAATACTTTGTATTCACCACGCCAAGCATGAATAAATGTTTGGCTAAGAAATTCTGAACATCCTATTTGGTTGGCAGCCATGTTTCTCCAGGACTCTCCCAATGTTTTATTCATTTCCTCTGTCCGGGCGGCCAAACTTAAAAGCAGCAGACCTGATGTATTTGATCCCTCTGATGTTTTGATGAGATCATTCTCAATCCAAAGCTTGTTTTCCACCTCTCTCTGTCTCCTGGTTCTTTCAGCACTGATGACTGAGCTCCATCTGTTTCCACAACATTAGGCTACGACACATTAGCATAGGAGGAGACTATCCGCTTGGGCCCGGCAGGCTGGTGTGGATGTGAGAGGAGGCAGACAGCGGCCATCATCATGTGCGTCTGAATGAGTCTGTCTGAGTCATTCCACAAAACGAGTTGCTTCTTACTGCCTGTTCTCGGGGTGAACGCCTCTCCTTCTCTGTCTGATTGTTACTCCTGTGGAGCTGAACCGCCTGCTGTTACAGGGCCTGAGGGACAGCCTGCCTCCTTCCCCCTGCAGAAAAAAAAAAACAGAAGAGGAGAAGAAGAGGAGCGAAAATCAATTCCTCATTAAACAAATTTGTAAAGGCTGCATCAAAAGGTGTTCAACATTTGCTTTGGCACAGCTGTCAGTTTGATGCGACCTTGAGGATACGATGCGGCGCTAGACAAATAGCGTTCATGCCAGTTGAGGAAGAAGGTGTTGCTTTTGTCTTACTCTTGATTGATAGTTGGGTCATTGCTCCCTTCACTCTCTAACAGGAAGAAACAATGGGCCCGGTAGAGCACAAATCAGAATGCAAATCAATATGGGGGTGTGTATTTGTGAGTGTAAATCTGTGTGGCTGTCAGGGTATTAATTTTGAATATATGTGAGTGTAAAAAAAACTAAAAGCAAGAGTTTTCCCACAGGGTGGCCGGAAATGATCTCCCTCTAGCTGCCACAACCTGTTTAAGGCTGTCAAACAATTTCACTTTGTGATCGTGAATTGTTGTTGAGTAATTGCCCTCCAATGCAATGAGCCAATCACAGTGTGTATAGCCATTTCCATACACTCAAACTTTCTCTGCCACTAAGTCCATTGAAATACATTGCAGAAAGTAAGTTTTTGAGGAGTTTTATGAGGTTTTTATGAGATTTTTAGTTTATAAATGGTCAAACAGTGTTTATGGGGTACATACAACTCTGACACAAAGTATCCTGAGAGGTTGGGTGGAGGGTGGAAAGTATTTTTCACCCCTTCTTGTGTGGCAGACAACATCAACTCAACATGAATAAAATTAACAGGAATGTCTCTGTCTGTTCTGTAGTAAGTCAGCATCTTATCTGAGGCAATATGTTGTCACTTTGCTGGAAAGAAATATAAAGTTATCTTTAACATCCCTAACGTTAGCTAACATTAGGCTAACGTTAGCGCCTAGCTGTGTTGTTGATCATGTCACTTTGTTCATTGGGAGTTCATTGGCTTATTTTGATCTAGTTTTTGTTCTTTGGTGATCATACATCTCTGTTAGCTGTTGTCCAAAGGGCTCTAGTCTAACTAAGCTAGCCTCTGGAGCTTAGCTTCATTAGCTTATCTGTAATAGCTGAGATAACAAAGGTTGAAAAACGTTGAGCTGAATGATTCAATGTAAATACTGCAGCACCAAACTAACAGAGAAACACTTTTGACAAAGGTGGTAAAAAGAACGGTGTATTTTTCTCATGACCAATGCTGATCCTCTATCTCAGTGGTCCCCAAACTATGGCCTGGGGCCGAATACGGCCCGCCTCCACATTTTGCCCGACCCCTGAACAATACCAGAGGCGCATAATGATTTTTTTATTTTATTTTATTATCGTTTTCTTAGCCTGCTTGCTTTCTGGTTTTCACTGTGAAGTTAATGAAAGAGAGCTGCAAACAGTGGTCTCTACAAGAAAGTTAATATTTCATGGTCTCTTTTTCTGTGAAAAACCTGAAAAGGGTTATTTAGTTATTATTGATTTCATAAATAGTGTTATATATTTCATTAATAGTGTTATTATTTATTTTCTGATTTTTTTTCCTGTCAAGATCCCAGAAAGGGTTTTTAATATTTGGTTTACATATATTAATATGTGTGGCTTTGTGGGAAACAATAAATATTTACGTTTGGACACCTCTGGGATCGTCACTTTTTTTTTTTTTTTTTTTTTTACAAACTGACCCTTGCCCTCCATCAGAGAGGGAAAAGTTGTTTGGCCCTGACAGGAAAAGTTTGGGGACCCCTGCTCTATTTAGTTGTTGGAGATGGTGATGGCAACTAGATATGGTTTATCACGTTTGCACTAGGACCTAAAAATTTTGGCTGGTAACTGAAGCTTCTTATAGACCTTCTCAACAATGAAATGATGAATTTATCCATCCAATGTGTAGTTTAGCCCCTTCTGGTGACTTCTAGATGATAAGTGATCTGTCTGTCTCATCAATGGCCCCTTTGCAAAATGTCTCCTACTGTGACACCTGCCATGGCGACTGTCACTGAATGATTATTGTTTGAGTGAGTGCATGGGGGCATGGCTTAGTCATAGATCAATTGTTTTTCATGACATTTCTAACCCCATATTTAAAAATGCAGTGAATTTGCATTTTTAAAGAAATATTCAAGTTTAAGTTGTTTGTGTGTTGTTGAGACATTTTTTAGAGATTTTTTCATTCATAAATCATGCATAAAGACCACTGTCTGGTTATCTAAGGAAGCTTTTTCAATGAGTAAAATTCTGGTTCTGTTCCACATGTTTGTTTGGCTTGTTGGCCTGTTCAGTGTTTACCATCCAATTATCTATTAGTCAGCTGTGGCATGAGAGTTGGGAGCATCGTTGGTTTTCCCAAGAGAGATTTCATCAGACCAAAGTGATGAGAGGACCAGTTATTTCGAGTTACCTGGTGTGTGTTTCTTTAGACCCCAAATCTCTCAGGGGAATGAACAGCAGGGTGGTTTCGGTCCACAAACTCTCATAGTTTCTCAGCTTTGATCAGGAAACCACTGTTGTCAGCCACCGCTACAAATATACTCATCCTGTAAGAAGCACAAGGACTAACTCGTCTGCTAATGAGTTACTTAATGGCACAGACTGGAACTTTGATTCCTTGGTTTATACTAACTGTTAGCTCTAGCTAGCTCTCCACTTTCATCCAAATATCTTTACCTCTAGTTCCAGAAAACGACACATCAGCAGACAAAAACGTTACTTTTAGTTTTATAATCTGTGACATCAAGGTGGCTGAGTCCAGTGCCAGGGTTAGTGCTAAGAAAAAAAATCCTGATATGCCCCTTATCCCAAGAGCACATAAGAAAGATGAAGTTGGGGGGAAAAGACACAGAAAGGTTAAAGAAGAGTCTCTGAAGTTGTGTCACAGACCAGAGGAGGGAATGTCATCTTCTCCTCATTCTCACACAGCGGAGGAGGGGAATTACCCATCCTTATGTGCTCATACATCTTTTCTTTTACAGATGACCCCCCCACCCATTCAGGATTGACACCCACAATTTATACTCATTTCACTTTTCTCTACAGGCTGCACAAGGGCTCCTTGTCAAGGTGTACCTGCCATGGCTATCAATAGAGAGAATTGTCATGGGCTAGCTAATGCAGCCCACTCCCACTGAGGTAATCCTTCAGAGGCGTCCTGCGGCCGGGGAGAAATGTCAGAGCGCTGCTGCGAGGATCAGTCTCTCCTCGCATACGGAGATGGAGATATATCTTATTTAAGCCTGATTTAATTTTGGCTGCTTGGCACTGCTGAGGGAAGTGTTGTGTGTAGAACAGAGGGTGGGAGCAGGGGATGCAAAAAAAAAAAGTCTGTCTTTATTTACAGGAACTGGCTTCAGTACAACACGGGCCAGATGCACAGCAAACTGAACTGGCAGATGTGGTGGTCACAGATATTTCACGGTGCAGATTACCACCTGTACGCTCATATGAATATTTACTGAATGCTGGAGTGACTGCTTGTACATTCGTCTCAAAATTGTATACAGGAAATGCTTGCAGTGTTTGGAAGTGAAGCATTGATAATTCATTACACTCAGTGGGGGATTGGCTCAAAACTTATGAATAAAACTTTGTGAAATTTCTAGTTTCATCAGGTTTTCACCTGTGGTTTTCGTTCCCTGCAGTGAAGAGAGTCTCCCCGGGATCTGATGCTGGTTCAGGTTAGAGTTATGTCCTTACAGCACAGGACAACGAAATTCCTGGTGGGAAAAATTCCACTGAGAAACAGAAACTTAATGGAAAAACAGGAGCTTAGTCATTAGATTTATATTAGGTATTTGGATCTAACCATAGACTGTAAAGAAAATGGACACCATCTTGCTCAAAGTGAGGTCGCCATCACTGCCCCCCCCCCCCCTGGTGACTGGCTGCAGCTTAGGTAAAAAAAAATCCGTCTTTCCAGTCATTCTAGATGGGCTGTGGTCAAACTTTAAAAAATTAATACACCTCGTAGAAATATTTCTCACATCCAATTCCACTCTATAAAAAGTCTATGGTTCTAACTCATTCCGGCTCTTTTGAACCTGTGGGCCAGCATTAACAGGCCTGTAGATCATGCTTCTATGGCCATAAAATCCTTCTCTTAGCTGAAACTTTGTGCCATGTTTCAATATCTTTATATGGTACCAAAGTTGTGAGCTGGTGTCATTTTTGACAACTCTCCTTCCAGATGAATTGGAGGAAGAAAGAAAAGCTGCAAACAAAAAGAGTTCCTGCTGTTTGTTGTGGATAAATCAAATGCATTTAAGTCTTAAAAGAAGACAGTATAAACAGGATTATGTCATTTATATTTACTTGAACTTCAAGGTTGTTACTCAGCCAGCAGGGGTTGACTGATTAGCCAGTCAAAGCTGTAGGCTGAAGTAACACCCTTTGCACCCTTTTTGTTGAGCTGTATTCTGAAGTAAATGGGGAGATATAACCACCCCTGCTGAAGAGAAGACACCTAAAGTCCCTGTGAGGACTTCTCTAAGTTAAAACAGTATATATATGCCTGATTGTAATCAAAAATTTAAAATGAGATTACATGTGCCAGTATAGATTTTTTCTAAATGCTATTTCCAGTATCTGACCAGACTGGTCTGTTGCTCATGGAAGTCTCAACAACAACACCACGCTGGCCGACAAAGTTTTTCAGAGAAGAGACATCTGTGTTTTTAAAGGTAGACACTAGACTTGAGCCGTCAAAAAGAAAAAGGACAGAAGAGCAGAAGAAAGCTAAACAGGGGAGTGATAGAGCATGAGCTAAAGGCTAAATCATGGGTTACACTAATAGTGATAATGTTCATTCAAACCTACATGCAGCAGTTATTCTGCAGTGGTCTGTTCAAAATTGAGAGTCTATCAATAAAATGAAGAGTGAGGTTACATTTGCTTTACTTGGTGAGGTCATAACTAGATGAGCATTGGTAGGACATAACCAGAATTCTCTAATGTTACGTACACTTCTCTGTTAGTAGCCCTTAATATAGCCTGGTACTTAACTTACTTAACTTACTTAACTTAACTTAAAAATAAAGTTTGCCTGTTGTTTCAAACATTGGCACTATGTAATCACAAAGAAATACATTACCTTGTCTTGAACAAAGAAACGTAGTGTTAAAAAGAAGATCTGCTCTCTATTCATCTGCTTCAACACAGACTCAAGCCTTGGTAAGAGTTCCATCCTCACAACACTGGGTTCAAGTGTTCATGGAAAATGATGTGTTAACACAGAAAAACACTAGCCTTTCCAGATAGTCCTCAGAGCAAAAAAAAAATAATGAAAAAGAGTTGAAATCTCTGTCTGATATCTGGCAAGTCTTGTGATTTATTTAAAAAACAAGGTAACACATGGAAATAATGTTGATGTGTGTCATTGATAAGACATTTCTATCAACGCTTCACAAATATCCAGAAAACAGAAAGCAATCCAGCTGCTGTAAGCTAGGTGTGTCCTCAAGCAAGTCAACTGTTGGCACAGCTCCTGCTGCTAAGCTAACATTCAGAGAGGATGTGATAGCCGCCGCACCAGCTCCAGACAAGCTTATTTACAACTCTCCTGCTGCTGAAGCTAACATCACAGCAACAGCACGTCTCGGGAAACCAAAGTGTAAGTTGAATGTCTGTTGGCAACTATTATGAGGATTACTCTGAGCTTCTTATTTGTTTCCTGTTCACAGAGCTAGAACTGCTTTCAAACAGGACTTCTTCTCACAGAAGCATGGTACAATGAGCATAAAGGCCAACGGTGTCATCTGTTAATTAGAGCTAGCATGAAATAATACCAGAATCTGACGCCTCACAGACTTCTTGGACAGCCTGTCAGAACAATTCTTTGAGACTAGAAAAGTGCTATAAAAGAAAGAGCCTACTTACATCACTACAAGCTTTATTATTTTTCCTTTGTGTGTATGACAGTCGCTCAAAAAAAAAACAAAACTATGACACAAACATGGCTGAGAGATCCAGTGTAGTGACTGTATGAACTGAAGTGAAGCCTCAGAAAACAGACAGAGACACCTTCGTGTCATCCAGGGCTGCAAAGCCTCTGATTTACCATGGTCTGCTAAGTGAAGCATTGTAATAAGAGGGCCAATGGGGATTGACTCACTTTAGGAACATGCACCAAGTTGCCACTGAGGGAACTGAAGTTTGTGAAACCTCCAAGTTGTCTTAATTCCTTTTTCATTGGCTAAAGGTTGCTCATGTGACTTTTGAAGTGTTCTGTACACAGTGGTGTTTTTTTTTTTTCTTATTTCGGATTGACAAATATATTGCTCTCCTTGGTCTAAAGGCTTTTATGTGTCCCTAATTTCAAATAAAATAAATGTTGTTGGGCTGCAGGATGGTGAAGTGGTTAGCGTTGTTGCGTTACAGCAAGTAGGTCACCAGTTTAAATCTCGTTTTGAGCAAGGTGAGCCTTTCTGTGTGGAGTCTGCGTGTTCTAGCCATGCAGTCCAGCGTGTACCCCACCTCTCACCTGAAGACAGCCGAGCATCAGCCACCCACAACCCCAATCAAGACACGTTGGAGAAGATCAATGAATCATGAATTAATACTTAAAAAAAACTATGCCAAATAATAAAGAGTTCTGTTAAATTTAACTCCAATTTTAGACTATTTACTGGCCTGGATGCTCACATGGGCTGAGAAATGACATGAAAGCCATCATCATTATTTCAGTTAGTTCATGAAATGTAAGAGACAGTGCTTGAAAGGTCCCATATTATGCAAAAATCACTTTATTAAGTCTTTTAGTGAAATTTGTGAGTTTTTGGCTTTCTTCCCAGCCCACAAAATGTGATATTTAATGACAAAACCTGTACTAAGTAGTGCCTGTGAATGTAAAATCCTGACCTAAAACAAGCTGTTTGGATTTCAGGGATTTGCCGACATCAGCGATTCCCTATTTTGACCAATCAGGAGCAAGTCTGACCTGATTGGTCCACCGGAGCAGATACCCCCGAACCTCCTCCCCGGCCACTCCCCTCCCCGCTGCTGGAGAGATTTCTCTCCAGCAGCGGGGAAGAGAATGCTGAAGTTGAAGGGCCATCACTGCTCTGCTTTTAGCTGTAAACAGCCACATAGTACCATGCTCAAGCTTCCCATCTCAGAAGAGGACAAGACTAAGTGGCTAGAGTTCATTTATCAAGGAAATGTGCCAGCTACACTCAGTAAAACTGTGCATGTGTGTGCTAGTCACTTCACAGCCGACTGCTTTCAAACTTAGGACAGTACAACAGAGGGCTAGAGAATAGACTGGTCCTGAATCCAGGCGCATTACCAACCATGCGCCAACAAACCTTGGACCCTGGAAATGTGATCATTTTAAATGCTGTGTGCTGTGGAGCAGATGTAAGAGCTTTTCTTCAGTGTCCCCCTGTTTCTGTGTTAGCTTCAGGATGCTAACTTTAGCTGCGGTTAGCCTGTTGTTTTAGCCTGTAATGTTACGGTACACGAGCTTCGCTGTTTTCTAGACATTGTGCACTCGGAGCTTGTGGCGCCACTCTCAGTGACGCTGAAGAGCGGGGCAGTATCGGCGGTGGCTCATTTACATATGAAGGTCACGCCCACTAAATCAGAGCGTTCTGAACAGAGGAGCTATGAGAGCCTGGAAACAATGCTGTTGTGCTTGATTTATTGGCTTTTTGGACCAAAACATGTTACTACCATTTCATGACAACATCAATGATCCATATTAAACTGCAGAAAAGGAGCAGAATATGGGACATTTAAGCTGAAACTATTTGCATTAAACCACAGAATCTAATATAACTCTTTAAAAATAACATGTTGTTGGCTCCAGACTTAGATATTTACTTTTGCAGATATTTTGCCTTCACTGATAATAAGTTTTAGTTTGGTTTCACACACAGATATACCCAAAAAGTGAAAAATAGATTATAAAGTATTTGCCCTGAACAAAGTTTCCAAATCTCTGAAATGGAGACTCTTTGCTTCTGAATACACATCACTGCACACCTTGGCTGTCATTAAATATGTATAACTAATATAGAAAATACCTCTCTACCCGGGGTATGCACGGCTGCAGATATTTCATGAGTTTGGAGTAGCATGGGGAGGTGTTTCTGAAGTTTTCCAGCTCACTACTCTCTAATCCATACTGACAGAGGGAGCTCTGCAGGAAGGCAGTATGACAGAGGCTCAGCTTCCAAGAGTCTGTTCTCTGCTGGGAGAGCAAGGTTCCTCCTTTGTACGTGGGATGTATTTATGCCTCAATAAAGAATACAATCATTTCTTACTGAATGAATAAATCAATAAGAATGAATTCCATCAGCAGAGGGAACGCGCTCCAAAATGATGCAAAGGTCCTTGTGACTCAGTTTGATTATCTCCATCCATTTCTTTTTTTATGCTTTGGGAAATGTTGTGTTAATGCTCAGAGGCCACTAAGAGCTTGATCCATCTACGTTTCCCATCTTCTTAATGAACGTGCAAAGTCATTCACCCTCTGAATTGACCTCTCTGTCTGGCAGATGGCTTTGTAGCCTCACATCGGAGTCTGCAGGGAGAAGTTATGATGCTTTGATGCAAACAACGCTCACAATCAGCCTTTTAATAGCTTTTCTTCTCCCACTGAGTGAGCCATTGTAACAATTCTGTGTAATAACTACTGATACAGTAGAGTGGGCAGGAGGAGATGAAGAAATTTTCAGCAAAACAAAGAGACCCAGCCGGCTGATGCAGTCATCCACAGGAGTGAGGATGGGTCAATAACAGACGGAGGGATGAATCGTTGGCCCTGCAAGTGGATCTGAGATGAGGATGAGAGTTCTCAGCCAGGAAAGCATATTCTAGTCCATCTCAAGTGAAAAATACTATTTGTTTCACACCCAGAGTATTGTTCTTTGTCGATGAAAAGCATCCAGCTGGCATGCATGTTCCTCCTCTTGGAAAGGTTTACAGTTTAGAGTGAGCAGAGCCTTGACTTAACGGATAATCCTATTATTCTATTACATCTCCATCTCTGCAGACTCGCACTGTTTGTGTTCGTGAGTGTGTGATATAGGTGCAGTGCAGCAAACAGATCAATCAACACATACGGATGTGGTCACGCAGAAAGAAATGCAACAACCAGGGGGAAGACATGCACTCGACAATCTCCCCCCCCCCCTTTTTTTTCCTGTCTCACCTCTTGCCTCTTGCACACACGCTGAGATACTTGCAGTATTTTCAGACCTGTTGTCTAGGAGACCATTCCTTGTTTAGATGCGTTGTCAGGGAGACCAAGATGGAGGGGGGGGGCTGTTTGGTGAAATTTTTAGAAAATCCATCTGCTTTGTTGGAACAAGGAAAAAGTAATGCTGAAGCCTGGTTGGATGAATGCTTCCAATAAAACAGATCTTCCTAAGGGAATGAGGGGGTATTGATTTTGCTTTTTTGTTATTAATACAAAAATGGAACCTGGTTGCTGTAAATAAGCCCAGGGTTTTCTTTTTATTGCAGGCCAGCTGAACTTTTTACCTATTGAGCTAAAAACCGTGTAAAACAGAAACTGGCCATACAAGCATCTGCAGTATAATTAGCACCTCGCTGGCCACCCCTCTGTCTAATTCTGAATAACAGGATGTCCAAATGCTTATAATCACCTATGATTACTGGTGAAAGGTTAAGCTGATTCAATCCCTCAGCCCAATTTGCTGCAAAATCCAGGAAAATGCTCCAAAGACCGAGGGATTTGCGGGGCTGCTCGTTAGGGATGCTGAGTGATCAGATTGTTGCTTTGGGAGAATAATAGCATGTTCTGCATAAGGAGTCACAGCATCATTTCATTGTAGTCCCAGTACCCAGGAGAACGACAGCAGCTGGACATCTAAGGTAGCAGACACGCTACATATTGTGCAAGCGATTAAAAAAACTCAGTGTGGCCTAAATATCTTCCCACAGCCTCCCTTTTCACACATCCCCTGGTTCTGTCACATCCTCCCAGTTCTACTCGGCTGCATCCCCTCCCTTCCATCTCTCACCACATATCTCCCTATTTCACATTGTACATTCAGAAATGTATGATGCAGTCATTCAATAATCACATCCTCCTGTTGCCCACATGCTGATAAACCTCGCAAACACAATTTCCCATCTCCCCCCGACAATCACTAGTTTTCACAGAGGATGAATCATTTATTCAGCGGGAGGATTGGCTCTGAGGTGCCCTGGCTGCAGAGTTCAGACGAGCTGCACTGTTGGGATGTGGGCCCTGACAGGTTCTCTGGTTTCTCCCCGTGCTGATCTGTGGCGCAATCAGGACTGACAGCAGCAATCAGAAGTGGGACTACCTCCACACCGAGGACTTTGGTCTGAACCCCAGTGCTGTGCCACAAACTCTTCATCACAGCAGCAATAATCGCTCTGGAAGTCTTCAAGGAGCATCAGTAACTTCTGCTGTAACTTCTGCTTCTTGCCTGATACCTGGATGTCTTGATGGTTAAGCGCAACTTCCATGTTAATTCTACTTTATGTCCTGAATAAGCAAATAAACTGTAAAATCTGTGACACTAGACAAACCTGCTTAAGATTGACTGTTGTGTGTTTCCACTGCAAAGTCCACAATGTGCAGTTCCAGTGTAACTGCTCAGGTCTATTTACTTTCTGTTTTTCATTATGTGGAGTTTGATGCCCTGTCATCTACTTGTAAAGTAAGTGAGCTCAGCCTATGGGGACTTTGGTAGAATTGGCAGAACCACTGCACACAACCATCCACCTCTACAGGTCACATGCTGTTGTCTTTTCGCACACCTTTCTTGAAGGTCTCATAATATGCTCCTTTTCTGCAGTTTAATATGGATCATTGATGTCTTCATGAAATGGTAGTAACATGTTTTGTTCCAAAAAGCCAGTAAATCAAGCACAGCAACATTGTTTCCAGGCTCTTATAGCCCCTCTGTTCAGATCGCTCTGATTTAGTGGGCGTGACCTTCATATGTAAATGACACAAGCTCTGAGTGCACAATGTCTAGAAAACAGCGAAGCTTGTTAACCGTATCATTACAGGCTGAAACAACATGCTTACCGCCGCTAAAGTTAGCATCCTGAAGCTAACACAGAGACAGGAGGGACACTGAGGAAAAGCTCTTACATCTGCTCCACAGCACACAGCATTTAAAATACTCACATTTCCAGGGTCCGAGGTTTGTTGGCGGATGGTTGGTAATGTGCCTGGATTCAGGACCAGTCTATTCACTAGCCCTCTGTTGTACTGTCCTAAGTTGGAAAAGCAGTCGGCCGTGAAGTGACTAGCACACACATGCACAGTTTTACTGAGTGTAGCTGGCACATTTCCTTGATAAATGAACTCTAGCCACTTAGTCTTGTCTTCTTCCGAGGAAGCTTGTGCATGGAACTATGTGGCTGTTTACAGCCAAAAACAAAGCAGTGATGGCTCTTCAACTTTGGAGATTTCTCTCCAGCAGCGGGGGAGAGGAGTGGGCGGGGAGGGGGTTTGGGGGTATCTGCTCTGGTGGACCAATCAGGTCAGACTTGCTCCTGATTGGTCAAAAAAGGGAATCGCTGACGTCTGCAAATCCCCAAAATTCAAACAGCTCGTTTTAGGTCAGGATTTTACATGCACAAGTACCACTAAGTACAGGTTTTGTCATTAAATATCACATTTTGTGGGCTGGGAGGAAAGCCAAAGACCCACAAATTTCTCTCAAAGACTTAATAAAGTGATTTTTGCATAATATGAGACCTTTAAAGGTATTTACCTGCTTTGCTTTGCATGCAGTCATAAGTACTTCCATGTAGCTATTTATCTTTTCATGCTTTGTGCATTGTAGCAACTTGCTTCTTGGAGCACTGAAATACCATAACAAACAAAAAGACCAACTCCCTGACTTTACCAACTCGATAACATTTCCAAGAAACTCATCGTACGCTAACACGGCTTCACAAAGAGGTTTTGAGGCTACACACAGAGATGAGTTGTTGCTGTCATCTGAACGCTGCTGACCATGAGAGACTTCAGTCCAATTAAATGTCAGGGTATTGACACTGGTCCACTCTGAATGGGACATTTCTCCTTGATGGTCCCTCCACTCAGGGCTCTCCACAGCCAAGAGCAACTCTTACATCTAATTTTCAGTTCAATGGCATAAAAATACTGTCAGGTTAGGATAGACGTTATAACTTAATGAAATATTCATTCACAACCAAAGGAAAGAGAGAAATATCAGGATCCATTAGAGTCAACCTTTAATGATTAATTAAAGCTCCCGTGAGGAGGTTTGAGTTATAAAACACACTGAAATTGACTTCAACACTGATTCCTTTATACACTGTGCGATCTGTATTTAGTTACCATCATGATGTTAAACTCTGAGTTGGAGTGACACCAGATGATAAAGGTGGGGCCATGTGGCTGTTAGTGAGGAGGCTCACAGCCCGCCAGTTTCCAAAATGGCCCAGCCAACAATTTGTTTCAAAACTTAGTTTCAGAAACAGACAGGTGACATCATAGAGACAACATCCAATTATTTTACTCTCTATGAGAGGACTCGGCAACCAGCAGACCACTGTGCAGGTCAAGACCCAGAAGCCATCCTATACAGACTTAAATGTATGAATAAACTACAAGGGGATTTGATAAAACACTTTTATTTCCATGAGCACAGCTTTTAAAGTGTTTACGGTATAGGTGGAGCAGCCCTGGAAAGGCACGGACCAATTGCATCCAAGCTATGCCATTCCACGTGGCGCTTCTCAGCCAATGAAGTCTCTGCAAACAGAGTTTACACATTGCTGCTCTGCATGCAGACAAAAGTGCAGAAGCTAGAAAAAGACAAAGAAACAAAAGAAAGACAGAGAAAATTTTAAAAAGCACTACAGAGAGAAGATGAAGAGACAAGAGAGCCGGAGTCAGGGAGAAAATAACTTCCACATATGGTGCATACTCAAAACAAACAAACAAAAAAGTGGACCGGCTCATTCATGATCATCTCCCGTCTGGGAGTACAAAACCACCTTGTCTGATGCACGGACACCGTGCACAGTTCTGAAAAACTATTTTATTATTTTCTCTTTTTTCAAATACAGCACTTTTAAATTTAATGAGATAATAACATTTAACCTATCTACAGAAAAAAAAGTTTCTGTTTACAGACTCCTGACTTTCTGTTAGGAAACAATAAATGTTATGTAACAATATGTATATATAGGTCCTCTACAACTTTATTAGACCACCTGTCATAATAACAAGAAATTCTGCCAGCATTATTAGGTGCTTAATTTGAACTCTGTCTTTCTCAGAGAGCTCCTGACTGACCTACAGGAGTAAGGAGTTTCAAACTGAATTCTTGTTTTCCTCCCAAGCCATACAGTGCTGGCCAAAAGTATTGGCACCCCTGCAATTCTGTCAGATAATGCTCAATTTCTCCCAGAAAATGATTGCAATTACAAATGGTTTGGTATTAATATCTTCATTTATTTTGCTTGCAATGAAAAAGCACAAAAGAGAATGAAAAAAAAGTCAAATCAATTATCATTTTACACAAAACTCCAAAAATGGGCCGGACAAAAGTATTGGCACCCTCAGCCTTATACTTGGTAGTACAACCTTTAGACAAAATAACTGCAAACAACCGCTTCCGGTAACCATCAGTGAGTTTCTTACAATGCTCTGCTGGAATTTTACACCATTCTACTTTGGCAAACTGCTCCAGGTCCCTGAGATTTGAAGGGTGCCTTCTCCAAACTGCTATTTTGAGATCTCTCCACAGGTGTTCTATGGGATTCAGGTCTGGACTCATTGCTGGCCACTTTAGAAGTCTCCAGTGCTTTCTCTCAAACCATTGTCTTGTGCTATTTGAAGTGTGTTTTGGGTCATTGTCCTGCTGGAAGACCCATGACTGAGGGAGACCCAGCTTTCTCACACTGGGCCCTACATTACGCTGCAAAATTTGTTGGTATTCTTCAGACTTCATAATGCCATGCACACAGTCAAGCAGTCCAGTGCCAGAGGCAGCAAAGCAACCCCAAAAAATCAGGAAACCTCCGCCATGTTTGACTGTGGGGACCGTGTTCTTTTCTTTGAAGGCCTCGTTTTTTTCCTGTAAACTCTTTGTTGATTCCTTTTCCCCAAAAGCTCTACTTTTGTCTCATCTGACCAGAGAACATTCTTCCAAAATGTTTTTGGCTTTCTCGGGTAAGTTTTGGCAAACTCCAGCTTGGCTTTTTTATGTCTCTGGGTCAGAAGTGGGGTCTTCCTGGGTATCCTTTCATAGAGTCCCTTTTCATTCAGACGCCGACGTATAGTACGGGTTGACACTGTTGTACCCTCGGACTGCAGGACAGCTTGAACATGTTTGGATGTTAGTCGAGGTTCTTTATCCACCATCCGCACAATCTTTCGTTGAAATCTCTCTTCAATTTGTCTTTTCCGTCCACATCTAGGGAGATTAGCCACAGTGCCATGGGCTTTAAATTTATTGATGACGCTGCGCACGGTAGACACAGGAACATTCAGGTCTTTGGAGATGGACTTGTAGCCTTGAGATTGCCCATGCTTCCTCACAATTTTGCTTCTCAAGTCCTCAGACAGTTCTTTGGTCTTCTTCCTTTTCTCCATGCTCAGTGTGGTACACACAAGGACACAGTACAGAGGTTGAGTCAACTTTAATCCATTTTAACTGGCTGCAAGTGTGATTTAGTTATTGCCACCACCTGTTATGTGCCACAGGTAAGTATCAGGTGCTGTTAATTACACAAATTAGAGATGCATCACATGATTTTTCAAAGGGTGCCAATACTTTTGTCCACCCCCTTTTTTATGTTTTGTGTGGAATTATATCCAATTTGGCTTTTTGACAATTCTTTTTGTGGTTTTCCATTAAAGACAAAATAAATGAAGATATTAATACCAAACCATTTGTAATTGCGATCACTTTTTGGGAGAAATTGATCATTATCTGACAGAATTGCAGGGGTGCCAATACTTTTGGCCAGCACTGTGTATATATATATATATATATATATATATATATATATATATATATATATATATATATATATATATATATATATATATGTGTGTGTGTGTGTGTGTGTGTGTGTGTGTGTGTGTGTGTGTGTGTGTGTGTTTGTGTGTGTGTGTGTGTGTTTGTGTGTGTAAATGTAAATGTATATAAAATGTATATGTATATTATTATCAAAATTATTTTAAAAAATATTTTAAAAAATTGTTTATTAAAAACTTTGCTCTACTTATATGACATTATTTCCTATACTGATTCTTGTACCCGGTAAGCTCTGTAATAATTTAGTTTATGTTCACATTGGATACTTTTAACACAAATCAGTCATATTCTACCCCTGATCATTTCTCTCTCCTGTTTGCTTCTGAACTTTTTGCAATCTTTATCTGGAGCATATTTCATCCATTCTTTCATTGAAAATTGATGTTGATTGATTATCTGATGTATGAAAAATGTAAAAATTGTTGGAAAATTTGCTTAGTTTGCTCAAGAAATTCTCAGGTATCATCTTTGTCTACAGGGGGTGCCAAAAACTCCTCACAGGAGCTTGGATGAATGAGAGTAGTCTAATAAGCCTATTCAGGACTTGATATATTTAAAATGTATGACACAAAATTAAACAACATCAGATCTGTCTATCATTGTTCAATTGTTGTTGTTTTTTTCATTATTATTTGAGCTGAACAAAATGACACCTGACCCTCCTGTAAGTGAAGAGAGAAAGAGGGGGAAGAAGAGATAAATATTAAAAAGTTCCACGGAAGAAAAAAGTGAAGACAGACGCTCATTCAAGCTGTAGTTTAATGGTCCTCATAGTCAAACACACAACATTCAAGTTGATTTTGTGTGAATTATTCAAAAAGACAGCAAGAGATAAAAATGTACAAACCACCGTTAAACATCTTTGCTCTTTTTTCTTCTTTTTTTGTCTTTTCTCTCTGCATCAGGCACTCCTGTGGAATGTGTTAAGAGCACAGGCTGAGGTGCCATCACATGCCGTGATGCTCCAGGCAGCCTGGGACACATCAGCTTCCCTCTGGTTGCATCCGAGTGAGAAAGTCCTGTCAACACGCCCAGCACAAGGGGCTCGTCTTCTGGAGCAGAGGGGAAACAGAGGAGAAAGGTGGAGGATGGAGGATGACATGAAAGGGAAGGAGGCGAGGCAGGAGACAGGAGGAGGTAGGAAGCAGGAGAAAGTCGAGGTCATTGAGGGATCTGACAGCGGAGGGCAATGCCAAGCCTCATTTACAATTCACTCCCTGAGAAGCAGCTGTTACATCTTTTATTGGAGGAACAAAAGAATGGCATGCTTTTTTCATGTGAGGGCAATTTTCCTTAAGAGGAGCATCTGAACAGACATGAGGGAAACAGGAGTGTGAGAGGAAAAAACAAAATTCTTCTTTCAGAAACACAAAGACGAGCCAGCATGCAGCTCATTACTCAGCTTGATGCTTGTTGTGTGCAGGTCAGGTGCTCATCCTGTCATTTTCAGGTCAAAAGCCACCTCAGATGGATCACCAGGAGAGCTGTCTCTCTTTTCACTTCCAGACAGATCGATTCAGGAGATCTTTTTTATTTGTGCAGCCACTCTGTTCCTGTGAAAAATGCACCTTTCACACACTTGTTCAGCTTGAGTTTCATTTAATTAAAACAAGAAATGGCTCAAGCATAAAGTCTAATTACTGCAACAGTATATCTAAGATTCACACAGGAAAGAGACACATCATACATTAAAGTATAGCAGAGAAGGCATTTCTCTGAGTGTCTAAAGATGAAAATGGAAATTGCACTTGCAGCCTCCCACATTTTGGTCAGCAGCCGTGATTCAAAAACTCATTATGATTTCCTTGCTCGGCGCTTTAATACACTGTGGGGGTAAAAACAGGACAGTGTAGTGCTGTTTAGAGAGCCGGTGGGGGAATTCATGTCCTTAGAAGTTAGACAGCTGCAAAGAGAATCAAGTTTCAAGAGACAAATTGAGCAAAAAAAAGAGCAAATGAAAAGGTTTGGTTATCTCGCAATGAGCTGAAATAAAAGACTGTGCTGATGTCAGATGAAATACACTCCCTAAATCTAAAAGCTCAGACTGACACTGGACAGTGTGGTGGCCTACTTCTTTGACTGGATGAAGGCCAGCAGCTGAATGCGGTCGCTCAGACGATGTTCTTCTGTGAATGAGCCATTTATTAGATGCTTTTTAATCTTGTTGCTGTGTCTTGGCAGGACACTGAGCTTGGCTCAGATCTCATGGTTAACAGTGAACGTTTCATCCCCTCACCAAAGATCACTTCTCTGATTATATACACTGAAAACACTCACCACATATGTTTTAATGTCTTAAAAACCGTACTCAGGGAATGAATGAGAATCACTTTCAGAGTGCTCTCTAGGTATGGCATCATGAGGAGCAGCAGGACAACAAATGATGTTTTTTGACTGAAATTTGTGATCTTTTGGGTCATAAATCCTTAATGGTCAAGCAAGTTTGCCTCTCCAGGGCTTTACAGCTTCTGTTTTTGTACTCTCAAACACAAGCTTCCTGCTTTTTAAATGCCTTTTCACTCCCATGGGTGTAATGTTATAACTATAGACTGTAAAAAAAAAAAAAATCAACATTTTTCTCGGCACCAAGTGAGGTTGCCATGAAAACTGCTCCCCCTGGTGGCTGGCTGTAGTATAGGTCAAAAAATCAGATTCTCGAGTCATTCCAGATGGGCTGTGGTCAATCTTTAAAAAATGAATACACATCGAAGAAATGTTTCTCACGTCCGATTGTTGTGGTGATCTGAAGAAACCATTTGGTTGCCTTGTACTCAAGTCCTCCTTTTCCTGGAGAATTTCGTTTTCATTAGTTATATGAGGTTACAAACAAGGTTTTACGTCACGTTTAACGATGATTGACAGCTGCCGTTCTTACATATTTTTTCGGGGACTGTAAAGTATATCGGGAGGGAGAGTCAAGAAATTATAAGACTCATTCATTCATTCATTCATTCATTTTCTATACTGCTTATCCTGTTCAGGGTCCAGGTGGCCGGAGCCTATCCCAGCTGTCATTGGGCGAGAGGGGGGGGTACACCCTGGACTGATCGCCAGTCAATCGCAAGGCTGACACATGTTGAAATAATAACATGTTGAAAATACATATTTCCTAAACTTGGTGCTTTTTAATTAGGAATTCTTTGAGGAACTATATACTTTCAACCAGAGGTGCTGGTTAATATTTGTGCTGGTGGGTGCTCAAAACTTATATGACTGCTCCTTTAACAAAGCAGCCAAAATGGATTATTGAGCACACTTTGTTATTTAAATGAACCACAAGCACACAGGCTAGCACGCAGACATGTTATAAATGCACAATCACGTAATCTCACAAATTTTACGCACAACACCATTTTTTTTTCTTCTTATCAGTGACATATAAAAAATCTAAAATATGACTTCAAAAAGATAGAAAGGTGAACTAGTCACAATAAGAACAGGGCTGTTGACAGTTCTGGAAGTTAATACCACAAATCAAGACATGCCAATCTGCCAGTTATCAGCATATGAGACTTTTTAAAAAAAATTCTGATCAATCAATTCTGCTCTTTACTGCTCACCGTGGAGCTTTAAGGAGACAGATACGTTTACAAAACAAAGTTAACAACAACACACGCTAGCGATGAAATGACTGCTCAATTGTCATGATTGGAGCACGTTGGTGCTTGGCACTAAGAAGGTAATTCAGACCCACATTCTGCATGTAGCTATGGCTCCTTAGTAGAAAGGTCTATGTGCTGAATTGGCCTTCCTGCTGTCCCTACCTGTCATTCAGAATAGGACAGTATTTTTCTCCCTATACTCGTAAATCTCGTCTGGGTTTACAGTGTTGTTAAATGCAGAAGCAGTTCAACACACTGGTAAACATTCCCCTCTCCCATTTCATTGCAGGGCAACAATTACAAAATGGAGTTTAATTGAACGTATGAGTGAAAAAACAGCCGACTTAAATCGGCGTGCTTCAGTATCAGGGTGTTTTGAGGACTCTAGCTGTACGCCAGGATGTCTGTGGCCTGTGCTGCATTGATTTTGACCACTGTTTTTAAACGGTCTCCCATAAGTTCCCCAATTTCAGGTAAGTACGACTCTAAAAAGCTGAAGTACCACTTCACTGCCACTTTTGCAGTCGTTACCGCACTCAGGGAGCAATACATTGAATTCAAACAAGCAATAAGTGTTTCATAACTTTCTCTGCAACAATAACAAGCCTAGCCGTACCTACAGCTTGTCTGGTGAAATATAGCACAATCCCACACACACACACACACACACATAGACACACATATGGAGACACATTTAATGAGATGTTTTCCTGTTGGCTCGCTCTTTGCTGAATGGCAAAGCCCGTGGACGTCCGCTGGTTCAAAGGCAGCGCTGGTTAGCCTTCCTCATTTGCTGCTCACAGTAGGATGGGCGAGATCAATCAGAAGTAATCTGAGAAATGTCAACCTTTCATTTTGTTTTGCCCCAACAAAGGCTGAGCTGAGGGGAGAGGTATCATCACTTTTAATTATGAAGCCCATTAAGTTTTGATCTGTGTGAAAGCACTGTCAATAGAAAGGTGTTATTATCAGCCACCCATAGCCTGTGTTTTTTTTCCCTCTGGCATTAATTTCTTAGAATCTGCCATCAAATATCATAACACCCTCTGAATAACAACCACACTTATTCTCACACAGCAGGGTTGTTGCAGCACATATGGCAGATAAATAAACAAATATTAAAAGATATTCTGCAGACAGTTTGGACCGTTGTCATTGTTTGTGTTGGTGATGATTATGAATTGATAGCTTCTTGTCAGGCTGTGTGATTACACCAGACTGTTGGAAGGAACATTTACAGAAAGCATATTCTGGATGTGTTTCATCCACTGTTACTCCAACAGTAGATCACAATTTAGTGGTAAGTATCATAGGTATTATACAGTTTTCCTTCCTCCTTGTGCTGAAGGATGAAATATGTCTCTGAAAATGTAACAGAAAGAAATTATTCAAGGAAAATGGAAATCAAGTGTTAATGTGATAATATTTCTCCCCCTCTCATAACGTAAAGACACCGTGATACATCATCAGCATGTGCGCAGCACCTTGAATCTTCTGCCGGGTCAGAAAAACAGAGAGCAGAGTGATGAGTTTCTTTGTTTGTGAGGCACATGAGAAGGATTTACATTTGTCACCAAGCACCATAACAGGATTATGCTTCATGATTAGATTTTACTCAAGTGGTGTCAACTCTTCCATGAATATGAAGGGAAATAAAGTGGATTAGCACATTCGGACTGTGGAGAGGCTGTGAGCTGGCACAGAGGTACAGAGGCCACCCAATTACCAGTGTTGTCAGTTTGATCCCTGCCACTCAGAGCTGGGTGTTCTCCAGCCGCCAGCTTGTTACTGAAGGTTAGCTGGAGTCACATCTGTTGCTTCAGTAAAGTCAACGTGTCACCACTGGTAAAAGGTCCTTGAGCAAGGCACCACACTGCTGGTGCCCTCTGAAGCAAGCTAAATGTTGCCTGGTAACTCTGAGTGCAACTCAGGGAAGAAAGCAGAATGTGAACTGAAATGACTTATGAGGGAAAAAGAAAAAGAAAAAAAAAACGTGCCTGGCTAAATTTCTTTCATATAAAGAACCATAACGAGGCAATCTGCCTGTTACTTAGCTACTGAGATAGATTGAATAAAGTATGACAACATAATTTGTTTTGTGTGACAAACAGCTCATGCTGTGATTCAATAAAAAGACGAGAAGAGAGGGAAACAAAAAACAGAAAACACAAATACAGCTAACAGCCATTTGGGATGAAGAGGACTCAACAGAAACCAAAACACCAGAGCTCAGCAGGAGGACAGACCTGGCTCCTCTCCACATCACCCAGGCTTCAACACAGTCCTGCCACCTTCAGGGGCTCACTGATGACTTTGCTGTAGCTGGTTGAGGGAGAGGAGGTAGAGTTCAGGGCTGTGATGGACATATTTGTCACGTGGTGTTGGCAGGGCCATCTCCAGCTCAAGGAGACAAAGACAAAGGAGCTGATTGTGAATAAGAGAGGAGCCAAAGCATCAGTGATCCCTGTTTCCATCCAGAGAGTCAGTGTGGACATTGTGAAGAACTACAAGTACCTGGTGGTGCATTTGGATGATAAACTGGACTGGGCAAAGAACTCTGAAGCTGTGCACAAGAAGGGGCTGAGAGCTGCCTTAACATCTGCAAGATGATGCTGAGGATGTCCCATGAGTCTCTGGTGCCCAGTGCTATCCTTTGTGTCATCGTGTGCTATGGGAGCAGATGGAGGGTAGGGGGACGCCAACAGACTGAACTAACTCATCCACAGGGCTGATGATGTGGTGAGGGTTCAGCTCAGTGGTGTTAGGAAGCAGGATTCTGTCCAAGTTGTGTGCCATCTTGGACAGTGTCTCCTACCCACTCCATCACATGCTGATGAAGCGCAGGAGCTCATTCAGTGATGAACCCCAGAGCGCATCAGGAAGTAATTCCAGCCTGTGGCCATGAAACCCTACAACACCTCTCTGAGTGTGTATCACTCAGTGTGACCCTGGACTATCTCACCATCTGCAGCTGTGGACCATTGATACCTATTGACTATTATTTACCTCAACACTGAAATCTAAACAAGACAACTATTTGTCTGGACAATAAAACTCACTTCATCATACTGTTCAAGTTATTCAAACTATTTTTTCATTTATATCAAAATAACATTTCACCCAATTTCTCAGCATTTGTATTTTATTAAAAAGACACATTTTTACTGATTTATTCTCATTTTGAACTTGTTGTTGTTTTTTTCCTGTTTTTGTTTAGGCTATGTTTTGTTGAGTTTGAACTTTTGATGTAATTGTCACATTTTACATTGCTTTGTTATACCCCAAATTTTATACCTTTAAAGCTTAAAAATGCACACTCATATTTTGTAGCCACTGTGACTGCCAAGGTCAGTAAAGACATAAAGCATTTATGAGTGATTGATGTCTTCGTACACAGCATGCTTTCTTCCAAGTATTGGACTAAAAGGAGATTTCAGTGCTTTAAAATAGTTATCACATTAACTTAGTCATCCTTATGGATAAGAAGCTTTTCTGTGATACTTTGGACCAGTTCCAGGCAGGGCAGGTAAAGACCAGAAATGAAATATGAGGGAGGCAAAACTAAAGCTCTTCTTTGATTAAGTCATGGGTAGTTTTGAGCTATTCAACTCTCCAAATCGCAAAGGCTTTCTCTCCATAGGTTAGGATGCAACTGACTCTTATAAAGGAAGACAGCTAGGTGTGCATGAGTGTAACAGAAGATGTTGTGCCTGTGCTTAATTTTACCTTTGGGAGCATGTAGATGGAGAAGCAAATGGGTCCCAGAATGGAGCCTTGTGGAACCCCACAAGCCAGATCTCTTCAGGGAAGAGGATATTTTTTAACAACACCAATTTAAAGCTTGAGGACAGCAGGGAAACAGGAATTAACTTTAAGTCAAGAAATAACTTGAGGCTGCTATGGTGTCCCTACATGTTATTTGCACCTTGACTGCGCAAGTCCTGGAAAAAGCAAGATGCAGTATTATACATATGAACAGAAGGGGCAGTGTAGAGGAAGAGGCGACCCAGCAGAAGGGCAATAGTTATGATGACACACTGAAAGATCTGCAATAGTAAACATGCTGTGTAAACAAACAACTTTATGGCAACTTTCAAAATAGCGTGGGACGTTAATCCAACTTTGGAAGTTGATTTTAAAACCTTCAAAATGAAAGAGAAACGGATATGGGACTATTGCATCTCAGTATGGAGAAAATGCCTGGAAAACTGGGTGGCGGTTGGTATCACCTTTGTGTTGTGTCCACTCCTCATCAGTTGGCATACAAATTGCCACTCGCCCAGCCACTGACACCTGTTGCATACAGCCTGAGCTCCCTGATGTGCCTTCTAGAAGTATTGTTCACAAAGAGTGCATAGTTAAGACGCAACCATACAGATGTCAAATGTATGGCCGTTAAAATGTATTCAAAGGTGCTAATAGTTATGGATATTTGTTAGTAAAAATATTAATGAACCCAGTTTAATTTATATATTACTGCTGTATAATGAATTCTACTACAGTACTGTAATTACTCAAGACGTAGCTATAGAGGGATTATTTGTTAATCAACAACACCGTATGCACGCGCAACTTGGTAGAAGCACTGCAGAGAATAATGGTTTGTCAACTGTTGTGGAGGAGCTAACCACCAAAAAATGCATTTTTAAAGTCAATATCATCACTTATACGGATGGTAAACCTCTCCCAGGTTTGTGAAATAGCAGTGAGTGGATAGAAGAAATCAGCAAGTAAACATATTAAGTTGACAGACGTTTTTAGCTGAGAAACCCAGAGAGGTTACCTCTGGTGTATGGTATCGTTTCTAAAACTGACCACAGAACAACCGTACATTTTTATGCTGATAACAGCTTGAATTTAGAGTTTAAAAAACGCTTCTGCAATCAAGATGCGTGCACAGCTTTATGACGACATGGACTGATAATCCCTCTACAACATTTGTCCATCAGTAGCTATATTGCAGCATTTTTATTCACACTGTAGTATTTAATATTACTGTGCTTGAGCACAATTCACTTTTCCACTTTGGTATGCTTTGGAGTGGTGGGCTTTAGCATGGTTCACTTTATGCACAAGCACAAGCACGCAGACATGAGGTATGACCGCTGTGACCACTCCTCTGGACAGTTGTTTTAAACAATAGGGTGGGGTGTTAATGGGCTGTGTCAGACTAAAACAATTTACCATAAGCCAAAAAGTTCCTAAAGTTGTAGCAGTGTTCACCGTATCTCAGTGGGCTGCCTCTAATGAGATCCCACTTTATGTAAACTGACGCTTCACAATGGCAAGCCTTGCATATGCCTTGAGTCTTGTTCATATTAGAGTAGTGGGGGGGGGGGGGGGGGGGGGGTCTTGCTTGACTATGGCACAGTTGGAAAGGTCAGTGTGATGGGGCCCTAAGATTAGAATCTAGATCATAATGGCTCATAGTGTTGATCTATGTTATGGTTGTCCACACACTTCCTATATTAAATTTTAAGAGCATAATTTCTTCCTTTGTGTATTGCTAACTGCTAATTTAAACCTGAAAATTAAATCTTTATAATCAAATTGAATTATTCAGATTTACTTTTCTCTTGAGTCACAGTTTCAGATGCAGCAGCAACACTTTGTTGACGGGTAGATGCACTCTGTGGCTATTCAAAATAGCTAGTTGCCTTTAATGAAAAGCATGTTAAATCATTAGCTCAAATAAACATTTCAAACTCTACTGAGGTTATAAATGACAGCAACTCGTCTCATCTGAGTTTGTGCAGCCTCGTACGGCAGCGATGGAGCAGTGCTGATTGTAAAAGCCCAGTGCTGCTTCTAACTGCTGCGTCTCTCTACAAAGCTGTAAAGATAAAACACTCTAACAGCACATATGGCAAAGCTTAGCTTTTGTTCAAATGTTGTTGTTTAAGGTCTCAGTCACACCTGACTGCTCAGATTCATCCCAGATGAGCAAATACAACATCTGGAGTTTGACAAAAAAGGGAAAGCTCAGAGGAAAAAGCGAAAAGCAGAACAAACTCTCCTGTAGACGTGTCAGAGAGACACGTCTGAGGTCATAACAAGGTAAAGGCTGCTCTGTTTGAGGTATTGTACACATGGCAACACATCACTGTCACTGTCTGATGAGATTACTTCTGTTGCTCCGGTATTAAAGTGATGATAAGCACTCAGAACAAAAGTGAAATCCTTTAGACAAATCACTTCCAGACAGACAGGATATTATAGTGCAGGACTACTCAGACAGTATTATGCAAAGGTAGAGGGCTGGGATGACACTCAATTATTCTTTCAGTCTGAGTGAACTATTGAGAAACACAAATGTTGTTTATGGTTCAAAGCACAAGCAAATAGAAAAAGAGACAGCGCTCTTTTTGTCTTTCAAGTGCTCTGCTGCTGGAATGTTTTTCAAATGATGTCCTGAAAAGGTTACCTGTTCATTGTGCTGTGAACAGACACTCAACACAGTACAGAACATATCTTATCATCTTATCCATCACATCTATTTGTAGATAATGACGTATTTCCAAAATACTGTGTGATGCTGCTGTAGCTGCAGTTATAAAAAGCAATTACTTAATTTGTGTTAAGATAAAGGATCTCCTTATTATAAAATGGCTCACCTTGGTTCTTCTGTAAAAAGGAAAAAAATTAAGAATTTTGGAAACAGTAAGCTTTTAAAAGATTTTTATCTTGTTAAATTGGAAAGCACTTTATGGGCCAATCCCAATTCTACTTGTTAGCCCTCGTTTTAGCCCTCGGCCTTTGGTTTTGGGTCTAGTGAAGTGGTGTTCCAATTATCTGTAAGGTGAAGGAGAAGGGCTGCATAGCCTTCGAAACAAAGACAAAAAAAGGGCCTCACTTTAAACCAAAGGGTATAAAATGTTTTCCATGATATCCTTTTTTTTAATAAGATATCCAATCCTTTGCTATCCTGTGTAAATACAGTATTAGCCATGTTTTAAGTTGTTGGTTGTATTTTAAAATGTTCTTCATAACAATCTCCCTAATGCTGCAATAGTGACAGTTAATGATAATTCCACTGATCAAGGAAGCAAAGTCACAGCAAACATACTTTAATGTACTGCATTTCACAGCTGATCAGACAACTAAGCTGGACTCAGGAGCTGTATTAGCTATATTGGCTAGGATAAGCAAATGTTACGGAATTCAGAAGCTAAATATAGCTTTTGAATACTGTAACGTTCGCTCAACATTCACTTGACGTTCACTCTTTATAGCCTAGCTGTCTCAAGAAGAATCTGTTTTAGAACCAGATAAAAAACTTGCCAGGAAGTATGAAGACTTCAAGCTCTGACGGAAAACTTCTGGTTTGTGTGTACGCTGGTGCCCACAGAGAACAACATGGTGCATTCTGATTCTTTGCTGTTTTTGCCAAGTATACACAGTACACCTGGAAATAATTCATGGTACCTCACTTTTCTACATTTCATTTTGTTACAGCTTCAATCCCAATTTTTTTTTTCCTCAAAATTTGACACAAAGCACTCAAGAATGCCATTTTTTTTTTTTTTACTTTTTTTATTTCGAATTTAATGAAAATAATCACATGTACATAAGTACATCACAGCCTTTGCCATGAAGCTCAAAATTGAGCTCAGGTGCATCCTATTTCTACTGATCATCCCTGAGATGTTCCTACAGCTTAATTGGAGTACACTTGTGTTAAAATCAGTTGATTGGACATGATATTAAAAGTCACACACCTGTCTTTATAAGGTCCCATAGGTGACAACGTATGACTGAACACAAACTGAGCATAAAGTCACAAGACGTGTCTGTAGACCAAGATTGTCTTTATCTGGAGAGGGATACAAAAAGATTTCTGCTGCTTTAAAGGTCCCAGTGAGCTCAGTGGACGCCATCATCTGTAGATGGAAGAAGTTCAGAACCACCAGAACTCTTCCTCATCACCTGGCTAATACCATCCCTACAGTGAAGCATGGTGGTGGCAGCGCCATGCTGTGGGGATGTTTTTCAGCAGCAGGATCAGGGAGAGTCAGGATTGAGGGACAGGTGAAGGCAGCACTGTACAGAAGCATCCTGGATGAAAACCTGCTTCAGAGCGCTTTGGACCTCAGACTGGGGCAAGGATTCAACCATCAGCAGGACATTAACCCTATAACCCTAACCCTGTAACTGCTGCAAAAACAAAGTATCAAGCAAAGGTTTTGAATACTAATGTACATGTGATGTTTAAAAAAAAAAAAATGTTGTTTTTATGGGATATTGGGTGTAGAACTTCAAGGGAAAAAAATGAATTTATTCCATTTTAGAATGGAAAAAAAAATCCAGAAGATTTCCAACAGTCAAAAACAATTACTCACTGTGAAAATATAAAAAGGAGAGTTTTTTTTCACAGCATGATAATCTGACACCGACCCTGCAGCCATGGTTACAGGCTATATACAGGCTCTAGAATAGAAATCAGTGCAAGCTTATGCTGATGATCTCATTTGCTTTTGCAGCACATAAAAAGACGTCAGTATTAATTTTAGTCTGTTTCATAACCAGCCAGAAACTTCTCACAGGAGCTTTAACGGAAAAAAAAAAATCTTCCACTTTAATTAAGCAGGCTGCATCAGTCCCCTTAAACTGGCATAACAAGGGGAGCTGTAGCCCAGGAGGAGAGTGGTTCATGCTTGAGTTGCTAATTTGGGGGTTCGATCCCCTGGCTCCTGCGGTCTACATGTTGAAGTTTTCTTTGGCAGGACTCTAAATCCTAAATCTCTTCAAAAAGCAGAAGCTGAAGACTTAAATGGCAGCTTGTATGGCAGTCTATGCCACCAGTGTATGAGAGTATGTTTGACGGAGGGGGGATGTGGCATTAATGTGAAGTCAGAAGTCGGTAAAATCACTCTGTACAAGTTCCACTTTAACACCCAAACAGTTCTTAAATCCATACTAAACTGTGCTTTCTTCAAACCTCTGGGTACCTGTTCATACAAAATGTCATGAAAGAAGACTAAAAATAGGGCCACTTACAGCCATGAGAGAGTTAATGACAGTGACTAGCAGCTTTACTAACACTGGGGGGTTGTGATGATGTTCATTTCAGTGAGGTAGTCCATATGGAGACCCTGAAGAAAGAGCTTGCTGTTGGATGGTGCATCAAGTGTTTATGGTTGCCTGTCACTTAAATGCCACGTTGACTCGTTTTATTTATATCTTGATCATTTCATGTGTGTATCTGTGTGTGTGAGAGAGAGAGAGAGAGAGAAAGAGAGACAGAGGGCTACCATGATGACAGCCAATTAATTCAGCTCTTGGGGACTCGGTGAGGAGAAACAGTGACTCGCAGGCTGCATTAGTCATGCAGTATGGCAGCACTGGCATCAGGGAGCTCTCATACACTTTAAAGGTGACTCTGTGAGTGTGTGTGTGTGTGTGTGTGTGTGTGTGTGTGTGCGTGCCCACATTTGTTGTCTGCTTCTTCTGCTATCCTGTCATCCCTCCCTCACCCATGGGGGCCCAGCATGAAACAGCCTCATGACTTAAGGATACCATCGGCGGTGTGGAGTGCAGCCTGAGAAGCTGAGTGTCAAACTTCCAACACAGCGTTTAACAAGCACAACAGTGCAGAGCGCTAACAGCTCGTTCAAAGACTATCGCACACTTTACCCCCTGCAAGCGCACACACAAACAACTTTATTATGGTTGATGTAATGCTCTGTCCGAGGGGATGTGGGGGACATTTTTTTTTTGTAAGAAAGCAGCAGTGAAGTGATAAGTGATCACCGTGAAGTGGGTCACCGGGTTGTTTACAAGTAATTAAAGGCTCTACTTACTGTATGCTCTCTGCAATTGAATGTGACCGCTGCTGAACTACACAGAATAGCAATGAAGTTCATGGAAAAAGAAACGACTCAAGCTTGAGTGTGTTAATGCCAAAGACACACATTACTCTGCTCATTGAATACATTTGTACTCATTATCCGTCAGTGCTGACCATGAACAGCCTGCCTGAAAGCATGATGTGTTCTATTTATATGCTACAACCAATCACTGGTTATAACATCCAGCTCTTTCTGCAAACTCAGGTGTGTCTGCTTCATCTCTAGAAGTCAGGAGTGAGGCCTTAGCTGCTCGTCTGTGTCATCCCTATACACATACAGCACGTCCATGGATAACCTCCTGTGCAATATAAGTGAGTCATCCATTTGTTTGTGCTTATGCTAATTTTAGCCTATAGGCAGACATGAGTGCATATACGAATTTTCTTATGCACTAGTCAATAATAAAGCTCTGAAGGGATGGGGGGGGTGTCATATTTTTAGGTGGGATGATTCCACTATGTGACTTGAGCTGTTTTTATGTCATGTAACATTTACACCTCATTTAGGCCTTCACCATCACTACTGTTTCCAACATTTGCAATGGCTAAAAGGACATCATTAAATGCCATTTCAGTGAAAACATCCTGACTTTAAGTAGTTTGAGTTCTTGAAATGTCAACAAGTTAATGTTGATGTTGAGACTGTGTGTTGAAAATAATTCCACGTGTAGAGAACAAAAACTAAGCATGAATTTTCAAGTTGATTCCCAGGTTAAATACTTTATCTGGACAGATCAAAATCATATAATGAGGGTGATGAACTTTCTGACACCATGTAGGACCCCATCAAGCAAGCAGTCTGTCGGTCAGTTAATCTATATGTATATAGTGCCATATCACAACATATTTTATCTCAATCATCAACAATGTTTAAGTATTAACAATGTCCTGACCACCAAGACACCAAGACAGGATAAGGGATCTTATCTATTCTCAATAAGGAGAGCATTTAGCAAGTTAAAATAGCAAGGACAACACCCCCCTCCTAACAGGCAGAAACCTTGGGCAGAACCAGACTTCCGTTGGGCAGCCATCCACCTCAACTGTGTCAGGTGAGAGAGAAACAGAAAGAGATGCAGAAAAACGAAGAAAGGGAGTTTGAAAAGCAGCAGGCCGTCTACAGCAAATGATCCAAACATAGCTACGAAATAAGAAAGCATAGGGACCCCATGAAAGATCTATGCTCACTCACATTAAAAAAAGATTAATGAAGAGTTACAGTTAGTTACAGACATCGAGAGAGGTGGCTCCGTTTGTCAATCCCTGCCCCCCAGCAGTTGAAACCTACAGTGGCAAAATAGTAAATAAAACATTTTTGTTAGCCTCTAAATCAGAAAGTTCAAAAAATATTAAACATAATATAACATACCATATTATAATAGTTGATCTCCAAAAAACATCAAAGAACTGATCAGTGCATCTCAAAGCCCTGAGAATGAGGATGAGGATTTTAACATAAATATCCCTAAAATAATAATAATAATGATAAATTTAAAAAAACAACAACACATAAATACCCATGCATAAGACCTGCTTACCTTGCCTTATGTCATCATTAATAAAAACATTTAGCTTAATCCTGACTCAATATGTAAGGAGGCTGGTAAGAATCCATTGCCATGAAAGCATTACTGATCATAATGGATGGTCCATCTTATATAAGCTATAGCAATCATCATTTTCAAATATATAAAAACAACCTTTCAATTTTCATTTTCATTTTGTGTGTGTGTGTATGTGTGTTTTTCAGCTTGTCCGTGTCCCCAGACTGTATTTAAATTGTTGTATAGTGATGCATAGTGAGTAGGTGGCAGTGCCAGAATTCCAAGATGGTGAGCAAGACCCTGAATGAATATATCAATTGACATACTGTAACTTTCCACCTGAAATATATTTCATTTAAAGAAATTATGGACAATATTCTCTCTAATAGAGTGCAGATAACCATGTGGTTAAGATCGTGATCCATGAGGTTTGCCCTTGCACAGGTGGCCCAGGTTCGAATCCAGCCTCTGGCCTCACTCCCTGCTCCTGCCCTGTTTTCTGCTTTATCCACTGTCCTCTCTGCTATCTAATTAAAGGCAAAAAAGCCAAGAAAAATAATTCAAAAAAATATCTTACATAAGCATTATTGTTTTTTTGTTTGTTTTTTCAGATTGGTTACTCAGAGCTTTTGCCTCAGGATGACTTTACATCCAAGTCTGTTGTTGTTCTACTGGGAAGAGATGTAATATTAAACACCACAAAGTTCAACAGCCGCGTGAGTACAAACTGAAGACTGGTGTGTTTACTGCATTGATGTTTGTTTTAATGAAAGATTTAGACTTGGAGAAACTATACTTTGCTTAAAGGAGTGAGACTGAAGGAGCCACTAAACATGAGTGTAGAGCTACATAAACAAGACAAACTTTATGAATAGTTTATAAGTTCTGACTAAATACTTCATCTTGGTTTAATACTTACAGATTCCCAATGTTTTAAACATGTAATCAAATTTGTATAAAGATAATTTTGGACTGAAAAATGTTCATAACCTTGCACTGACTGTAAGTGTAAAGCCTTTTGTTATAAAAAGTCATCATAAGGAGTCATTAGCCTCTCAGTGGGTATGTAAACAGTATTTATACATAGATGAAGAGTAACTGCACCTTATGAACGAATTTGAAGTTGTTTCAGAGAGAAGTGGAAGAATTGAGGATGTAGATTGAATAATTAGATGAGTTAAATGGAAGCATACACATTTGAAAAGGAGATAAGCCTGTAAACTCAAGAGTTATTTGTGTTACTGATATACAGCGATAAGAAACTGTAGAGCTGATCATTAAAATAGGACTGAAATAAATAAATAAATGACTATCTGCACATTTTCAGTGACTCATGTTAGCCAGTAGGAATCAGTGTAGAATAAAGATATTGGTTTTGAGAAGATGATTTTGATGGTCTCAAACTGCTGTCTTCATGCCTGCAGCTAGATTTTCCCTCCTTCAGCTGATTGGATGCGTCACGTCTCCATGAGAAACAAATGATGAGGAGGAGCAGTGGGTTGCTCATGTGCTGCCTCAGCCTGTACTCTGCTACAAAGGGCCATTAGCCAAGGTCTGTAGCTGACAGATGAAGGCCCCCTAATGGTGCAGGATCACGCTGTGATTTACAATCTTTATATTTAACCAGAGAGAGATTAATTATCGCCGGCAAATTGACAGGTCCAAGGGGGTGAGAGAGGTTTCTGACTGACATTGCCATTCCTCACAGCACCTCCTGCCAGAGGGCATTGCTCCTGACCTTGTAATGCCAGGCATGTTTGGCACCCCACCTCCTTTCAGCACCTCCTCTTTGCTCTTTTTTTATTTCAATATTCATCCTTTTTTCTTTGCAGGGATGCTGCTCACCACTGGATCAGCTTATAGTCCAACAATAGCTGTCAAAGTAAAGCATGTTGAGCAGAATTCACTATGTTTCTGGTGGTGGACGCTTTGTTGTGGAGTGTTTGTGCTTTGTGTGTTGAAATGAGTGAGTGAGTGAACGTGAGGGAAAGCAAGTCTTGCCCTGAGCAACAAAACAAAGCCATGATTTTTCTCCCCTCTCAGGTTCATTGATGCCCTGCAGATCTCCCTGGCCACTTTATATCCCCAAAGTACTGTTTATGTTTGATGTTTTTTCCCCATGTTCCTCACTTTGTTTAGGTTGCTATTGGTTGTGTGATTCTTGACGTGTGTGAACGGCTGAGACAGATGGTTTCTTTTTATTTACATTTAAATATAGAAAGAAAAGTCAATTTTCTACTGTGGGGACAATAAAAAGCCCAAATATGATGAGATGAGGCTGTAAAGTGATAAAAGCTTTAACAGTAGGCATCATGGGAATTAAGTCAAATCCAATAAAAAATGAAAACTGAATCTGTGATGCTATCTACCCTGCCAACAGTTAAACTAATTTTTATCCTCAAACTTCATTTACAAATGTCTACAGGGTGATTTCTGTAATGGAAAAAAACAGGAGCTCAGCACTAGAAATGCAGTTTACTGTCAGCTTGCAAAAAGTTAAAAGTGAGGTTTACTCCACTATAACATCTAGTGGCAAAAGATGAAGCTATGTGCTTCTGGTGGCTTTTTTCTTGAGCTAAACTTAGCATATAGACATTTTACCAAGCCTGAATTTGTTCCAAGCTTAATATGTTTGATCTTATCACATTTATTAAACCTTAAAATGAAGTTTTATGGGTTTGTCCTCAAGCAAAGTTGAGATAGCTGTCTCCCTCTCCAATTGTATTCAAGCTAGTGTTAGCTTAATTGTAAAATAAACTAAGCTAAGCTACGTTGTGCTGAAGTAAGCCAAACAAAACTAAGCCAAAAGTAATCTAAACTAAACTGAGACTAACTGAACCAGGGTGGATGGGCTATAGGCTAAGCAAAACAAAGCTTATTTAAGCTATACTTAGCTGAGATAAGCTAAGTTGGACTAAACTAAACTAAGCCAAGCTTAACTAAGTTTGTCCAAACTAATTTAAGCTAAACTAAACCATGTCAAACTAAGATTAGATAAGTTAAGCTAAACTTAACTATGCTACGCTAAACTAAGGTGAACAAAACTAAGCTAAGCCTAAAGCTGCGTTTCCACCAAGCAGTCCGGGTCGGTTCAGTACGGTTTGGGACGGTTTGGTACAGTTAAGCCTGATCTTGTTTGCTTTTCCACAGCAAACTGTGCCCTCTCGTGGTAGGCGGCGTGTAAGCCAGGTGCCGGGAGCCGCAGCTGTTAAACAATAGCGTGACGCCATGGCAGTGCTAAACAGTTTACCCCGCTAATAAATCCAACAAAGAAGAAAAACGCGACACAGTAAACAAAGAGCATAGTTGGAAGACATGCAGCATTTTGTCCTCTCTGTGATTGGCATGTAGCTCTTTGATACAAAGTACAATCAAGCTATGTTTCTGAGATGTCTGTGTGCCGCCAGGAGAAATGAAGCCGCTGTCGGGGTAAGTGACGATTCTTTTGACCAATCAACTGTCTGCAGTGTGTGTTGCTCCACCTCCCGAGAGCGGATCGGTTCAGTCTGGCATCCATATGAAAGGGTCCCACAAAAGTAGGCCGGCTCATCACGGTTTTTAGGGATCCGTCCCGGGATAAGTCAGTGGAAACACCACAAAATGCGTGCCATACCAAGACGAACCGAATTGGTCTGCTTGGTGGAAACGCAGCTAAACTGAGCTTATGTAAGCTAAACTACAAACTAAGCTAAACAAAGCCTAATTAAGCTTAGCTATACTTTGCTAAGATGAGATAAGCTAAGTTAGATGAACTAAGTCAAGCTTAACTAGTCTTAGCTAAGTAAAGTCAAAACTAAGCTAAGGTTTGCTTAATCAAGTTTATCTAAGCTAAGATAATCTAAATTAAGCTAAGAAAGTGAAGTTAAGCCTGAACTAAACTTAGCTTAGCTTAGAAAATCTGAGCTCAAATGTAGTTTCTTTGTTTGCTCAGTTTTGATTTTAGTGACTGTGAAGAAGATTTGTAGAAAATCCAACAGTATGTGTTTTCATTGTTTTTACGTGTATGCAACATACAGTGAGGCCCTCTTTAACCTTGGAGGCAAAATGCAGTGACATTTCTGTGTGTAACCACAGTCCACACACAGCGATGTTGGTCGGCACTTCACACTGGTGTTGTCTTGTCGTTCCACCTTTTATCTCCACATGAATAAATCATACAAACACTATTTGTTGTGCTGCAAACGTGGAAGCAGAAGGACCCTGACACAGAAAGTCTCTTTTGTGCATGAATGAAAAAAACAACTTTGTGTTCTCTTTGTGCTGTAAAAGTACAATGTCCCACACAGGAAAATGATCTGAGTCACAACTGCCATCAGGCTGTGATTCAAACAATGTTTGAGAGTTATTCTTCTGTGCCAATGATTGAGCTATCACAGGAATAACACCTTTACACCGCTCATCCTATACAGCAGCTTGCACCCCCCTTTGACTACGCTCAGCTTCACTCTCTGTCTTTCTTTCTGTCATTCAAACCCTCTACTTCCCCTCTCTGCTCTCATCCATCTCTGTTCCCTGCTTCTCCTGGCCAAAAAGCTCACCCATGGCAGCCTCACTTGCACTTTGCGGCATGTGGATCGGGTGCTAATGATTTCCATTCATTGTATCCTCTGGGTTTGCTAATATACGTCCCAAGATGTATGGTATCAACATGTTATCTTCTCTGAAGTGTGGGGCAGAAGGGTGAGGTGGAGAGCAAGAGCCAGAGACCAAGACTGTCTTCGCCAATCCTTGAACACCTTTACCATTCTATTCAGTCCCTTTTTAAAGTAGCCATAACCCAAAGGTACACCTTGATGCTAATTTGATTAATCTCTGGGCCTTCTGTGTGGCTGTGCAGTGTCTTGATTTGTCTTATCAGCACAACTTTCTTATAAATTTGAACAATCATCAGAGTTTCCTGCATCATTGTGTTCAAGTTCAACATCCATTTCTCTGACATACAAATCTGCAAAATTGTACAAAAATTGGAGTGTGTCATTGGTTGTTCAATACATGATTTTTATTATTATTACTATTATTATCATTTTCATTATTATTATTATTTACTTTCTTTGCTGCAAATCAGAGGGCTTTTACATCGACCAAGAGTTATGTACAATCCAGTCTCATGCTTCCAAATCCGGACATGCAACATATTTTTTCTTTTTTAAAAAATATTATATACAGTTCCTTTTGAAGTAATATTACTATTATAAGCTGTGTTTTTGTACCAGCACAGAACTCCTTAAACAATTCCTCCAGGTGGATTGCATGTGTGAGCACACTTGACAGAAATTTGCATCCTGACTTTCATGGATGTTTCCCTCCTGGCTCTTTTGTAATTCACCATGAGTGAGGGGCACATTGTTTAACTTTGAGAGCAAAACATAGATTAATAAAATACCTGAAGAAAGACAGAGGAATAATTGTCAAGATGAGAACAGTCTAGACATCTGTCCATTTGTAGCATTAGCTTGCATTGCTCACAGTCTTGTTGGTATCATACTATGGGCTCCACAGTATGTCCTGCTTCACATCATTACCCCTGACACAAACACTACTCAGTGGTCAAAAGTGGAAACTTTTACGAAAAATCGTGACATATTTCCAAAATGTTTAGAAGTGCAAACTTGAAAGAGACATTAGTTTTAATTTATTTATTTGATCTGGATGATGCAGTTTGACATAGTTTCATAACAAGGCATGAATCAGATGTGCTCCACAGATAGTTTATAGCAAATACTAGTTTCCAACTCAACAGAAACCTGGCTCAAGGGTCATGAAACATAGGCAACAGACACTTAAGTGTACAGAAAAAGCATGATAGTTTATTGTCCAACATAAAATAAAAAACAAATAGGAGATGAAGTTAACAGATGAAAAAAGACAAAAGGTATGCAAAAGGTGTGCATGATGCTGCTGAGAGAGGCTAATCTAAATAAGACAAACTAAGGGTTAGATAACTATCAATGAGAAAACAGGCAAAGGCTGTCACAAACTCTTGTTCCTAGTCGGGCTTTTGAGTAACCAGATCAAAGTTATTGTTTTGTACAAAAGCTGTCTCCAAAACTTAAAAACAGATTACTACAAATGCTATCAGTATGAAAACATGAGGATCCACACTAAAATCCACTGTACAAACATATTGTTAACTGAGTTTACCAGGGAAACTAACTGTGGTTTCATTGTCAATTCATATTTTGTCATAACTTGACACAGATACCTGTCAGTAGAGTCATCAGAAGACAAACAGGATCCCCCCAAAATGACAACTTTATCTGATCTCTGGCCAAGTCACTCACAGAGCATCCTTAAACCTTCTGCAAAATCAGGCACTTCACTCAGCAACAATCAGAAGTAGTCTCCAATATTCCACAGGGACTGACTCCTTTAGGACAGAAATGATGGATGGATTAAAACAGCGAAACAGCTCCCCTCAGTTACAGATGCTGTTCACTATCAGCGGCAGTCTCACCCTACCCCTCCTCCCTTCATTCCTTTCTCTTTACCACCATTAAATCACACCACCCTCCATGTGAAGTTAGTGCTTTAAAAGGAGAGATCACACCAATCCAAAGTGTCAGCACGGGAACAATTAGCAGGCAGGTGCAGAAAATTGCTCCTTTTTTATAATGAAGGTTATATACACATGCTCCTGTGTAGAGCTGGACATGCTGCCTCATTGTCGCCTAGTTAGTGCTAAAAAGGCTCTTTATCAGTACACACACACACACACACACACACACACACACACACACACACACACACACACACACACACACACACACACACACACACACACACACACACACACATCCTGTTGCTCAAACAGCTTAGGCGCTCAAATCCAAATAATAAGAACATAAAGCCTGTTGCTGCCAAAATCTGACATCAGCTCCTGTGTCAGATCAGACTGAGACATCAGTGATTCTCAATCCAATTATATTAATCGAGCATGGTAAATCCATACTGAAGGTTGACGAACAATCCTTACTGCTAAATTACAGGGTTTGCACGATTATAATTGAAGTTGGTTGTGGCTGTCACTATTCGTCTAATGAAATAATCTTATTGAGCTAACCCTCTGACCGCGATCATGACAGACATAATTACCCTTTTTTTCTCTAAATATCATCCTCTGCTCTCTCAGTCTCTTGACAGTAGGGAGATTTTCTGTGAAGCGGGGTTTGGTTGTGAAGTTTGAAACATTTCTGTGGCTAACGGACAGAAAAGGGGAGAGATCAAGCCAAAGAGGATGACAGAAGGTAGTCCACCATCATATCCAGGCTGGTTCACTGACTTCACAGGGACTGAAGGCATCGAAGGTCACGCACTTTTCCAAAAGATCACTTACTGAAAACAGCCTGGCATGATCTGCAAATGTCCACATGACTTGGTAACGGCTCTCCCCTTTTGTGCAGCATGTTTAATTCTCTCCGCAAGGTGAAAGAGGTCAGTGGACAAAGTGTTGCTCATCTTAACTGACTCATGCTGCTCTGCATGCTGCTCTTCCAAACCACAAACACAGAGCGCTACTGCTCTCTACTGACGACTGCATGACACTTCTCACCTGAAACCTTGCCCTCTTATCAAGGTTCACTCTACCACCAAATGATACCATGATAAAGAAAGACTGTCCTGTCTTTCAGACATTTCTTGGATTTTTTCACTTCCTTTTTTTCCTCAAAGAAAGATGGTTTAGAGTTTAGGAGCTGTTGTGCTGAGGATATGATTGTAGCTTGTGCTGGCCCATATCATGAGGAATGTAATCCCCAGGCCCTATTATGATGAGATACACATCTTCATCCTCACAGTAAATAGCTTTCTGATTGTTGACCACTGCTGAAGTCTTCAAAGATTCCCTGCATAGAAAACTGACTGTCTTCTGTAGGATTTGTGTCTGACTTACAGCCACCTTATCAGCCCTCAGAGGATCATTTTGCTGTCTGCTGTGCATGATGTCGCACATTTAATCTTTATATACATAAAATCTCTTTTTTATAACTAAAAAATAAAAAACAAAAAATATATTTTTTAAATAAAGTATCACTATGACCACAGCCAGCATGTTGTGTTGTCTCCATCTAGTGGTATCTGGGGAAATTACATCTAATATTTTACTTAAAGTGAGTAATGAAAAAAAAATTAACATTTTTTTTTGTACTTAAATCAAAATTACACAAAAATGTTTTCTGCTTCTCAGCCATTCAGCTCACCTTAGGTTATCTTAGTGCGAACCACCTTTACATGTGAAAAGTTGCACAAAGTTTTAAGTGTGTCATTGGGTTACATCACTCCGTGTATGTGTTCCTACTTTCCTCTCCACAAGGTTATCTATTGATTTTTTTTCCAGACATCTGAAATGGGAGACTAACTCTTAAAGTACCATATGGTTTTGTGTTTTAGTAGCAACCATATTCCCTTGAATTCAAAATAAATTGGTGTTGTAGATATTTTTAGTTCACCGCTCTGTGCATCAAAACATCATCAACATATAAACATGTTGTTATGAACACAGAGCCAGAGCATCTTATATAAATCCAAAGTGTTCTTGTTCCATTGACAGTCCTCGGAGTCCCTGATGCTTGAGTGTCTGAATCCTTTCTTCTTCTCCTTTCTTTACAGACCACTCTGCGTTTGCCTATCTGCCATATGCTGTGCCGAGACAAGAAAGGAGCTCATTTCATACATGAAGGAAACTGTTCTTGTCTCTTTCATGATTGATTAACCATTATTAAAGTTAGCTGGAAATCTGAACAAACGATGAATGGAAGAAACAATAATACAACAAGGATGAAAAAATACATCCCCTCTTCCTGTCATAATGTGAAAATTTAATCATGTAGACACATTTGTGCTTAGTGAAGTCATGTTTTGCTTTCTAAAGTAAAAGTATCAAGCCCTCTTTTACAAATAAAATTCAAAATGTTAGATAAACAACAGGTCTAACACACGAAAGATACAGTCATCTTATTAACCCCATTCAGTTTCAATACAGCAGTATGCTATATACTTACAGATAGGTACTACTTCTCTGTTCCAAATCTACACAACCAAAGCTGGCCTTCCTTTTATGCACAAGTCACAAGTAGTAAAAAGTAAGTGTATAAATGTAATCAGTTTAATTTCAAGGGTATAGGGGTAGGCGATCAAAAAGATAGCCTTGGCAACCTCGGAGCAAGGTTATAATAGTTAACTAAAACGAAACTAAAAACGAAAACTAAAATTTTAAATACATTGCAGTTAACTCAAACTAATAAAAACTAGAATTGAATGAAAACAAAAACGATAAGTAAACTAAAACTGTATCTTGTGTTCACAAAACTAACTGAAACTAACTAAAATGATCGACAAAGTTCCCTTAGTTATAGTTTTTGAAAATATTAATAGCCTTTAGGATTTAAGTTAATCCGACACATTTTCCCAAACAATTTTAGACAGTTTTAGGCAGTTGTCAGTGCCGCACAGCACAATCATAGCGGCGTATAGGGACGAGCTTGTTTACTGCACTGACTGGCTGTGAGCTGTGCTGCGACAAAACGTATAGTGGAGCAATGAATCAGAGCATCTGTAATAATTTAATTGTTACAGAGTCCAAGTTTTTATTTATTGAAGCTCATATTATATTGTTTGTTTGTTTGTTTGTTTTTTTATAATTTATGTTTATATTATTTTTATGTAATTTATGTCAACATTATTTTATAAAATGTATGCTTATATTTTTTTATACTAAGTTTATATTATTTTCATGTGTTTAAGGCAGCAGCCAACATTTCGGTATCAGCATTGACTGAGCAGTGAGCACTATGTTGAAAATAAACAGTATAACAAAATATTTACTCTGACCTTTTTCAATCCTGCACCTGGTTAATAAGGTATGAAAAACTAAAACTATAGTAAAACTAAGCCTTGTTGCAAAAATCAAAACTAAATAAAAACTATAATGGCTGCTCTAAAACTAATTAAAACTAAAGTGTAATGGAAAATAAAATGTCAAAACTAACTAAAACTAAACTATAATGACAAATCCAAAACTATTATAACCTTGCCTCGAAGACAGTTTTCTTAGCTAGATCTATAATCTTTTATGTCTCTGTCTTTTAAGTTGTGATATTTTTACATAAGGATGTGCTGTATTTATACATAAAAAACTGACGTTACCTGAGTTTGATCGTTGTTTTTGTTGACACGTGTCTCACAAAGGGAACTGTTGTGATCACCGGTGCAAGTCGGGCTTGTAGTAAGCCCTTCTTTGTTATCGCCGTCATGCCGACTAAAAAGCGCCGACCCCTTGGGCTCTGTCTGACCCTGGAACGGCCCCATGCAGGCATCGCGAGATTTCGAGTCTCTTCAGAGGGTTATGCAGCTGTTCTCGCGATAAATGAGGCAGTGTGATGTTATTGATAACGCTGAGTCATTAAAGCCTCCGATTTAGCAAACTCCGCTCATTGCTAAAGACGTATTACTTTCCTTCCCCAGGAGTTCATCAATTAGCCTCCCAGCACAGATAACGTTGACTTAATGAAGCGTTACTTAAACCAGAATATTACTTCCCTTTTCCCAAATTAATGAGGCCGTTAATTGTCCCAATTTGCGCGTAGAACCCCGACATTAGGATTTCTTCTTAGCTCCGTTGAGGCACCTCCGTAGCTCCGGGTGGGTGCCGATAATTACAGAGTGGCTGCTCCTAACATCAAGAGGGTCACTGTTCCTGGTGATCGGCTCTGTGGAAAAACATGGAAATGCTCTAATCTGAGGAAATACAGAGTCTGTCATTAAAACACTGGAGGGAGGGGCAACGACGAACAGTGACTTAGTTCAGCTCTTTATGCAGCCAGTGCCTCAGAGCAGAGATGAGGAAGAGAGTGTGTCATTTCAATATTACAGTTTGATGATGTTCATTTCTGAGACAGCGTTTGGAGATTGTAATCCTTGGTCATGCTCAAGGGCCCATACTGAAAATAGGAAAATAAATAAATGCATAAAATAATACTTTTTTCTTCTTCTTTTTTTTCTTTTTTTTTTTTTTTTGAAAACAGCAAAAGTGAAAAAATGGGCTCAGCCATGCAACTTCATTGAATTCAAAGAAAATCCAATGTTAAAAGACATTTCTGAGCCAGTTGAGCCAGGGAAATGTGTTTGCAATTCAATTCATAAAAGTGATACTTACTTGAGTAATCCCCCGCATCTTCTTCAAGATTACCTTTTCCTTGACAAAAAAAAAAAAAAAATCTCAAAGCAAGCTTTGTAAGAACATGTCGCCCAACAATTTTATATCTTGCCCAAAAGTTTTTGCATGGCTGTGTAGCAGACATTGAAAGGTTTAGAGACACACCACATCACTCTAAAGCTTCAGAAATAGAGTTGAATCAATTATAGATTGCTTGGGGCTGTGTTTCCCCGGCAGTGGTTCCCCAGGGATGACAGAGGAGGTTTTATTAAGGCGTCCCGTGAAATGAGGACTGCTTTAATTTCACTATTAGGCCTGCTTCATTTGCTAGAAATTAGAGCAATGAGACCATGTGTTATTGGAGCAACTCTCACCCTCTTTCTATTAACAAGACAGGAGGAAAGGAAAGATTTAACTACAGTATATCTATTTCAAAACAAACAGAATTTTGTCTTAAAAACATTTTTTCCCCTTTTGTGACCATTTCAGTGGTTCATGACAGTCACTATAATGAACAAACAACTTTTCCGTTTCTTGAATGATCAATGAATCAAAGCAATGCAGGAGTAAATTGACATATTTAAGCTAACTTTACAGTTAATACCCAAAATTAGGAAACTAACATTTGTTTGAGTAGCGTGTGGTGCCATGATTTTTAGGAGTCCCCCTGGTGGCTGGTTGCATTATCAGTCTGAAAGCACACTTTCTCTTTGATAACAGATGTGACGTAGATCAAAATTCATTTTGAAAAAAAAACACATCACATTTTTTTATTAAATATGCTTTCTGACATAGCATTATGTTCATCTGAGGATGTAGAGAGAAAGCACTGAAACATTATTTGCTGGTGTTTTAAGCCTCTCAACTGGCAGAAATTAAGGCCCTTTGTCTTTTATGTCTACATTTCACTATCCATTGTTTTTACAGTTGCAAGTCAAGTGTACTTGGTTTACATTTGTGCAACTGGCAGCCTTGAAAATGTAGGAAAAAAAACTGAAACCATTTGAGAGTTCCTTCCTGAGGGTGATGTCAAAGCATGGATGACCACTGTGTAACTGTATTAAACCCACTGATTTATCATTCCCTGATCTTATGGCTTCAGATCTCACAAAGAAATGAAGTTCTCCAGTATACAAACTCCTGTGACCTCCTTGGGTGCTGCTGTGGTTAACTGGTCAGGTTTTGGTTGGTAGAGTTAAAGGTCAAGATAAACTGTAGGAAGTGCAGGTCAGACTAATGTCCCCTGATGGCTCCATCCTCTGTGTACCAGGGGTTGCCAAATTGGTGATAACAGGCTATAAACAGAGTTGTAAGGGTGCTGAGACATTTTATGCCAGCCACTATTAAGATGGTTTATTGTCTTGCATTGTGTGGCTTTATTTCTGTCATAGCCCACCTGTTGTCAATTCAGACCATCATAGCGGAACATAAACTTACATTTGTTACAACTGAAGAAGCTATGCAGCATCCTGATTATTACTGTCAGTTGAAAACAGAAGTTGTAAATCTTAGTTTTCAAAGAGCGCTCAGTAGTTCCTCACTGTGAACAAACTGATCTTAATTTTTGGCACACTTTTTTGGAATCAGTTGCACTTGACTCTTTCTCTTTAGAGGAGGGGGGAGTATTTGAACAAACTGCACGAACTGTTGCCAGCATAACTCTTCAGTTGACGACGTGTTGATTGATGTGTCCCCCCTGTGGTGGGACACATCAGTCTCTCTCTTGCAGCAGGTCACCAGAGTTGACCTTAGAAATGTTCCTCACACCTCTCCGGCCTCTGCTGCCACTCCCCCGCTCGCGCCCGCACCAGATGGGAAGTGTGCGGAATTTTTAAAGCCCGCGCGCAGGTCTGCAGGCTGTTGCGCTGGAAGAGGGGCTGAAGGAATGAAATATTCATGTGGGCCAAAAATGAATGGACACCCGGGGACGGAGAGCGTGCCGATTTATTCAACTAAGACCAGGCCTCATTAAACTGCTGGCGGTGAAGCAGGTCACGGTGATTTTCTCCACCGGAGCGCGACCATTGACTGTTTCACACTCTCAAATACACACAGGGACGGGGGAGATAGAGGGAGCCGGGGGTCTACTGAATGCCAAATTTGTCCAGAGCACCATCCTAACTAAGAACCTCTCAGCTCTCCCTCCGGACAGGTCTGATGTGCGGCTGCAGCAACTCCTTTCGTGTAATTGATGACCTAATGAGTGATTAGGTCTCGTGTCGGAGCAGTCAGTGTCAGCGTGGAGGCTGAGTTGTCGCTGAGCGCGGCATATGGGAGACGTGGGTGACACTGGTTGTGACAGAGGTGTGTGGCTTGAGTGAGGTGCCAGGGGACAACAGCTGATAGGCACGGGGACCACGTGACTATACAAAATTGAGTTAATTAATGAGACAAGAATGAGCCGCTTTTACTTCAGAGTTGAAATGATCATCACAAAACTATGACATGCGCAACGGAACTTTTTGCACAAGGCATGTACATAAGATGTTTTGATTCTTCTTTGTTACTGCACTTAATGATTTATAAATCACCTGTAGACGACTTATCAGTTATCATTGCTCTGCTGTAGACAGGTGTGTCTCAGGCCTAGCCTTCCACCTGTTCGTTTTATTATTCCTCTGCAAATAATCTGGAAAAGACTGTCCACCTTTTATTGTTTGAGAGTTTGTTTGCTGCCAGATCACTTAAGAGGCAGACCTCATTGACGGGTCAGTTCCTTGCCCATGAGAAAGATGTCGGAGTTCATTTTCCATGGACCAATGATGAGAATGATGATGATTATGGAGCCTTCGATTTTTGCTTTTGTTCACATCAAATCACTTTTTTTTCATCAAAGTTGATCCTTTGAGCTGCCCTGTCACGACTATTTCGAGAAAATTATTTGAACGGATCGAAATATTAATTTGGAGGAAAGGGAAGTGAAAACTTTTAAGATCCGATAGGTGTAAGCTCAAATTCTATTTCTTGTTTAATGTAAAAGAGCAGTTTAGGAATCGGCACTTGTTTACTTTAAAATTACTTTTATATATATATATATAAAACATCCGCAGACAACCAGCTCAAACTTCACGGAACAAGTTCATTGGATCAAGTTTTCCTACGCTTTTCAAAGATATAAGCCACGCTCCTAAATGATTCATTCTGTCGCCCCCCTCTGTGCGAGAATAACAACAAGACCGTGATTGAGTTACAATGCACAATGGAAGAAGAAAAGTCGAGCTTTGTCTAATTGTTCGTTGACAGGGTCAGAGGGGAGGTGCGATTGGCTGCCGCCTCCTCAGGCTGTCAGGTCTGTTTGGGAGTGACATCAAGGTGACTGAGGGGAGGCTGTGCTTTATAAAATGCTGGAGCAGCTCTTACCTCTCCAGAGAGCATCAGCCAGTCTTCAGTGTGACCTTTCTTTGCCGTGCACCACAGGCCATCGCAGAGATGACTGCAAAAGCAGAGCTGCCGAACTGGCCGGAGTACCCAGAGGAGTTCAGTCTGCTGCAGCAGCGGGACATATCCCACATCAACACAAAAACCTGGATTTCTTCAAACTCTCTCCACGCGTTCTCCAGGACGCACGGAGCCGCTGACGCAGGCATGTCACTGGATAAACTTGCGCCAGTGCGTAAACTTCCTGAGTTCGTGTCTGCGTCAGGCGTCACTGAGTCAGACACTGTCAAAGCAGCAGAGGGAGGAAAGTCGAGCCACTTTGGACCACAGAAACACCGGCGCGTCGCAGCCAACGCCCGGGAGAGGAGGAGGATGCACGGCCTGAACAAAGCGTTTGATGAGCTGAGGAGCGTCATCCCCTCCCTGGAGAACGAAAGAAAGTTGTCCAAGTATGACACCTTGCAAATGGCGCAAATTTACATCACTGAGCTGTCTGAGCTGCTGGCCGGTGTTGTTAACCAAGAGTGCAGAAGTCCTCGTTCAGGATCAGGGGACAAGAGCTCTAGAAGGAGTCTGATCCACTCCCTCCTGCCAACATCCACTGCGCATCCCCCGAGTCAAGAGACCGTGGAGCAGCGGGACCCCTGCGCCTCAATTGGCCACCTTCTCTTCCTGGGACCTACATCTGACATGGGTTCAAATATATCAACGAGCTCCTCTAACAGCAGTGATGGAGAATCTTCACACCTCAGTGATCTGGAGGAGAGTCAGAGCGGCAGACAGTGACAGAGAAAAGACTTTTCTCACAGTTTATGATTCAGTGGCTGAAAGAACCGGGAGGGCCAAATATCACAGCCAGTAGAAAAACATCGATCATGGTTATTGTCAAATTTGAATCTTGTCTTTTTTTCTAGCTTAGATGTTGCACTGCCAAATGAAAATTGCAGGTAAATCCAAAACTTCAGAGATCTGAAAGTTTTTACTTCCAAAGGCCTGATAAACTCCAAGAGGCCTTTTTAATGCACTTTATGGTCTGATCATGAATGAAGACATTCACTATGTCATTACTAAACCTTGTCTAAATTAAAAACCGTTATTTTCATATTTATGTATAGATATTTTATGAGGATTGTTTTTGCTACAATAAAGAAAAACTTGAAAAAAAGTGTGAATTTTCATTGTTATTGGATTTTTTTTTCTTCTCTGTGCTACCAAACAATTGAATTTGGCAAAACCACATTTTTTTCTGCTGAAGAAAGGAAGACAAAGCACATATTTGAACACACTTACAATATAGCAACCAGTATGTAAAAGTAAAACTGTTTCTAAAGCTATGATAAAATAGGCAAACAGGTTTTTATTTGTTTGCTTTTTTTATAACTCATGCTGATGTCACATTGGATACCCTCCTCTTTCAGCAATCCAGCTGTGAAGGAGAGCACACACTGAATCCTCTTTATGCAAAAGAAAAGTCACGAGATAGGCCATGAGTAGGCTCCAGGTAAACAGAAGAGGAAAGAATACCAGGATGTTTTTACTTAGATCAAGAACATGAGTGTAGAAGCTCTCTCTGTATTTATATCCAGTACATGTACACATAGAAATATACTGAAGTATCAAAGTATTCATTATGCAGAATGACTCTTTTTGAAATAATGTGCCAGGATGAGAAAATATTATGCAACAAGATGAGTGATACACTAGCATGTAAGCAGTTGTTAGGTGGGGCTAATTTTATGCAGTCAAAGGCAGAAAAAACAAACTCATCCAATTTTGCAGCAACAGTATGACTCTGCAAAAAGACAAAAGATAAGCAAAAGATGCAAATCATAAAAAACTGAAAAGAGGGACGGATCTTAATGTGTTTCGTTAGTTTCCATCACTTTAGATGAACACCTAAAAAGCTTCAAGCCAACATCTGATGCCTAATGTCCCCAGCTAGAGGGGTTTTAAAGGAATAAAGAAACTAATTAAGCTTTAATACAGTTTATCATAGTTAAAACTGCTCCTTCTAGGCAGCCTACGAAGTAATAGCCTATTGAGAAAATGTGGGGCTGCCTGCTCCAGGGGGAAGAGGGGGCTGGAACTTTGCCAGGTCCTTGGAAATGATTTCTGCCAGCCTGTGTTTAAAACTGCCGGGGGCCTCTGTGGGGGCAAAGTGGCTGGGGCAGCTGATGGCCTCCTCTGTCTCCTTCATGTCATCCACTGGTTGCATTTGTGCATTGTAGCCTGGCCCGATGTTCACAGGGGACTGACGCTGGTAGCGAGGCTTGGGCAGGATGAAGGGAATAGTTTGGGGAGGAGGGCAGGGAGGAGGAGAAGGGAATGTAGGCTGAGGGACGGGTGAGGAGAAGGATGGCCGGGGATTTGGAGGAGGGTTGTTAATTTTCACCTCAGAATAGATGCACTCAGAATCTTTGATGTCTAGTTTGATCTGTTCTTGAGGGATCAACGGAAGCAAAGGTCTCACAAAGTTACAATAAGTGTTCTGCTCCATGACATCATTCAGGTTTAAAGAATCCAGGGAATGACAGCGCTCCTCATCATCTTCGTCTCCCACAGATTCCTTGCTGTTATAGAAAAAAGGTTTTACAAGAGATAGCCGTTTAAGTTTTTGCATGGGGGTGTCCTTAATAGTAGAATAGTGATTTGCAGACTCCTCGTCTTTGCCATCAACAAAATCCTCAGGAGGACTTTGGGCAGACGTTGGACTTTGGTTGGTTTTATTTGGGAGAGAAACAGAAGACTGGTCAGATAGTGATCTTCTGTGGACACTGAGCTGCTGGACAGGAGGCATCTTCTCCCTTGTGCACTGCTTCAATATAGCCTGGAAGATCTGGGGGCCGTGCTTGGACAGAAAGATGAAGACGCCCTCTCCTGACTCACAGCGACGGCCAGCCTCAATGCTGAATCCCCCCTGCAATAAAATACAAGTTTAAATCTTTCAAGAGAAAACGACTGATATTTTCCTGCTCTGTTCAAGCAAACAGCATCCATAAAGCTTTCTAGTATTACTGAGCAATTTCACACAAGTGGCTGTGCTGCTGAACACCTGAAGCCAACTGTTACAGGCTGGTGTAAAGTCCCAGTGTTGTTAGGCTCCACCTCAGGAATCATAGACTGTCTCTTGTCCAAACTTGATAGCTAGAAACTATTAATAGGGTCCTCAGCCACAGGAAGAGGCCTTTATTTTGGCCTTTATTTAATCTGTTACACAAAATACAGAAAACCCCCCCAAAAAAATTATAAAAAAAAAAACAAAAAACGAAGTGGCTTCCAGTAGCAGCTCGAATCAAATTCAAAGCTCTTCTTCTGGCTTACAAAACATTGACAAGAATGGCTCCTTTCTACCTGGGGCCCCTCTTCGAGGTCTACACTCCTTTTCGCCCACTACACTCTGCTTGTGAAAGACACCTGGTGCTCCCAGCCCAGCGCGGCTCCAAATCACCAGCCAGACTCTTCTCCTCTGTTGTGCCCAAATGGTGGAATGAATTACCTAACTCTATACGATCCACAGAGTCCCTTTGGACTTTTAAGAGACGTCTGAAAACTCATCTGTTCAGGGAACACTTGTGCACTTAATCTGACTCTTCTTCTCTTTGCCCTCAGGGGGAGAATGAGTCAGTAGGTGTAAGACTTAGCTCTTGTGATTTTTCAGTAGTTCAGTAGATTTTTCTGAAGTATTGTGTTGCAGCCAATAATTGATTATTTTACCACCCCCCCAAAATAAATAAATAAATAAATAAATAAATAAATAAATAAATAAATAAATAAATAAATAAATAAATAAATCTAAAAATAAAAAAAATTAAAAAAAATCCTGCACTTAATCGCAGCACCTGCAGCCGAATAACTTGTAGCACTGTTGTTGCACTAACTAGGTTTTCTGTCTGAATTCTTGCTTGTGTTATACGTCGCTTTGGACAAAAGCATCTGTTAAATGAAACTGTAAACTGTAAGTGCAAGTGGTGAATGGACTACTGTCTGTGTCATCAGAAACACAGTAAACAAAGGAAACAGCTGCCTGTCACATCCTGTAAAGTCTTTAAACACAAAGTGTCATTTTTACATCTCAGTTTTGAAGAGTTCAAGCTTACAAGCTGTGAAATGCAAATGAGTGTATGTTGGAAACCACTTCAACTCAATATGCTAAGCTTTGCTAACCAATTGGCTATGCTTCACCTGAAGCACAGCTAAAAAAAGGGGCCATGCCACAACACAATCTGTATTATTATTGTTGACATCCATCTTTCGCATGTATTTAAAGTTTTGTTATTTGTTGTTGTAGTTTGTGATTGCATCTCATCTGCTGTAAAATACTCAAACTGGCTACTGTGGCTGAGCTAACGAGCTAGCTGCCTGTTGTATTTCTGTTACTAAGAATGAAAGTGAAATGTTGCAGTGTGCTGGCATCTGGCACTGACCCACCAGCATATGGCGTGTATTTTGGAGTATGCTGTGGTCTTTTTTTGGGCCACGCTGCTGATGAACTGTAGCCAAGTGGTTTGCATAAAGACTCAGAAGCATTTTTAACTCTCATTAACATGCCATCAAGTGGCTGTTTGCCACCTTTAGATCTCACTGTCACTCTTTATTTTCTTGAACAACACTTTGGGGAGGAATCCATATCCACACCTACTAAGTGTCAGATTAGGACAAATCTCTAAACAGTTTTATTTTTTATCTAATTTAAGGGAAAATACAAAAGTACTGTACCTCAATCTGTCCAAATTTCCGTAGGAGTGTATATGGCCATCTATAGATAATGTGACCACTATTGATGCCCAGCAGTGACACAGCTTCTTTCTCTGGGGAAACCAAATATATCCCACTCAGCTGGCACCTCCTGGATGCCTCTGTGCTCTGTATGGTTACTTGGTACTGATTTGGAGGAACAACCACATCTACACATAGAAAAAAAACAAACATTACTGAAGTTACTGCTCTAAAACTTAACATGAAGAAACTCGATTTTCAGTTTCACAGAATGCACCAGCAGAGGGAATAAATGTGCAGTACATTATCATACAGAAAAGTGCAGATTGGAAATTGCCTGCGTTCCACTAATCTCTCCACATGACTGGCTGCCTGGATTGTTCAGCAGAAGTGTAATCCATGAGGACATAAAAAGAAATAAATTTGTGTAAGACACAGCTTGCTGACGCTAATACATTCCAGCATTCGTGTTTGAATAAATTAGTGGATTTAGCTCGCACATATTCAGTTTCTGCTGATGTCTTGACTTTATGAAAGTATGAATCATAACCTCACTGCTGGTTTCTTTCTGGTCTATATTATTTGATATTCCTGAGGTAACACTGTCAGCCGTGTGTCTGTTTCTATCCCCTCTCAGTTGTCTGCCTTGATCTTTAGGTGACACTGTGAAATATGAAGAGCTGGTCCTGGGTGTACGAGAAGTCCAGTATATCAGAGTTTGTGAAGTGACAGGTCAAAGGGAAGAAAAAATGTTTTTAAGGAAAAGAGGAAAATTCTGAAAAAGGAAGGCAAGCGTGCAGTTAACAGACGAAAATAACAAAAATGCTCTTGTGAGTTTTCTATAAAAGAATAAAATTATAAGGGAGACAGAGGAAAAAGGCCTGAAGTCTCGCCACAGCAAAACGAAAGAGACATAAAATCTGACGAGAGACACACAGGATGAAACTCAATAAGTGATTGTCATCTTTGATCACTTGCTGACTGTTCAGACTGACAAACTACCTGTTGTCCATGATGAGTAAAGCTCGTTGTCCTCCATGGTGAAACCATTCCCTTTCTCGAAACCCCCTTTGTCTAATTCTCCAGGATCCTTCTGTAAACACAGTGGCACAGTAAACATTACATGGAGTATACACCACCCTCTTATCTTCATTTATGACCTCACAGAGGTAAGATGCAAGAAACAGCATAGCTTGTGCAAGCACAAGAATTGGAGAAGTGAAGTGGCAGAAGTTACAGATACTGTATGGACTTCCTCATTGTGCTATCTGTCTCTGAATGTGGGTAAGCTTTACCCCCAACTTTCCCAAATGATAGCGCCTCTGACGCTGATAAGAAAAGAAAAGAAAGGTGTGTGATACCTGAAAGGCCAGAAGACAGAGGGCGCTTTGCCAGTCCTGGCTTGTGGTGGAGGCCAGGGTGTAGGTGCTTTGGACGGTCTTTAAGTAAAAAGCTGTGCAGCCCTGAGGACAAGATTCCTTTGGAGCAGGGGAGACACTAAGGAAGTCACTCAGGCGCACAACCTTTCTGTCAGGTGTTTTCTGCCAGCCAGCCTTCTTCTGGTCTGTTACAGGACTGTTGTCTACCACGGTATGAAGCTCCAAGCGTCCGACCCCTGTGGGGCTGGGTTTGAAAAGCATCATCCATACTTTCCGCCATGTTCTCTGTTACAGGAAGGGAGACATGAGGAAAGATATTTTTAATGAATGGGTTCAATGTTTTTTTTGTTGTTGTTGTTGTTAGTACCAAAAATCTTATATTATTTTATGATGTTGTATTGTTATTGGGTGCTTGTTTGGCTCGGTGGCTAAGTCATTAAGCCATTGCCCATGTAATGAGTACAGAATAGCCATCCAGGCTGTTCACAGTGGATGGCTTGGGTTTGACTCTCTCATCGGATTTACCTGCTCCATTTCCTGTCTTATCCTTTCTAAATAAAGGCATAAAAGCCTGAGAATAAAACTTTAAAAAAAATGTGTTATCATCGTTACAGCAGGGGACTTTCTCCAATTTAATGCAGATGGCACCTTGATTTACATGTCTGCTTCATGACACGATCCTTTACCACAGCTAATTATCTAAAATCAGTAACTGAGAAGGTGATGAATTTCTATGGTTAACCAGAGCTTCTGGTCATGGGAGGAAAGCCAACACTCATGAACTTTATCTCTGGTTAAAAACCTGAGAGAAACTGAGAAAGCCTGTAGGTCACGTGTTTCTGTAAAAGGACTTTTTGATTATTGTCATAAACAGATCAAAAACATCCTACAAATAAAAAACTCTTCTCTTTCCTTTGAGGGTTTCTATGAGCGATAGACAATTGTGCTGATTCTTTATCTGTTTTAACATTCACAGCAATAACTGTCATTCATTTCTGTAAGACTGCTAAACCCCCGCAGTGTTTTAACAGGTCTTAACAGCTTAACACTCAGAGGAGTGGGGGTTTCTTTATAACAAACACCTTTCTGACAGCACATGTTTTCTTCTGATCAGGCAACATTTTGAATTCAGGACTTTAACTAGCACTGGACTCAGTACAATGGGGTTGTGTTAGTTTTTTTTTTTTAGATAAAGGATCTGATCACCAAGCTACAACCTCAGTATTAAGGAAGTCAAAAGAAGCATTAATAGAGATTATAATTAACAGTTCAGTTTTGGATCTGCAGCTGCAGCAAGATTAAAAACATGTCACTGAATTTCCTCTTGTTAAGAGAAAATGTCCAAATACCCTGTAGTTGTGTTTTGTGTGGTTTAAGATTTAGTTTGCAAAATAATTTTCAAATTTATCTTCACGATGTCTCTTATTTACACTTTCATGACTGTTTTTCTGACTCTAAGCAGAAGGACAGTTAGTTTCAAACTAATAAAATAACCATCATCCATTGACGACACATTTATATCATGAAAAGCTAGATCTACAGATCAACTGTGCACTTGTTTAACTTTGTAGTTTCTAGCACCATTGAAACAGCTAAAGATTTTCATAGATTTATAACATGTTTAGATAAAGCGAGTGCATTTTTTGTTTCACGCCTTAAACGAGTACTTAAAGTCTTCCTTTGGTTAAACAGCTATAAAGATAACTCTTATCAGATGTTATTGGATCAAAGATTTCAACAAAATTTGTTTTCAAAAAACAACTGAAGTGTCGCTCAGACTTACTTTTCCAAACTTGACCCCCTGAAGGAACAGCATGCCTTCTTTGAAGATCACCTCCATACCCCTCAGCTCGGTCAGTAAGTCTTGAAGTACAACTCTTGTGGCAGTGATGTGCCCTGCAAGTCTAAACTTAGTTTTTGCGATACCACAAGATTAAATGTTTCCTTTACGTCATCAGCTTCTTTATGCTGTCCACCTGCGTTTGTCTGTTGCAAAAGAGTGCACAAACGTCTGCTGCTGCCGCTCTGAGTGAAACTTCCCTTTGCATTTTTGCTAGATTTAGCAATTTCCTCAGCAAACAATAAAAAACAGCACCACCTCTTCTTATTTTCCAGGAAGAACATTTTAGTTCACAAATGACATAGCGGGTTTATTTACAATTAGGGTATCAAAAAATATCTTACAAAGGCCACAAATACCAAACAAAGATGACACATTCAGGGTGAGAAGGTAACAAAAAAAATACCTGACAGAGCTGCAAACTGCGTTGGGTGATGATAAAAATATACTTCCTTACTTCAGTGACACCCTCAAAAACTATACAATTTCCTCAGAAGTGTTTGTACACTGGAGAGTCTTTCCTTTGATAAAAATATCTTAGAAGTCCATTGAGCTATGAGCCAGGTAGTCTTTTCGGCCAATGTTGGTGACCTGCTTGGTCTGCATGGCCTCCAGCTTGGGACAGTCTGTGATACGATGGCCCAGACCACCACAGAATGTACAGCCTCTCTCTCCTGTGAGAACAAGACACAGGTGTTAGGATGACATAGCAAACACTCACACTGCCCTGATAGCACTAACAGATAAAGTCAGAGGAAATGTTTAAAGGAAACAAAGTTATTATAGAGCAGCAGTTGTATGCAGAATAAGTAGACCTGTTTAGACTAGTGTGAACTCCATCTAATGTCAACCATGACTCACCTCCAATGTCCAGCATGGTCTCGTCTCCTGTCTGTAGCACCTGGAGGACTGGAGGGACCTTCTGCTTGGCTTCAACTAGCAGGGCTTTAAGATCCATCAGCACAGACTCATCTATGGGAGATCCAGACACTCATTAACTTTCTTTTATTTGACACAAAGTTAAGCTTATCAATACACCTCAAATATTCAGGGGAGCACTTCTCTATAGATATAATCATTGTTTTCTCTTGATTGGTACTTTTCCTTACCACAGCCTTTGTTGATAAACGTTGTAGCGATACCCGTCTTGCCTGATCGCCCAGTTCTTCCAATTCTGTGGACTGAAACAGACAGTTTCTATGTTCAAATCCCATCGTGAACTGGTACAGGGGGGCCTGTTTCTTCTGTCAAAAATAGCCAGCTGTCCTCACACTTAAAGCTACGCCCTTACTGACAGCAAGTGTGATGGCTTCTGACAGTGATCTAACAAAGCTGTTAACAGTCATCCTGAGGTGATTTTTTTTATGACTCAACTGAGCTGCTCTTACTTCCATTGGACTGAACACAATCTATATCTCCAGACTCTCTTCTTCTACTAGATACATCTCTTTCCAACTGGTTAAGGAATACATAGAGGGATACAGTTTTTGTTATGAAAAAAAAAACAACCTTTGAAAAACATGGTTATACCACATCTTCTCACCATAGTTTTCTATCTCCTCAGGCATGTCATAATTCACTACATGCTGTATAGCTGGGAAGTCCAGACCCTTGGAGGCAACGTCCGTAGCAACCAAGACGTCTTTTTTCCCCTCTTTAAATGCCTCTATGGCCTTTGTTCTTTCCTCCTGATCTGTGAGACAAAAAAATGTACATGAAATGGAAATTGTTTTGCAAGACAATGATACAGATAATGCATAAAGGAAGTGTGCAATACTCTGTGCTTTGCAGATGTTAAGCAAACATTGAAGAAAAGGTGACGTTTAGTAGGGTGACATCTTGTGGTGATAGTGGGAAACTGCAGCAAAGTTTCAAAGCTTGTGGACACGATATGTGAACAAAACTGTGTTTTCTGTAAGCACTTATTGCTTTCTGTGTTGGCATGGCTTGAAGAAGTCTTGCGTACCTTTTCCTCCATGGATGGCCACTGCTTCTACACCTTTCAGCAGCAGATACTCATGGATGGCATCAACATCAGCCTTCTTCTCTGCAAATATTAACACCTGTCGATATAGAAACACACTATGTTAACACATTTGTCCTGTTTGAGTTATTTTGGGTTTGCTCTAATGTGATAACAGGAGGAAACACTGACAGGAGGTGGTGTTTTCTGGAGACACTCAAGCAGGTACACCATCTTGGCTTCCTCTTTGACATATTCCACTTCCTTCAAACACAAACAAGGTATTAATAATTCACTCTGCATCGTTTTTATGACAGTAGTTTCATGAATTGTATCTGTAGTTAAAGAGAAAACCACTTTTAGCATTAGTGTACCTGGATAACATCCAAACTGGCAGCGCCGGCTCTGCCCACGTTGATGGTGATGGGTTTGACCAGAGCACTCTTAGCGAAGTTCTGGATCTTCTTTGGCATAGTGGCGCTGAAAAGCAGGGTTTGTCTTTGTCCCTAGGTGAAGAATTAGCACACTTTTTGTTTAACAGTAGATAGAAGGCTGAATAACTTGTCAACGGTGGAAAATACTTTCAGGAAGACTTGATTGCTGCTTTTGAAAGTATCAGGAAACGTGTGCAATGCAAAAGAACTGGCAGTTTTTTTATACATATCAAGCAATTTGGGTTATCGGCTTAAATTAGAGAGAAATAAATTTAGATTGTGTGACTGATCTTCTTAGTTGCAAGTAATTTATATTTTATATAAAAACACATTTCGACAAATATTTATGCAAATACAGTTTTTTGTAATATTTGAACTTTTGCAGCGTGAAAACGACTTCCAGATAGACCTTTGCATTACTGACCTTAACCCTTTGGTTTACTAAGATAAACTCACCTTGAAATAGGAGAAAATGGTCCTAATGTCTTCCTCAAAGCCCATGTCAATCATCCTATCAGCCTCATCCAGAGCCAAGTAACGGCAGATGTCCAGGCTCACCATCTTCTTTTGAAGCAAGTCCATCAGTCTGCCGGGTGTGGCGACCATCATGTGGACACCACTGTAACCAAGACGAGATACAGACACAAATATGACTTTGCTCTTTTGTGTTTTCAGAAGTACATATGAAATATTCTGTATTAAGAACCAGAAATGTGACTGGCAAAAAAGTTAAGCTGGAAATAAAGCGCACAAAGAATAATCATTAGACATTTTATTGGTAACCAAGTTTTTAAAAAGCTGCTTCCAATGCTGCAACATTTGGTTGCGGTCAATAAGTGACTTAACAAACTTCAGCCATTCAGCACGAGCAACAGGGAAAACATTTTTAGCTTGTGTTTTGATGATTTCCTCTACATCAATTTGTGGCTTTTCAGCATTGTTTTCTGAAGTTTATTTTTGTTTTTATCATTTCTTCTCTCTGTGTAGCATCTTTCAAGATATTACTTAATCCATGCGTCCTGCACTAGTTTTGTTATATTTTGTCTCTTGGGTTAACTTTCAGGTCAAAAAAATTTCAGAATTCTGGATGTTGAAAGTATCATGTCTGTAGCTATTTGGAGATAACTTTTTCTTCAGAATTGTTTTATGCAGCCAAATCAGGCGATTTATTCCTTTCCATTGGTCCAAAATGAATTTAAGATTAAAGAAGAATATGTTTTCTTACTGTTTCACCACCTCCATCTGCTCCTTGACAGACATTCCTCCAATGCAGAGGGCAGACCTCATCTGTGGAGCTCCCTCCTCCTCCAGCAGCTTGCAGTAGTACTCGATGATTCCATGAGTCTGCCGGGCCAACTCTCGCTGGAGTTAAGTAGAAGGTATTAGTATCAGATATGTTTAATCGCAGGAAAAGCAGAAAAATGGATGTGTGCATGATTAATTTTGCCTTTGAAGATTGGTAAGTCTTTACAAACTGCTCTCTGTATTTAAACGACCTACAGTATGTATACACAGCATTGAATTTATACGCTTTCAAGTCATTGATAAGAATCCTTGAGGTGTATTTATTGTATCACAAATTATAAAGATTTCATAAAGAGACGGGTTTCTTACTGAAGGACAGATGATGAGTCCATATGGTCCCTCTCTCTTAAAGAAAGGAAGCCTCTTCTCTTGCTCCAGAGAAAACATGATGATGGGCAGAGTGAAGACCAAAGTTTTTCCAGAACCAGTGAAGGCTATGCCGATCATGTCTCGCCCTGACAAACTACAGAAACACTGAATATTAATATACACCTGACATGCACAAATCCACCATTTATATGTGTTCATTAAATGTCCTTACACTGTTGGGATCCCTTGAATCTGAATAGGCGTGGGATGCACAATGCCTTTCTTTTTCAAACCTTTTAGAATTGCTGCAAAAGGAATAGTGGAAAGCTGTGAAACATGAGGCAGAGATGAAGGCCTACTTACAGGAACTGTCTTTTTTTATTAGTGTGAAAGTGAATCTGTTGTAACCTGGTGGAAACTTCATCTCCCTGAAGCTTTTGATCGGAGGAGGGATGCCATCTCCATCAACCAGTATGTGAAACTTCTTTCTCACCCGCTCGTGTCTGGTGTCTGGCATATTAAGGATGTAACGTGGTGCCTTCCAGCTATAAAGAATAGCCAGTTTAAATAAAAAGTAACAAAAACTTAGCAACAATGGAGCAGTATAAAATGATATGGTGAAGATTTTACCTTGTTTTTATGGGATCATCATATATAATACCTTTGGCCATTTCCTTCACAGACATCAGGGCTGAAAGAAAGACAGACCTCGTTATTTTTGCAGGTCTAAATTGCTTTGCACCAACTATTTTAACATCTACAAGTTCATCAAAGAAGATACGTTTTAGAATATGTCATAGAAATGAGCGGTCTCATAGGTTTACCTCTGCCTTCTGCCACACTTTCAAGAATCTTCTCCTCCTCTTTCAGCTGCTTTTCCTTGGCAGACTCTTTGCGAGCTGTTGATACAACATGCAGCAGTACATTACTAGAAGTTGAGCTGAATTGTCTAAAGAATATGCTGGCAAAATTCTTAATCCAGACTGAGTGAGGTTTAAACAGGATACCTTCTGCTTTTTCCTTGAGATGCTGATGCTGGTCAAGCAGACTGACATTGGAGCGAGGACCAAGACCCTCGTCCTCATCTCTCTGCTCCTCTCCGCTGTCTTTCTGCTCCTCATCCACCGCCTTTCCTCGCAAACGCAACATCTTCTGTAGCTATGAGGTACAAGTGTTCAAATACATTTAACTCAAAGTGAGGGAATGTTGAGTTACAATCTAAAATTCGTAGTAAAGTTCTTCAAATCAATACAAACTTTAAAAAATCTACAACAAGACAACAGCATGATTTCTTGTAGATGAAAATATAGCAGAACTGGGTTTCAGTACGACATTAAAGAATACACTGTTTATAATATAGGAAGCTGGTATTCATGGTCTGACCGGTCTACAGTCTTGGCAGCAAAACACTCCAGCAGAGCAAACAGCAGTACCCAGAGTGTTTGACATGAAAATCTCCAAAACTTACCATTTGCTGCTTTCGTATTTTGACTGGAACGTAGGGGACATAGTCATCATCCTCTGATCCTTCTGAACCAGACTTTTCATCTTCCCCATGGGACCGCTATCAAAACACAACAGCAATACCAGACATTATATTTATCAGCAAAGAATCTGGGTGTGAAATATGAGTCTAAAGATTCTCATGCAATTGTTATTTCCAGGAGTTTACATTCAGATCACATGTGTAAGTGATCAGAATACCAAGTCGTTAGTATGCATAGTTTTCTAAGCCTAAATTTGAATTTTTAACGTTAATACTATTTTATAGAATGCCACACTTCAATTTTTCGGCTACCAATAGCTTTTATTACATGTAATTGTATTTTTACTTTAAGTACTAGAAAACCTTTACTAATAAAAACGCTCGCTTTTTACAAGCTCTTTTTTTTTTTAATTCAGGACAATTGCGAAAGTTGAGAATTTTCAGAAAGTAGGTATTCCTGACATAAGTTTCATTGCCAGGTCTGATATTGTAGAAGCACATCGTTAGGCGGGTTTCGTGTCGTTTCACTTATAATGTCTCAAACTTGTAAATTTAAACTATAACCAGAAGTTCGCCCACATTTTTTCTTAAACAAGTACATTTGTTATCTTCCTTGCTGGCCTGTAAGTTCGAGCCAGTTTGTCGTCATAATAACGTTTTAACCGTAAACGCGATTGCAGTGTAACATAGGTAAGCAAGGAGTTTACTGGCCTTATAGAGACTACACTCAATTCATATGTATGAAATCTAATCATATTGAAAACTTGAAACTCGAGTTATTTATTGAGGCTTTTCCGGTTCAAGTATAAAAACTAGCAAGTAAGCTAGTATTAGCATTAGCCAAGCGGTGTATCTTCTTCAAAATGCGAACAAAAGAAATACGCTTTGCTTACCTTTTTGGGTCGACTTTCGATTTCCATTTTCCACTATGAATATAGGTGCTCTATCCCTATCTTGAAAAAACAAAAAACAACTACGCGCAGTTCAATAAACACAGCTAATCCACATGTTTACACACAACATAGGAAAATTCGCTGTACGGAAAGCCGGAAGGGTCAAACCTTAGACTAGCGCAACGTCCACAGCGCGGCTTTCTTTCCCGAGGCGGTCTGCATGAAGTATTATAGAACTAAAAATATACGTATGAAGCAAACACCACACTTAATTATTGTCAAAACGGTATTGTTTTAATCTTTCTGAACGAAAGACTTTTTCACAGTATCAAAAGTGAATTTAAAAAAAGAAACAAGCCAACATACACTTGGCTATAATTGATATAGTATAAATCTACATTCGACACATTAAGATAATCTTCTCTAAGTGGATATAACCTGGAAAGCATCAGAGATGTTATATGAAAACAAAATCTTTGCACAGAATCAAGAAAGAAATGATTCATCTTCATGAAAGCCATGAGCTAAAACATGAGTTCTGTTGTGTTATAGGCCCTTGACCCAAAGGTATTAACTCTTGGGTTGTATTTCCCTCTGTGAATTAAAAAGACTTAGACTTCAGATTGGCTGGCTGAAGTACAAGATGCCACTAAAATCACAGTACAGGGAAAAGCGTTGAATGGTTGAAAATGTATCTCTCACACACAAAGTTCCCAGAAACACATGACAAAGGCTCAAAGGGACCCAAAAATAACCACTCACTATGTACAAGCATTGAAAGTAACCATTTTAAACAATGTGGGATGGTTCCAGTGATTGAAATGAACTTTGCACACTGGTGTACCTGTCACTGCTGGAATAAAAGGGTAAGAAGAACAGTTACGAGTGAGAAAACTGTGGTAGTCTTGTAAGTCTTCTGTAGAGTGCATAAGTGTCTCACGAAAAAGGAGAAAACTGTTGAGATGAACTCCAAAGAAGGATTGAAATTGAAACAACTGACGCACTTAGCAAAGCCCAAAGGGTTGGGAACAATAATGAGATAATTTTCCAATTAACATGAGGAAATATGTTTGCAAGGATTCTCATTTTTTCTAATACATTTTTTGAACACAGTAAATTTTTCATCTCCCAGATGTTTCTTTGAGTCGAAACCAGCAAAGTTCATATTTTGCAAACAGTTTTATCATTTTCATGATCAGCGTGGCAGCTCTGTCATCACACATTTGTCTTTTCATTTTTTAAATCACTGATTAGCAAATTATTGTAAATCACAGAAAATGAGTAAATGTTCCAATTAAACGATTGTCAACCAACAAATACACTGCAGCTCACCTCTGTGTAAAGTCAATGCTACAGTTTTTACCATGGTGACTTATTATGGAGTGTTTTCCCATTTAAAAGGTTAAAACATTTGTGATCTTGTTGAAACGTGCTGGATAAAATGTCTCTAGTTTCTACTGAGACCAGTTTTGCGGGAGGTAAACTAGCTACGCATAACATTATAAATTATGAGCACCAAATTGAACTGACTGGATCAGGAGTTTAACAACGTTAAAATGTCTCAGATTTGTGATAAAAACATTTATTTCATGTAAGATAATCGTTTACATACTACATAAGCACATGGATGCAGTGGATTCAACAGACTTTTTTTCCATTTTTGCATCTCATTTAGTGAACATTGCAATAATAGCAAAGAGTAGAGTTGGCCTCGAGAATGATCCCGGCCCGTCAGCCACGAGTTATGTTTCAGTCTTCTGAATGGAGTATGAATTTGAACCAGGGTCCCTTGGCTTAGTAAGGAAGTGAAGAAAACAGGGAATGAGAGAAGGCCTCAGGCCAAGCAGGGCTCTATTGAAAGAGTTTGTGTCAGTAAGTTTTTTTTTTCTCTGGCACTCGTCCAAGTTATTGAGCTGCGTTGGAAGGAACCTTTTTGAGGCTGAAGTTGGACCAATTCACTGCTACCTTCTGGCGAGTTTGTTTTGCAGAATCAAGGCAAAACCTGAACGAACGACACACAAAACAAAAAAGGAGAAGAGAAGGAAGAAAGTGATGATTTGAGGTTAATCAATAATACACTTAAGTTTTAAAGTTGTTCAAAAAAGTATTCTGTTGAACAGCTACTGGATATTGAGCCTACCTCTTGAAGTATTCCACTTCCCGGTCGATCTCATCCATTTCTGTTGGATCAACATCTTTAGGGAGAAACACATCATCTGGGGAACAGTGGTAAGAATTTGACATTAGCTTCAAACACAAATAAAAAAAACAGCTTATATTTGAAGACAGTGTGAAAGAAATCTTTAAGTACCAATAGCACTGCTGGATTTTTCCCCCTTGTTCTTGTTCTTCTTATTCTTCCCCTTGGTTTGCTGCTGTTGCTGCCCGTTTGCTGCGATGCTAGGTTGAGCTTTGTTTTCTGATTCTTGCTCAGAACGACTCCCTCGTGTATCTGTTTCACCTTTCCCCCTTTGTGTGCTTGAGAGGCTACCATTTGCTCTGTTTGCTGGATGTTTGGTCGATCTACTCTCTTCTGCTTTCTTAAGCCCATTTCTCTGGTTGTCTGCAGAGTGCTGAAGAGGTTTGTTCCCAGCTTTCGAGCTGTTAGAGGCGATTTCTTTAGACTCGTTGGTTTTCTGTGGTTCACTCACAGAGGCAGCTTTGGTCGGTTTGTTGGAGTTTTGCTCTGACACAGACTGCTCTTGCCTTTGCTGTTGCTGCTTTTTATTCTTCTTTGACTTTGCCCCACCATTCCCAACAACTGTGTTCTTTGAATCGGCAGCATCCTCCGTTACTTTAGCTGCAGACTGGGCTGGCACCTGAAGCAAACTGTCAGATCCAGTTGAAGTGCATCTTTCTGGGGATCGAACCCTTATGAGCTTTGAGAGGCTTGGGGTGTTGTGCAACCGCTGGATGTCCTTGGACCCAGCAGGGACCCCTGATGGCGTGTTGTTGCTGTTGTTGTTGGTGGTGGTGTTAGGGGATGTGACAGTAGTTGTGTCATCCCATCCATTAACCAGGTCTAGATGGCTCTTAAAGGTTCCCAGTGACAGAGGGGCCAGGTCCAGGTCTATCTGCTGCAGGTCAGAGGAACCGTTGAGATGAGACAGTAAATGGTTGCCCTCCAACGTGGCTGCTTTCTTTGGAAAGTCGTTGACGTCCAGATTGAGGTCATACATACTAAACGAGGCCCGAATTGAGTCTTTGATGGTGTTTTTAATCTCTTCAAGCCGACTGGTAAGGAAACTGTTGACGCGTTCTAGCTCCAGCTGCGGCCAGTCCAGCAACCGACTGGCTTCAGAACCATCAGGGAGGGGCTCGTCTGCAGACTCAGAAGGATTGGAGTGAGGGTCACTGCCTGCAGCACCCATGCTTCCCTGCTGAGCCTTTTCCTGAAACACAAAAGGTTTAAGCTTGAGAGTTGGAACAGGTTTACAAGCACACTGCAAAGGACTGAGATGATAAGTGGAATAATCGCTTAACTACCAAATAATTCTTTAGTTTTTCATGAAATCCAATTTTTTTTTTAAACAGGGTTGGTTCTTGTTTACAAATAGCCATAAAATTCAATTTCACAGTTATCTCTCTTTATCATTGATTTATGACAGCACAGTCTGCTTCTCCCCGCTCAATATCATAGGTACCAAAGCTTGAACACATCATGGCTACTGGTTCCAAAATTTTGAGACAATGGCTGGAAATTTATTTTTCCAATTCAGATGGAAAGAAACAAACCAAACTAACTGAAGGACAGTGTTTCTCAAGTTGCCACACCTTCTTCTTTTGTTTGTGCCGTGCCCGTTTAGCAGCTTTGGCACTGTTGACAGGTTTGGGCTCAGAACTGTTAATGAAGTCCAGCAGCTCGTCCACGTCCCGGTTGTCGATGGCACCAGTCACCGTCAGATCCGAGTCCTGTCGCTGAGGCAGCTCCTCCTTACGCCGTGTCAGACGTGAGCGGAGCTTCTCTCGAATCTCTGCGTAGTTCCGACTTGTTGGTGCAGCTGGAGGCTGGAGCCGAATAATACATTTGTTCACATTCTCATAATTTAAACGGTCTGACTGTGTTTAATAAGAATGTAAAAACAATGGGAAAAATGACAACTATTTGTAAGGAGATAATTGAAAAATCTTAAAGTACCGCGTTGTGTCCAAAGAACTCGCAGTAGCAGCAGTCGCAGTACTTCCCGTCCTTCTGGTTGGTGGAGGAGGAGGCACAGGAGCTCCTCTCAGAGCTGCTGTCTTCATCCTCCCCCTCCTCAAGCTCAGACGAAGGATGACACAACGTCCCATTTGTCATTTTGTGCCCCTTACATGTCTGGTCCCTTTTTAAAAGAAAATACGAGCTCTCATTAGGAGTTTTTAGTATAAATGTACATGGCTTAAGGCACTTTTTAGCTTTATATGACAAAAATCAATTACAGAAACCTTTGAATGTACAGTAGTAGCACTGACCTGCATGACCCAGCTGTCAGATGGCCTACATTTGAAGGGGCCACTGTCCCTGCACTGTGTCCGTTACACGGGTGGTTACAGCTCATGATAGAAGTGCCCAGTTTGCTGTGCTGTGTGTTCACAGCAGGAATGTGGGAGTTTTTGCAGGGGCTGGGCTTATGGACAGATGTGGGGCTGTCCGGACAGGGTGAATTGAGCTTGGCTGGGGGTCCGTGGAGGTTTGGTACCAGTGGGGAGAAGGGAGCGTGGGCTGCCACACCTGGGCCAGACGAGGAGGTAACGTGGCCGTGCTGTCCCGAGCTCGGCTTTGGGGGCAGGAGTGAGGAATGCTGGGACGACAGGCCGGTGGGACTGTTAGGCGGTACCGACAAGTCTGTGTGTTGATGGGGGTCATTGGAGTGGAAGGCTTCACCTGCAAAATTAAAAAAATGAATGATGAGGTACAGACCAAGAAAAGCTTAAAAATGTGAGCTAACTAAACAACAATGTATACACTAGGGGTGCACCAATCACAATTTTCTGGCCGATCACCGATCTTTAAAAAGCCTGACCTGCCGATACCGATTTGGGCCGATATCGATGTTATTTTTCATTTAATTTATACCTGACAGCATATACCTTCAATGCTCTAATTTTATTTTATTGAAATCCATTGATCAATACCTGTGAAACAATAAAATCTTCATGTTTTAACTTAAACAACCAATAAAGTGTCCTGAGTTTTAGCTCCTAGAGCACAAAGCAACAATGGCTGGCTGTCAGACCTTCCGGGAGGTATACAAGATCAGTTTTACATGTAAGGATGGGCCGAACACTGAGCACTGATCCCCCAAAATTAAGGAAATTGGCATCAATCAATTGGCCAGCCGATCAATCAGTGGATGTCTAGTGTACACAATACTGCCATGATAAATCTGTGCAGATTGATAACAGAAACCCCACATAAGGACTGAGGAGAGGGTGAGAAGGTAACATTTTTTTTGTTGTGAGACGATAATAACACTTTAAAGTTATAAACCATCTGACAGAATGCAGCAGAGTGAGGCCAATCTGCTAAAAGAGTCACAGACACGGTTACCTGGTGGAGTTGGTCGGCGGCACATGGTCTTGAAGTGCTTGGGAGTGGTCTTACAAAGGTCCGCTGAGGTAGACAGGGGGTTCCCGGCAGAAGATCCGCTGGAGTTCTGGGACGACGGGTGACTGTAGGGACAGACTTTAGGTGCTGACGTTTTAGCAGATTTTCCAGGCGCTTCATGGAGTCCTCTTTTCTCATGACAGGCTGATCCTACTGCTAGACCTGCAGTTGAAAATTTGGTTTTATGAGTTTGGTGACAATTTGAATGAACAATAAAACACCAAAGCTTTTCTGAAGAACAATGGTGAAGTAGGGATTATCATTAATGTTTGTAAAGTGTGTTTAAAACATCTCATTAAGACCCAGAGTGATAAGCGCTGTCCATATCACTAAATATAAATGATGATTTGTAGAGTTTGTGACTTTATATTACTGACTTTGCCAAAGTAACTTCTAGTTTCAAGATTCTGGCAACAAAGCACAAGATTAAGTAACACCCCCTACTTTTTAAGGAATGCTGAACAGTTCAGTGGGGATAATGTCTTACTTCTATGAGTAAGAAACCTGTACCGTGACTATGTTGGGCCTAAGAGATCAAAACCTTTCTTATTATCAAAAAAAAGAAAAAAAAAGTAGCAGCATGACATCTGAATTATTAAACCATTTTTTTCAAAAGTGACTGTCCGTGTCTGTCATTCAATCAATCACTGAAGTAGATGTTATTGAATCTGAACACCCACTTTCATATTTCTAATGGCTTGGAGTAAATCATGTTTAGTAGCTCAGTTCCCACCTCAAGATTGACTATTATTGTCAGATGGCAATCAAAGCTAAGAAAACCAATGCTTTACCTGCACAGATGGGCATGATTCCAAACCCTTAGCTGCTTTCATTTATGACAAATTTTTACTCGCCCAAATTAAAATACAGTTTTGCACAATGACCCATTCAACAACATTGTTGTACTAGAAATACTGGCACAGTTACTCATCAGGTAACCTAAACAGTGTGGTTTGATGAGAGTCAAGAAACGGGAAGAAAACAGACAGAAGCAAAAAGCTCTGTTCTTCCCATTTACAAAACAACTACCGGCAAACTTCACTCAATCGATTCCCTCGTCTTTCAATCTTCCTGGTGTGTTTGTCTACACCAAAACTGTAAAGCAAACCAGAGCAACCGACTAACTTTTAAAGGAAGTCATACTAAACTACAAAATAGTGAAAACTCAAAAAAGCTGAAACTTTTTTGCGTCTTTGAGCTTTAATGTCCATCTATGTTATAAAGAAAAGTGGACTTTGATGTATCATGATTACACTGGATGTGCAATGATACAACAACTATGAATCCTGATCTAACTTGTGTGCTATTCCTTCTGTACAATAACACCACTAAATGTAGATATTTGACGATTTGGTTGGTCATTGTAATCATCCTCCCTTTTTAAAGCTTCAACTAGATACTTAATTTGCAAAGAACTTAGGTTTTAAATAAACCCCACAGCTGAGGTTGTTTAGATATCTCTCATCAAATTACATTATATTGTTAGCATTAGGTTAATATCTGAAACTGTGATTTTATTGTGGTGTATTGCTGAAGTACTAAACTTTCCCTCTGCTGTTTTGCTACAAACAGACTTTACTCTCTTGCACAGCACGATTACTTGCAAGAACAGACTGCTTAAAACTGACTCATTGAGAGTATTTTTGCACAAGTAAAAAGTAAAATTTTAGTTTATGTGGCACATAACAAAATTTCCACTAATTCCATGAAAAAAAAAACACACTGTTGAGGGCCTAATTTTGTTATAAAAAGTAAGAACAACTAAAGAACTAATAGTCAACAGTGTAAATAAATGAAAGAAGTTCCTTACCTTCAGTAACTAAAAATATTTTGGTTTGATGTTCTGGTAGTGCAACAACTCATTCAAGCTGCAGCATGTGTTTGTTCTTTCCTGTTACTTTTCTGTTGACTCCAATATTTGACTCTCAAAAACCTCAGTTTATGGCATCTGTATTAGTGATAGAACTCATGGTTTTCTTCATCATATTTAATTTAAAAAAAATGCTCAAGGTCTTAATGTTTTGAATCATTTTCAGTGGGTATTAGGTTATTTCTAAATTTATCTCCACTATCTGAGCACCCTAGGTGTTTTGACAACAGACTTATTTTCTAACATTTTTCCACCTTTCATGATGCTGAGCTGTAAAGACCTCTGAAAGTAGAGCCTGTAAGCTTCTGCAACAAGCTTTGTTCTTCTACAATGCGTCCTCTTTGTGAAGCTTGAACAAAGTTTCCGAAAATGTATCAAACCTTTATGTTACATAAGAGTACTGACAAGCCAGTCATACGTCTGATTCTAAACAAATTTGGGTCAGTTTTAAAAGAACTGAAAACTACATCCAATACTAAAAATATAGGTGTATAACATTTTAAGTGGACAATGTAGGTGTCACTGGGTATTATCAGCACTCGTCTTTTTACTTTGAGATGACACACCTTGTTGTGAGTGTGAAGAAGTGCTGTGGTTGCAGTGCTCCCCTCCATTGGTGTGGGCAGAGTTCCAGAGACCTGACAGTTTGTGAGCTGACAGAAAGGAGCTTGGGTCCCAATCCACAGTACTTTGCTCCGGGTAACCATTCCCACAGCTCTGAGACTTACAGGACGAAGAGTGTGACAATGGTACCTGATGTAGAAAAAAGAAGAAAAAAAAAGAAATGCTTAATGACAGAGCTGAGTGCTTTCACTGTGGCACAAAAACTTCAAGTACTTACATCACTGGTGTGTAACAAATAAAGAGTGTAAAATAAAAACAAATAACAAAACAAATGTAAAATAATTCTTAAAAATCACGTCATGATACTATTCAGCAAGCCAACTTATCCTTTTTTCATATTTATGTTTGAGCCAAGGATCAATAAAACATGAGCACTCAAGCTTGAGTATGATGATTTAGTAAGTCTTCATAATTTGCATTATGTAAAGTGCCTATGTTAAGCCACAGAGGAAATGTAATAGCTGCTACTACTTTACAAATACCACAGAAACACATACCAAATATTTTACTTTCAAGGTGTCAAAAGCAGAGTTTAAGTTTCAGCTTGACCAACACTTAACCCAGTGTGACATTAAGACTGAAAAATGAACAAAGCATATAAGTTCATGCAAATGCATTGCTCCGTCTTGAGAATGTAGATGAGATTACCACAGCCAGAAAATAGTACTCAGTTTAACCTAAAAGTAGCAAAAGAAGTCATAAAGAGGATCCAGACATATGACCCAAATCAGTCCCTTTTTATTTACCTGCGTTGGCTGCTCCTGGGTGCTCCGCCTCTCCTCCTCTTCCACACTCTTGCAGCAGCTCTGACAAATCCACAGAGGGACCTCTCCCAACAGGGACTGTGACAGCGAGGGCACGGCATCAGCCAGCTTACGCCCTGGCGCCTCCCGCAATAAGGCTTGGGAGAGAGCGGGTACGGCATCAGCCAGCTTGGTCCCATGGCCCCCAGGGAGTCCGTTCACGGAGCCGGGTCCCCAGTCCTTAAACTCACGGTGGCACAAGAGGCAGCAGGTGTGCATTGGCTAAGTAAAAAAAGAGAGGATGCAGAGGGCAAGTGTTAGGCTGATTACAAGACAAACCCTTATACCCTACATTTAAATTAGTCCAGCTAGGAAATTACAACATCAGAAAAAAATAGCATTATTCACGGTAATTTGATAACTAAACATAGAAAGCAATTCAAAATGTATGTGTGCCTTATATAATTTGTTGCCAAACTGCTCCACCTATATTTAAGTAGTTTAACAAATAAACAATGCAAAGTATCCTATTATTAAAAGTGAATGAAACACTTGACCAAAACAAAAACTTGACATCACCTTCATATGGGTCAAATTTTAAGACAGATTTTAATCATGTTATCTTAGCATAAAAGAAAACTGGCACATACACATAGCTGGCATATATTTTACTGTCTTTCAATTTTTTTAAATTTGAAACGAACAAACAAATCATCATCATAAAAAAGTAAGATTTAATGTCACAGTTGTTAAGAAATGAAACGCGTCTGGACGTCTGTTTAATAAAGTCTAAGGTCTGGGCATGGTAATCCACTTTAGATATCAAATAAAATGTTGTTGGTTTCAGAGGCAGCTTAAAGAAGTCAAATTTGGGGTTTGCGTATCACTGATGTGACAGTGGTCGAGTATAAAAAATGCTGTTTTTAACTTTGTAGCTCACAGTTCTGACTGGTTTAGCTCGATATCATTGGCTGAATACTACACGCATCGAAACTTTTGAAATTATCCTCTGTGACACTCCGATTGAAATGTGTGGTGCAGCAAACAAACGTAAACACTACTCTACATTATTTGACATACCCAAAACCATATGTGAGTGTCAGATACTTCTATAGTGAATCCGTTATCCGTCTCAGCTAACAGGCTAATTAGCTGGTTAGCCTGGGCTGTTTGAGGGGTTCCGGTGGATGTGTTCAAGAACAGGCAGACAGCACGCTTGCTGCACGCTAGCCGGAGATGGTAGCCCGGCTAGCCTCCTGGCTAAGGCTAGCTGAGCGGATGAAGAGTTATAAAGGATGGAAACGGGAAGACCTGTCTGATGGACAATGTCACCTGTCCGGCACAGGAGACATGGTCTGCAATGCTAGCCACACTGTCTCAAAGCCGCCTGCTCAGCTCGCTGAGTTGAGCGTATTATTTATTTAATTATATGCCAAACGACGTGAGAGCTCCACATTAACAACTGCTACATAAAGATTAGAATGGCTTTCAGCCAGACAGTGGGTGCATAGAACTTCAAGCCTGCATGAGATACCTCTAAAAAAAAATAAAGCACAATGGAGGATGCTTGGATTAGCAGAGAGGTGCTAGCTCCGAGACTAGCTAGCCCGTTTGAAAGCAGCGATTGGCTGGCTGCTAGCTAACCTACCTGGTTCGCCCTGGTGGTGGCCAACCGATCCAGCCCAGCATCTCCGCCGCCACCGCCAGCTGCATCGCCGGGAGAGACTGAGCTCTTCGGTACGGTCTGCTGTTCAGTCCCAAGCTCCTTCTGGCCCACCCCTTGCTGCTTGCTTTTCTTCCTTGCCATCACGACACTGTTTATAACACGCTTTGGCCAAGTTTGCACCAGTTTCGATGAATTTAAGAGCACACTTTCGTTTCTTCTCGGACCTTAAAATGTTCTCTATCTCCTCCAGTCAAGACAACAGTCAATATGGCGGAGGACTGGCACACTCAGGAGTTCATAGGTTAAAGATACTGCTGGCAAAGAGACTTCACTATTGTAACGAGAATACTATTGTAAGCTGATACAGGCAGTGAAGTCACACGACGCCATATTTAGAAAGGGCAACCCTCCCCTCCCACTTTTTTCTACCATGTATGAAAAGACAATTAAATAGATCTTACTGCTTACAATAGCCATCCAAACAGCCGCTTAAGGATTCAATACCTATGACTAAAGGTTTATTATATACGTATGTAACTTTAATATTGTGATATCGTGTTTTCTATGGTAAATCTATCTATGGATCAATAACATTTACTAAAAACGATACAGGCGAAGCGTTGAATAATGTTATAATGAAAATAACTGACACAGGAGTTGAGGAAAATGTGTGTTTTTACACACTGCGACATTAAGAAAACGTAAGACACCTAGCCACCAACAATAAGACATCTAAAACAGTGCAACTTTGCAAAACAAGCTCATGAATAACCAGCTTTTTAACATTTTTTACTATTTTGTCATGAAACGTGCAAGATGTGATCAAGCGCGGTTTCATTACATCGATAACCGGTAAGAAACGTCAGAAAGAAAGAATACAGATTCTGGGAGAGGGTATGGGGGGGCTTGACGATGACGTTTTACGTAGACCTCTGATGCCTTTAGAATATCTGGAAATTTGTACTGAGTGCACCACATCGAGCCTACTATGTTTCATTTTACAGAGGAAAAGCTTTGTTTTCATCAGTGTTAGGCCATACCAATATTTCAGAGTGTTTATGTACAAAAATGTTCAAATAAGTGTACATACTTTTCATTACTTTACACTGCATCACTTTTATCTTACTCGGCTTCATTCACATGTCCCTGAACTCAGTGAATGAGTTGTCTTGTATAGTTTAACAACAAGAAAAGTGAGAATTGTACATTAAAAATAATGTATTTTTTATCGATTTCTTATTCTTCTTATTATTATTTGCCCAAAATGAAGGACAATCGAAGCTCAATCTTTCCTTCTTTTCAATGATCGCAATTGTGTTTGCAAAATCCGAGTCTATGTGACTACGTGAACGCAGCGCCAGTGTTGGGACTTCAGTGGACTGAGGACGTAGCACAGACAGCTTCAGCTTCTTCGGGCAATTGACGCTTTGCACCGCTGTAGGTTGTTTACCCGCCTGTGTTTTGCTTAAACAAAAATAGAAATGGAGGGAAACGTTTGCAACATTCAGGTACTTCTCCGAGCTGCCGAGTTTCTTGAAAGAAGAGAACGGGGTAAGTGTTTGAAGCCAAACTGTCAGTCTACAGGAGAGGAAGTTGGTTATTGTTAAAACAGCAAAATGCACAATGAAATGATCATATCTGTGCATGCAAGACGGTACCAGAAACGCAATGTATTGCAGCCGGTTGGGAAACATCCAAAAGCTTTGCCTTGAAGTTATTTCAGGCGATTTTTCTTATTTGACTCAGTGACCTACATATCGGTCGCATCATTGTACTCAAAGGCGCCAATCTGGTCCCATTTGAAAATGAATCTGAGCGGCACTCGGCGCTCTTTACGATGAATGAATGCAGTGCAGAAAGGGCAAAGCATTACGTTTGTTTCGTGATTTAGCGATTATAGACATTGTACTGGGTATTTCTGTTTCATCGATCTGACAAAGTGTTTCATAACACTGAATAATTTGTTAGTGATGGCGCCAAAACCAAAGACAGATCCTCCAGCTGATGATACTGATGACAGAAATCGAGTGTTTTTCTACTCCTTTTGTCACACATATTGTATGAAATGGCAATGGATGTGTGTTTTATCTTTTTAATCAACGGGGAACTATGTATAAGCATTGCATACCATGCACTTTCAGACTATTTTCCAACATATTCTCTGATTTGTTTCCTTGCACAGAGGCAGAACATGGATATGCTTCTGTCCTGCCTCTCAGTCCAGATGACTCTGATAAGAGAAGCAAACAGAAGAACAAGAAGATATCTGCTGGTGGCAATAGGTGAATGCATTGCATAACACAACTGTCATAAAGGGCGTGGTTGTGTAGTTTCAAGTAGTTTGCTTAGGTTGATAAAGCACCCTTTAACACATGAAAACCTCACACCCACGCACGGTGCTGAGCAGCAGGCATCGTCCTTAATGTTATAAGACCTTAACAAACTCTTTCTCTCCTTCTTTCTCTGTGTTTCTGCAGATCAGTTCACAATGAGCTGGAGAAAAACAGGTAATGAATGATGAATTATATCAATAGTATCACATGTCAAATTACATTGGTGTGTCTTGCTAAAGATAATGAAGAATAAGCAACAATGTCTTCTTGTGCTGTACAGACGGGCCCAGCTGAGACACTGCCTAGAGCAGCTCAAAAAGCAAGTCCCCCTGTCATCTGACTCGATGAGGAACACCACCCTTAACCTGCTGAGACGAGCCCAGCTGCACATTAAGGTAGAGAAAGTCTCCTTGCACTGAATTATTTCTTCTGTTGTGCAGGACGGACTATTACTTCTATTTTTGCACTGATAGTGTTGCTGACTTGTACGAAAGCTTGCGTTGAAATGCATTTTCTGCTCACTTCTCTATTTTTCTGGTCTCTCTTTCAGAAACTGCAGGAGCAGGATGAGCGTGCAGAGCAGCTGAAGGGCCGCCTGCGCTGGGAGCAGAGAGAGCTGCAGGTTCGATTGGAGCAGCTGCAGAGAGGCACAGAGAGGATGAGGAACGACAGCCAGGGGTCAACCATGTCCTCCGAGAGATCTGACTCAGACAGAGGTAAGTCTCTCATGGGCCAAGAAGAGAAGCACAGTCACAGTGATGCCGTATTACTACCAGTGAAGTAATAACATTTTTCAGACATATTCTAGTACTCTGTTTTCAAAACAGATGTAACTTGATACATTTCACTGTGTTGGGACCTGATTGTTTTCTTTTTAAGCCTCATGTGATAATTGGACAAAAATTATTTTCTTTTGGAGATGGCACTCAGCATCAGATCTAAATACTGACATGCATTTTTGCGGATTCTTTGTTATGGTGGTCTGTATCTGAGGCTAAAACCAGCATTGGAACAGCTTTATAAAAATCCAAATATTTCTATTCAAAACAGGCTTGATTTAAAGTTCCTGGAAAATATATGGAACGAATAAGCAAAAGTTTTATTATGAGGCAAATACTTTTTTTTTTCCAAATATCAAAGCAGTAATATCAGTTTTCTTAGCTCTTTGTGATATGTACATGTTATATTTTTCACTCCACTAATGGATTTAATCTTTGTGTTTGTTTACAGAGGATGTGGAGGTTGATGTGGAGAGCATTGTGTTTGACTGCATGGACTCTGACGGACTGAGCATTACACACTCGGGTTCAGACCACTGTTACTCCAGCATGGACAAAGTCTGGCTATGACCGCAGTAAAACAGTAAAATACTGTACGCAATGCCACCAGGTGAACGGGAGGAGGAAGAGGAGAAAACATTCCAAAAATAAGCAAACAGAGGAGGAAGAGGAAGAGGGAAGATGGCGAAAAATGTTACCGTATAACTGAACATGTTTTTCTTACAAAAGAAGTAACTTTGGACTTTCTTTTTTTCAGAATATGTCAGACTACAATGATGCTATAGATGAGCTGAGTCCATTTGCACTGAAAAGCAGTAAAAATCACTGGGCTGGGATGGATGTAACATAAGCATTTATATTTTCTGGCAAGCATTAACAGCATTTCTTCAAAAGCCATACAACATCTGTGACTCTAAATGATTTTAACAGTTTTAATCATTTATCTTACAGATTTTTTTAATCCAAAAAGGGCTCTTTTATTCAATACTTTTAACTTATTCTTTACTACAGTATCTCTATACTGAATTCTGCCTTAAGTCAGATTTGTTTCTGTATTCATCACTGCTTTCTTTAGCACTAAGTTGAATTTCAGTAACGTCATGTGTAGCATGCACTTAAACATTTATCTGTGCTATTTTTCTTTGTATTATTGCCTTTTATGTAAGGTCAGCCATGTATTTGATCTTTTCCTCAGTTGCACAAAACTTCCTCACATTGCACTTGTTTTGTTTCTAAAGGGTAAAATATCAAAATGAAACCATGAGCAGAAAGGAACTGGTCATATTTGCACATTTATAACTGGCAACTAAGCAACCTTACTGAGTATTCGTTTGGTATATCTGAACAAAATTCAGTCTGTAATTGAGCGCAAGAATACTGACGGCTAGTGTTTAGGTTACAGGGGTACATCACAACTGTACACATCAATGCTTTTGGAGTTTGTCCGTATAAATGTTAATAATGCATGTCACGAAAACAGTCAGGCAGGTGTTGTCTACTTGTAATAATTACACAATGTGAGATGTATTACAAGTATGTATCATATTCATTGCTATATATTTAATAATTGAAGGTGCTTCTTCTCTTTACTTTTTATATGCAAGATGCCTTATTATCTTTTGATATTATGTATGCATTCATCTGTCTCTCCGCCCAGTAATATTATGTAGCATTTTTGTACTGGTGTAAGCTTTTTTTTATTGAATAAATATTTTCTATATTTATTTGTTGTTTCTGATCATTCTATCTTATGATTTCTAAAATCAACATTGTCAGATCTTAAACTGTGCTTTAGGGGATTTCACCTATGGTTTTGAATGAGGTGATGATGAATGATAAACAAGCAAAGACAGGACAGATATTTAAATGCTTGTTGAGGTCTTGATCTTTCCAAAGGACAATAGACTTAATATCCTCACTGCTTCAGGACTAGTCCTTTTTAAAAGGTGTTGGGACTTTGGGGAGGGGGTTAACAGTACTTTTAATTTTAACCTTATCTGTCAGTGCAAGTCATTTGCTCTTGACACCATAAAACTATTCTATAAATCCAAATTTGAATTTTTATTTTATGGTTTATCAATTGATTATAAATTGCAAAGATTTCAAAAAAATTCAAAGTTGCTAGGCGCCGCCCTGTTGGCTATGGCTGCCTTTTGCAGCAGCTCTCTCTGTTTTGTCCGTTCCTTGTAATTTTTTCGTCTCTCTTTCGTAATCTTTGTATTCGGAGTGGATCATTAATTTGTATGGCTCATTTGTTGGTCATGGACACCAAACTTTTTGTGGCTTCAGCAATATTTTTACTACTTTTGCTCCTGTGTTTGTTTGGAGATCCTACATGTAACCATGGCTGCATTGTGTACATGTGAACCCAGCTGTTAGCAGCCTGTAGCATGTCAATGCTAACTGGTGTAAGGCCTGATGTCTTCCCACAAGGTGGGAAGAAGGAGATGAGGACGACGTGCTGATTCTCAGGTGTGAGCTAAGAAGTGACGACATGGACCTGCCCTTCCATCCATCGTTATTGGGAACGTAAGATCTATCTCCAATAAGATAGACGAGCTAGCCGTGCTAATCTGGCAACAGAGGGAATACCAGAGGGCAGAGTAGCATCATGCTATTCACAGATGTGGCTAACAGAGCTAACATCAGACACCAACACATTGGAAGAGCTTCACCTGCTGTGAGCAGACAGGATCCAGGAGACAGAGACTGAACAGACTGCTGAAGAAGCTCAGTCCTGGACCCTGTGGAGGTGGAGGCTGGCTGAACTGGAGAATGATGGACAAGCTGTCATCATCTATTTTCTTATGGACCTTTTTGCACTTTCTGTACACTTTCTTACTTTTGTTTTCTTGTTTGCTGCTGTGACTTCAATTTTGTTGTACTTGTTACAATGACAATAAAGTTCTATTCTATTCTATTTTATACAAAATATGTCGACAAAGCATCAGGTAAAATATTTAATCAAAAAAATGGAACCAAAAAGATAAATACAATAAGCTACAAAAATTATTTTAATTTAAAAAAAAAAAAAAAAAAAACAAAAACAAACAAACAAACATTAACAGCTGTAACAAACACAAATGGTGAACTCAGAACATCAAAATAAAGTGCATAATAATATTTTTTGTATGTTTTTAGTCAATATCTGGTCTGATTGGTGAGATATGCGCATGGCATATTAAATCTTTTTCACAATCCTTCAAATGTGTCAGTCTGGAAAGAATACATTTTTCTATAGTGTGTGTTTGTTTCAGGGGGATGGGTCCATGTAATGTCTTATCATGAATACTGTAATTCATCCATGCATTATCTTCTGCAATTGCTCCAACACCTTGTATTTTGAATGTTTTGATAAGCAGATGTCATAATAAAAGACAAAAACAAAACATAAAAAGCTTGATTGTCCAACAGCATTCCCTACATCAGTGTTGTTTTCCATTGTTGCATTTTTCTTTCTGTTCATTAGGATATTTCTTCTTCTTTTTTTTTTTTCTTTTTTTTTAGCTCTGTTTGAATATGGATGTTAACATTTCAACAGTTCCTAACTATCTCCTTACGTCTTTAAAATTCTGCATTGTTTAACCATTCTGTTCCGTATAACTCTTTCTTATGAACACTTTTGGTGTATTACAGGGTTTTCTGTCCTGATGTTGGCATCTGCTCTCTTGGGAATGAAACTTTATTTTTAAAGACATGACACTGCACAAGCCAGAATGATTTTCTTACTTTCTTTTTTTTTTTACTTTGCAGACTTTGGAGAAAATGTAGAATGACTGAGGGCCAGATTATGGCTCTTTCAATCAGTTGTGATGAAGGAAGAAATCTGGCATCAGCTGAAATCAGTCTCCAATGATGATTAGGTTGATACAAAATATGTGCAAAGTTTAATGAGTTGAACATTCTTCACTCTGGCAAACAACAACAGGCTAATAACTGAAACAGAGAAGAACACATTTTTGTTCAAAGACTTCACAGCATGGTTGGAAAGAAACTCAATTTATTGATAAGCTGATTATTTACTGGATACAGTAAGAGCACATTGTTGTGTTGGATGCATCATTGGATTATCTGTACATTTCAAGGTGTCACTTTAAAGTTTGTTCACGTTGCATTTGTAGGCAAAGACACTGATATTCATAGTCACCAGATCTTTCTACATTTTCAGGATAAATGGATCAACATAGCAGTGACTGCAAACAATATGGACCCATCTTCAGTCAAAACACTTCAACTTGAAGCAATCAGTCTTCATAGGATGAGTAAGGTGAGGCTGGTGAACTGAAGCAAATAAAGACAACATAGCAACAAAACTTTGAGAAGAAGTAAATCAAAAATGAATGAAAACACATAAATCAAAAGGTCAGAGGTATGATAACATGAGCTCCTGTTGTTAACACAAAGCAATGACAAAACAACACATACACAAAGCAAATGTTGATGGGCACAGAGGTCGAGCAAAGGTCTGAAGATCAGTATGGGGCTTGGCAAAGTGCTGGGATCATTTTATGGCACCCAGAGCCAAATTCAACCAACCCTTCCCCTATCTCTGGTAAACACTGAGATCATCTGGTATCAAAGGTAAAATAAATTCAGCATGAGGCAAACAAGGAGGCTGAAAGAGGCTCTTAAACCGGCTCAAGCCTTATTATGGTCCACCTACCATTTAAGTTAGAAGCTTCCTCATAGAGGCGTCTACCCGTGACCAGGACTAGTTTGTCTTACCCCCAACTTTCAGGGGGGTACAGATAAATCCATCCCAGTATCAGTTACACAGAACTGATGATTTTACATATCTCACATCACACATATTGTTTCTTCTGGGCGTGTGAAGCAAGGTCTTTGGCTTTCTCCTTAGCTGCCAGTGCTGTCTCTCTTGCTCGTTCTGTCGCAGTTTCTGCTAGAGTTCTGGATGGTGTCTCCCCTACAAAAAGTACAACATAAGCATCGCTGCATCAGGTTAAATGTCTTTTTATATTGTCCTGGAAAACCATTTGGGTCATCACACAAACACAACAGTTCCAATTTTTTCATAAAAAACACATCTCTGCAGCTTAAAGTGCGTGGGATACATTTATGGGGAAATATGTTAAGACTGGAATCATAAAAAAAACTAGTTTAATTATGTTGTTCCTGATTAGTTTAGATCGGCTGACCAACAAGAATGCTGTTTTTTTGTTGTTGTTTTTTTTTTAATCTTTGCAAGTTCTGTTTTAGATTTTACAGACTGGGGCTCAAATTTATTCAGAGTTTTTAACAATTACTATTTAGTTAAACATTAAACCCTTGTTTAATGGTATTGAGGAAGTTAAATCACCACAAAGTCCAGATTTTCTTTTTGCAAGTTATCAAACCAGACTTTCAGTGGTACAATCTGGAGGGAGGGGCGATTAACTTCTGAAATAGCTACAAATAGCAAACACCAAGTATGAGTATTGATGGATGCCAGAGAAGGACAAACTTGTCGATTTGTGTCTAGAAAACACACCACAATCGAATTAAAAGTGAGAGGAAGTGAACAGAAATTGAAATGGATGTAGCAGGTTGTTAAACTGCTAGCAGCTGTCCTTGTCCTCTGTAAATGGCTGTTCCAATGTTGGATTGACTGCAGGGGACTTGTAAGATACCTAGTTTTGAGAGTCAAACTCTGGTTGTCAGTGACTCTGTTGGTGTGCAGTGCACTGAGCACATCACACACAAAAAGAACAAAAACATTTAATCTGTTATTGTTTGTTTGGGGTATTTCACACAGTTCAGCTAAAAATCATCAATCAGCAGAGAGGTTGTAAAAAGATATGGGTCACAGTGCATTGATCTAAAGTTATCATGTTATTACTATACACAATTAATTGAATTGAAACCAACATTGCAATATGATACAATGCAATTTTCAAATTGCAAAGGCTGCAATATAAAGTAAAAAAAGAGCTTCATGTACAGAGACCTGGAGGGAATATAGTAACTTGTGCTTGTTCTTCCTCAAAACTAGCAAAAGTCAAACTCCTGGGTTTTTTTTTCTGGCAAAAACCTGTGCGCTACATATATTCGCTATAAAATGACTGTGGCTGGCAGATCCATATCCTATAGAAGAGGTTTAGGGCCACTAGAAAAATAAAAAAGTAAAAAAAAAAGCAATTTTTTTTTATTACTATTTTTTCTGAGAAAAAAAGTCAGAATTCTGAAATTTTGATGTTCTATTTATTTATTTATTTATTTCCAGTGACCCTAATCTTCTTTTATAATACCCTTTGTTCACTTTGTTCTGCACAATTTGTTACCCTTATTGACAACTGGAGGTTGGTGAAATTTCACAGTGTTCCTTTTCTTTATCAATTAAAAATTGCAGGTAAGAATTGTTTATATGTCGACAGTATCCTTTGTCGTGTTGGTCGTTCTTTAGAACGAATTAGTGCTTCTGCATAGTAAATATTGCAGGAAAAATTGCATGCTCAATAGCAATCACAAAATTGGTCCAAAAAAACTGCAAATAGATTATTTTCCAAAATCTTTCAGCCTTTTATTATTATCAACCATTTACCTTGCATCTTGGCCAGGACGTACTCAAAACCTTTCATGGTCTTTGTGACACTGGTCTTGAACCTTGCAAGTCCAAATTCCTGGAAAGGGAAACACAAAGCCTTGTGTTGATAACCTGCGACTCATGTTACATATTTACCAACATGTTGTCACAACATACGCTTGCAATAATAACCTGCCCACAATCAGTCATCAGCACTCAGCTCTAACTGCTCAGCTGTTGCACCTCAGCGCTGTGCGCCGTATTTCCACATGCAGAATGAAAGTCTTCCTTTCCTTTGAGATGCCACACACCACTTTCCCTGGGCTGTTACGCACTTTTCCACTCCTCTTTACTCTACTGACCTGAATAGCTCTAGTGAGTCCGTACACATTGGAAGAGATCCAAGCTTCTCTTTTTATCTCTGTCCAGCTGCCATTCTCAGGGTTAATTCGGTACTCGCAGCGCTCCTCCACAGACTGGGACAGAAGAGAAAAACCAAACAAAGTGACAATGTGGCCATGTGGTTACTATGTGTGATGTCAAGTGTGTAGGGGAGGCAAACTTTGTGGTACCATGAGGCGAGCGTGGCTGATGTTCCATGTCATTGTGGTCATGGTCCTTTTCTGAGGGTCCACGATGGAGTCCTCGATGATGTACGCTGAGCTGGCCATGTGCTTCGGGAGGTACCGCTCCATCCACCGTGGTGCTCGGCTAGTTTTGGTCAACAGACGTCTGGAAATTAGGCAATTTGCTGGAGTTACCTCTCGGAAAATGATGTCCTCAGTAAGAACATGGTTACTGTTGAAAAGAAGGAAAGGTATGGGTTAGGATTACAAAAACAAATCATTAAAGTTTAGTGACTAATGACTTTTACCACTTTAAATGCTGTATTTAGCAACATACTTAAAATACTTCCTCAATTAAATGATATTCAGGGAAAGGTCAATGTACAAGGGAAGCAGAGCACGAGCATCAAAAATGAACAGTGATTATTATTAATTAACTGTTAAGAACAGGAGAGCACTGTGGTACAATATTATCAGATTACTGTCTGGGGTTAAACAGAGATCTTCTGTGTAACCTGGAGAAACTCAACTGTGAACATTTCAGCTGATCTATAACTTTACACATGTATCTGTCTTTATAACAACAATGACTCAAATCACTCCCACCGAATTTCATGGTTGTTGTTTTTTCTTAGGTTTGCTATTCTTTTTTTTTTTAATTTCCTGCCAGGCAATTTTATTTCACACAGCAGATCAACAACTCAACTCTCTTCTTTGTCAATCAGAAAGTTTAGATGGCTGAGTGAGTGATACGTGTCAGGGTAAAGGAAAAAACTACACTTGAGACAAATTTAATATATCCATACCTCAAATTCTTCTCCACAACAATGTTTAAATCATATAAAAATCAAATGCTTGATGCAAGATAATTGGTGGTAACATTTGGCAGATAATGAAAACCAAAGCAAGCTTGAAGGCTCAACTACCAAACTAAATGGTGGATATACAAATCTTTCAGCAGATGTCATAGCAACATAAAGTTTAACAAAGTTTACTAAAGTTTAATTTCAATGTTTTTCAAGATAAAACCTATAATTATTTAAAGGAGCTATGTTTTGAGCCCTGTGATTAAATGCTATCATGTTGAGGGTGTAGCCTACCACTCTCCCCAGAAACAACTGGAGTCCGGCCCCCTGACACCCACCCCACCCTCAGCAGGGTAAGGCTTACAGACAAAGGATGTATTATTAATCTGTGGCCTCTGAGTTGCCTTTTTTCAAATTATATATATTTTTTAAGGTATAATGGACTTCTTTACCATAAATTTAAATTTACAAACAATACATTTTCATTTTAAGTCATTTAAACACTAACATACTTTCAGAAAGTATGGCAAACAGCAAAACAGATCCAGTTTAATGTTATACACAAATTATTAAGTTTCATAAACAACTGAGATACAGCTATATATACTCCGTTTTATTGTGCACATATCTGACATATGTGTCAGAAACGAATCAGCTTTGGAGCAGAGTTATCACACTTAACCATACTTTATATTCAATTTATTAAAGTACAACAAAGTCTGATTAAATTGCTGATTACTTCTGTCAAAGCTTTTCTTCTTCAAGCTGCCTGTCCTGCAAGTATAGGAGCTGTGTAGGAGCGGAAGTTGAATACCTCCAACCCCTCCCTCTTTCTTTTCTTTCTCTCTCTCTCTTTTTTTTTTTAAATCACAATTTTTGATCTAGCAAGAAGATGTGTGATGGAAAAACTGAATTTGTCCTCACCTGTAAGGGTTTGGGTATCGTTGCCAGAAGGCAACACAAACTTGGTCCCAAGTGCTTTTGAGCAAACCAGCGCAGCAGTGATACTTCACCATTGTTCTGTGTTTTTACTCTGGCAATACCCTGCAGAAAAACGGAACAAACAAAACGAGTCAGTTTCCTAGTAGCTTTAAAATGCAGGGGAGGGGTTAACAGTGTGTTTGTTCACGGTAAATACAGATTTTTCGACGGATGGGGAAATTAAGGTTTATGTCAACGAAAAAAACAAGTGATTCAAAAAGACCATGGGTGAATGTTGAGTATGTAATGTGTCTAAATGCGTTTTACATAAAAACCTATGTGACCTATGGACACGATGATACTTTTCCTGAACTTTCTAGCTAACCTGAAGGCTAGTTGACAGCTGTCAAACAGATGAAGCAGATCTTTGTCGCTTTGAAGTGTCATTCTTAACGCTTCCGGTTTTTCTCCAGAAAGGCTAACACTAGCAGCACAATCTGATCAATGTTTGAACACTGCGTGGTAGATACTTATACATTAGGTTGGACACGTTTGTCACGTCCGCAATCCTTAGCTTCCTAGTTAGCATGAGCTAGCCTAGCATAGTGGCAGACCCATGAATGAATGGCCCAGAATGACCCAGAAACTGTCTCTGACCGACATTCAAATAACAGCTCAGTGGATGCATTTGAGAGGCAGAGGTGGTTACCTGTGCGTCGACAACATTCAAAGATCAAGTTCTTGCATCCTAACCTCCTCCTGTCGGGATGAACTTCAGCCATGCAGCCACGGACAGCTCATGTCAAACGTGACTCGGACTCGAGAAGAAGGTCACATATTAACGTCACATCCGGTAAATTGTAGAACTGCACTGATCACTTTGAACACTAGAGGGCAGAAGGTTACTGTATCATTTTTTTTGCACAGTTCAGTTACCTAAGAGGTGCTATGAGGAGTTTCTAAGTGATCTTTAAAAAGCCTCACTTCTAGATATATGCCTGATAATAATCCACGATTTAAAACGAGATTATCAGCACCCAAATAGGTATGTGTAATGCTACCTCTCAGCTCCCGCCTCGGGTCGGAGAGGAACGTGTTGCTTCATGGCACTTTGAAGTCTCAATGACAACACCACATCGGGCGACGAAAGTTAAGTAGTGAATGTAGAGATTCTCGTTTTTCTATGCTGAAAACATTTTTTTAGATTGATATTTTAGTATTGGTTGACACTGCAGCTGAAATGTCTGATTAAAAAAAGGACACAAGATAAGAAGAAAGCTAATTGGAAGAGTGATAGAGCACGAGCTAAAGGCTAAAACACAGGTTAAGCTGTTTGTGACTATGTTAATTCCAGCCCACATGGAGCAGTTATACTGCAGGGGTCTGCTCTTGGGAGTCTAGCAATAAAATGAACAGTGAGGTTATGTTTGCTCTGCTTGGTGGGGTTGGAGTTGGTACATGAGCATTGGGAGGACATTACCAGGATTCAGTGACACTACACATGATTGACACATCTTAGAGCACTTGACAGTAACACTAATCAGATATTTGCTCACGTCTATTCACTAAACAACACTACAAACTGAGTTTACAAAGTCTGATTATTGTCTTATTTTAAAAAATATTTGTAACCATAAATAAATACATTACCTTGTTGCTTTGCATCCTGCAAAAAGTTGTCCTGAACAATAAAAAGAAGATCCACCCTCCATTCACTCGCTTCCAGAACAAATAAATGCCTTGGCAAGACTTAAGTCCTTCCAACACTGGAAGATGGTGCTCACAGGAAATAAGTCTTATCCCAGAAAAACACTAAAGATTCCAGATACTCCCAACAGCACCTTTATTGGTCAAATGTTGTGAGGTGTTGTCAAAGCTTTAATAAATGCCATCTCCTCTCTTAGAAATGAAAATCAATCAACTCAAATAGTTAAAACTTCTTTGATGATAGGGCTTCTGTACAAAGAGCATTTTGGGGGAGGAAATTGTCCGCCTCAGCTGCTGGAGAATATGGTCTATCTCCTTCACAAACTGAAATAATCCCTGAATAAAATGTGCGGTTTGGAGCAGATTTTCCAACAGCTGTTGGATCTAATGCCAAGGGCCTTCATTTTAATGTTAGTCTGTTTGCTGGTAGTCCTGATAAAGGCTTACAGCTGCAAAAATAAACCACGACACATAAAGGAATATATGCTGAGGCGGGGTAATATCAGACGTGGGTGTCTAGAGACAGCAGCATAAACCATATTCACATTTCCCATGTTGTATAATGAATCACACTCTGTAGGACACTTATGCATTAAGTGTTTTATTGGATGATACTTGGACCCCCAGGTTCTTTTTTGTTGTTTTTCAAGTCTGAAAGTTTGAGTACAACTTTAATGGTTGCAGTTTCATCATATGCATTGTCTTCTCTTGGTGGATTGTGCAGTCCTTCAGTCTTAAGGGTGCAATGGACAACCAACCTGAATGATTTTTGACTGTCTACGTGTGGAGTTAGTGTGTGCCATCATATGCCACCATTTTTAATCATACAGTCCCATACAGACAGGATACTTACCTTGATTCTTCTCTGTAAGAATGTGGATGTGCCCCACTCAGAACAAAGTCTCCATCTAGATGTTCACAACAAATAATGGAAAATGTGAAAAAAAAAACCCTACCGACATATGTTCCACTGTAATAAGTATAATACCCTGAAAATGACACCTTAGCAGCTAGGTATATTTTGGCTGCTTCTCAATCGTTAATTTTAAGTATACCCCCAAAGCAGCTCGCCTTGTGCTACTGAGTCATAAAGAACCTGTTTCTTTCACTTTACAAAGTCAATTGGTTTTTATTCCAATTCTTTTGGTCACAGGCCTGCTGGTCCATCTAATGTGGAACAGCTGGGTGTCAGGTAAAAGCATTTAATTTCCTGGTTAGAAAGATAATCATGAAGAGTTTCCTCTGGATTACTTGGATAAGAACTGAAAGAAAGGACTCAAAAAGCAGTATTTGGAATAATTAAACAAAAAACCATCCAAATGCTTTGGACAGCCAGCAGAAAGAAAGATGAGTGTGAAAAATTAAATTTCATCATAGTCACATTGGTTCCTCTCTTCCCTTCATTAATTCTTTGCACATCCTTGGTCAAAAATTGACGACAAATGCAGCAGAGTGCATTATTAACAGGACATTACTTACCAACAAGAACTCAGCAGTTACAGGAAACACATTGTACAGTTAACCAAGTTAAATAACACCATAGTAAACATTTTAAACACATCCAAATAGGTTTGACAATGTTTTTCACAAGTACCATTCACAGAGAAAAGACAGGTCATACAGAAAAACGACTGGCATGCAAACCTTTGAGCCCTCTCCAGTGACAAAGATATTGAAGCTCAAATCATTCAAGTCAAAAGGCTATTTTTGAAACCACAAGCACCACAATCCAAAGGTGCTGTCATTGTGTCCAGTGATAAAAGGGCTTTTCACTTGTGTTCATCTCATACAGCAGTCGGAGGATGCCCGCCATTGCGACCATTCAGAGTCAGTCCTCTTATGGAGCGAGTCCTGAAGGAGCCATCGGTTTGGAAGGAATCTGGTTTGTCCTCACAGCGGAACACCATGAGGAAGCCAGTCCTGTAGTTTTTATTCATCCACCCATACAGGAGAGGGTTGGCGAAAGTTGAACACATGGCTATGATGTGAAACACCGTGTATATCAGTTTGTACTCCTTCAGCCTGAGCACCAGGTCGAGATCACTGGCCAATTGAAAGACGTGGAACGGCAGCCAGCAGACTGCAAACACCACCACAACCAGTGCCAACATCTTGGTAGTCTTTTTGCGGCGTTTGATGCTGTCATTGCGACTGGATGGGCTGACGTGGTTCTTAAGTTTCACCCAGATGCAGATGTAGGCATAGCTGATGATGGCTAAAGGGAGGATGTACTGTAGGAGCAGCATGGAGAGGCTGTAGATGACCCCGTCCCTGCTTGTGCCATGGGGCCACTTCTCAGAACAAACAGCGAAATCCATGTTGAGAGACAGGATCTGCTCGTGTCGGTACTCTCTGAAAATAGCAAGGGGCGCTGCCAGAACAGCTGACATAGTCCAGGTGAAGGCCATGATGAGGAAGCTGAGGTGCCATGTGAGTCGTCGACCAAGGTGGAAGACGATGCAGCGGTAGCGCTCCAGAGCTATGACTGTTAGAGTGAGGATGGACACGTGCACACTCAAAGCCTGAGCGAAGGGAACCATGTGGCACAACAAGGCCCCAAACTTCCACTCATCCAGCAGAGTGTAAACCAGAGTGAAGGGCAGGCAGAGAGTGTTCACCAGGAGATCTGCCAGGGCCAAGTTAGCGATAAAAAAGTTTGTCACAGTTCGCATATTTCTGTAACGAATAATCATGTAGATGACGAGGGAATTCCCCAGCAGCCCCAGCAGAATGATCAGCGAGTACGCTGTGATTAATGTGATCTGGACTCCAAGGTGCTTGGTAATGTCAGTGTGAAAACCAGGTGTTTGAAAATCCATGCTGTTGTTGAGGAAACCCAGGGGGTCTGTTTGATCCTCCTCCCCTTCACTTGTGCTGTTCGATGTGTCTGGTGGACTCATTTTGAAGGAAGATGCCAGATCGAGGCTGAGCCAACACCTTGGGAGAAAAAAGCACAAAATATCATTTGTGAAAAAAACCATCCAGAGCAGGGTTTCTATCAAAGCATGAAAAGAAACCATGAGGGTGTTCAATCGCAACAACACTCCAGCTCGGGGTGTTAAGATATCTCCCCTGATAAAACCGCCTGATCTGCATTTATGTCCACTGCTGACTCCATTGTCAGATTTAAAACAGAGTCACCACAGGGGGTCGTTTCTCTGAGTATGCCTCCCTATGCATCTGCGTGAGTGTCTGGTACATGATCCCTCCCTGACTTCCCACCAGTAAAAGCTGTCACTCAGATATGCTTGAACGCCTAACCAGACTAGAAGTCAGAGCTACTACCAACTGAACCCTCCTTCATTTTTTTCCTTCTTCTTGTGCCTCACATTATCTTCTGTTATCAAATAAATCAACTTTTCACAAATACACTGAAATATGCATACATATCCCCCATAAATGTAAAGAGAAAATAGCATTACACAAATTTGTCATTTATTCTTTTGGACTCAGAAGTAAGAGCAAAAACATTTGATTAAAGTCGAGCGCTAATGTAACCAGAGTGGAAAGAACTAATGAGCAACCATTTCATTATTCCATTCACATCACCTGGAACTGCTGGTTTGCATTGTAACTGTTATACTGCTATTACAGACCTGAAGTGTCTTATGTGAGAAATGAAACAGTGCGTTTTCGAATAAGTAAGAATCCTCTAATGAATGCAGCCTAATTATTACGACAATAACCACAGATTGCATTGAAGAAGTGGGGCTTCTGTCAAGCTACGCTATTGAAAAGATCACATTTCAGCAACAGATAGTAATCAAAACTGCTCTTTTTAGGACATAACCTAATCCTTTCCAACACCAAACCTTGACATCAAATAGACCATATTTCCTCTTAGTGCTCTTTACATTATGAATAAACCTACACATGGTCTTGAAAAAGTGTTCACTTGATCATATTAGTTTTAAATTTTGTAAACATATGCCTGGACACTTGTGCCATTATGGAGGCTAAAGGGAAAATGACGGAGGAAGCAATGTGATCAGGGGGAGTCAGCCAGTTCAAAGCCACATCATTAGAGCAGCAGACTGCTCTCATGTCCTGGTACAAAGAAACATTGTGAAGTATATCTTATTCCTGCTGGAATTATCCTGTTGCACAAGCCAATTCCAGGTAGACATCCTTTACTTTCAGGAGCGCTCTGTTACTTATTATCATGTCATTTCTGCCAATTTACCCGTGAGAGGCTACAAGCTCCTGCTGAACACAGGAAGAATATTTTGTGGCTGCATGTCCAGAATAACGGTAAATGTTTGAATGCTAAATAACAACCAAGGCTCTGCCATCTCATTAAATAAATGAATGCTAATTCAATTGAGTAACACAAGACTCAGCCTGAGGCTATGCACAAATCTGTATTACTCTGGTTCTGAATAATTTCATCTAAGGATGAGGAGAACTCCACAGGTTTGTATTTTTTCTTCTTTCCTTCTCTTTGAGGGTACTGAGACCTGGGATGACTTTGCACACATTTCGTAGCCGACACTAAGTCCCTGGAGTTTTTTTATAGGCCACTAAAATGAACAGAACAGCATTTAGTGAGAGGTCATCTCTGTGGTGACAGACACTCGTTGCAGGCTCTAGGGAATCTGTAGCTCATTGTGACAGACTTTATTGATGTCTCATATTTTTATATCCTATTTTTCTAAGACTAATGTAAATTTGCTGAATGGCTGTACACATCAATACGTGAGTTTCACATTTCTCTCTCATCTACTTTAAATAGGAATACGTTGAAAAAATAAACCTATAAAGTGTGCAATGTTAAGAGTTAAAACCAGAAATAAAGATGCATGGGTCCCCCAATTAAAAACAAGGCACGAGGCCCTTGGAGGGGGTAAAACATCGAGTGGACTGCACACCCACACTGTGCGATTGACTTGCAGGATTTTACTGACACAGGGAGCACTGACATGCATGGCAACAAGTATGGCACAGACCTAAATCCAAAAAGCACAACACAGCCCTCATGCTCCCTCTGCCAGCCCTTCCATGCAGCAGCTCACAATCATGAATTTATCAGGATTTATCATTGATCATGTGTACTTTGCAAAACATCAGTAACCATTTTCTGACTTGAGGCAGGCTTGTGCCAGCGAGCAGTCCATCACCATACACCTGCTGGAGCAAGACGCCACAATGCAACCGTGTTCTTCTTAACTCTATACGCAATCTAATTAAGAGGAGACGCATCAACCCCAGTCGAGTATGCACTGATGCTTTGTTCATGCGTAATTTGTTGTCATTTAATTAACTTAGAGAACAGCACGCATTCAATTATCTCCAAACAAGCCCTGCACGCTCATCCAGCAAACTCGACAGGTGCAAATCTTTCGCCCACGACACAAACACACTCTTTTTCGGAGTAGTTCGGACACTTGTTTTGGTTCCTTTCCAAGTGTTTTCCTCGTATCCAAATTACGCTGTATTATAGTTTCAATAACTGCAAGTTACGCAGCAAAAACAGAGAATTCAAAATTACCTCAAAGGAAAATTTCTTGCCACTTAAATAAAAGCCGTGTACTACAACAGACTCACCTTTCCACTATATCTTCTCTGGCAAACGAGTCTTCACTCGAGAGTGGTGTGAAACAAGGGGGGAAAATCCCGAAGCTCCTCCCAAGCTGTGGCGCCCAGTGCGCATCTTGTGGCTCTACTGTGCGTTCCCGAAGCAGCTCTAACGCGTCCACATCAGTGCCAGGGACCGTCACCGGAGATCTGCGCAGGAAGTGCGCTCTGTAGATGACATGTATATTCGATGGGTCTGTGCTCGGACATTTTCACTGCATTAGACGTTAGAGTCAAATGCATGTCAGTCTTCAGGGGGGAGAAACCTTTAAGGTGAAAAAATACGTCACCGAGTTTGTGACACTTGCCATTTTTCTCTTCCAGGAAGGTTTTTCCCCCTTTGAGCCAAGGCGTTTCTTCATGTCACTCTTGTGTACAGTTCTGGGTGAACTTTGGAACAATACAGGACTGTGAACCACATCCTCCTGCATTGTTTTATCCGAGGTTGCACATCACTGATCTAATTTCAGCAATCAAATGAGCAGCATCAAAAGCTACTCAGCGACACAACTTGATGTTGTGATGCAGCAGCATGAAACTGCTGCCAGATTTAGCTGATTCACTGTGAAGACAATGAAGACACAAATCTCTCACAAGCTCATTTCTCTGAGCCCCATGGCTTCCTGAAATAGATCAAAGTTTGTGCTGAACGGGTTTGTTAAGCTGTAAACAAACACAAAGAAGTGTAAGGTGCCAGATCACCAGGAAAGGGGACACCTCGCTGAGCAGTGGTACACTTAAACAGAGTTTTGTTAAGGGTTTTAATCAGTCATAAATCAATCATTCACCTGAATTCATTCATATATAGAGTTTGGACATTTAACGTGATTTAGAGTGTGGCTTGAGTCTTCTTTCGATCACTGTTGCCAAGCTTGAAGAGTTTTGTGGAGAACTGGGCAGTGATCAACACATTTCTCAAGGTAGATTTGTTGTTATGTACAGAAAAAGTATGACCTCGAGAAAACTTGTAAAAATAGATTGTAATACAGTTGTAAAAATACAGACGCTGAAGATAGGATCCCGTGCACAGCCCACTCTGTTGTGTTGAGTTATTGGGCTATGACAGGTTATATGGACCAACATTGTAGAAGGAGTCTTTTCATACAGCTGAATAATCCTGAGGCTTGCCAAGGTTTGGCAATTGTGGCACGCTTACATGTGCTTTTGCAAACAGGTCAGGGGATCAAGGCTCCCTTGAGTATTGAGAGTTGCCATTCAGAGTTGGAACTCAGATTTATCACAGTGCCTTGTGAGACCCATGAACCTCCTTGGCGGTATTTTTTGTGATGAAACAATTGCTGAGCTAATTTAATGGGTTGCAGAGCTTACCATTCTTGATTATTGTCTCAATTACAACAGCTGTCCCCTGGCTCCATGTGCACCAGGATAACCAGGGTTGACACTTCTTTCAGCACAACTTGCCTACATGAGTGATAAAGGATTTGTGTCCTTGTCACACACAAGTTATTACCCCGGCAGCAACTGGATCATTTTGACAGTGACAAGGAATAAATTGACTTTTTTTTACTCCCAATTAGGAGTAAAATCCTAGAGCGATTTCACCATTTACTGATAAAGGCAGAGCAGAGAGAGGTGCAGATGACAGAAGCTGTGAAGCATGAAAGGATGGATGTGCAGATAGAAGATTTTTCAGAACAGTAAATGGACAGAAGGATCCATCACCATTAACCCAGGATAAATCTTCATTGCTTACTTAATTAAAATTATTTGTGTATCCATCAAAAAACAGATTTTAGGCTTCTTTATGATCAGGTTTAACCTTCTCTTGTCCAACATTTCTTTATCAGTGACTTCTTCAGAGTTTACAACAGCCAACATCATGACCAATAAACGGTTTATTGATCTGCCAGCATTTAGAGATCTCCTTCTACTCTTGTATCAAGATCTCTTCAATCTCAAGATTTAAAAAAAAAAAACTTTTGGTCATTTTCTGACTTTTTTGATTTACATGCACTAATATGAATGTACACATACTAAATTTGTGAACTCTGAGTGACTCCTCTCTTTGACATTGATTCCTCTTTGTATGATTGCTGTTAATGTTCAGTTTCGGAGAGCAATTGTGCAACTGATCAGATGAAATTTTCAGATACACCCAAAGACAAGAAAACATGAAATTTACCGTGCACCACCAGTGGACTTCCAGTTCTTCTATCTTTGTCTAACAAACGGAAAAATCTCATTCATGTCTCTTTTTCCTTTTGTTTCCTCTCATGCAGGTAAAATTAGAAAGGAGGAAAATACGGCCCAATCCAGATCACAGTCTCTCATTATTCAGTGCTTGCAAAGCATTGATTTCAGAGGATGAACAGTGTGGGAAGTCTGCAACTTGGATCCAAGGGGTCAAAATTATTACCGTTATACCACATGATGTGCTTTCTTAGATTACAGTAAAGGATTACAAGACATGCAGATACTGTTCTTATTGATACAGTAGATGTTTTGTAAAAGTCATTCAGGGCCAGATGCATTTCTTTTATTCCAATTGGTTATTTTGTTTAGAAGACAGTTTTATGATGTATATTCTTATCATAGGTTGTAGACTTTGATTGTTAAGTTAAAATATGTTGCCTGTTTCCAAGAAATTCTTTCCCCTTTCTAGCACTTAGGAATTAACATTTTCACATTTTCGTATTCAAAGGTTCATAGAAAGGCCTGTGTTGCAAACTGTGGGCTTAGTGTTTAAAATTTACATACAAGGAGGGATAAAGCCTATGCTGCCTTGCTTTTTTGGCAAGGAGGAAATTCAAGCTGCCAAAATTCATTTTACAAGGAAATGTGAAAATAAAACAATAACGTCAAGGGAAGGTTGAGGATTTATTTTCAGAACATGTGTATATGAATACACATACAAACACAATACATACATTTTTAGGGTAAGTAATTGATTTTGCAACTTTAGAATCATAGTAAGTGGGAGGCAAATGTTTTGATGTGTGTAATAAGTTTAAAAGATCATTTAAGAATTGTTCATCCGTCTTTAACACCCTGACTTCTGATCTGCTGGTGAAAAAACTCAATGAAGGAGGTGACTGGTTCCATTTATTAAGAATGGTGCTGAAATAGTCTTTCACCACAGGGCTCAGCGCAGCCCTTTCGCAAAGTGAAAGAGAAAATATGTGAAGAGGAGAAAGGTGTTACACAGCTCTAATTCACACCTCGAGGTTCGCTTTGAAACATGTGAACCAATCGTGGGAGCGCTTTAGCTCCGCACATGCGCAGTAGAGGTGTACGTTTTGTTCCCAAACAGCAGCCGAGGGGAGATCAGAGAGCAGATGGAGGGACTTTGAAGTATTTGTTCAGATAATTGTCGGAGCAACAGACAACGTAAGTTTATCAAAGTATGACAAAGAGGTTGCTTGTTGTAAATGTGTTAAATTCTTACATTTGTGTGACCTACGCCGTCGTTTACTGACTGCTATACGTAGCTGAAAGCTAGTAGGCTTCCGTCAGGGTAAAACCAAACTCAACATCTGACTAAGCGTTGCTTTGACAATACAAATCACAAGCTAGCTTATAGAGTCCCGTGGTAAAGCACCTGATTTCTGCTCCTGTAACCCTGATTAGCATTTACACTCGAACTGGCTGTCATTTACAATTGAAGTATACGAATTCGAGGAGCAAGAAGAGTTATTAATGTTTGTTTTCAGGGTTGGACTTCAGAAGAAGGGAGCAAGAATCAGAATGCTGGATCCAATTTTAGACAAAGAATGACTTTCAATAGTAATGATCAACAGGAATTTGTTGCTGTAGAGAGTTAACTTTTAGTCCTGCCCCGTGTAACTCTCTGTCTCCTAATACTGTTTTTCTTTCTCTATCCCTCTCTGCCTCCAGGCTTCTGCTTTCATTTCCTCAGTGTGGACAGACTTTGGAGAGGAAACTCCCCTGAACCATGGCTGCTGCTGCTAGTGCTGCCACATCTTCCAAAGGTAGCCTAAAGGAGGATCTGACATGTGCCATCTGCTGTGACCTCTTCAGAGACCCTGTCATGTTGGCCTGCATGCACCACTTTTGCAAACCCTGCATTTCCAGGTACTGGAGAGGAACTCAGGGACCTGTCACCTGCCCGCAGTGCCGCAAAGAGTTTAGCTGCAAGCAGTTTCAAACTAACTACCTTGTGACAGCCATGGTGGAAAAAGTCAGGGCCACCACCTCGGACACCTATCTCAAGAACCTAGAGGTGAGTTCAAGCCTCAGTTTTTATGTGTGATCCTGCTGGGTACATTTCCATTCTCCTTTTATTTTTATTTGCAAAGCATTTTAAGGATTTAAAAATGATAATCCTTTCACCTAATAAGTTATGTTCCTATGATTTACTAAGATGAGTGCAATTCACATTCATTTTGAAGTACACGTCTGTGCTATAAACTGTAATTACACCCTGAACGTGTTGTACTTCAATGGTCAAGGACAAAGGTCTCGTTCCACTCCCTTTTATAATCTTCTGTCTGACAGGATTCATGAATGAACTGGGACATAGTCGAATAATATTTAGGAAACCCTGTTCATATTAATAAGATTCGATCGAATCTTCCTGTCATCAATTCAGCCTTTGTCACTACTGTGATGTGAAACTGTTTTTCATCCTGCATGAAAGTTATTATTATTATTTTTATTGTTTCTGTTCCATTTTGGGAAATATATTTAATCAATAACGTGCACTGAGTAAGATAAGAAGATCAATATCACTCTCTTCTGTAAATACGAGGCTAAAGCTGGCAGCAGGTTAGCTCAGCAAAGTGCAAACAGAGGGAAAGTTAATCCTGTTGTGTACAAAGGTGATAAGAATCCACCTGTAAAGGTCATTACACAACAGGTTTTATCACATGTTGGAAGGAATACAAGAGCTGAAGTGTTAAAACCACAGACAAATAAGAAGTGACATTAATAGAGCTCTATGCTCGTCTTGTTCTTGCTTGGGTATAGTCACCTCCTGAAGTTTCTGCTTGTTGCCTGGCAACATAATGGTGCCTTTAAGTGCTTTAACCATAATGTCAAATGATGTCTTTAATCTGTGCTTTTCTTACAGTAGATTGAATTAAATTATAATGTGTTTTAACAGATGAGGGGAAAAAAACTTCAATTTTCAACAGAAACTTTTCAGTGATAATGATTTTAATAGAATCTAAAATAACACTGCATCTATGAGAATACTCTTTCTATATTTCCCTGTTTTCCTTACCCCACTGATTTGTTTGCATACTACCAAACAGAAACAACTGAAGGAGACTTTGGAGAATCACCGCCTGAGGAAGGAGGACTTCATCAACAGTATTCGCAGGGACAAAGACAAGATGGAAACCATAAAGGTAACTTCCTCTACGGGAGTCGAGGGATCGCAGCACTTAACAGATAAGAATGCACAAATCCCTTCCTAATGGTTGTTTGCAATATGTAGTTGTGCATGTTTGGTGTTTGCAGATGTGGTAAGTGCCAGCCTGTGCTTTGATATGTTAATCATTATGGACTGAACGCTTGGGTGCATAAGCAGGTGCCTCACAAACCTCACTTCATTGTGTATAAACTATGAAATCCTTTCTGCTGTGCAGCCTTAATGCCACACAATACATCTGTCATTATTGATTAAGCAGAAAGAAAAAAAGACCGGGTGTGTTTGTACTGTGCATCTGTTAGTGGCTAAAAAACAACAGGACTTTTATTATACTGTGTAAAAACCTAATGTACAGGCAGAAACAGAATTATATTTAATGAATGTTACACAGATGGAAGATAAAAGCATGATTTTTTGTGACATGCTGTGCTGTGGTGCGGCAAGCAGGAAAGCTGTTTTTTTGTTGTTTGAATACTTTCTTTGAGATGCTGTGTGCATCTTCATTATTTATCGTATGAGTCACTTAATCAGATCCAACTTACAAGATCTTAGAGCTTTAAAAGTAAAAGAAACTTACCAACAACTTGGGAACTTTTCTTTTTGAGATGCTCAGAATGAAAGTAGGCAGTGTAAAGAAAGCATCATAAAACTTTAAGTCTGAAACCCAACCCTTTAGTCCTCTATTCCCCTCCCTTACTCATCAGTTCTTTTTCCCTGACGTAGAAACTTGGAGGGGATCTTCAGACTCGTGTTAAAGGAGAGTTCAGAGCGCTCCATCAGATTCTGCAGGATGAGGAGACGTACATGCTGGAGCAGTTAAGAAGAGAGCAGGAAGAGGAGCTGGAGAAAGTCCAGCACCACCTGGAGGCCATCGAGGTGGCTCTAAGAGAGCTGGAAGAAAACATGAGGGTGCTGCAGCAGGCCAGCGCCGACACCGAGAATGTTGTGGTGACTGAGGTGAGGACTCCGCAAGAAAAATAAGTTTGATCAAAAGTTTCCTGAAAGTGTGTTACCTCAGGCTTTTGAAAATGTAGATCACATCTGAACTTTGAATGAATCTGAGACTGAGAACGAACTTGCCTGGTGAGATTTGCATGGAATTGAGACCAGAGTTGTTAATCAGATTTTTCTTTCATTTCCTTCCCTCCAGCTCCCACAGTTGAGGTAAGTGTTCTTTTCAGTGTTACAAATGATTCACTGCTTTTAGCATTTTCATATCCAAGCCTATTTGATCCCTGTCTCCACTTAGTGTCATGTCTTTGAGAATATGCCATCCTAACTAAATGTATGCTTGCTTTCTGTTGACAGGCCCTGTGTGCGGGCGGATATTGCTCCAGAGTTTGACATAAACGCCTTCAGCAACAAGTACATGGCTCCTTTGCAGTACATCACATGGAGAAAAATGTTCAAGGCGCTGAAGCCAGGTAATTTCCACCCTCATGAGCTTCATTAAGCACTCAAAGATTGCTGAGAACTGGTTCTGCAGCAATAATGGGAGTAATTACAGAAAAATTAGCAGCGTATTATACAAGATAATGAAGTGGTTACAGAGTTATGGTAATGTAAGGGTTTGTGTGCTGATTGATAACCATTCACTTAAAATTTTACTCTTTGTTAAGCCTTATTACTGAAATTCATACCCTCTTCACATTTTGATGTATTGTTTTATCCCAAAGGTCCTTCCCCGTTAACATTTGATGTTGACACAGCCCACCCCAGCATCTACATCTCCAGGGACAAAACCGTGGCGGTTGAATGTGATGCCGTGATCCCTCATGTGGGCCACAACAAGCGCTTCCTTCAGTGTATCAACGTCCTGGCCTCTCAGGGCTTCCAGTCAGGCCGCCACTACTGGGAGATAGAAGTGGGCTCTAAACCCAAGTGGGACCTGGGCGTGGCCTCCGAAGCTGTAGACCGTCATGCTCGGATCAAGCTAAGCCCCGAGAGCGGCTACTGGACGCTGCGGGTCCGTAACGGGGCAGAGTACTCGGCCGGCACACAGCCCTGGACCAGGCTGCACCTGGGCTGTTCCCCCAAGAGGGTTGGTGTTTTCTTGGACTGTGAGGAGAGGAGGGTGTCCTTCTACAACGCTGACGATATGAGTCTGCTCTACTCGTTCACCAACGGGCCGAGGGGGAAGGTGTTCCCCTTCTTCAGCCCGTGTATCAGCGACAACCATCAGAAACCTCATCCAATCAAACTCATTCACTACCCGCCTGTCGCGCTGTCCGGCTGAGGGGAGTCCAATCAATGAAAGCTTTTCAGCTTGTAAGAGGTGTTCACTCGCTCAGTGACCAATGACTGTTATCTGTCAGCCATGACGATTCAGAACTGCCATTGTGGGTTTTCTGAGGTTAAACTTTCAGACTGTTCTCTTATTTTTCACGCTATACTGATGGTTCATTGGGGGAAACTTTTAGTTCGTTTCTGAAATGGACTTTAAAATCTTTGGAAACTTCTATTGTGTGTTAAAAATGTCATTGTTCTGTAATCATTTAAAAAGGGGAAATTCACATTTCAAAACAAAAAACATGGAAAAGAGTCAGTTTTTAATGAATGGAAGCTGAAGCTCTAAATTACAAAAGGAAAAACTAGTCCTTCACAAATTTACAGTAAATTGAGTTTTTTACGATAATCTGGATAATAATCTCCCATCCAGTCAGACTGGCCTTTAGCAGAAGTGTTTGTGAATCACCAGGAAGTTTTATCGGTGCCGAGGCATCTGCACTTTACATTGAGCTTCTTTATCTGATTAGTAAGTTCTTCATGTTTTAAATAGGTTTAAAATCACACCCAAGTGTATTTATGTTTTACTTTTTTTTCTGAGTGAGCAAAGCACCAAGCTGTAACTCTGAGCACCTTGTAAGTTCTGTAGGAAACCTCCAGTACTTGTTGATTTTTGTTTACATACACAACATGTGCCTTAGTACAACACATGATATACTGCTGTCGTATTATTTTAATGCTGTATCTCGTAGAAACATGTCAAGTTGGGTTCTTTCCAGTATAAAATCTATGCATTATATATCACATTGTCTTCATCACATGTTTGTTGCATGTCAATCATTTTGTGACAAAGACCAAAAATAAGTGTTGTAAAACCTGCTGATTCTGACAATAAACCAAATCACTTTTTCTTCTAAACCAGCTCTGTCTTTGATCCCACTCTGCAGCTGTAGCTCTGCACACTTCCCTGACCTGCCTTGAAATAATAAGGGATGTTATTAAGCATCATCAAAGCAGAGAGCAGCTATAAGCTCATGAGACATCCCTGACACTTCAACAGCACAAAGAGGCGGGCTCTCGGTTATCTTTACAAACACACAAGAGCACCGACGTCCTGTTTCCTCCTGACAGGTGAAAGGTCACATAAACAGAGTGACAGTGGGGATGCCTCTGGGCCGCCCAAGGGCACAGAAAGCAGGATGCTGCTGCCTCCTCTGCAGACTGGAAAAGTGGCACAGATGGGGGCTTGTGTATTTCCCCTTTTATAGCAACTACATGGAAACAGTGCGTTTGGGAAACATAAAGTTGACCTTTAGATTCACATGAAACTGATTTATTTCTTGAATTAAAGTATACTCTATTGTGGTACAAGCAGAAGCACGCATCATAATGATTACAAGTCATATATTTTAAATCTTTTCAGTGGAACAGTTTATGTAAGTAAGAAAAGCTGGTTAGCACTCAAAGCTTTTTTTATCGCTTTTCCCAGTCCCATTGTATCTGTTTCTGGATTGATTTGGCTGCTTGCGTCGGTTTATGCAGTGTATTTATTGTTAAATATGCCTAGACTTCTCTAACTCTTCTGTATATCGTTATTTTATCTTTGAAAAGATTCACTAAGGCCTGGTTCTTATGATTTAAAATGTATTTTTTAAGATAGTCTGTTGGGCTCAAAAACAAAGAAGCTTTTCTGGACCCCTGAAAAATACACTCTGTCTTTCACTTTGAAAGGAAATTCAGAATCAGGAACTCATTACCAGCATTAGGAGAATGAAGGAGTGTTAGAAATTAGGCCAGGCAAATAATCATTGGAGGGAGTTATTGGAAAGGTCCATATTTTAAGGGACTTTTTAGGCTTAGGCTTATAAGGTCGCATATAATAGGAAACAAACCGCTGTTTTTTTATTTGTTTATACACTCAAAATAATCTATACAACTCTAAAGTATTCAAGTCAGTTTAAAAGCATGTGTGAGTATGGTAGAAACCTATATAAGTGGCTTGTACAAGAATAGAGTTGTATTGATTATTTTGAGTGTGTAAAAAAATAAAAAATCAGAGTTTTTTTTCCCATTTTATGCAACTTTGTAAGCTTAAGCCTCCAAAACTATACAGTAACTGTACCAGAGTTAACATATAATCTGAGAAATGAGTAGACTATCAAAGAAAAAGGAAAACAATAATAATTCAAACTCAATCCATCAATCAAAATTTATTTATATAGCACTTGTCATACAAATAAAATGTAGCACATAGTGCTTCAGAAACAGACACATGAATTAAATAAAAGAATTATACCCCAAACCCACTCCACCCAGCCCAGGAACCCACCCACACAGCAACCCATACACAGTGTTAATAAAAAGCAACATAGATAAAAGACAATAAGAAAGCACACTGCTGTACCCAGTACGTACTGAGGAAATGCTTTCTTAAAGGTTTAAAACTGAGGAAACACTGGAGGTTAGGTAAAAAGTATAAAATTAAATAAATCATAATATAAAATAAGAAAATGATTTTTTAAGAATTAAGAATAAAAAAAATACTTGAAATTAAGCTAAAATACACACATATGTATAATGATAAATAAATGAGGAATAAAACAGGAAAACGTAGAGAATAAAATACAGAAAATATAAATGATTTTAAAAAGAAAAGATTAAAAAAAAAAAAAAAAGTGGTCCGTACTTAAAATACATTTACTAACTACAAGGTAGAGGGTAGGTAGGTAGGTAAGGTAGGTAAGGTAGGTAGCCTAAATGAGACTGTTATTGGGGTTCACCCAATTTAACTGTTCACCCACACTGAGTTACAAACTTGGTGAACTTCAATGTCTTCAGTGTCCTTGTCTGGTCTTCTCTGGCCATGTCCACACGTAGCTGGGTATTTGGAAAACCGCGTAGGCCATATTTTTATACGTTTACGCCTGTCGTCCACGCGAAACCTCAGCTTTACGTCACTGAAAAACATATTTTCTGAAAACTCCGGCCAAATCGAAGGTTTTGGAAAACTCCGGTTTCATGGTTTCGGCAAACGGTGTTTTCGGTTCTGGAACGTCACAGCTGAATGACGGGTGCTCATTCTGATTGGCTGGCACGGGTTTTACGTCAGGAAAACACTTCCCATTATGGGTTTGGCGCGCTTGTAGCCGCACTCAGCTGCGTATTTGCCCGCTGCGTGTGTACGAAAGCATTTCTAAAACGAACGAGGGAAGATAGTCGTTTTTGGAAATATCCGGCTACGTGTGGACATGGCCTCTGTGCCAGGTCCAGCTTGCTACAGCAGGTAAGAGGACAGCAATCAAGTAACAGTTCACACCTGTGCTGGTGTGCTCTGGCTCTGGCACTGCTCCCTCAAACCCCAAGCACACACCACTCCCCTGCAGCTGAGCCTTCACCACACCTTCCTCCCACAGGTACTGTACCAGACAAAGGAACACTGGCGATTCAGAGGTGTTAATTAAATCAACATATTGACTTCATAAGGTGATTGATATTTCAGGGAAAGTTGTTGAAGGGATGTTTTATAAAGAGTAAGAGAAGATTTCTGGCCTGTGTTGTTGGATAATCGTCAAACTGAAATACTGACAAACCAATCTTCAAATCTCATGACACCTAAGTTATGATACCTGATACGTTCTTATGTCGAATAAATAAGAGGAACCAGTTTGGCCCAGTGGTGAAGTCCCACACCCCTTAACAAAGGCTGTTGTTCCAACCTGGAGCCTTTTCCCTACTTGTCATTCCCCTTTCTCCCTCCTGGTTTCTTGCTGTAACCACTGTCGCCTTGTCTCTGAAAAGAGGCATAACAGGCTGAAAATATAACAGAAAGATGTAACCATGAAACAGTCCTCCACTGCTGAGTATAAAGAGATTCTGAGTAGAGCCTCTTATTTTTGACCCTGTATCACTCCGGAGGAATATTTTGTGCCTTCAGGTAAAACGTGGTGATCACTGAACTGAATTTTAGTATCTATCCTTATAAGAAGCATTAAAAATTGAAGCTGCATGAATCAGTACTTTTTAATTAAAAGTGGGTTATGACAAAATGTAAATTGAAAGAGGTATCTCAGTGACCCCAAAGCAACTACTAGGTCCACTTAGACTTAGAAAGAATTTTAGCATTTCATAGCCAAAAGATTTTTTGCTCTGGCTCACACTTTGCACTCTCAACAACTCTGTTTTTAACAGCAGGCATGTCACCTGCGGATAAAGGTGATTATTAACAATTTGGTCAGCCACTAGTCGTGAGAAAAGTGTAGTGCTCAGCAGCTCAAGAGCCAGATGTTTCTGTTGAAGTAGGTGGAGGCAAAACCAAAGCGGAAAGCAAAGTAAGTGTTGGATTTGAATTCATCTGGAGCTGACTTTATTACATGGAAACTATTGTTTTCATGTCAGCTGTTTGTTTACAACAAAGTTAAAAAATGAGAGCCTTGAGTGTCCACATGCAGCAGGCCCCAAAAACTGAGGAAACCCCATTGGGGCCTTTATATTTACATGTTTACAGTAATGTTTACAGTTGTCTGGGACATAGCAGCTATGATTCATTGGGCGAACATCTACCTATTTTTCTGTTTTTAGACTGGAAATGGTGATCAAGAGAGTTGGCCATCTTTGCACTTCATGACACCTCTTAAAAGACCAATGGGTGACGTCCCTGAAGCAGCACATATGTTTTACAAACAGTGTATTCTTCATAGGAACCAAGTCAAAACAGACAAAGTTTTTACAATTTCTAATTTCTGGTTAAATGAAAGGGTAAAATTTCAGGTACTATGTTTATTGCGCTTCCTGGGTAATTTATTTCAGCCGGTTGCACTTAATGAGCTTCATGTCTAATTAATTAGGTAGTAAATTATCTAACAGCCAGTTTGCAGAGTCAGTTCCTTTTGTTCTTGTTTGAGCTTGCCTTGGCTGCTGACTGATTGAGAACATGACCTATATCTGGCAAGAAGTTTTGGCAGCCTCCATCAAAACAAAGACACAGAAACCCTCTTGAACATTGACAGCTACTTCAAAGCAGCTTGGCAGAGTAGCAGAGGCCAGCAGGCCCATGGGCATGAACTTGAGAAAGAGACTGAGCGGGGTTGCATGCTCTCTGCACATATCCTTCCTATGATAGTAGCTGCGTGTCTGTAATGTGTTTCCTGACCTGAGGATGGGCCGGATGGTGTGCCTGCACTTCAAGGACGGGTCCTTGAGTTCTCAGTTGTCTCTCAGGAGCCAGCAGGACTAAAAACTCCAACCTTTTCATTCAACACAACAGGGTCCATTATGCCGTCCTGCATGAGGGCTGTTGTTTGTTATCGCTGTTGTCTGCGTGCTTGTGTGTGCAGAATTTTATCCCATTGGCTGCTCAAGTGTTTTCTATGACATTATCCGTTGTAAATCGTTAATGAAATTTGGTGACTCCCTGGAAATAGTTTTGTCGGACTATCAACAATTTAGTGCGTTTGTTTTCCCGTGAAAGCGAGGGCGCTGCTGGGCTGAAACCAGGAGAACATTTTAATTACAACCATTCAATCACAACATTGTGTTCTCGGGTCAGAGAGGTGCATGGCCGTGAGGGATCAGTGGGGAAACACATGCCCACAATAACACCCAGTGATCCTTTTACTCCCTGTTACTCCACACTCCTCTGATGTCCGCTGCCCTGTGGTTTAGAAATCATTGAGAACACTTCAGTCGTATTGAGAGAAAATATTTGTCCTCATATGTCTTATTGACAGCTGCTGCATGATGGATGAACTGGTGTTCAGTGGTGCTGAAGGCACGGCTGGGAATGAGCCTTGAGTCAGCTACAGTGTTGTTTTGCCTGTAATGGATTTCCAAGTGCACACTGCTGGGTTTTCAGCACAGTCACAGTGCACTTCAAAAAATGCTGCCTGGTATCGATTAAACTGCCTAAAAAGGGCTCCCTGGTTCTTCCATGGCTCCTGAAGGGAACTGACTTGACCCAAAGCTGCCTGTACAACACCCACTTAATAAAAAAAGCTCCTTGCTGCACCCAAACCTCGGCTGTTATATGTGTGTGAGCACCCTTTGCCCCCTCTTTTTATATCAGTGTTTACACTACACAGGTTTTCAATTTTCCCAATCCCTCTCAGTCAGATAAAAACAGGGCTGATAGTGGCTCACTTTGGGCATGTTATTCTCTCGCTACACGGTTTTCATTCGCACTCAGGAGCCTCCCTGGGGATGATAGATGTTTGGGCGGAGGGGGAAGGTTAACAGGACTTGGACAGGCCTGCACAGGTCAGTTTCAGCAGAGGCATTACAACATCTGACCCCTCTGCCAGAAGAATTACAGTCTTATCAGAGATACTCCCAGGACTCCTGAGTTTGTTGAACTTCTTGAGGAATTTGCATTCATAAGGGAAAAGAAAACTGCTCCTACCTTGAATTTATGCCGTTTTTTTTTTTTTTTTACAACGGAAATAAATGCGTGGAGTTAATTGTTTCAAAAATACTTAAAGGGAATTTACAGTGTCTGAGATTATGGATTAAAAGCAGGTGAACAAAACAGTTCATGTTGTGTAAGTGTTCCTCAAAGGGTTGCTGTGTATTTATTAGGGATAGACTGATAATCGGCCAGGCTGATATTTGGCATCTTGGGGCATATCAGTATCAGCCTTTTTTTAAAATCTGACAGCCAATATAAAACCCATTCAAAACTGTGTTGTTTTGGCTCTGATGCTTCTCTGCACATAGTTTCTACCTGTCTGTGGAAGCCCTAGATGGTCATTTAAAATCAGACATGTAAAACCAAGCAGAAAATTAATTCAACTAAATTACATGCATGTAAAAGGCAGCACAAACTCAATTCTGTCCAGTTTCATTGCAGTAACATAGAAATTTTGGAAAACTTTATTTACTGTAGAAAACTTTAGCTATTTATTTTTTTAAGTTTTCATTTAACTTTATAAAACATGCTGCTGAGCCTGGGAGCTGTTTAATAAACATATGCTTGAAGGCATTAAATGCAGTTAAGTGTTGGAGTTTGTATGGTTCAAATTTTTTACGCCAATTTTTTCCCTTTGACTGCAAATGAGTATCGGCTTCACATATCGGTTATTGGCCTCCTTGCCTTCTAATAATCAGTATCGGTATCGGCCCCAAAAAATCCATATCTGTCTATCTCTAGTATTTATTCATTTCTTTGGTAACTTTGCTGTTTTCTTGCGTTTCTGATGGCACTATGATTACCTGCCAAGCTATTTGGATGTCATAAGGGATTTAACCGCCTCCGAACTCCATCCTTGCAATACAAATCAGTACAAAACAGTTTTGTATTTGAGCAACAAATGGAAATCCCCAGTTCTAAAAATGGCTCATAAATGTCACCATAAAGTTTGAAGTTGTCCTGTCGTTATAAATGGCATCTTTTTTTCTTCTTCTTCTTCTTTTTTTGTTTGTTTGTTTACAGACTGACTTATCCTGTGGATCTTGATCGCATTAGGTCTTTAACGCAGAGGATTAAACGGCTGGGAGTTTGCAGGAAGGAAATTTGTCATGGATGTTATAGGCAGACCTCCCCTAAACACTCAACACACACTCAAGCTCGTGCGCTTCAGCTTGTTTTATGAACTGGATGGATGGGCGTGCACGCGCTCCAGTCACGAGCTAAGGAAAGGGAAATCATTGTAAATCCCATTCAGTGCCTTGTGCATCCTTTAGACAAAACGAGAGGAGGAAAAAACGTTTCCCCCCTCTCTTGTTTCCCCCTCAGCTTTTCGGCTCTGTGCAGAGTGCAGACAGACATCGATTGGCCGAGGTTCACCTGAGTTTTTTTCCCTCTCCCATCCACGGACATTAAACGAGCCACTTCTCTGTCTCCGGCAGCATTTTTAAACTATTTAAAAGAAACACCGCTCAGGCTCCTGCGCCTCTGGACCGGAGATCCGGAGATGAAGACAGATTTCACGTTTTTCTGTCGGACTTGGATTGGAATAGTTTACACCTCAGGTGAGGAGACTTCAGCAGAAGATCTCAAAGTTTGGAGCTCAAACTTTGTGTTGGGGAAAATGTTGAGTGTCGACATAAACTTTGTGTAAATATTTAATGCGAGGTTGGCTGAACTTAAAAGTTGTTGTTTGAGGTCCAAAGTTTAATTTCTGCAAAACTGCGATCTTAGAGTGAAGATCCTGAATTTGAAGACGCTGAGTGATGTATCCGCACAACACTGAATGCACCAGTCACAAAAAATCCTCTGTAAGCTAGTCTCTTATTTAGCTTTCCCACATTGCAATTTCTCATCGATTAGTAGAGGCGTTAACACAACACTGATTTCTCTGTTTTTGAAAGTCAGGTTTTACACATCTCACTTGAATCCTACAGGAGGGTCTTCAGTCTTCATGCAGATAGGCACTAGGGGGAGGCATGCTGTTGTTGGTTTTTTTGTAAAGATGCTGCTTTTAACTGATGATGCTAAAAATCAGATGCAGAAAAACAGGCAGATTTTGTTCTGTAGAGTGTAACTTTATATGAAAGTAAATGTAGGTCAGAATTTGGATGAGGCAGAGTGGGAGGAGAGCTGATCCATACTGGACTGACAGGAGGGAGGAGGAGTAAGGGTCAGATCTCAGATCTCAGATCTCTCTTTTCCTCCTAATCTCATTGCTGTAAAAATGTCACATACATACCAATTTGTTGGATGTCTGGCTTGTTAGTTTTTGATCTTCTTGTTCTTCTTACTTTTCACTTGTTGGTCTAAAAATCAAGCCGCACTGAGATCAGGGCTGTAGGGGTGGCCCAACTGGGGAACAGATGTTTTGACACACACTCATTTTTTTTTACTCTTTCTCTCCATAAACTTCAACTTGACTCAAAGTCACATTTGCATTTTCAAAAGTAAACATTTTAGGGACACAAAAAAAGAAAAGGCTGAATGTAAGACTTAAAAAAAAAAAACTCCTGCATGCTGCCCGCTGTCTTGCACCCCAAACGTGTTTGATAAATGTATTTTTGACTGCTTCAGCTTTTAACAGACCCATATAATCTACAGTTGTCTAATGAAACAAATGTACTTCATTACAATTTAACCTTTTATGACCTGCCAAGTCTACCAGAGCATATCTTTCAATTTTTACATGCTGTCATGTCATTTCATGCTATACATCAATACAACCCTTATATACCAAACTGTCTTAAAATGTAGACTTTTGCCCAGACTAATTACACAAACTGCTACAAAGTGCATCAAACTCTGAAAAAAAAAATGTTATGCATATTCCCTGAAATATAGTAAAATCATGGTTGTATCACTCAAAAATTTAAAAGTAAAAAATGAAAATGTTGTGTATCTAACATAAAAAGTTATGTTTACAACCACGGTCTGGATCATGATGTTTAGAGGACATTCACAGCGCTCTGGGACATCTTAAAACACAATATGTAAGTGTGACTCGCCAGACTTAATATGCAGAAAGAATGATCAATCTATCTTGTCTGGTTTAAAATCTTCTGCAAATCCAAACTTAATATGTAAATTGTAGCGCCGGTGCTATCCTGGGCTCTTTAGGGTTAAGAAGCGTGTGGCATTCAGGGACAAAGAAAGCACCAAACAGCCTGTTGCAACAGAGTCAAAGGAGAACACGTTTACATAAATCCCATCAAGGCAAGAAACTAGTTACTTAAAGATAATTTCAGTATTGGCCCCTTGGGTGGCCTTGGGGGCGGGCCCATGCCACCCCTCTGACACGCCCCTGGCTGAGAGTACAGACTGATAAAGCTCTCACACATTGTGATCATTTTATATCAGAAACTCGTTGCCAGGCCTTGTGATTGACTGCGCTGGCTGGGGCAACAGCTCATGTTGTTTTCAGTGTTTCTTCCACAGTGATTCGATATGTATGTTTGGGATGCTTATCATTGATCGCTGCTGAACAGCTGTTCATAAAGAACAGGGGAGACTTTTGTTAGGGGAAGCCAACATATGGCTGCTTGAATCTTGTCTTCCAGGGCGAAGGGATGACTCTCGCCTCAGTGCTGGGTGGGTCATACACATTTGTTGGAGTCAGAGGGTCAGAGAGGAAGAAGAAAATCATTTAGCAATTTTCAGCTTTTATATAATGATTGCACTTTCACCTTTCAGTTGCTGGATTCAGACTTCATCAAAGCACACACAATCATCCTCTCTCTGTCTGCCATAAGCACCTTGCTGTTGTGTGGCTCACATGTTGTGTAAGCTGTTGAAAGTTGTTGTTTTTTTCTCAGCCTTGGCAGGTCAAACTTACATAGCCTTCATCTTTGTATGTTCTGGAAACACAATAAAGCCCAGTAACTCAAAGTTCTCCTAGAGGCATAGAAATCACACCACCTTCAAACCAGAGAGACACATTAATTGATCACAGCCTCACGGTGTGCACCTGAGAGATGGAGTGTGACATTAAAGTGGAGAGGTGTGAGACGGGGGACAATGCTCAGGTGAGAGGCTGCAGCTTTTGCTCCTCTGACTCCAATGAGCTCCATATTTGTTACATTATCGATGTACTTAAGATGTGCAAAGATATTCTTAAAGTTAATTAATTTTCTTTTCAGTCTTCGCTTCCTCTCATGAATGTTGAAAATGGGAACAAAGACTGAAGAAAAAGACCTTGAAGACTTTGATTAATTTTTGAAGTCTTGTGTGGAATCATTAAGTACCTCTCTTTTGAAGACTTTGCAGAGTTCTCCTATACCTGAATGTTTGGAGCCAAGTTTTAGAGCGTGTGACCTCAGAAGGACCCTTCTGAGCTTGATGAGAGCCTCTACTTACTCTAGATGAGAGGCAGATTTGAGACTGAGCAGACTGTGGACCTATCAGCTCAGGAGTCATTGTCATTTTACGAGGAGAGGACATGATTTACACAGCAGCTGCATTGGAGAAGCTTTGAGATTTCACCCCGAGCCTTTCTTTAACCACCTTCCTGTCACGCTCTGGCTCTGGTTTGAATTATGGTGCTTCCAAAACATTTATCACAAAGCTACAGAGGATCTTATGTATATATTTAAACAGACATCTCTGTTCAACTCTGCTCATAGGATACAGTCAAGTGAATGAATGGCTCTAAATCACCAATTAGTTCTTCCTCTTTTGATTTCCTTGCTGTATAACTTGCTTTGAATTTCTTTCCAGTCAAAAAAACTCTTTATTAAAGCAGTGCATCTTTTTTTCTTGTTAAGCTGAGCCCCATGATCTTTGGCTTACTCTGTGTCTTGGGTGCTGAGTGTTGATATTGCTTTTAGCTTAATGTTTTCTGTCCGCATACCTCTGCTTGATCAGATCATCCAAGAAATCTGACTCTCAGCTCTTGGTATTAGTCTAGTTACCCACTTAAGGAGGTCAGGTTGTTTTAGCCAACAGTATCCCTGTATTTTCTCAAAGCTGATCTCAGGATTTAAACCTCAGGAGTCTGAGGAGCAGACCCTCTGTGTCTGTCTCTGAGTATCTCGATCTATCACCTCCGCTGAGAAGAATTCCACCGTCTCAGCTTCGTGTGGGAAGCTCTCTGCAGTAAAGTCCAAATAAATAAGGAGTCGCTGCCTCAATCATCACTGGCATGGACTAGTGAGGCCCCTGTGGGCATTTGGATGTCAGGTCACTCACTTTCTCACCATGCTGAAGCACCAACACCCCAAATATGATTCAGACTGAAAGATAAGCTCGTTCAACTGAAGGAATCTGCAGTTAAAGCCAAATATGTGTCTAGGTTGGTGTTAGATAGTTGATGAAAAACATCTGTGGTGTTTTTGTTTTTAAATTCTGACCCGTGTGGGTTTTTCTGTGCCAAGTTTGAAGCCACACTGGCTGCATGGCTCCAGCTCTGGCTGTGTTCATCAGCTGGTTGTTCAGTCTCTTTGGTGCTGACTGAAATACCTCGCTGAGGGTTTTAGTGTTATTATTAAAATAATTAAACCACACAGGGTATTATTCTATTCAATCAAAGTGAGTTTAAGATAAGCATAAATCATATAACATACAGAAAACACCAGCAAACTTAATATAAACTGGGTGAAAATGTGACATTTGGTGATCACTGGACTGTTCCTCACGTCCAGAGGCGCTGCCAGGGATTTTGGTCCCCATGCAAAGAAATATTGCTGGGCCCCCATATAATTTAAATTGGAGGCTTTTTGGGCCTCGGTCAATTATGCCCCCCCCCCCCCCCCCCCCCCCCCCCCCCCCCCTTCAGCGCCCATGCTCACATCACAGATTTTGACTTTTTGTTAAATATCTTTGCAGTCATTGTGTGGATTTGCTCCAAATAGTAAACCCAAGGGACTCAGGGACTGAATCATCTTTAAATGCTATCATAAGTTTGAATTTTGTGGTTTTAAAAATTTCATCTACTCCAGAAAAAAATGTGCAGATTCATTTTTCTCTCAAATACCAACTTTGGAGATCTAGAAAGGCAAAACAGTTTAAACAATTTCTCAGTTTGGGATAAATAAAGTAATTCTGTTGTATTGTTCTCTACTCTATTCTATTCTATTCTATTCTATTCTATTCTATTCTATTCTATTCTATTCTATTCTATTATAAAAGCTGTACCTGTATTAGTTTTGGACTGATGGCTGAAATCTTTAACCACATTGATTATGGTGCGTGCAAAAGCAGTCTTGCTTGTGAAGTGGCAGAACTGACATCACAGCTTCTTAAAGTGTATAAAACCACTCAGATAAGTACGGTCTTATGCCGAACTGATCCTTGGGTTCCCTTGGTGTGGACCCCCAAGGTTTTGGGAAGTTGAATGAGCCTTGTCTGTGTATTTGTGTTTCTGACACTGTTCCTGTTCTTCTCTGCCAATTCGGTGAAGAACAAAAATTTGTTGACAGAAACAACCAATCAGTTTTTTCACATCAGATAAATGAACTGTGTAATGCAGTGTCTGCTTCAGACTGTTAGCCACTTACTAAGAGAGATAGAAAAGAAGATACATTTTTTCTTAATTGAAATGACCAGCATCAAATGAGAAGATTGTTTTGATCTGTAAATATTACAAGAGATTAAAATGTATGAAGACCCCCACCAGAGACTTCTTGACCAAGGTAACCAGACCATCTTTCTAATAACCTGAAAAGTAGAGGGGTTGAATGTAGCTATCGACAGCTTTAGCCATTTTTTGGTGACAGCTCTCTCTTAATGGTCCTTTTATAGTTCGACCCACCACAAAAAAGGTGTTTGTACATTTATTTCCCCCTCATCATGGTGCTCCCTGAGCCTTCACAGATCAATAGGATTATTGTCTTTCTCAGTCAAAGCTAGAGCCAGCAGTAAAAGAATGATTGCGTAGTAAAAGTGATGAGCACTTTTTAAAGATATCCATCAGAATCAGACCTTCTCTGAAATCCAGGGTCCCGGCTGTGCAGTAAAATGTCAACCACAGCAGTCTCCAATTTGGCTGAAGAATAGTACATTTTTCTGAGCTTGAACTTCAACAGTTGGAATAATTTCCGTGCATTGCAGGTTTAACCTGTGAAGTTTCTCCCATGCTTTCACAGGCTTGAGTTTCAAACTGTAATTGATAGATGAAAAAGACAAAGATGAATTTTAGTGATGCTTTGCTCACTGCGGGGCAAACCGTAGGTCACTCAGCCACTGAAGCATATTCATCTAGCTGGAATGAGCCAGGAGACTCTTTGACAGAGATGGTTTTGCAGAGCAATTACAGAGTCAGTGATAATTGGGGTTGTTTGAATGCATAGATCCAAATGCTTGATTCAGCATCATAAATGATTCATTAATGCGTGGCTAATTACACAACATTTATGAGCAGCAGCAGCCATGTAGAGGACAGTAATTGTATGTTGTGTTGACAGGCAGGGGAAGGGAAATGCTTTTTGGCATCTATTGCTTTGTCTCGATGATCACTTTAGATATATTTTTACAGCAGAAACAGGATCCTGGGCCGCAGACATTTTCATGAATACTACACCCCTATAGAGCTCATGTTGCTTAGAAACAGGCTTCATTTCAGGCTCTTATTTGTGTAACGATTGCTATTATGTTGAAATTGCTCCTTATTCAGACAGCTGTTGGTGCACAGGGTTGTGACTTGGGAATGTGTGCGGCGTATTTTCAGTCACTCATACCTTTTGCCTCGTCATTCGAGGTCGCTTGTGGTTCATGGGAAAGAGTGCATTGGCAGAGCCTGAGGAAATTGCCGGCTTCCCTCCCTTAAGGCATTCAGGATCATAATTGTTGACCCTGCACTCCTTTCTTTGCCCTTGTTTACTACGCCAGCTTAAGCTGCAGTAGTGATTTAGCGCGTTTGGTCATCTGAGCCAGCAGTGGAGACTGGTTTATTGCCTGAATCTCCATGAATTAGGCAGCGAGTGTGGTGATGGGTGTCTGAGTTTGGTCCCCGAGCAGTCGCAGTGTGAGGTTCAGGAGTGTGCATGCCATCACAGCAGGCCTGCTAATCTTTGGCGTTTGCTTTTAATCTCTGAGATGTTTTAGATGTTTCCCAGCAGTATTTTATTGGCAGGATTTAGGACGAAGCGTTTAACAGAATTTTCTTGGGAAAAACAGCAAGGGAAACCATTTCTCTGTGATAAAAATGATGACCGGTAAAAAAAAAAAAAAGACTCTCCACAGAGGAAGAGCTTGAGTTGTCCGGTGTGCCTGTGAGGCAGGTACAGGAAGATTTAGTCAGGGACAGAGGTTTTAAACATAGGAAGCTGGCCCAGATGGCCGGTCGACACATCCTTAATTTTCTCACCCCTCCTCTGGCAGGATGTTGGAAAGGCCAAACTCCCCCAATAGTGGAGAGGACAGGGACATTGTGGATGTCATCTCCCTACACGGTAACAATGAAATCAAAGCTGTGCTGCCAGTCAGGCCGTCGCCTGGCCTGGCCTTGTGTCCAGATGACACAGGAAGTGGACTTTATTTCTTTCAGTGTGAGACAGAGAGTATGTTGGAGCCTGAGGCACAGCCACTTCACTTCCAGAGAGCAGGTCTGTTTAGTGGCCTGTATGGCCTCCTGTCCGTCACCGGACATACACGGCTATTTCAGAGTGCCTCAGCTTTGGCTCTGGGCCAGATACTGTGTCAGTGAAATAACTGTAGCTGCACTGTCACCTACAAGCTGCTAACTCCTAATACGTATGGAAAAAGAGCAGCTCAGGTCCACATAAGGAGCAGCTGATGCGACAAAAAGCTTCATCACAAGTACACAGGTGCAATTTCTACATCTGTCAAGGCGTCTATTTATTTAAGACTCCCACTGCCACGTCCCTTTTTTGCTAAAATGAGACTCTTAGAAAAGCTTTATTTGTTTACCCGACGTTCCCCTTTTCCTGTTCCTGTCATGTGACTGATCAGAGACAAAAAGTACAGAGGAGCGAGGAAACACTAACAGCAACATCTCCCACACCGTCCATGAAAAAGGGAAGTGGAAGAAGCGCGAACATGATAAAGAAAACAGGAAATTTGCTTGCAATAAAAAACACTGCGCCGCCTTTCACACAAGCCATGAATGTGCCCTGTGTTGTAGCTCTCGTCTTCAGACGTAGCTTTGATGCACTCCTCTCCTGCCTGCCTCAGATCTGTCAGCTTGTCAGAGAAGCTTTACATTCAAACTGGCTTTTACTGCTTTATGTCAGCTCAGCTTCCTGGCCTTCATAAGTATAGGATTTATCTTAAGTCGGCAGGTGTCCTCTATAGGATGCCAAAGTCCAGTCGCTGTTACCCTGACTGCAGAAAAAACCACCAGAGAGAAAGAGCTTGGCAAAGAATGAGATGAATGCCTCTCATGCAGGAGCAGTAAAAAGGTTTAAGATCTGTTTGTCTCCATAGCACTGAACTTCACTGAATGAGCAATTTTATTGTTCATTCGGCAAAATCTTCATTTAAATGTCTGTTTAGCTCTGTGGAGGTGAATTTAAAAGAAACTTCTGTTACCTCCTGATAATTAATAAGATTGTTCCAGTTTGTGTTGTTATTATATGAGTTCATACTCTGCCTGTTCACACACCCTTACGAAAGAAAAATATATGTACCAATATATTTTTTGAAATGTATTGTAATACATTATTGTTATATTATGATATACATGGAATAATATATTGAGGGCACATATACAATATATTATATATTCATGAAATATATTGCAATATATTGCAAAATGTACAAATGATTGCCGCTTTCCATATATTGCAATATATTGGAAAATATAAATATTAAATCTCATATATGGGAATATATTACCTAATATATGACATGATATTTTCCAATATGCTGCAATATATTTTTCTTTCGTAAGGGCATACAGTGTGAAAAGTAATTGAAAAGTGATTCAAGGAGCAACGTTTGACTTTTGTGATTTCAGAATGAATAGGCTGTTGTTTTATAGTTTTTAATTCCTCAAGAAGTGGTTTTTTTTTGTGACACACACACCACAGGCCAAAAGTCTGTAAGGAAGATCAAATTTGTAGAAAAAAAAATCATGGTTTCATATTTCACAGCAAAACAAACATGATTATTATATAAAAAGCAGCTTATCAAAAAAAAAATCTATCCTCAGGCTTAAACAAGACATTTGTTCCACATTTTTTAAAGTTATGTGCCAAGAATTGCTCGCCAAGCTTTCTTTAGTTCATTAATAAGAAACTGCTGGTTTGTGGGTCACTCTCATCTGACTGATTGATCCAGTTTATCCCACACAAGCTCCATTGAAGAGATGTCTGGAGTTCTGGAGACTGGGAGGCCACATCATCTCTTGGAGAATACCTTCCTCTTCGTTTTTGTCTAGGTAACCCTGACAGCGCTTGGCAGAATGTTTCGGGTCATTATCTCGCTGCAAAACAAACTTTCAACCCACAAGTTTCAGTCCAGATGGAGCTGCCTGAATGCCAGAGGATGAAGCGATGCTGTTTTTTTTCTTCATGATACGCTTTACTTCAAACAAAGATTTTTTATTTATTTATTTATTTATTTATTTCTACTTTCCCACTGAAGTTGTGACTCATGCAACTCTTCTCGGCCCTAAAACTTAACCCTTCTTTTCTGTGGTAAACATTTATTCGGCAATGGTCTGATAACATCAATTCATACATAAAGGTAACTTAAGGATATCATATATCATATCAATAAAAGCATAGTCTTATCATGAAGTAAATGCATCCCAAAATACATATATCTTATGCTATTTTTTTAGAAAAGCTTTGTGAATAGAAACTTAAAGTTGCTTACAAATGTTTGACCTGTATTGACCCTGCATCCAAACTTTTGGCCAGTATTAAACCTCTTTCTTCTAACAGTTTGATGTGGAGCTAATCTTAGCTCATAGACAACCGAGGCAAACAGCACGCTGAATTCAACACCAAAGGCACAATCAGTTCAATTAACAATTCAAAACAGTTTTACCCAATGATTATTTTTTTAAAATTCACTTTAACTTCTCGAATGTTTGATTTAAATGCTACTCCACTGCTACACAGAAACCAGCATTAATTAGCAGTTTAATTACTGGAGTCTTGATAAAGTTTAATCCATGAGTCTTTGGTAATTCACACACTTCACAACAACTCTCCACTTATTTTTTGTGATGCAGTTGTCTGCAGGTGTTTCCAATGTTTTCCTGTAATTAGATTTTCTTATTTGTTAATTAATTAGGAGGATTTGTTCTTGTAGTCAGTTTCTGTCTTATTTAGAGAGTATGTCTATCCATTTTCCTGCTTCTTCCGTGTTTCTTATGGAATTCTCAAACTAGAGTCTAAGACTGAGGAAAATAAACAATTTTACCAAAATTTCAAATCATTTTTATATGAGGGATCTTTCAGATTTGAAGAGACACGGTGTGGCAACCAAATTTGACATCAGCTCTAATTCATTTGCTTTTAGTTTTTGGGAGGTGGAAAATTGTCAGAAAAAAAAAACACTTTTTTTACTGGCACTTTTTTCCAACACTTTTGTCATATTTTATGTCACCAAAATGTTACAAAGCTCCCAGAAGCAGACAGCCATTACACATCCTCAGATTCCGGTTCCTGAAATCTCCAGCAAAAAAACTACTTTTGATGTCGGCTTTCAGTTTAAACATTTCATTTCACAAGTAAGCAGTTACTCCCTGTCTTCCAGATATGTGAGGCTGACACATCAAAGTGCAGCTTTTTGAACACCCTGAGTGAACATGCACAATTGTTCCTGAAAAGCTTGGACGTCTGGCTTTTACATACATCTGGAGCTTCAATCATCCGGGGGAGGCATGCAGCACAGAATGGGCAGATAGACCAGCTGAAAGACCCTGTCTCTAATGTGTCTGTCTCTGCATGAATGCTGTCACATGTTGGACATGTTTGAAACTAGACCAACTAAATCATTTCTCTGCCTCAACCCTTATCTGAAATATTCTAAGCGTCCAGTTCTCTGGGTTTCTCTCTTCTTTTGATGCTTTCAACGAACAAAAGCTGAAAAAACATGTTTTGGCCATTCAAACTCTATGTTTGCCTGGCAGAGTTAGTTAATAGGAACAGTAGACAAACAATACTCCCACTGTGAGCACGGCTTTTCATTCAACAAAGAAAACACACCGAGAGAGGGAGAGCAATGTCAAGTTCCTACAAGGACATTTTCAGTGAACTGTTTGATAAAAGAAAACATTTTTCCATGAAATCTTTGGTAACTCTTGAATTATCTTTTGACAATCCCTCAGTGTTCTGAATAAGAGAAATGTGAAACAATGAGGTGAATTACAACACTTAGAAAGTCATTTGAGTCATTTCAAGTGTTTGAATTCTGCAAGAATTGGCACCAAGATCGAGACTGAGATGCTGTGTATGTGTGTCTGAAGGTTTTGACACTGCGAAACGTTTTTGTTCATACCCTGTGTAATCCTACGAGAACAGAAGGAGTAAATTAACCTTATCTTTATAGGTTAAAATGTGATGTAGTTTTGTTTTTATTGGTAGAAGTTAATCACACAAAGCTGCTGCTTATCTCTGCACCGGCAGCTGGAATGCATGGGAAAAGAGGAGAACCAGGCTCCAACATGTTTTGGCTCTCTGCCCTTTGTTTTGTGAGGTGTTTGTCAAAAAGCCAGTTAGCATCCAGCATATGTATTCAGGCCAAACATTCATTTGGACATATAATGCTGCAATTCCAGATATTAGTTACAGAAATTATATGCAAAAGTGACTTAAATAAAAGAGCATGTTTGTTATTCAGCATCCTACCTTGCTGAGAGCCATTTAGTACATTACACTGTTTTGTTTTCCAATGTGTGTCTGACCTGCCAGGCACCCATTTGCATCCATTAGTGTTTGGTCTGAAAAGTATCTCTGATCATGCTTTTTAGAGCTACTACTGATCAATAATAATGATTATGAACTTTGTCTTTTTTTGCAGAGGGTCACGGCAATTAAAGCCTCATAAAATAAATCACCACTTAACAAAATACTGAAAATGAACATTGGCTTCACTGACTTTAGAAAAAAAAGCCCCACGAGCATCAACTTAAAACTTTTTAATGATAAATGAACTAAAGCTAGAGCAGATGATAAAAAAGAGAATGGTGGAGTAATGGACAGTGATAGAAAAAGAGTTAGAGTGATTGACAGTAGAAAGAAGGGATGAAGTACGAAGGTGATTGGAGATTAGGGGAACAGTTGGAATAGACAGGTGGATAGATAGATGAAAGTTAAAAAGGAAGGATGAATACATAGAGGGTTGATAAATGGCTGTAAAGATGGACAGATAAATGGATGGATGGAATGATAGATGCATAAATGGATGGGTAGAGGATAGAAAATGAATGGGTGAAGAGATAATGGATAATAAATGAATAAATAGATAACTGATAATGAATGGATAGATAGATAGATAGATAGATAGATAGATAGATAGATAGATAGATAGATAGATAGATAGATAGATAGATAGATAGATAGATAGATAGATAGATAGATAGAGGGCCAGTGGGATGGAAAGAGGGATGGGATAGATGAAAGGATGGCTAGAAGGATGGATGGTAAGAAAGAAGAATAAATGGATAGTAGGATGAATGGATAGATGGAGAGATGGATGATAAATAGTTGTATGATGAAGGTGCAGAAGGATGGATAGATGGAAGAATGGGTGGATGGTTAGATAGATAAATAGATAAATGGTAGATAGATAGATAGATAGATAGATAGATAGATAGATAGATAGATAGATAGATAGATAGATAGATGGAAGGATTGACGGACGGATGAACGGATGGACGGACGGATGGACAGACGGAGAGATGGAGAGATGGATGATAAATAGTTGATGGATGAATGGATGGATGGATGGATGGATGGATGGATGGATGGATGGATAGAGGGATGGATGATGAAGGTGCAGAAGGATGGATGGATGGATGGATGGATGGATGGATGGATGGATAGAAGGAAGAATAGATAGATAGATAGATAGATAGATAGATAGATAGATAGATAGATAGATAGATAGATAGATAGATAGATAGATAGATAGATAGATGGATGGATGGATGGAACCATAGATAGGTGAATGGGTGTATGGGTGAAAGATGGATAGATAAATCAATGGATATAAAAATGAAAAAATACACAGATAAATAAATACATGGATGGATGGACGGATGGACGGATGGATGGTTGCAGCATGATGTTTTAATAAACCACAATTCACAGTTGCTGCTCTGCTTACACACCGTCAGGCCGGCAGCACCGTCTGCACTGACGGTCCTCCTGCTGAAACGGCTGCTAAAGAACAACACTTGTTAAACCAGACACACTGTAAACCTTCATTCACTTCAGTATGTAATTCATATTAAGACAAATGAGCTAACTGAGTGATAAAAGTCATTACAATCTGTCATGAGCGCAGCATGAAAGGTCACAGCAGTAAAATGTGTTTATTATCATGACAAGATATGCTGTCAGCCATGAACTTGTATGATTTGATATGTTTGGTTTTCTCTGGTGTTCCCTCTGCATGCTATGCTATATTGGGCTGCGTGGGCTTTAATTATATGTAAACACTTGTTATATAATTTATATATTTATATATGTAATGATTTTATGTGGCTGACTAGCTTACATGACTCCATACCAAGTGTCTCACAACTTGAAAATAAAGTGTTTACATCATTCAGCACATCCACACAGAAGATATTGACAGCTGGCACCAAACATTTCCATCACTGTAAACTAGCTGTGCATGGGGGAAAGTCTGCTACAGTATATGTGCACATGCCCCCTCCATGCCTCTCATCAATCAGAAGTGTCCAAACAGCAGAGGAGGCGTTTTTGGCTTGGGGCCATGTATAAACCAGCACACATTAAGTTATGGCTTTGCAGCACCTCCTCCAGCAGTCATGAGAGAACCACTTTAAGAAAGTGATGTTAAAGAGATCCAGTGATGTGAGAACAAAGTTGTTAACCTTAAACTCACACTGGAAGAAGACGGTGTCAAAACGCTGACATCACACACGTGTTTGGGTCATCAGCTGTATCAGTTTGAACTTTCAGTTCAATTCCCTGACTTTACAGGTACTTTAACTTGACTCTGTGTGGGTGTTATGCCTTCTGGTTTGACACATATCCTGTGGGCTGATGGACAGAAGTCTACTGACTATATTGGAGCATTTTAGAGTGGTAATTTCTGCTATGAATGGAATACTTATTTTTTCAGGCTTTCCACCCAAACACACGTCCATCTGGATGTAATGTCTCTCAGGGAATGCCAGTCAGTTTGACATTTGCAAAAGATTTACAATTTGCATCCTGTCTGTCAGTGTGCGATCTCTCAGCTGATTGCGAGGAAAGCATCTGTCTCTGAAACTCACTATGCTCGTGTCTTAGAAACAGAAATCATGCGGGTGCACATTCTCCTCCTACAGAGGATTCTTCAATTTTCCTGTGAATTCCCTCTTCAATTTCAATGCCTGTTTACTCCCCTGTTGAGTATAGACTATCTTTTCTGACATGTTTAGAATTGAACCTTGTCTGTCGAACTGCATTTTAAAATCACAATCAGGATATAATTATTTGTTTCATATTATAGCCGTTTAATGATTCTGATGATCAGAGGTTTAGCCCATTTTGTATTATATTATTATCAATATTGCTTGTTACAAATGTCAATTTTTTTTTTTAAATCTGTCACTTTTGAGGCTGCTGTTTGATTGAGATTAGGGAAACAAAATGCTTAGTGATCAAAATGTCACTTAACTGCTGATTTAGCCCTACAATACTTACAATGTAAGTAACATAGTGTAATGTATCCTGAATTATCACAATGTTACGTTTTGTTATTTATTGTATTGTATAGCGGAGTCAAGTAATCCTTTGTGAAATTACTATTAATGTAAAACTGTTAAATACAGTTTTACATTTTCTCTCAAGAAAAATGAAATTTGATGTGGAGTACTGATTTATGCTAAGGATAAGAATGGTTAGAGTTTTTTCAGTCATGTAGATGCAATATTTATTTGAGATATAATCTCTCCACCTACAGTCAGAGGGAAACATCCAGGTCAAATTTGGGCACAGGGTGGACTAAAATCCTAATAGAAACATTTGGGGATATCAAAAGCTATAATTTCTAATGCCTCAAGACTGAAATAACCTTTCTTTCTCTTCTCACTTGGTGTGTGTTAAGGAAATTTGCTGTCCCTGAAATTGTAAAGATGCAGTCCTGACAGTAATTGCTTTCACACACTGTCTTGTGCTTCTGGGGGCCATCTGTACCATACTTAATTATTTATTTTCAGTTTTATTTTTTCTCAACCTCACTGTTTGGCTTTACAGCACTTCAGGTGTGAAGAAGAGCAGGTTAAGCTATGTTTTGTTGTTGACGGGTGGTGATGAGACCAAGGTTACTTAAAGGTTCACAGCTTTTCTTGGACAATATGTTGGGAAACTGTGCTCCTCCTGTGGGACAGAGTTAAAGATCTCTGAAAGAGGAGGGAAGGAATGGCCTGCTGGGCGTCTAGCCGGGAATGATTTATGATCATAAATCCTTCCCAGCTAGACGCCCAGCAGGGCAGGTCAACCTGCCACCAGCTTAGCTGGTGTTTGTTGTGTCCGCATACACTGGACCAAGGTTTTAAATTGGTGCACCAGATTTATCATTGTCTCAAAGACATACTCAGACATAATTCATAGCCTGGGCAAAATTGTAAGCTATGATAGTTCGCCCCCCAAAAAAAAAATAAATAAATAAATAAAAAATTATATATATATATATACAAAAAAACTGGGGTTGGTCCCTCTTATTGTGCTGATCTAATTACCACACAAACAACTATTTTATCAACCAAATAATCTGAAAGGTTAAAAAGAGTTAATTTAACACCAGCAGTTGAGGTCACATGATCATATTTTACTTCTGTCAAAACGAAGGTGACTACATTACCCACAATTCAACTCGACAGGCGATTGCGTGTTTAGCTCACAGACTGGACGTTAACGGCTAATGTAGCGTCAAAGCCACGGAGGAATGACCTGTGGATCAATCAATCAATCAATCAATCTTTATTTATATAGCGCCAAATCATAACAAATGTTATTTCAAGACACTTTACAAAAACATTTACAGGTCTAGACCCGTAAATGTTAATAAAATTTTATTAGCAGAAACCCAACATCAAGACAAGATAAGGAGTCTTATCTTATCTTAATCCACCATGAGTACAGGACTTTGCAGCATTTAGCAAGTTACAATGGCAAGGAAAAACTTCCCTTTAACGGGCAGAAACCTCGGACAGAACCAGACTCATGTTAGACAGACATCTGTCTCGACTGTGTTGGGGTTAGAGAGAGACAGATAGAGGAGAGAGAGTGGGAGAGAGAGGGGGGGGGGAGAGAAAAAAGGAGGGGGGGGGGGTAGGGATACACACACACGCACACAGACACACACACAGACACACATACACACACACACACACACACACACAGAAAGGGAGAGAGAGAGAAACAGACGCAGTCTGAAGTTTGGCGCTGTGGCGACAGTTAAGGTGAAACCAGCAGGCCAAATCCAAAGCTGTAGTAGCTGGTGTCGGACAGGAGCACAGCAGCAGGCCGTCTTCTTCACCGATCCCCAGGAACCTACAAGACAAACTCAGACCCTCCCAGAGAGGTGTATGGTCAGTAACTATAACAGGACAGTAAGACTAGAAGTTAGACTGACAGAAAAAGAGGGAAACAGGAGCCCTGTGTGTCAGTTCCCCCCAGCAGTCTAAACCTATAGCAGCATAACTAAGAGCTGGTTCAGATCTGATCCAGCTCTAACTGTAAGCTTTATCAAAAAGGAAAGTTTTAAGTCTACTCTTAAAGGTTGAGACCGTGTCTGCTCCCCGGACCTCAACCGGTAAGTTATTCCAAAGAAGAGGAGCCTGATAACTAAAGGCTCGACCTCCCATACTACTTTTAGAGACCCTAGGTACAACGAGCAGACCAGCATGTTGAGAACGCAAAGACCTAGACGGATTATACGGAACAATTAAGTCTTTAAGATACGATGGCCCGATGCCATTAAGCGCTTTGTAAGTCAAAAGAAGAATTTTAAACTCTATCCTAGATTTTATAGGTAACCAGTGTAGAGACGCTAACACTGGAGAGATGTGCTCTCTCCACCCAGTCCAAGTCAGTACCCGAGCGGCAGCATTCTGAACCAGCTGAAGAGTCCTAATAGACTTATTAGGACAGCCGGATAAAAGAGAGTTACAGTAGTCCAGCCTAGAAGAAACGAAAGCATGGACCAGTTTCTCAGCGTCGCTCCGAGACAAGATGTGTCTAATTCTCTTGATATTGCGAAGATGAAAAAATGCCGTCCTTGAGACCTGTTGGATGTGAGAGTTAAAGGACAGGTCCTGATCCAAAAGAACTCCCAGGTTCCTGACAGTGGTGCTGGAAGCCAAGCTGATGTCGTCAGAGGCGGCGATGTTGTTCAAGAAAGCTTCTCTGAGATGTTTAGGTCCAAGAACAATGACTTCAGTCTTCTCTGAGTTCAGCAGTAAGAAGTTTCTGCTCATCCAGGACCTTACGTCTTTGAGGCATGCTTCAAGTTTAGATAAGCGGTTGGTTTCTTCAGGCTTCATTGACAAGTAAAGCTGAGTGTCATCTGCATAGCAGTGAAAGTTTATGGAGTGTTTCCTCAATATAGTGCCGAGAGGAAGCATATACAAGATGAAAAGAATCGGTCCGAGCACTGAACCTTGAGGAACTCCATATTGCACCCTGGTGTGAGAAGAAGAGACGTTGTTCACATGAACAAACTGATGTCGATCCGAAAGATACGATCGAAGCCAGGCTAAAGCGGTTCCTGAGATACCAAGAAGACTCTCTAATCTCCTCAGAAGAATGCAATGATCAATCGTGTCGAAAGCGGCACTAAGATCAAGCAAGACAAGCACAGAAAGAAGACCACTGTCCGAAGCCAAAAGTAGATCGTTGGTTACTTTCAGCAGCGCAGTCTCAGTGCTGTGGTGAGCTCTGAACCCAGACTGAAAGACCTCAAAAAGACTGTTGCTATGAAGAAAATCACAGAGCTGACTCGCAACAACTTTCTCCAAGATCTTAGAAACGAAAGAGAGGTTAGATATCGGTCTGTAGTTGACAAAAGAGCCTGAATCAAGTGTAGGCTTTTTAAGAAGAGGCTTAATAACAGCAACTTTAAAAAGTTGGGGCACGTAGCCCGACAGTAAAGACGCATTAATCATCCTTAGTAAAGAAGATCCGACCAAGGGAAAGACTTCCTTTAACAGCCAAGCTGGGATGGGATCCAGAAGACAAGTTGATGGTTTGGCTGAAGTGACAGTTGAATCCAGCTCTGACAGGTCCACAGGCGAGAAGCAGTCCAGGAGTATATTAGCTCTAAGCGACGTTTCCGCAAATTCGCCATCGATCGAAGGTTCTATCACGGTTGCATGTAACACGCTACTAATTTTATCTCTAATTTTTAATATCTTATTGTTAAAAAAGCTCATAAAGCCCTCACTGCTAAGCGATAGAGGAACGCATGGTTCAGTAGAGCTATGACTGTTTGTCAGCCTGGCTACAGTGCTGAAAAGGAATCTAGGATTGTTTTTATTCTCTTCTATAAGAGTCGAGTAGTAAGTTGCACGCGCAAGTCGCAAAGCCTTTCTATATTCATTTAGACTATTTTTCCAACGCGAGCAGGATTCGGTTGTTTTAGTCGAACGCCATATGACATGTAAGCTCTACTTCACTAAACTTAAGGCACCAGTTTTTAACAGTTTTCAGTCCCAACTAATAAAAATGCAAAATGCAAACATTTCAAAGTAGTAGCGCAGTACGGGTTTTCCTCCCAGCTTTTTAAGCTAACAGTTCAAACCAATACACATTAACAGCTGTAAAAGTAGTGAAACGGAGATAATAAGCTCACAGCTTACCTGCTAATAAATTTATTTTGAAATATTCGAGTATTGCTGAGATATTTCTAACATAATGTCCATACAATAAAAATCAATAGGCCTGACAACATAGGGGAGAAATACTCTGTGTCTAGAGTAGCTTTTAAAGGTGAGGAATGAGACTCTGGGTATTAAAAGTCCTCCTGGTATTATACCTCACTTTAATTTCTGATATTCCTTTTACACAATCTGTACTTCATTTTTCAAGGATAAAGATATCCTTCTTTTACTGTAGTCATGCAGAAAAGTTCACGGACAGAGCGGAAAATACAGCGTGAAAAACCGAGGGTATGAGTACGGTTAGCTTCTCTATTTGATTTAAAGCATAAGCATCTCAAAAAACACTTCATATATTCCTGTGTCTTACTGTATTAGAGTTACTGTGAATGGTACTTTAAGTTTCTGTTATCTCTGTGTTATCTTTGAGTTTCTGTTTTCAGCAGATTGATCTCTATCTGTGTCTCTCAGTCAGAATCAGCTTCACTGTAAACAGGATTTTTGAAGCATTTACATGGGAGCAGACCTGCTCTATTGTGCTCCCCGTGCAGCAGGATGTATTGCAGGAGTGAGACAAAAGTTGCAGCAGTCCAGAGCTCTGAGTTGTAATTGGCAGACTTCTGTAAAACCTTGTCTTGTTGTCTGTTACACAGGCTTGAAGACGTGCGTGTCAAAGAAGTTGAAAAATACATCTGCTGCTCTGTTGTGCGTACAAAGTGTTTTTATTTGTTGGTGTAGGATAGAATATTGACTGAGATTATGAAAAATATGAAATGCAGGCTTTCTCATGCTTTTGTCCTTGTCTATGCTGAGAGAAAGCCAGCATTGAGTGTGTTTGTAACACACATAGTCTTACATGAAAGATAGTCATCTTTTTTTTTGTTTAACACATTGCCCTTCATGTGCCCTGACTCTCAGTGTTGTTATTCTGCGTGAATTTTCATCTCTAATGATTTCCATGTGGGCATAAGTCATTGTGGCACTTTTACACATGATAGACTGTAGGTGTAGAGTCTAACCAAGGGCTAAAAGCATCCAGAGGGGACTCTGGGTCTGTAATGACATTCTGGACCGGTTATATTAAACAGGCACAAGCCAGGGGAGTGAATAGATTAGTGATGAATCAAGGGGAAATGTTCCTTGTGGCTGAGTTGGGAGCTCAAAGCAGTGTCAGGTGTTTGTCAGTATCAGAGACTGAGTTCTGTATCCACAGACTGCCTTACAGCCTGTAAATGTAATGAACAAGGTGCTATCTGAGCGGCTGTCGTGTCAAATTTCAGATTCCTGATGTGTTGCAGAGATTTGACAGTCAACCGGCAGCTCTGTCAGAACCACTCGCTCCTGAGCAACCTGTGCAGCGTGAATCTAATCCAGATGCTGTGCTCACTTCCTCAGGTCTGGTGATTGGCTTTTCTATGACTCCACCCGCCCTCGACCGCTCCAGGGACGACCTCGTGATTCCAGTCCATCAAACACTAACCATTACATGCAGGTATGTGTGTGTGCAGCTCTGATTTGAGAGCATGTGTGTGTGTATAAGGTGGAAAAAAGATCATAATTGTAGGATGTCAAAGCCAAAATTGGGCTTCTTATTTAATGGCAGTGACTCAGGAAATATAGGAAATTCACAGTCCTCAATACATTACCGTTTCAGAGTGAATTTACATGAAAGCTGTGCACAGTATCACATTTTCTGATATTATAAATGGTAGATGGTATTTTATGCCTTTTTATATTCAACACGTGTTACAGTTTGTAGAGAAATATTACACTTTTCATCCCTCTGCAGCTCCTTGACAGACACTGTTACTCCTTTATTGACACCTCATTTATAAAACTTGACTGGTTGTGGTTGGAAATAAACACAGCTCCCTTACATTCATAATGAGAGCTGTCTTTCCCAGAGAAAAATCCTATAATTTGATAATTTCTGCTGCATGAATTACACTGTTTATCTCACTTTTTAAGTCTTTGGTTCAGAGCATAACACAGGAGCACTTCGGACTAAACAAAGATCATGAGGGAGCCAGTCGATCTTTGCATCGGTGGTAACACCTACACCAGTAGGATGCTGTTTAATGGATCAGGAACTGATTGTAGTGATAATCTTAATGTATTCAAATGCATCAAGTGCTTTTGATTCTGTCATATTTTTTCTTTAATAACACTTAAATACCCCTGATTGTGAGAGAGCGCTTGGAAAACAAAAGCAAAGCTCCTGTAAGGGAGAGACACATTGAGAATGTTTCCATGTAGGCTATTTGTATCAAGTTTTTTTATGTCTATAATTGTGAAGGTGTCAGTCAAAAAAGATCTCGGATAGTGCCGCCTGCAGGCAGAATATTTAGGCCCTTGTTAGAGGCACAATAGCAGGCTCAGTTGTTTGACCCTGAACTCTCCCCTGGAGTTAATACCAGAAGCTGAATACACCTTTCACACTCCTGCAACATATCAATGGGGAGTGGAATCACAAACTGGAACATCAATATTGCGTTGTTGCAGGGTTTATTGTGCAAGAACAACAGTGTTTTGATTGCAGAACTCCATCCTGGTGCTGCTGCATCATTACACTAAAAGGCTTAGGTGAGTTACACTTTCTACAGGACTGAATCAGAAGACATTGATCAGTCACTGATTCAAGGTCAGAATAGGGATGATCCGATCCTGGTATTCGGTATCAGCGCCGATCCAGCCCCTTAAAGCTAGATCGGATATAGGGGGGAAAGGATCAGTCCAAACCTGATGCTAAGGCTAAACTATTATTTGGTCTACAAGGCATAAAATTTTACCATCAAATAGTCAGTTCTGAAGCATTTTTTCAAACCAAACTGCTGTTAAACATTTAAACACGTTTAGTTAAAGGGGACATATCATGCTGATTGTATTTTTTTCTGATATCCTAGAACGAGATTTGATGCCTCTGAAAATAGGTCATTGACATTTGGCTTCGAGATTTCGACCTTCATGAAGACATGAGGATCCTTTCTTTTTATTGGAGTAATCTGATAAAGCAGCTCCTCCTCTGTGATGTCAGTTAGTCACACAACCACCACCGAGGGATACACCCACCAAGAGCCAAGTATAAATAAAGCTCCCTACTAGCTCTGGTTAACTTGACTGAGTGCTAACATAGTGAGGAACTGACGGTAGAGGCGATCTTTAGACTACACTTTCAGCATGATGGATAAAACAGACAGAGAAAAGTGAAGGTGCAGGATGGAGCTCTGTTATAGAAATAGTTTATTGGTGAAGTCTGCCTATATTTCCTCGTATAAACTATACATGTTACAGTACCGGTTTGACTCACCACAGTGAAGCGTCCTGAGATGATCTGTGTCGAGGTGGATTTTCTTCCTCCTGAGCTGCAGAACCGTCTGGGTCTGACTCGGGGTCCAACACAAAAGGACGTATCCTACACTCTGCCGTTTTATTAGTGCTATCAATGCCTTACGGTGAAGTTTTGGCAAACAGCAAACTCGCTCAGTCTGCTCCATTCAATATGGCGATTTTGCAAATACTGCCATGCTGCAAAAACCGCCCCCTGGCTCTACCCCCTCCGCCCCTCTGATAGAACTGACCAATCAGAGCACAAAGGGCAGTGATGTTGCGAGGTTACTGGAGGTCATTCTCCAAACGGAGCGTTTCAACGAGATGTTCAGAATGGCCTAAAATGAGGATATTGAGAACGCTATTGTGGGGCAATGAAGGAACTAAATGACTTGTACTGAGGGCAGAAATGCTTTACAGGCATCCTAGTCTGGCATAGTGAAAAGGAGAAACAAGCATGATATGCCCCCTTTAAATGAATATTAACTTCAGTAATTCCGTACGTACTCATTTTTGTCTTTGACTTAAAACATCACCAGTCTTATTCCAGAGTAGGGCATGCAGGTTATTATTCAACACTGGTATCAGATCAGGATCGCTATCAGTCAATACCCAAAGCCCAGGTATCGGTATCAGATCCAGAAAAGTTGGATTGGTGCATCCCTAGATCAGAGCAGATTGATCAGTCACTGCTTCATTCATGGGGGGCGCTATGATCAACACATGCCACAGGTCCCTTACAGAAGCTTTAAGGGTCTTCTTGTAACAACTTTGAGTCCTGGTTTTAGTGAAATAAACATCAGAGATGCTTTGCCAAAAGCAGTAACTGTACTAATCATGGGTCTTTTCCTAAGATGGTATTCCCAGGAGTTCCACATTGTTGGAAAAACCCTGCTGCATCATCAGCAGGGATCTCAGGTTCAGAGGTGTGTCCTGACTTCTCCCTACACCTGTGCACCTCGCCTGAGGGGGGCTATGAAGACTGACCGGGGTTTACCTGCAGTAGGCTTCCACCTGTGGGCTCTCTTCAGCCACAGTCCTCTTGCGCTGGACTCAGCTGCCATGGCTGTGTCCTTGGTGGCTTTCTTCAACTGTTTTGGCTCCAGCCAAACCCTCTGGAGTGAATCATACACACATTTTGCTGGAAACTTGCAGCAGGTCACCTCAATGGGCAAGATGGTTGCATGCCACCCTTTCAAAACGGTTTTGGTGCTCAGGTCCTGGTATTAGGCTTTTTTTTTCAGATGATGGGACGTGGCTAGCCTCTCTTCCCAGGGCACCATGAGTTTAGACACTATGATAATGTCTATGCTCTTGGATAGCAGGACCATATCTGGTCGGAGCAGGGTCACTGTGATGTCCTGTGGGAAGACATGCTTCCTTTTCAGGTCCACACTCAGCTCCTAAACAAGTAGGGATGTACCGATCCAACTTTTCTTGCTCAGATACCCATACCTGGGCTTTAGGTATTGACCGATTTAATCCGATACCAGTGTTAAATAATAACCTGCACGCCCTACTTAGGGATAAGACCACTAATGCTTTAGGTAAAAGGCAAAAAAATATATGGAGTTACTGAAATGAATAATTATTTAAATTATAAAATATTTAAATTTTTGCCAGCAGTTTGGTAAAGAACACGCTTCAGAATGTGCAGAAATGAATATTCAACTGTGATATTTTTTACCCTGTAGACTGGTAATTCAGCAAAAAACATAAAAGTGCATCAGAGGTAACATCCCAAATCGGACCGGTAAAAAAGAAAAGGGGGAAAGCTGGTTGCTTGCATTAGCACCATGGATCGGCCCCCTCCCACTGATACCAGACACCTGGATCGGTATCAGTGGATCCCTAGTCAGTAGCGTGTTCAACTCATTTTGCAGTTTTCTGTGAGGACCTTATTTTGCCTCCATCTGTAGTGCCCTTCTGCCAGTGCCTCTAGACAACTGGTCAGAATGTTTTTGGGTTGCTGATAGTGAATCAAAATAAAATTTAAGGGTTTATATCTTTGATATTCTTTCATTGCACAAAAGAAAATACTTCAAGATGAAAAAAATCCCATCAAGATTGGCCTTGGAAGTTCTCATAAAAAGTCACGTCCTATAACGCAAAGACTTTCTGAATCACAAACACAGCCAGCAGCGATTGTTAGTAAATCCCTGTGAGATGTGAGATTGTTCATAATGACCATCCTTTATCCTTATGAAATCTCTGCTGCACTGCTGTTGCCAAGCTCCCTCTCCATTAACTGTCCAGTTTCAGCTGTACAACATAAAACCTTGTCTGTAGTAATCTGGTGAAACCTTCTGGACTTATTCCAGCACAGATTTTTTAAAAGACTCACATCACCCACAATCTCCAGGAAAAAGGAAGTCAGTTTCATTTCAGCCAATTTCAGCTTTACTGTGAACAATTTTCAGATTCAAAAAACACAATCAAAACGTAATCAGCTCGCCTCAGAAAATAACCGGTGAATCCTTTGATTATCTGCTGTTGTTTCTGGGGTTATTTCCAGTCGTCACATTTTGGCTTTGTCTGCTAATGTCAACATTTGGAGTCTGTGGCAGCAGGTGGTGAAAGCATGTATCAGTTTACAGACAGCCATAACGATCCTACTCCATCTCACTCACAATGCCTCAGGGTTACACATAACTGAATTTATAGGACAAAGCAGGAAACCAAAAGGGATGTGCTGATGCGCTGTGAAATTTATTGCAGTTCTCACAAACAAAGAAAATGTACAAACAAACCAAAACAGAGTGACAACCTCCTCACATTAGTTTGAGTCACTCTAATCTCCATCTTCAGTTACACAAAACATCCCTTCAACTTTTCTTATGTAATGTTCGGGAGAATCTTGTAAAATAATAACAGATATTAAAAACACTCTCTGTTTTTTGTCTCATCACAAAATACGTTTTAAGGGAGGAGCAACCTTTGGAAAGCGGTGATAGGCTAACTTTACTCACATCTCCATTTAATTCAGCATCAACACAGGAGCTGGTGTGAGTTGTAGCAGTATCAAAAAGACAACATCTTTTGGTTTGAGAGAAATTTGTGCAGCTCCATCCTTTTTTTATGAAACTAAATATAATTTAATCAGTGTGCATTAGTCATTCTTAGAACAATAATCAGATCTGCGTAAACACAGCCGTAATCAGATCCTGACTCTTGTTTCAAACAGTGTTGAACAATGTGTGATTGTCTCCTCAGGGGAGAGCGCACTCTGGCCTGGGCCTGGCCTGATCAGACTCTGCAGGGACAGGAGCTAACTCGCCGTCAGGCCCAGCTGCCGGCCACTAGAGACTCTGGGCAGAGAGTGGTCCTGATCAGTGAGTGTAAGGGACAGCCTGAGAAACCGTACTGCAAGAGGCTGGTCCTGAGCGCCGCACAAGCCAAAGACACGGGCTACTACCGCTGCTTTTACAAAGATGTCAAGGCCGTCATCATCGGCACCACTGCCGTCAGCATTTATGTCTTCGTCAGAGGTGAGTCACCTTTCTACAACCACACCCTGACACACACACACACACACACACACACACACACACACACACACACACACACACATACACACACACACACACACACACACACACACACACACACACACACACACACACACACACACAAATCAAATGTTTTTTTAAATGACTTGCTCACCTCACTGGCTCAGCATGAAACGTTCATTATAAAGTTTTAATTTTCAAGGTGTGCAAACTTTGGCACTTATGTTGTCAGTTTTGACAAAACACTTCATCCCCAGCCCTCTTTTCTTTTCTATTAAGAAATCCATTTCATAAAGCTGTGAGTCTGCAGTTTGTGGGGCCATTTTGCTGTCAGGACTCTTTCTGTGTTTGAAGACAACATGTTTCATCTCCCTCCTCCCCTGTCTGACCTGGGCTGCAGCTCTTTAGCTTGGCTGTGCTGCATCCTTTAGTCTTTGGTTTCTCTTATGCTTGGGAGGTTCACAACACAACCAAAGAAGTTCGACTGAAACTGATCTGCTGGTTGAAAATGACTTCAATATCAAAGCAGCCAGAGCTGGTGGTGGTTGATTTTACCCCAGGAGCATCCTGGAAGCCACTGAGGTTAATGTTTTGATCATTGGATAAACAAACTGGTGAAGGAATGAGCAGCCTGGTCACTTTACTAGAGAGGATCTGTACAATAAATCCACTAAATAAAAAATTTGCATGAACGCTCCTAAGTCTCATCTATACAAGGATTTTCATGTGGCTCTATGAGTGGCATCTGGTCTAAATCATGACTACATTTATAGCAAAGTAGGTTGATGTATACCTTGCAAAATATTTATAAAATTCAACAGTAGTACTTTTACTGTAATAGAGTGATTCTTTAACTTGGGGAGCATCATTTCATGTCCATGAGAAATACTTATCAATTTTAATAAGCATTCATTTCAAGCAACAACCAATTTGACAGTGGGTCATACAGAAAATTAACAGGTTCTATAATTTTTAATAATATAATTAATATAATTCATAGAAATACAAATCATGTATTGGAATTTGGAGTTTTTGTGCTGTCTGTGTTATCTCCTCAAAATTAACACTAGAACACATGTTTGTGAGTATTATTTTCAACATTATTTGTTTAAAATAATCATTAAAATTTGACAAGGGTGCTTTAAAAACTATTTTTATAAATAGTACTGATAAAATAAATCATTTTGTGTGTGTCAGAGGAATCAGCTTCAACCGTGTTACCGCTGAAAAAAGGCCTATAAATCAGCAATGGTTTGCTTCAAAGTCACATGACTAAAATCAATTGAAGTCGCATCTTTTTGGTGGGAACCATGAAGAAAGCGTGGCATATCTCAACTCCTCCTCATCAATATTTCATCATGGTGCGCTTTAATTGATTGTCAACTGTGTTCCCAACATTTTCTGGTGTTCTTAGTCCAAATGTTTAAAAACAAACTGTGAAGAAAATGCACAGTAATATTTTTTTTCTTTTTAAATCACTTTTAAAAACCCACTTTTATAGGCTGACTTTTATGTGATGCCATCTTTCGTCTTTCGTCCGCCGTCTTTCATTCTTTCATTCTTTCATTTTTTGCTCTCTTATTTTTTTATTTTTGATTAATCAATTTATTTATTTAGTTTTTCTCTATCTTATTGTTCTTACCTTATTAAATACACCCTCCTTATTTATATGTACTTATTTATTTATTCTATTTTATTACTGTAATTACCTTATTCTAATCCTGGTTTTGCCTAAATTATGATTCACCCTCGTTTCACTTTTAACCTTTTCACTTATACCCTTTAGGCCTTTAATTGTTTTATTGTTTGCTCATATCTATGCTTTATTAGCATTATTCTTTCATTATTCTGTTCACATTTATTTTACAATTTTATATATTTATGTTTGATGTTCTGATTTTGTTTGTAACTGTCTTTTGTTGCCCTTTCCTTTGCCTTTTCCTCCTTTGTCTCACTGAGTTTATGTTTTTAGCTTTTACCCCAGTCCTCATGGTCTCATTTTACGTTGTATGGTTCTTGTAATGTCTGGGTCCCTGACTATGCTTCCTGTTGCCCTAATGCATGGTGTCTTTCTGCACAAGTGCCTCTTGAACTGTGTGTTTTGTTTTTGTGTTTCTGTGCTTGTTGTTGTTTGTGTTTCTATTAAGGCACTTTGTAAACTTTTGTTTTTAAAAGGTGCTATATAAATAAAGTTATTATTATATTATTATTATATGAGGTGATTGAAGTCAAGTGGTGCCATGTTCAAGGTCTGCAGTTAGCGCAAGAGCCAAAAAATGGAGAAGATGTCAACCGTGTTACCCATCACAAAAGTCAGTGTTGTAGAGACAGGTTTGTCCCATCAACCATGTTACCCATGTTTTGTCCACCAAGTTACATGTGATTTTTGTGCCATAATTATTTTAGATTTTGGCTAAACTGTGATATAATTCATGAGAGACATTTCCAGGGAGCATAGTCTTGCATAAAAATGTTGAATCACTCCATATTCAGTATTACATAGATTTATGTTCGGAAAATTGTCACAACTTTTGTCCATAATAGGGTTGACAGAATTATGCTCCTTTTTTTTTTTACTTAAATATTTAAGTACTCATTAGAGCTTAGGCTTGTCAACTAATGAATTAAGTGCATTCCAGGTCTATCATTTGCAATCAAATTGAATACGAAACAAAAAAAAGCACATATTTTTTTCACTTTTTGTATGTTGAAATGTCCCCATAATTATAGAATCACTCAATGAACTCTTGAATAGATTACAATAACTGATGCAAATATCAGTTAATTGTATGCTAAATGTGTATAACACGTCAAACAGCTCATGAAAATACAAGACCTGCATGGAAAAGTGGATTTTATTTCCGTCTTTGAGAGCCTCTTACTCCTTCTATACAGCACTTTTACAACTCTTTTCTATTATAGCAGCCTCTGCTTGTGCTCACCCCTCTCTATGCGCAGTGGGAGAAAAGAAGAGGGAGGAGTAAATAGCTAGAGAGATGGATGATTGTCATGTAGAGGAATCCTGCTGACCAGTCCACTCATGTGTGGTGCCTGTTTATCCACTGTGACAAGGTGCCAAAACAGTTTCCACAGATCTAAGCAGGAGGCCGATCAGAAGCAGATGAAATCACAGACGTAAATCAGACCCAGCATGAGGTGAGACAAGAAGGGACGCATGTGGATCCAGTTAGACACGGAGACACCGCCCCTTTCCCCCTGTCTCTGCTGCACACTATCACCTTGAAAGATGGCTGTGTGGTATAACCTGAAAGCATGGATTTATTGCTTGTGTTATAGCGTGAGTACATGAACATGTAAGCTCATGTAAAGAGCACTAATACCCCTGATGCTTTGTGTTTTGCCCCAAGCAAGACATCTCCTCTGACTAAACCTAACACAGTAGAATACCTGCTGGGATTTATTGTGAAGAACTTAAAGCACCCAGAGTTGTGTATTATTTCTGTTACCTTTGTGTATACAAACCGCTGCTGGGAAGAAATATAAGCCTCGCGATCGGACCTATTGTTTGGCCTTGCAGCAGCATGAAGCCGTAGCTTTCAGTGCTCAGAAAAAAAGTATGAAAATAATAGAGGGCTTATTGAGAAAAAATAAATAAATAAGAAAGCAAGCGAGCAGGTTATAGTCACACCTCATCTATGGCTGCTGAACAAAAATCGCTGGTATTGACAGGGAAGCCTGAAAGATAAGCAGTTTTATAATAGTGTGTGCTCACGCTGTGGTTATGAGGTTTTGCAGTGATAACAGCGGCATTTCAATTAGCAGCGTTGTGGTCTCCCAAAGTCTCTCTCAACAAACTGCGAGTCTGTATGGCGAGGAACATCAATAAAGAGAAGAAACACAGGAGCGGCGTCTTCCTCTCAACAGACAGTGTGTGTGGGCATCGTAGCAACTGGTTAGAGGAGGATTAAACCCTGTTAGCTGTGTGTCTCTGTGCCGACAGGTAATAACACCTCCTAATGGTATTTACTGCAAGGGAACAGACGACACTGTTGAATTAGATGTAATCATGATAAACTCCATATGTGGTGTCCATAGGGGCCATTATCAGACTGTGAGATATGTGGCTGTCTGTTCATGATGTTACTCTGGTAATAGCTGCCATTATCCCAGCAAGTATCATTGTCACTATTTAAAGCTGCTGAAAACCAGCATGTAACAAAAGCCTTCGGACCATGTAGAAGAGTTTTTATGTGCTCGAGTACTGAAAGAGTATTGGAGACAGGTTTCTTCTTAAGTTGTCATTTAAGTTTCAGTAAACTTTGCTTAAACATTCAGATTTAGGTTGTGCTTTGATTTTTCCTATATATTTAATATTGAAGCTCTGTACATTTACTCTGCTGAGGGTTAAAAAAATAAATCTGGCTCTTGTGTGAACATACATATTTCTCGCGACCCCTGCAATTATCAGAGTCCCAGTTCAGCCGCCCCAGTCAATAAAGCTTTTCCACGTCCTTGATGCACCTTTCCATGCATTAGATACCGTAACTTACACTCATCGGCCACTTTATTAGGCACACCTGTCCAACTGCTCATTCATGCAAATTTCAGCCAATCAGCTGCAACTCAATGCATTTAAGCCTGTAGTAGACATGGTCAAGACATTCTGCTGCAGTTCAAATCGAGCATCAGAATGGGGAAGAAAAGTGATTTAAGTGACTTTGAACATGGCATGGTTGTTGGTGCCAGACGGGCTGGTCTGAGTGTTTTAGAAACTGCTGATCGACTGGGATTTTCACGCATAACCATCTCTAGGGTTTACAGAGAATGATCTGAAAAAGAGAAAATATCAAGTGAGCAGCAGTTCTGTGGGTGAAAATGCCTTGTTGATGCCAGAGGTCAGAGGAGAATGGACAGACTGGTTAGAACTGATAGAAAGGTAACAGTAACTCAAATAACCACTGGTTACAACCGAGGTCTGCAGAAGAGCATCTCTGAACACACAACACGTCCAACCTTGAGTCAGATGGGCTACAGCAGCAGAAGACCACACCAGGTGACCCTCCTGTCAGCTAAGAACAGGAAACTGAGGCTACAATTCACAAAGCAACACCAAAACTGGACAATAGAAAATTGGAAAAACGTTGCCTGTAGAGCTGAAACGATTCCTCGAATGATTTGAGATACTCGATTACAAAAAATACTCGAGTAATTTTCTCCGCCTCTAGGAATCGTTTAATTTTTAAAAAGATCAAAAAGTGTTATTTCAAATAGAGCTGAGGCCATATTAAGAGAGTTTTCAGACCCCTCAAGCTACCTCTTATACAAAGTAGCAACTAGCAACAAATCTAGCTTCTTTGCTGGAGTCTGGAGACTAATGGGTCATTCTACGAAACGGGTGCCATTTGGGTCTGCAACATTTGATGAGATGTACAAGGCACAAAAAATGTGTCAAAGTGTGTTTACAAATTTTGGAGCTACCAAAGCAAGTGCTTTTACTGACATGCTGTATCGGAAAATTCTATTTCTTAAATAGGAAAAAATTTCATTTGAAAAATAACTGCTCTTTAACTAAACAAAACTGCTTTTTAACCGATTACTCGATTAATCAATGGGATTTTCAGTAGAATACTCGAATACAAAAATATTCAATAGCTGCAGCCCTACTTGCCTGGTCTGATGAGTGTGGATTTCTGCTCCACATTCAGATGGTAGGGTCAGAATTTGGCATCAACAACATGAAAGCATGGATCCATCCTGCCTTGTATCAATGGTTCAGGCTGGTGGTGTAATGGTGTGGGGGATATTTTCTTGGCACACTTTGGGCCCCTTAGTACCAACTGAGCGTGGTTAAAATGTCACAGCCTAACTTAGTATTGTTGCTGACCATGTCCATCCCTTTATGAGCACAGTGTACCCATCTTCTGATGGCTACTTCCAGCAGGATAACACTCCATGTCATAAAGCTGGAATAATCTCAGACTGGTTTCTTCAACATGACAATGAGTTCACTGTACTCAAATGGTCTCCACAATCACCAGATCTCAATCCGATAGAGCTCCTTTGGGATGTGGTGGAACGGGAGATTCTCATCATGGATGTGCAGCTGAAAAATCTGCAGCAACTGTGTGATGCTTTCATGTCAATATGGACCAAACTCTCTGAGGAATGTTTCCAGTACCTCGTTGAATCTATGCCAAGAAGGATTAAGGCAGCTCTGAAGGCAAAGAGGGTCCAACCCGTACTAGCAAGGTCTGCCTAATAAAGTGGCCAGTGAGTGTGTATTTAGAGCTGTTTTGTGCTGATTGTCAAAGGTGCCACTGTTTTGTGCTGAGCCAGGCTGGTGCGATCTCAAATGTGACGGGTGACACCCACAAGCTTGATAAATGATCCTAACAGCAAGTCAAAGTACTTTTTGATCCTGGATGCTTAATTACACTCTCAACTTGAATGTATTAACTATTGATTTTACCATCTTTGTTTTCATCTGTCCTGAGCAGACCCCGAGCAGCCCTTCCTCAGGAGAGACAGCTATGGAGAGGCCAGCGGGAACAACCTGGAGACCATTTTAATCTCACGCTTATCAACGCACGTCATTGTGCCATGTCTGGTCACAGTCCCTGATCTAAACGTCACTCTCCATGCGGTTTGTACTCACAACATGCTTTCTCTTTCTCCAATTAAAGCTGTCAAGTGATTTTTTTGTGTAGTGACTGGAGCTTGAATAGCTTTTTTTGTGTGTATGTCTCTGTCAGTATCCAGCTCCTCTGGAGAAGAGCGGGATGACATGGGATAACAAACGAGGCTGGTCCATCCCAAGACAAACGATTGACAGCGTGCCCATGCTCATCGGGTTTCTGTGCGTCGCCACGCTGGGAGGCAAAGAGTTTCAATCTACCAACTACTTAATCCACCCGACAGGTAAAGCACATCACATCTGTGTGTTTACTCTGAGGCTTCAGAGAGTTTAGTTTAGGCCTGTATTGATTTTATGAAGAATGTGAAAAACAGTTATGAAAAGCCTGTTTTTACACGGCTTTATGTTTTCTGAAGAGAATTTCTTCTTTCCCATAATGAGCATGAATGTGGATCTACGTTTCAAAGGAAAAGGGAGACGGCAGGGTCAGAAATACAAAACACTTCAGTCAGCGCGTCTTCTTCATGCATGGCAGAAATCAACACAAAGCATTATTAAATATTTATTTAAATAAAAGAGCTGGTGAATGATTGGCAACACGTAGCTGCAGACAGCTTGTTTAAAATGATCAACACAGCATCATAAGACAAACAACTTTCTCCACTGCCTCTCTTGCCTTTGATGTCTTCTTCCTCACTGAGCAGCAGCCTGTTTATGTGTTTGCAGCTACACAGCCAGCAGACGTTGGCTTTCAGTACTAAATCAATATAGTGGCTAGTTTTAGTGTCTCAAAGTTTGACAACTTTGTCTAAAGAAAGTACTGCCAAAAAAGAAATGCTCCATGAAATGCAGCAATCAACTTAAGTACACCTGAAGTTTTCTTTTAAAAATTACATCCACATCAGACACACACACACACACTCACATCAGAGTTGTGATGTGAGCTGTTTTTGGAGCATAAATTGCACCAAAACAGGAGGTAAGTTTGATTTCAGTGAGCAGGTTCAGCACGTTTAGGAAACCCTTAAGAAGAAGTAGCAGGTCTTTTGACTCTTCAGCTTGATATTTATGGCAAAGAAATAAGTTTCGGTACTGAGTTTGTTGAGAAAACCACAAGGTCATATGGAAAGTTTCATTTCTCATCTGGTGATTTTTTTCATGTTTTTTTTGCACTCTGCTTTTTAAAAATGCAAAAGTATCCCCCCCCCCCCCCGTGGTCTTATTGCAACAAGAGGAAGAAAATTAGATGATGCAGCTCTTGAGTTTTCCTCTCATGTTCCAGTGAGATATTTTGAAGGATCATTCAGACATTAACACCAGCAGCTTCCAGTGCAGACAATTAAATTAGATTTGAAAGAAAAATTAAGCAGGAAATCAAAGGTGGCACCAGAATGATTGCACTGTCACCATTATTCCACACAGCTGTCACTCTGCTGGTTATGTCTTCATGCTGACCATTTGAAGGATTTTTATTTCATTATGCTGTCTCTTCCTGAACAACTCCCTTCTTTATGTGGGAAGATATGCCATTTGGCTTTCAGAATTAAAAGAAAAGACTGAAAAGGAAGAGAGGCGAGGGCATAATTCAATTTTCACCAAGAAGAGGAGAGAGGAAAAGGAGAGAAGAAGAGGAGAGGAGAGGAGATTTCATGTGGTTTTTGCCTCTTGTGTGTGAGTGAACTTTGAGGGACCTGGAGGCTCTGCGCTGTGTGATGTGAGATCATTCCCCTCACTCCTCAGAGGGCGAAGGGAAACTCATACCCACTGCTCCAGGCCAAACCTAACAGCAGCATCAGTCAGAGGCGAAAGCTGAGAGCCAGTTTTCAGTCCTGAAGCTAATGGGGCGTTAAAACAATCAGGCAATCACAGTCTGCTGAGCAGACCTCACTGGCCTTCGTGTTATTTTAGACACCACGCAATTTCCAGTGACTGCACAGAGAGGTGGCTTAAGTATCAAAGGCTCTGGCCAATGTCCAGTCGTGATTTTTTTTTGCTTTTCTTTCTTATCTTGAATGGAGTCTTCACTTTATTCCATTTTAATTTCCCGCACTAATTTTTATTTTGACACATGAATGGAAACAGTGCGAGCAAGTGACAGACAATTCTTTATAGTAGGATGGCTCCTCGTTTCCTCTGGTGGAGAAAGGAAGGAAAAACTGCTGAAGAGGCCACCGTGACCTCTCCCACTGTCCCCCTGTCCCTCCCTCTCCCTCATTCATTTTCCCTGGCAGGAAGTAAGGTTTACGATGTCAAGCTGTTTCCTGAGGACCCTGTGGAGCTGATCGTAGGGGAGGCCCTCACCCTGAACTGCACGGCATTGGTGGAGTTCCAGGCTGGAGTGGACATTCAGTGGTCTTACCCTGGCAAACAGGTACACAGCAGTGACAGCTTGTTGCATGTTTTGAAAAAGTCAAAGCACAAAAAAAAAAACTCAACAGTTTCTTTTCACCAGACGAACAGTCGAGTCGACACAAGATCCCACCGTGAAGCTCTGTCTCGTGCCACAGAGGCTGTGAGCATCCTGACCATCCACAGCGTGAACGTCACAGACACTGGCCCCTACAGCTGCAGCGTCACCAGCACGGAAACAACACTGAGTCAACTCACTCAAGTCATGGTGTACGGTAAGCAGTGTGAATCAGCCTGAGAGCCCAACATTTTTTTATTCTGAGTTTTTTTTTTTTTTAATGAATTTTTACAACTGACAAAAAGCTCACCAATGCAATGAAGTGTTGATAACCCAGTGTAAAGCAGAGAATGTAGAGGTGAATGAGTATGCTAGGCTGAGCAGGTCCTAAACTAGGGCTGCAAAATTACAGGGATCAAAGTTGAAAACTTAACATAGCAATTTCTGAAAATAAACAGGATTTTTTGGGAATTTATATGAACTGCATTCACCTGGTTGTATACAAATATAAAAATTAAACATTTCAGTTTTTTATATGCAGACATACAAGCAAATATGTCTAACCTCTTAAGACCCAGTGTCTACATATGTGGACATTACATTTCTGTCTCTTAGGCCCATGAGACTTCTTTTTTTTTAAACTTTGACCTATTAGCCACATTTAGGGACACTGCCCATGTCATCTTTTGGTGATATCACAACATTACACCCATTTTAGAGAAAAAACAATGTATTTCAGTAAAATAACTCTACTAACAAACAACTAGTAGAGAACTTGTCACACAAATAATCAAACTTTCCGTACAAAGACTAATTTTGTTTATTACGTGGAACGATCTGCCACTTATAATAAAAACATCCCCCACCCTAACGACTTTTAAATCAGGTCTTAAAACTCACTTTTATTCTTTGGCTTTTAACTCAGAATGGGAGTTGTGTGATCTGTGTCCTTTTATGTCTTTTGTGGTCTTAACCCCTTTTTTATGACTCTTATTTGTTTCTATGTTTTATTTAAATTGATTTTATTTCTTTTATGTTATTTTAACTGTGCAGCACTTTGGTGAACTTAAATGTTTTTAAAAATGTGCTATATAAATAAAGTGTATTGGATTGGATTGGATTGGATTGGATTGGATTGGATTGGATTATACTATACTTATTAGGTCTTACTTATCCCAAATAGCAAGTTAAATTAAAATTGCACACCAGACAAAAGCTTGGGTCTTAAGAGGCTAATGCCATATTTTTAAACAACATCATAAATGAACTTTTTTGAAATTTTCACTGAGTCTTTCTGTCATGAATATAGGCATAAATATTTGTCATAGGCAAACATACATGCAAATATGCCTGATACAGCATTAATAAATGTCACTTATGAGTTTTTAGAACTGTAGATCTTAAATTTCCCTTCAGGTTCCCTCAAGACTTCTAGACTCCAAGTCAAGAAGAAGGCTTGTGAAGTAGTGATGGATGATGATCAAATGTGCTTGGAATTGTTTGCATGTGATTCATGGTACACAGCTGAATTTGAATTCAATGTTTCATCAAAGATCATTTTTGAAAACCTTGTTTAAAGTTGTTCACAAGAAAAAAAAATTCAGACCTCAAATTTCTGGGAATTTTTTTTTTGAAAAATTCATTAAAATTGATGGAATAAAACCCCAAAATTAACAATATTCCTAGAACTAAATTCCCACGTAAAGTTTGAGGAAACTTTACAGAAATGTACCAGAACTTTTCCACATCTTTGCAACCCTACCCTAAACACACACTAGAGCTGAGTGTAATGTCTGGGTTTAAAACTGGAGTACTGGACAGACTGAAAGGGCTCTGCCTTTTCACATCCACTACCTGCTTAAATCTACATGACAGCAGCATGAATCTCCATCTGGGGGCTGTGGATGTCTGTTTTACATTTACAAAAGTGTCTGTGATGACTGGAGGGACATTTCAATTCAGATGTTAAAATTCAGGGAAACAAGCAGACTTTGTATTCCTCATCACACAGCAATAATGAATACAGAACGTTATCTATGGAGCTTTTTTTGTTAGCATAATCTCACAATAGCCAGAAGCCAGATCAGTCAAAGAAGGGTGCAGCCTGAGGGTACTACTATTAACAGTCTAATACTTTGGCACGAAACCACTTCTTGCACACTCGGCTTTAACATGGTCTCCATAGGAAATGATTGTTTTGACACAGAGCTGAGGAATGATTGAATAAGTTTTGACTGAAGGTTTTAGGCCAGCTTTGAATCAAAAGGAGCTTTCCTGTCCAATGTTTCAAAGCAGTGGACTCTCAGAGCTGTAGCTAACTTCAACTTTGGGATTTGGACCAGTGCAGGGACTAACTCATACTAATGAGTGTGTATCCTGTTCCAGAAAAGCCATTTATCAGCCTGAACTACAGAAACAAAGAGGTGGTGGAGGTTACTGCTGGACAGAAATTCTTTAAATTACAAGTAAATGTTTCTGCGTTCCCTACACCTGAAACCCAATGGTAAGATGAAACTCTTCTTACACTTTCATATTCTCCTCAAGTGGAGGAAATACATGTGTTCATGAAGTGTGTGTGTCTGTGTGTGACATACAGGTATAAAGATGGAAAGCTGATAAACCAGCTTCCTGAGTTCAAGATTAAAAGACTAAGGATGCACCCGAACCACGCCCTGGAGTTTAAGGAGGTGTTTCAGGGGGACTCTGGGCTCTACACGGTGGTGCTGAAGAACAGTGCCGCTGCGCTTGAGAGAAGGCTCAACATCACGCTTGTTGTCAACGGTAACCAGCCTGTTTGTCTGTGTACCCTCAGAGGACTTCAGCCAGATGTTTTGTGTATAACAAAACCAGAGGATGTGCAATAATTAGCACTACTGCTACAAAACTCCAGAGGTTTACTCCTTTTCCAAGTAAGGACAATAGCATTCGGTAGCCGTCGACACACAACAACTGGAAAAATAAGATTAGTGTTCAGACATAAAGTGTGTGGTTTGAGTGTTGAATCAACAAAAAAACACACAAGGAAGAGAAGTCTGAGAATATAAATGAAAATCAGTTTACTGTGTCGTCGCGTTGTGTCATTTTTCTTGGTGAAGTAGAATCTGAGACTGAAACACAACAAAGTGCATTCACAAGCTTTAGTTGATTTTTCCCTTTCAGGGTTGATGTTCTTTCATTTTAAGCTAACCATGGATTTCTCTCTGATTTCTGTGGCCTAGTTGGTTTTAAGTGTGTGTTTTAGTTTCCTGTCTTCAATTTTCAGATTATTTTGAATTTTTCAAAGCAGTGCGCCATGATTTTGAGGGCAGTTTTCTCTTTTCCTGTGACCGACTGCCAACAAGTCCATGGAGTTCATTTTCTCTGCCAAATGAAAATATGCTGAGACACATCTGTTACTCTGACTCATATTAGGTGTCTCTCCTCTTTTCCAGTCCCTCCTCAGATCCATGAGAAAGAAGTGGCAGATCCATCCAGCCCCTACCCCAGTGGCAGCAGCCAGACTCTCACATGCACTGCATACGGGCTCCCTGCTCCCTCCGTCAGCTGGCAGTGGAGGGCCTGGGGCCCGTGTATCGTCAACAGCACTCAGAGCAGACTGTAAGATAAAATCCGCTCTCCTCAATACGAACAGTCACACACTCAGAAGTGATGGTTTTGTGTGTGGGAGCAGAAAAAGGTTTTATCGAACAGGACAGACAAGAGGAGAGGAGTGGGAAGCAGGGGAGGAAGAGGTTAGAGTGAAATTATCCACTGACACTGTGTCTAGGAAAGAGGGAGGAGACGATGAAGAAAGATATGTGGAGGTGGGTAAAAAGAGAAGGGATTAGGAGGAAGGTGGAGGAGAGGCAAAAAGAGGAACGAGAAGACGAAAGGAAAGAGTGCCTGTTTGGTGTCCGACCTGCTTCCTCCCCCACGCAGCGATAACGTTTCTGTTTCTCTGCAGCTGGTTGGCCATGCTTCAGTTCTCACACAGCCGTCTCACTTTCCAAGATTCGTAGGCAAACACACACACACTCAAATACACAGAACCCATCTTGGTGTGTTTGAACCCATCAGGGTGCTATATATCACACGCACACTCGGTTAAATGCACACATAAACTCAAATGCACACTCTCGTATTTATTGCCAAGCATCGCCCTGGGCTCTGAACCTTTTCTCCATCTCAGTGAGATCTCACTGCACAGAATAATGGATTCTCAGGGAGGCCATCTACAAAAGTATTCAGTTATTTTTCCTTTATAAGCCCCCATATTGAGGACGCTTCTCCTGAATATTCTCATAATGCTCACCTGCCTCCATTCCCCTCCAAGGCCTAAGTTTTAGATTCATAACTCCTCTCCTGACCTTTCCATGTGGGCAGAAAACATGCAAACAAGGCACTAAGCATGTTCCTGTGGGCAGGGAACACACAACAGCCGCTGGGTTGGCTCAACTTTCGCCCCAGCCCTACGGTTCATATTTTTCCTCTGCGTTCCCCTGCGATATTTCATCGCCACTGACTGAGATATGGCTGTTTTGACCTTTTCTGCTCAATAAGAATTGAATTTTCATTTTTTGATAAGATGGTTAGACATAAAGTGTAGGAATATCAAATCTGTCTGGGGTCACAGGAGCCATTGTTAAAGTGTCAGCCCGCCAAAGTGTCCTTAATTAAGCTCTGATCTCAACAAAGTTTCTGGAAAAGTTGACTCTCGTACCTAAAGACGTACAGGTAGACTAAAAAATGGATGTGTATTGTTGCAGTGGATTTGTAACAATAGACACAGCGTCAGTGTGTGGGTACTTCCCTCTTTTGGTGCAGAAAGCATGACCCTCCTCCTGCGTTTTTTAATCTCTGATGTTTTAGTAATTATACATTCATTTGCAAGTGGGACTCGGAAGAGATTTTATTAATATCCTCCCTTTTAAATGTATGTAAATGTAGATGCCAAGCGAGGGCCAGAAAACAGTAAGCAATGTGTTTCATAAAGACTCAAATCATGGATTAACCGAAACCTTGAGGCCACTGCTGAAGTAATCCCGTGGCAACCAAATCATGGCCAGGTCACCCAGTTATTTGCTGAAGTTGGAGTCTTCACATACACAACATGACTGTTTTAAACATTGTGATTCACATGAGTCAAAGCTGGCAGAGCCAGTGCTCTGGCTCTTCAACTGCTCCAGCTTTAACAGTGCTTGGTGCTGTGAAAGAAAACTGTGAAGGTAAAATTGACACACCACAACCTCTGAACTCTTAAATTTTAGTTTCTTTGGGCCCTTGCAAGTGAATAAATTAAACAAAATGAGATTGTGAAGAGACAATGCCTTTATTGAAAGAATAAAGTCTAAATAAAAGATGACACCCAGAACACATTTTAATTCAGTTCATTGTTTTGTTGATTTAACTGTCAAAGATAAGGAGAACTGCTTGAGTTGTGTTTTTGCTCTAATTTGCTGACATATCAAGGAGCTTTGTGCTTTTCTCAAAGTTAAATCATCAGTGTTTGAGAAACTCGAAATCTTACACATGAACACATTTAATGTTGTGTGATGAATTTGAATTAAATGTGATCTGATAAAACAACAAGATCTGCTTAGGTGCGAGTATCTCTCAGCCGGAAGATATGATTTAATTAACACACACAAAAAAATGAAATAAAATAATTATAATAATAAAAACAACAACAACAACAACAACAACAACAACAACAACAACAATAATAATAATAATAATAATGATAATAATTTAAAGTAATCTGGACTGGTTCCTCTGTGTACATACGTACTAATGGGCCGAGTTAACCATCTTACAACTCAAACTCAAACTTTCCCTTCATGGAGGCTCTGCGTAGAGAATTAGAAGATTAACAAAAACCTCTGTGGTCCCTTTTGGAAAATGAGTGAGTGTATCAGTTTCACAGTAATCCACAGGAAACTTGTTGAAATATTCCATTTCAGATCAAAGTGGTGGACAGATCAGGATTGGCGTTGCTATCACCACACTGTCAGCGTATGGGTGAAGAAGTAGACATTGCATAGAAACCCAGCATCTGTCAAACTGGGTTTCTGTATATACACAGATGTGTATGTAAAGATATCAGCAATGCATTTTTACTTTCAGTTATTACTAGGAGAAAAAAAATGTGGAGGAAATGAAAACTGGATAATTCAATCACGTTTTACACACAAAAATTAATATTCATATTTTTTCTGGTTCAGCTTGTTTGTGGAGTGCAGCTGTTTGTATGCTGTTACAGAATAGAATACTGCAGTTGTGCCTTAAGGCGAAAATGCAAAACAAAAATCCATTTCATGATCATTAGTTGTGCTGCAGTCTTCACACTATGCATCCTTGTAATAGAAACGGAAACCATCGTTTGTTCATTAGTTGCTGGGACACTGAACATTATGGCCTCTGCTTTTGGGCTGTTCTGGCTGATGTTCTTATCAGAAATGCAAACTAGTTTGAGGAGACAAAGACCTCATAAAAAACCTCAGGATGTCTGGTTTGATGTGCTTCTGGATTCTCCCCCACAGCTCACTTTCTGCCATGCATGTCAATGAGGAGAGATGTCACGAATGGGTTTGTGTTTGTCCCCAGGGTCCGGCGAGACAGGAAGGGTGACAGGATTGCAGACTGTCAGAACTGGCAGGACATTTACTTAGAGAATGCTTTGAATGAAATCGAGGCTATCGAAACATCCATGGAAGTGGTGGACGGCCAAGAAAAGGTAGATTATATTTGTTTGATTATGATTGACACATCTCTTCAGGAGTACAAGGATGATTGATAGTAGTATGAATAGTGGTGTGAAGTATGATTTTGCTATGGAGGGTTGCATTATTTGCTTCAAAAGTGTCAGAATATGATTGAAATTAAAGTAGAAGATAAAAAGAAGACATTTATGTAAGTGGACTTATCCTCGAACTGTGATGTTTTTTTATGTAAGCGTCCCAAATTCTGAGCTCCATAACAAAATTTGTCAATCAAGAACCATTTCCACAGTAGAAATATTTAGAACAGCTTTCCTCTGCAGACTTCCTGCAACGACGGGTTGTAAACACATCCACACACACACACACACACACACACACACACACACACACACACACACACACACGCACACACACACATGTAAGGGGTTACATGTGCACTCATAAACACACGCCTGCTCATTTATAAAACACAGCCATAAGCGGAAGTCATGACATGTTTGCTAACATGCGCAAACACACTTGTATGCACATAAAGTCTTGATGTTTTTCAATTGCACCTGAATGAGTTTGCATCTCATTCGCCCGTCAGCGAGGATCCTGGTTTATGTCAGAGCATGAAGAATAAAATGAAAGCATACTGCTCTCCTTTCTTTTAATCTGCATGTTTTTTTTTAACAACTTCTTTTTTTTTAACTCATCCTGTTTTTTTTGCCTACAGACTGTGAGTCGGCTTCAGATTCGAAACGCCAGTATTTCAGTAATGTACAAGTGTCGTGCTGAAAACAAAGTTGGCAAAGATGAGCGACTGATCTACTTCTATGTAACCAGTAAGTATGTCTGGATAGACTTAACCATGGACGCATGATTAAAAGTATTAGTGCTGATATTGATTATGATGATATAAGAGCTGTTTATGAATTTTTTATGAGTGAAATGATTTTACTCACTTTTCTTACTATTGTTAATTTCATCACCACGGTGTAAGATCAAATCCATCTTCAGTATGAAAACAGCAGTGTTAGAAAAGGTTTGGGTCTTCTTTAAACTGTCTTTGTTAAAACAGAAAAAATAAGTTTGCAACTTTAGGGACAAGAACAACAACTTTTATTTACCCTACTTTGACAAAATCAAACATGTCTTATTTTATAAGCTTTGGCCTGATGTACAATTACCTTCTGAGAATAAAGAAAATTTTTAATACTTTAACTTCCCTGCAAAAACCTTTGATGTGAACATATATACTTAATTTGAAAATTGAAGGTCCCATATCATGCTCCTTTTCTGCAGTTTAATACGGATCATTGATGTCTTCATGAAATGGTAGTAACATGTTTTGGTCCAAAAAGCCAACAAATCAAGCACAGCAGCATTGTTTCCAGGCTCTCATAGCCCCTCTGTTCAGAACGCTCTGATTTAGTGGGCGTGACCTTCATATGTAAATGAGCCACCGCTGATACCGCCCCGCTCTTCTGCGTCACTGAGAGCGGCGCCACAAGCTCTGAGTGCACAATGTTTAGAAAACAGCGAAGCTCATTTACAGTAACATTACAGGGTAAAACAACAGGCTAACCGCAGCTAAAGTTAGCATCCTGAAGCTAACACAGAGACAGGGGGACACTGAAGAAAAGCTTTTACATCTGCTCCACAGCACACAGCATTTAAAATACTCACATTTCCAGGGTCAGAGGTTTGTTGGCGGATGGTTGGTAACACGCATGGATTCAGGACCAGTCTATTCACTAGCCCTCTGTTGTACTGTCCAAAGTTGGAAAAGCAGTCAGCCGTGAAGTAACTAGCACACACATGCACAGTTTGAACTCTAGCCATTCAGTCTCAGTATCTTCCGAGATGAGAAGCTTGTGCATGGAACTATGTGGTTGTTTACAGCCAAAAACAGAGCAGTGATGGCTCTTCAACTTCAGCATTCAGGGGGTATCTGTTCCAGTGGACCAATCAGGTCAGACTTGCTCCTGATTGGTCAAAAAAGGGAATCTCTGACGTCGACAAAGCCCCGAAATCCAAACAGCTCGTTTTGGGTCAGGATTTTACATTCACAAGCACTACTTAGTACAGGTTTTATCATTAAATATCACATTTTGTGGGCTGGGAGGAAAGCCAAAGACTCACAAATTTCACAATACTTAATAAAGGGATTTTTGCAAAATATGGGACCTTTAAATCAAATCCACAAATTGTTTGAATTATCGCAAGAGGATTATCACGCAAAGGACTCAATTTTTGCAAACATTATATGAGTAATTTCACTTTACTTTTAGTCTTTTCTGTTATACAGATTAATCACTTTTCATATGTAGGTTTAAATCATGGTGTCATTGAGGGTTAAATTGACAAAAAAGCAGAGTGTGCTTCAGGGAGTATACACCTCTGATTGACTGGCTGCGACCGTAATGACCTGTCAGCTGAGAGACGCAGACCTGAAAACAGAGTTTCACAAACCAGTGGTCGACTCCACGGTGACTCTGTCTTTCACACAGGCTGTGCTGATACATAACAGTGGAGCTGAATAGAGTCCACAGGGCTTGGAGCTTTGGACACTGAAATAAATTCAGAGGCAACATCAATTTCTACCTGAGGACATGAACAGATTATTGATTGGGCTTCCCAGGCACAAGCCAAAGAGCATGTCAGTCGAATGACCAGTACTGGTGAAGACTTTATCTATTAGATATATGAGTCAGTATTTGCTAGGTGTTTTTTTTCTGTTTCGCAAACATTTGACAGAAGTACATCACTGCTTAACAAGTGTTTGCCCTGAAATATGAGCCTTCTTCGTCTGTCTGACCATTTCACGTGCCCTTCTCTGTGTCTTTGAAGCCATCCCCGAGGGGTTCAGCCTGGATGTTAAGCCTTCAGAGAATCCTCTGGAGCAGGAGAGAGTGTCTCTGTGCTGCAGCGCTGACAATTACACCTACGAGCACCTGCAGTGGTATCGCCTTAACCCTCAGGCCTTGCAGGACGAGCAGGGCGGACCCCAAGAGCCGGACTGCCGGAGCGTGCACCTGTATGCCAATACCTTGGATGGTCAGCTCTCCTTCCAGGAGTCCTCTAACAGCTGGGTCCTGGACTTCACCATTGCTTCCATACAGCTGCAGGATGAGGGTCATTACGTGTGCGAGGCTCAGAGCAGGCGAAGTGGAGAGAAACAGTGCCTGTTCAAGTACATCTCTGTCAAAGGTGAGTGATAAAAGAGACGAAAGCTGCAGACTCAGACGTACATGCATATGCACTGGTGGAGAGGAGTCGCTTTAACAGCTGCTAATTATAGAGAAAAGCTCAGCCCTTTGGCAGCGGAAGCACACACAGGTCTAAATGGGCATGGAGGAGCTGCTGTAAGCTTAAAAATACACACATGCACAGAGAAAGTGCCCACGCAGCCTGATACCCACATCCTCACGGAACACAGAGAGTACATGCTGTTTGCACATTATTCGTATGTAGTGACAGAAAACAGAGCTGAGATGCTGCAGGGCTTCGACACACAAACAAATCCATATTTCATTCATGTCGGGAGCTGTAACCTTAATTTATCGCCTTGAGGATGGATGTTCATTTCAACAGGATTATTTGGTTTTGCCCTTTGCCAGTGCGAGGAAACCCTTGAGTGAAAATCAGAAACATTTACATCATTCAGAGTTCACATAAACGCTGACTGTAACAGTGAATTCCTTTTCTTTCTTTCTCTGCGTGTGTTTTGGTCTGTCTCTCTCTCCGTAGCCCTGGAGGCACCACGGTACAGACGTAGCCTCACCAACCAGACGGTGAATGTGACAGAGTCCCTCCGGATGGAGTGCGACGCTGAGGGCAGACCCCTGCCCAGCCTCTCGTGGTTCAAAGACAATCTGCCTCTGCACCAAATGTCAGGTGGGTGAACACACCTACACAGGTGATGTATGAGTTTACACAACAGTGCAGCCGCCCACCTGCCCACACGGCCACACATAGAAACACAGGTACACTGAGAGAAACTCATGAAGATTTCACACTTTGGGAATTTAATACATGTTTGTGTTCATTATCTGAATAAATATTAGTTTTTTATCGGCAAAAACTTTTGCTGATGTAACTGTCACTGCTTTTTTTTATATGGCTTCCTTTTATGCTTAACATAATCATTCCTCTGTTGTTATATCATTCACTGTTTCTTTGCATTTATCCTAGAATTTCCTTCAAGAAGGTCTGCTTTATCATCCAAGTCTATCAATTTTGTGATTTTCCAGCTGGATGTGTTTTGTTTTTATCTCACATTAGAAAGTTCACTGTAAACAATGAGCTTTGTGAATAGATGTAGCCCTTTTTTTGTACTTTGTTTCATGATAAATGATAATCCAGCTTTTTTCAAAAGGGGGAATAAAAACACAACCACCCACCAGCTCCACCCACACACATACTCTTGAACAAATGTGTCAAACAGAAACAGTGACAAGAAGGCTCGTACGGGTGTTGCACATCCATGCACACCCACACGCCCTCATGCACACACATTAAACTCTGCAGCCGATAGATGAGGCTCATTAGCCTGCTCTGCAGCTCCTCTTCTTAACATCTGAAGGAGGAGACGAGAGGGGAGAAGAGGTGGTCAATATGGGTCTGAGTGACAGCTGATGCTCTGGGTTTGCTCAGAGAGGCTTCTGGGACATGTGGCAGAAGCACGGGGTGATGGGATTATAAATAAATGCTATTGATTAGAGTCCAGGTGTGTGATAGGAATTAAGAATGGTTGTTAAAGCTTGGCCTGATTTTCTGAGAGGTCTATTATTAAAGAAGTGTGTGTGTGTGTGTGTGTGTGTGTGTGTGTGTGTGTGTGTGTGTGTGTGAGTGAGTATGTGTCACTAACCCTCAGTGCCTTGTTGCAGGGATCCAGCTGCAGGATTCAAATCGCACGCTGAGTATCCAGCGGGTCAGGGAGGAAGACGCGGGGCTTTACACCTGCAGAGCCTGCAACCAGGGTGGCTGTGTCAACTCCTCGGCTGCTGTATGGGTCATCGGTGAGACATACACACACATGCACACATTAGTCCACAGTGTTAAGACACCACCTGTATCCACTTGTACACTCCAGCAGCTGACATCCTTTTTCGAGTGCACTCAGACCTGCAACCTCTGCCTTGAAGCTTATATTTTCACACACAAAACGCACAGTTTTTAGTCTCACAATGAGTCTGCAGATGTAGAATTCGAGCCCTTTGTTATGAACAGCTCTCCAAATCGAAAAGAAAGTCACTGACTGCACAAATGTTCTGTATTCAGAGAGTAATTGAATTGCTCTGCTTAGAGCGTGCTCATGATGAATGGCTTAATAAAGTACGTGGCTGTTAAACACTTTTATATAAAGTAAAGATTTAATGTAAGGAGCTCACAAGGAAACTGGGATAGTTTGTAACACAGCACCCCCTACAGGAAGTAGAGAGTCACATCACCACAGATGAAAAAAAGGAAAGGTTTCAGACACTCAGTATTCATAACATCAGCATCTCAAAACGATATATATTTTTATTTCTTTTCCTTTGTCAAGGTTCAAGTGACAAGGCCAACGTTGAGATTGTAATCCTCATCGGGACGGGAGTCATCGCTGTTTTCTTCTGGGCCTTGCTCATCCTCATCTTCTGCAACGTGAAGAGGGTCAGAGGGCACCGCCGTTCCCTGAGTGTCTGAGTGTTTTTGAGAGAGAAGCTGACGGGCTGTGACGGAGACACTTTAACCTCTGACACACAATATGTCTGTCTGAGAGTCGGCACAGCCCGTTTGATCTTTCAGAGAGTCTGTAATTTTCTCTGCGGTATCTGCTAGGAGTGAATCGAATTAGCGCCACTAGAGCTATTAGCCCAATCAACAAGGGCGTCTTTAATGAGGCTGGAATCACTTTTATTTCCCCTCTCTTGGTCACATATTTGATCGCTCCACGCTGTTGCTGAGCAGCAACTTGAAGTGTGGGAATGGTAGTCACTAGGACATGCCTGTTGTTGCTCTTCGAAGTATTGCAGTGATATCACACAGAGATAGAGAAACGATTGCACAGACGTATGACACTAAATGATTACATTTATGCATTTCTGTACATATGAATATGAGAAAAAAATATATATAAAAAAGTGTCCTCACCAGAAGTGTCAGAAGTATTCACATTCATTACATAGGTAGAAGTATAGATATTAAAGTTGGTGTGTCTCTTTGAACGATGACAAGCTGGAGTGAAACAGCAGTTGTGACGCTATTTTTAAAATGTGTAGAGTAGAAAGTACAGATATTTGCCTGGAAGAGTAGAAGTAAAAAGTTGGCTAAAAATAATTATTCAAGTAAATCATAGATACCACAAATTTTTACTTAAGTAACGTAACAAAATATTTTGGTAATTCCAAAATGAAAGTGTTGTCTAGATTTAATTTTCCTTACTAGCAGCAATGAAAACATTCATATCATAGAAACAACAGGAGAACTGTTAGTGGCTCATGGTTGATCCTCATCACAATGGTTGCTGGTTTATTTCCTGGCCTTCAGCTCTATGACTCATGAATTATGTCAATGCCTCGTTGAATATTTTACCATGTAAACATCGACTAGGGACGAAGTAAAAACTGACTGATATCCTGCTGAGAGCTTTTTTGAATCTTGTAGAGCTTTGAGTATTTCCACAAAACTACAAAAACGATGAAAGTCAAAGCAGAGAAAAGTACAAGTACACGTCATTAAGTAGAAACAGAAAGAGCTTGTTAAAGCTTGATATGTAACGACCCAAAATGTAACAAGATGCTAAGCCCAAAAAGTTACCAACTGTCACATTACCGAGCAGTTATAACATTTGAGGATTTTATTTGTTTTTCTAAAATTTACATTTCAGGTCATTGTTACAGATCAGGCTCTAACAGTGCTTCATAGTTTGGTCTGTTTACAATAGTTGACATTATACAGGCTTAGTTGTGTGTGTCCCTGAACCGAATAATCCCTTGTCTTTGAATGAAGTGAAAACACCACATTCATGAGAACCACGTGTTTTATTTGCTGTGCTGTGGTTACCTGTGTGTGTTTTCTTTTCTTCTGTGTATCTAACCTTTCCTGTGTACTTCAGATTGCTTTTGTGCTGTGTTTCCCTCACCTCATCTATTACGCTGACTCCTGTTCAGCCTCCCTCTTCTTCTTATTTGACCTTTCTTTCTCTTTGTACCTCAGGTTAACCCTGCAGATATAAAGACAGGCTATCTGTCAATTATCATGGACCCAGGAGAAGTGCCTCTGGATGAGCAGTGTGAATATTTGCCCTATGACTCCTCGCAGTGGGAGATCTCTAGAGACAAACTCCGACTTGGTGAGCCCAACTGAGTGGTGGGAGAAAAAAGTATGGATGATTGGATAAATGAGTAAATGGTAGCGAAGAGGAGTCGGTGGATGAATCTACAGGATGGGATGGGAGCAAGTAGATGGATGAAACTGAATTAGATTTCCATTTTTCAGAATGCTTAATGGCATGAGTCTGGACCTCAGCCAGCTAGGCAGAATGCTGCCAAGTTAAGTGCTAATGTTAAAAATGTGCATATTCTCTGCACGGCTTTCAAAAATTGCCCTGAGGTAAAGCATCTGTTCCACTACAGCAACTTCAGTTGTGCAATTGAGATTCTGATAGCTTCCCAACAACTATGAAGAGGCCAGATGTATACATTTAGCAAACATAAGTGTTTGTATGATCCATTTGGACTAAAACCAAACCTGTGGGGTGCAGTGATTTTCTCTGTCTCTCTTCTAATACAGGAAAGGTTCTGGGCCACGGTGCCTTTGGGAAAGTGATCGAAGCTTCAATCTATGGCATCAGCAAGAGCAGCAGTTTGGACACGGTGGCTGTTAAGATGCTAAAGGGTAAAATCCTGCTATCATTTAAGCACCATTAAAAGCATTTTAAGTCATTTTTTGGATTTTTCTTGGGAGTATGATTCATGTACAAAGAACACAGTAAGCACATATACACACATAACACACAATTTAACGAGTAAGAAGTTCTTCATTTTTTATTTTACACTTTAATGTGTTTTTCAGACGGAGCTACAGCCAGTGAGCATAAGGCCTTGATGTCAGAGCTGAAGATCCTGATTCACATCGGGAATCACTTAAATGTAGTCAACCTAATTGGAGCCTGCACCAAACCAAACGGTATGAAATTCATATTTTCTAAGAATAGAATAGAATAGAATAGAATAGAATAGAATAGAATAGAATAGAATAGAATAGAATGGAACAGAATAGAAAAGAAAAGAAAATACTTTATCTATCCCTGAGGGGAAATTCAGGAGTCACAGCAGCAATCAAGAAAACAGAAGTAAGAAAGTGTATAGAAAGTGCACAAATTTCCATAACAAAATAGATGATGACAGCATGTCCACCATTGTCCAGTTCAGCCAGCCTCCACCTCCACAGGGTCCAGGACTAAGCTAAGACTCTAGCGATCTGTTTAGTCTCTGTCTCCTGTTTCCTGTCCACTCACCGCAGGTTAAGTTGTTCCAATGTGGCATTTCTGTCCAGTGTTTGCGCCGTTAGCCATGTCTGTGATTAGCATGATGCTCGTCTGCCCTCTGGTATTCCCTCTGTTGCTGGGTTAGCACAGCTAGCTCGTCCATCTTACTGGAGATAGATCTTGCATTCTCAATAACGATGGATGGAAGGACAGGTCCATGTCGTCACTTCTTAGCTCACACCTGAGAACCAGCACATCGTCCTCACCTCCTTCTCCTCACAGTGTGGGAAGACATCAGGCATTGCACCAGTTAGCATTGACATGCTACAGACTGCCAATAGCTGATTTCACATGTGAAAAATGCAGCCACAGAAGCAAGTAATGATCCACTCCAAATGCCAAGATGACGTAAGAGATGAAAAAATTACAAGAAACGGACAAGGAAGAGAGAGCTACTGTAACAGGCAGCCACAACCAACAGGGCGGCGCCTACCAGCATATATGAAGATGTGATGGTACTGTGAAAATAAGAAGTAGTTGTATGAAGTGAAGAAGGGATAACATAGTGAGTAGATTTTGTCTCCAACCCTGCCGTATCCCTGAACGTGTTCTGTTAAGTCACTGCTGCATGTGTCACCTTTATTTCATGGAGGTCTCTGATGTCTTTCACTGTTTTCTTTTCTCTGCTGTTTCCTTTATTTCTCGGCTTCCCCGCCTTAAACAAACCAATGTCAAATTAACCTGGCCAGGTTCTGCTCAGTGATGTGTTTACAGTGGGTCTGCCAGAGTCCGACCAGAGCTACTTACCTTGAAACAGTTTGTTCTTCAGAGCAACAGTTCACTCTTGAGACACGACAGAGCAGTGCTATGAAATGTCGCTTTGCAATAATCGACCAAATAGCTTCTTCTTCTTTTTTTTTTTTTACTTAGAATGACTTTTATTTTCTATGGTTCATCTGTTCAAAGTATCGTTGTTTATAAAGCATATCTTCCTTGTGTTGGGACAGCGACTTATTTATTTATATCCAGGGCGAATGCCTGAAATTTTCAGCTCGTGCTTCTTTAGGATATTTGAAACAGCACACACACCAGCAGAGGAAGTGAAGCAGCTGCCTCTCTTTTTCTTCCAAACCTCTAATTTAGCATCCGTACATCAATTTGACCCATGTAGCACATTTTCAGGGACAAACATCTGACAATGTTTACCCTTCACAGAAGTTGTAATTTGGCCTTGTGCTGCCAATCTCCGACAGGAAATGCTCAAAGAACGCAGGGTCTCATTATTTACAATATGTTGCTGAAAAAATGAGCTCGCCACATGAGGCAGAAATTATTTCCTCTGATGGAGGAAAGATGAGGAAATTGCAGCATTTGTAAAAAACATTTTTCTAACATCTAATGGTCAAGATGAAAAAAGCAAACTGTAGAATAATCTGTGGATGTGTTTTCAGGTCCACTGATGGTGATAGTAGAGTACTGCAAGTACGGGAACCTGTCCAACTTCCTACGAGCCAAGAGAGAGTTCTTCCTCCCCTACAGGGTATCAAACGCACCAAAGTGACGCAGTTCTTTCTGCAGCGATTAAATGTCTACAGCTCAGAAACAATCTTCTTTTCTTCATCTTCTTACAAACAAAGCTCTCTTGCACATCTCTGTTGTTACTGATTTGCATTGTTCCCCCTCTCAGGACCGCTCTCCTAAAACACAGAGTCAAGTCAGACGAATGATTGAGGCCGGTCAAATGGACCAAAGGGCTTGTCACCAGCCCTCACCCTCGTCTTCCTCTCGCCTCATCAACCCTCAGACTCCATCCAGCATGCCCTGTCAGACTCCTGTGGTGGAGAAAAGTGAGCCTCTTTTAATTACAGAGAGTTGAATTTTAAACTGTTACCACTGATTAACTTCTTTTCCCTTCATTATTGCCCTTTCCGCTCCTCATACTCCTTCTCCTCCTCTTCGCTCTGCAGTGGAGGACTTGTGGAAGACCCCTCTGACGATAGAAGATCTAATTTGCTACAGCTTCCAGGTGGCTCGAGGGATGGAGTTCCTGGCCTCTAGAAAGGTTAATTGTCTGCTTCACAAAGATAATTAGTGGCTGAGCTGAGCTGGATTGTCACCGGAGGTTGCTCTCTGAAGCAGCAGTTTGTGGCTGAATCATCCAGCACGTCAGGACGCGAGGCTGTTGATTATTAACTACGTTACCAAACACCTGAGCTGTGCCGTCATGAAGCATTGCAGACTTGTTCACAGCAGGTATTATGTGGAGTTTTAATGAAAGTTGTCCCACAATGCAAAGCTGTTCAGTTGTTAGTGGTTTTAAGATGATTGTTTTAGCCACAAAGAGGACACATTTTTATTTTAGTCCATAACATTTGAGTTTTTCTAAAACTCTCAAAATAAACTGTGATAGTGAATTCAAAACATATAATTACAAGGTAGCGAATAATTTTGATAAAGTTTATTTCAAGACTAAAACAGGACAAGAAAAATACTCTGGTACAGGTTACACCCCTGAACTCTTGATGCTTAATGAAGCCCCTGTGACGGGCTCTTTATCTGGTGATGAACTGATGGAAATCATGATGCTTCTTTAACATTTTACAGACTGACTCTATAAAACCATGTTTAATGCCTGTAACCACTGTGATTGACAGCATGCTGAGGTTACAGAGCATTTTCATCTTTTTGATAGTAAATAGTATTTCTCCACACAGGGGTTAAAAATCAGAGTCAGAAACTTCCTCTCAGGAGCTTAGAAAACAAAACCACACAAATGTAATAAATATGTCTCAGTGAGAAACTTCTTTATGCTGTAAAGACAAAAACAGTATCATTGAGGTGTGTCTTCAAAATTGCAAATTTTAGCCACTGAACACACGTCATATCTTGTTTTATGCATGCCTTTAAGTTTATAAGTGAATTTATTACCCCCACTAAGGAGGTTATGTTTTTGGTAGAGTTTGTCTGTGAACAACATAACTCAAAAAGTAATGAACAGATCTGAATGAAATTTTCAGGAAATGTTTGAAATAGGATAAGGAAGAAGTGATTACATTATTGAGGTGATCCAGATCACCGTCTAGATCTAGGACTTTTTTAAAGGATTCTTTATCACTGTGAGATAAGACCGTTTTCACCATATGGTTACAGAACTCCACGATAAATGGTTGAATTGCTTTGCAAAACAATATAAGACAATGTCACAATAATCACCCTAATATTATTCTATTCATACAGTAGTGGAAAGAAGAAAAAAAGATTAAGATTCAAGAGGCTTCACTGTCAGACTGGCACACGTTTACACAGCTGCATGCTGGGTAGCATGAAATTTCTCCTTCAAGGTCCTGCTTTTGAGCCTGATAGATATTTAAGGATAACAAAATGTTGAGCTAGGATAAAAAAAGAGATCTTATGTGTAGGTGAAAAATATGAACATTTGACTAAATATTAAAATATGAAAATATAAGTACGGACAAATCAAAACAAAGGCAGCAGAGGCAAAATAACTAGACCGGGTGAAAAAAAAATTAAACTTGAAACATAGATCAAATCAGAAATGGATATGTGAGAAAAATATGTTGGATTTTGCTCTTTATTTCATAAAATGTTGCTTTAAATTCATTGAAACGAGGTTAATTTTCAACTAATTGAAATGAACCTCATTTGATTTTTAAAATTAAAGTGATTATTTGTAATTTTTTCTTATAGTCTTTAAGCAATAATATTAAGAGTGATTAACTGATGGAAATAATTCTAGACTAACCCGTCTTATTGTGATTTTATCATGAACATCAGATTCGAATGAGTCCTTCAGCTCAGTGTCCACCCGTAGGCATGTTCAGCTGTCAGCTTGGTGAGGGATGTCAGACCTCCTGCTGTGACTCCACAGATCTCAGTCTGGTCGAGACTTTGTCCACTCCCAATTTCTAACTGGCATAGAAAAATACACACACACACAAACACACACACACTCACACACCTGTCTGCAGTGCTGTGATTGATGATGTGTGTGTCTTCTTGTGTGTATCCTCAGTGTATCCACAGAGACCTGGCAGCTCGAAACATTCTCCTGTCAGAGAACAACATCGTGAAGATCTGTGACTTCGGTCTGGCAAGAGACATATACAAAGACCCCGACTACGTCAGGAAAGGCAATGTACGCCACCTCACACTGATTTCAAGCCTCCAGCTTTATCATCCAACCCTTTCTACTCTGAAGGGACACCACACTTCTTTTTTCCCCCCTCAACCGCCCACATAATGTTTCACCTTTACAGCAGGTGTCATTTCTGTGTGTGTTGACGATGATGAAACATTTTTCTGGTGCTTTAACGCTCTCTTTCAGGCTCGTCTGCCTTTGAAGTGGATGGCTCCAGAGAGCATCTTCGACAAAGTTTACACCAGCCAGAGTGATGTCTGGTCTTTTGGAGTTCTTCTCTGGGAAATCTTTTCTCTCGGTAAAAATCAACACAATCACAACACGCACATTTCATCTTTTACGAGGTGTCATGTCTACAGAAATCAAAGGGAACAGAGTTTCAATAAAACGGCTCGCAGAGCTGTGAAGTTTCTGTTTCTGTAGAAGTAACGACTGATCCCTGTTTTCAAAAAGCTCTTTGACAGGAAGAATAAATCCACGTGGTCTGTATCCAAACACAGTGACCTCACCTGACATGTGACTGAATGTCTCTTGTGCTCCCTCAGGTGCATCTCCATACCCCGGAGTGCAGATTGATGAAGAGTTTTGCAAACGGTTAAAAGATGGGGTCAGGATGAGATCACCAGAGACTGCATCGCCTGAAATGTAAGAAAAAGGACTTTAATCTTTTTTATTATCATGTAGATAAAAAAAAACACTTGTTCATTTGCTTTGAATAAGTTCTTTTGTCCAAAATTTCAAGATTTAACTGAACCCACTAGGAAAGCAAGTGTTAATGTGCCAATAAATCATTACGGTGAGGAAAGTAACGGAGTCGTGTAGAGTAGCTCTTATCAGTGCAGCTGAAGACCACCTTGGTTGTGATGTTGCTGCCCTCTGCTGGTAGATATGGAATCATGCTGGCCTGCTGGCAAGGTGAGCCCAAAGAGAGGCCAACATTCCCCGCGCTGGTGCAGATCCTTGGAGACTTGCTGCAGGACAACAGCCTACCCGTGAGTCCACAGATCTGACTTGTGTTTAGTTGACTTCCAGATTTCAGGGCTCGGCTTAATCTTCAACACATTTCCTTCAGGATGGTAAAGACTACGTTCCTCTGAACTCCTCACAGAGCTCAGTGGATGATGGTTTCTCACAGGTCTCGTCACAGCCTCCGTCTGAAGAGGAGCTGAGGCTGGCCTGCAACACTCTGCCCAACAGGTACTCACTCACACACCCTGTCGAGTTTTCTCCTTATAAAACAACACAGAGTTTAAATGCCTGAGAAACACGCACAGGTCTCGATATGCCTCCTGTGTAAATCTGATAATCTCTCCTTCCATCTTCAGCAGGTATTATAACTGCGTGCCATTCGCCGGCTGTGTGTTGGTGGGTTCCTCCAAAGTGTGCCAGCCCAGAGTGAAGACATTTGAAGAACTGCCTCTGGAGCTGCACCGACAGAAATCTCCTCAAGTAAGCTCTTTATCTGCTCATCAGATGCTGAAAATGAGAGCAGAGCGGTGACATTTGGCTGAGCTCTTTCCTCCTCCATAATGACCAAAAGTAGTTGCTGTTGATAGACATGGGCATAGCAGCAGAGTCAGACAGAGATGTTGTATTCACTCGATGTCCCACTGTGTGTCCCTGCAGGACAACCAGACGGACAGTGGGATGGTGCTGGCCTCAGAAGAATTTGAGAGGATCGAACACGAGCACCGGGGCGCCGCCTCGAAAAGGTTAATCATATAAACGCTGTGATTCTTGTTACTGTCTGAGACTGAAGGCGACACAGGAGACTTGAATACCGTCATGTAATGTCAGGGTCTGACATTTGGATAGCTTATTACTCACTGTGAAACAACATAATGACTGTCAGTGCAAAGACATTTGTTAAGGCTGTTTCATTTTTACAAGATTTGGTGTCAATATTAATCCATTTTTCAATCAGTCTCTTGAAAACAGTTTTTCTATTCAGCTCAAAGTATAGTCCAGTCCATCAAAGCTTTTAGTTATGTAAAACAGCAGCCCATTTGCAGAGGAAGTGAGCGTCAGCAGAGTCTGGATGTATGCATGGGTAAGTGAGACTGAGCCACATTCTGAGTCATCTGAGCCCATGACAAACCTTTATTTTGGAAGTGCTGAGACTTTCACATTAAAGAAGCTCTGAGCTAACACAAGAAAAGATGTCTTTCCCATAAGTGAATAAGTTTAAACAAGTTTCATTCAAAGACTAAATTTTTCAAAATACTGAACATTTCCAGCAGGCAACAACTCAAGTAGCCACCAATCAAACCAAGGGTAAAGTCTAGACTGACTCTTTTTCTGTGTGAAGTGAAATGAGAGGATGAGTAATGTGAATCGGCACAGTGCCCACATATGTGGACTTTACATTCCTGCCTCTCAGACTCATGATACTTAATGTTTTAAAACTTTGACCTAATAGCCACATTTAAGGACACTGCCCACATCATCTTTTGGTGAAATAACAACATTACATCCATTTTAGTGAAAAACAGAGTATGTCAGTATAACACTACCAACAAACAATGAAAAAGAGAACTCACAACACATATAATCAAACATCCCGTACAATGACTCAAGTTTAGTTATTATACTTATTAGGTCTTAATTATCCCAAACAGCTAGGGGAATTTAAAAAAATGCTCTCCAGAAAAAAGCTCAGGAGTTTAATTCATTGTTGGCTAAAATTAAAGACGGAAAAATGGAGCTGAAAGAGGGTTACTAAAGTTGTACCTATAAAAAGGAAGAAGAAGAAGGTAACAGTGTTCAGAATGAGGCTGCGAGCCTTGAGCATCTCGTTGGGAGTCGTGTGAAAAGTAATACAGCACAACGACTAATCTGAGAAACCTGAGAAGAAGAACACAAGAAAACACAAGAGCTTTATGGGTTTCTGAAACAGTTAAAAAGCTTTAAATCAATCAAGAACAAAAATCTAACAAAGTGTTTATGTCTCATCTTGAGTTTAATTCTCTTATTAGAGTTAACATGAGCTCTATTTACCTGACAAGATGTTAGCAGACAGAAATTATGCCTTTATAACTTGTAATGAGAAAGAAAATCTGTAAATGGGCTAAGAAATGTATTTAGTTTAGGGATAGACCGATTATCGGGCTGATATTTGGCATTTTGAGGGATATCGACATCGGCCTTTTTTGTTAATCCGGTCGATATAAAACAAAGTTAAAACTGTGTTGTTGCGGCTCTGATGCATCCGCTCCACAGTCTGCAGTCACTACTCAGTCCCCAGCTCTGTCCCACCCACAGTATCATCTGATAGGTTACAAGCAGAGCCATGGGTTGGGAAACAGCCAATCAGCAATGCAGTTATTACAGTTATTGCAGTTACATTGAAATTTTGGAAAACTTAATTTATTGTAGAAAACTTTAGCTATTTATTTTTTTATGTTTTCCATTTAACTTTGTGAAAAAGCTGAGCCTGGGAACTGTTGAATAAACATATCCTTGAAGGCATTAAATGCAGTTAAGTGTTGGAGTTTGTATTGTTCAAAACTTTTACACCAATATTTTCACTTTGACTGCAAATGAATATCGGCTTCAAATATCAGTTATCGGCCTCCTTTAGTAGAAATAATCGGTATCGGTCCTGAAAATTCCATTGGTCTGTCTCTAATTTAGTTTATTTTAATTTATTTTTTCTCCATTCTGGGATATTTTTAACTGATTCAGACGTGACTTTTTCTCTAAAGATCTTAAAACAAAACGTTTTTTTTCTGGGCTTGTCAGGTTAAGTGGCTCATATTAAGCCTCATCAGATAATGCTGATAAAAAATGAGAAATAAGAAAATGAAGACTGGCTTAGATTTCAATTTTTTATTTATTTAAAGTCTTTTCTCTGTTCCAGAAACCTGTGAAGCTCTTGTTTACTGCAAAATAAAATATTTTTCTTTAACTTTTTATTGAAACAACACAAAGTAAAAATTTCTATGAGACTTTTTATCTACTTTGGTAACCCATACAACATTATCCACTAAAAGCAGCTTAATTTAGTTCTTCCTCGTCATTATGGCTGGGTTTCATTCAGATTGCTCTTTGGAGGAAAAACAAAGATCATTATGCAGATACACTCCTTCTTAAAGTTAATGATCGTATAATTTGCCTTAGTTCTCAGTACCTATTGTTAAAACTGACGGCTCTTTCTTCCCCTCAGTCGTATCGGCAGCAGCAGCAGCACAGAGCCTCTCACCGTCTCCCATGGTTCCCTGGGTCGAAGCAGTGGTGTCATCAGCTCCAGACACCGTCCACACTTCTTCAGCCAGCTCTCGGGACAAACTTTCTACAACAACGAGTACGGACACCTGTCCGAGGAGGGTTTCTGTGACTTCTTCTCCTCACCTGACGCCCCCTGCCTGGCCTCCTCTAACGTGTAATCCCAGCCAACACGCAGCCCAGGAGAGAGGAAAGGAGAGGACTGACAATGTGAACTGCTCAGGTCAAGGGATGTGAGCTAACATCTCAGTATTGATATATAACTAACCATTTATACCTGAAGATCAAGTTAAGACCAGAGCTGACCTCTTCTAACTTCAACATCAGTCCCTTTTTCCTGGCTGCTGCCCTAAAAAACAGACTGAGCAACATGTGCCTGAAGTTCCTCAAAGAAGCCACTGGGTGGCAGCATTATGACAGTATTTTTTACTCACACATTGTTATATTTTATCTTTTGTATACAGAGTATTTTTCATCATTTGTACAAACTATGACTCATATGTGAAGAAATAAAGAATTTATCTTCTTGCTGTCTTCTCTGTTTTGAATTGAAATCAATCTTTCTTTTGCTCATGTTTAAAAATAATTTGTGGTGATTAACAAAAAGAGCAGCTCTGAAGTTTTTGATGATCCAATTAAAGATCAGTCACCGTGATGAGCAGATATGATCGGTGTCATGTCGTGTTGTGGAGGTGGACACTCAGAGTCATGACACAGTAAAAATAGGCTGAAGTGACGGAGGTAAACAGAGGGATGTCGGGTGAAATAAAAGAGTGAGTCACAGCGGCTGAGCTCTTATCAGAGCGGGACGTAAGCATGATGACAGCTGTGACTGCCTAACACCCTCTCTAACACCCTCTTAACATGCTCACATCACAAAATGACAACCTGCAGGGCGTTGACCCCGGGGTGCAAGGTCCACTTCGCACACTCGGCAGAGACACAGCTCCAGGTTCGAGAGACGAGTTAATGATTGGAGATCAGAGGTGCAAAGGATGCGCTTTCATTTTCCATGTGTAAAAAAATGATTCAAGCTGACTTGCTTTTATCTTATGCCTCTCTCACAAGTTTTATCCAGTATTTAGGAATTTTGAGATTTTTGTTTAAACTTAAACAATTTTCAGACAGTAAATGTAAAATCTTCCCTTCTTAAAGCTCACTTTGAGATCCGTAAACCAAATCACTTCTGATTCCAGCAGCAGGTAAAGTGACAGAAAAAATGAGAAGACATTGAAGTGATTTGTCTGGCACCTTTACTTAAGGAAGGTATAGCAGAACAGGCTGAAGACCAGAGGCCTGTGAATATCACTGTCCTCAATCAGAGGTCTTACACGACACAAAGAAAAACAAACTGACTTCAGATTACCAATATCTTGGCCTGGAAAATCTGTCCTTACAAATTCAGAGTGTAACAACATCATGGAAAAAAATCAGGTCCCAAGATACTAAAACTCAATCAGTTTCTCACAATAAAAAAAACAATAGACATTTGACCCAAGTAAAAATAAAAAAAAATCTGAACTACAACTTTAAAAAAATGCTTTAAATGCACTGAAAGGTAAACAATGATTATCATCCTGAAAAGAAACCCTCTGAAAATGAGGCTGACGGATTAACATATCTGAAAGAAAGTAAAGATACACACACAAACATGAGAGTGAATAAGAATCCTGTACGGTGAATCAGTATACAGAGAGGAACAAAGTTTGAATACTGGACATGAAATGGATGGTCCAGTAACATGATGTAAAACTCTGTCATGACAAATGGAAATGAATCACACTTTATAGTCAGTCACACCCAGAACACCTTCAACGATCACTTCCCCTGTTGTACTGACAGAATAATGGACCTCTTCATTAAAAATAATAATAATGTGACATAATGTAATAATGTTTTTTTCTGTAATCACACAGATATTTAATGTTTTTCTCCAAGATTTGAAATCCATGAAGATTTGGGTCGTACCAACATCAAATTAGAAAAAAACCCAAAGCATCATCTTTTCTGTACTTCATCTCTAAAAAAAACAAGTGCAGTCTTCAAATATCACACTGACACACAGTAGTACTCTAGACTTGAGTAACGAAAGAGTTCTTCGTCCCCTACTCTCCTCACTCTGTCCACATGTGATGATCAACGCAGCAGAGGAGGCCTGAGAGGACTGTCAGTAACTAACACACAGTCGTGTAGCCTGGTAGTTAGATCCAGTGCCAGAGCGGCTCTGTTGGTCATGGTGAGCTGCTTTGAGCGGGGACTGGATTTAGCTAACAGGCTAGCAACACTTCACTTATAAATAAAGACATGAGGAGGGGGCTGGGGAGGCGTTCCTCATGACATTTTTCCAATCTGGATCTTCTTCCATGCCTCTGAAGCTGTGAATATACAGGAGTCGATGATCCCTGCGACTGTGAACGTCCCTCCAATGATGGCGCAGATCTGCACACAAATCACTCTGTTAGACTTCATCAGAAAAAGGCTTCGCTCTTCCCACCCTGGTCATGAATGTCTTCATATCAGCTGTTTTCAATAACATGTAATCATCACAACAGATCACACCGACACCTCAGAGTGTGCTGGAGTCCAGTGATCATTTCTGCTGCTGCTTGACTCACAATCTTAAGCCATGAGTCATAATCACACTTTACGCGTCGTCATATCCTGAAGTCATGAAAAACCTAAACAACACTTAAGACAAATAATAGTGTAGCTCATCATTCAGGCAGCTAATTTAACCCTGACTGCATTATCAGTCAGCAGGAAACTTTCATGATGAGGTGGAAAACATGCGTAGCTGAAATTCCTCACAAAACAGGGTCAGGTGGGAAGTGGAGTCATTGGATGACAGAAGACAATTAATGGATTTGAGGTTCATTTCTGTATTTCTTTTCTAGGTTAAGAAATATATATATATATATATATATATATATATATATATATATATATATATATATATATATATATATATATATATATATATATATATATATATATATATATATTAAATTGATCCAAAATTATGTAGAGATGAATTTTAAGTTATTTTTTTCCAGTGGATGGTTTCCCCACATGTTCTGTTTATCTTATATGCATTCATTGACAGCCTTCCCAAACCACTGATGATTTGAGTGCAGCAAACAGAAAAGACACAAAAAGTAAGGAAGACCATGTCAGGTTTAACACATTTTTATTGCCTGTGGATCCCTTACTATAGTTGCTAATTTGTTTACCAAACAGCTAAGATGCAGGCAGTGCAACTACAACCTTGGGCTAAAAAACACAGCAGGAGCTCTACAGTGGAAGACCAGAGGAAAAATTCAAAGTCAGGACTTCTTCCTTGCTCCTTGAAATCACTTTTATATTTTATATTATACTCAGGCCATTTGTCTATGTATGGTAACCTTCCTGTAAGAGACCAAAACAGAGCTCCAAGACTCTGAATGGACTGTCTTATGTCTGGATATGACTTTGATTTTATATTTTCTATTCTTATTTTAAAGAAAATAGTTTGAATTTTCTGCTTAATGTGAAAAACAAAAACACACTTTGGAATACTTAAGTCTGAAATTCCAAATTTTACAGCTATCAGCTAGAACAATCACTATGGGCTGACATTTGTGCCGCTAGAAACTGAATTTGAATTAAGTGAATCAGAAATGAATTTAATGTTTCGAAACTAAATCTAACTGCTTCAAAATGTTTTTTCACCCACTTGAAAATTTAACCCTACATTCCTTAAATTTAGAGACACAAAATTCAATTTCAGATCAGCACTTCCCGACCATTATGTCATCGATGGCATTAAGGAACATTAATCCAGCACAGATTCACTGAATTTGAAATTGAATAGAAAAGGTGAAAAAAAATCAAAGCAAATAAATTCAATTTCAAAACATTAAGCTTTTCAAATTTAATACAATTTAAATTTAGTTTCTAGAGCCAAAAATCCCAGCTCACAGACCACCTTCACTCCTGCTGAGAACACAAACAGCGCTTTGTTTCCATCTCCTAAAAAAACCAAACCTCCCAGCAGTTTCTTACCGTGGTGATGAAGCGGTAGATGGGCTGTCTCCTCTCTGTGTATTTGACTGTGATTGGACTGAGGTCGTATCGAAACCAGATTGCTGGGATGATCCTGCCTGTGTGGCTGTATGCGATGTATTCCTGAGTGGCACAGAGGAAAAAAAGTGAAAGTTTTACTTTTGACACTGCCAGGAGGATAACTTTATTTAATAAACCATATTACGTTTGCAAACCATTTAGGAGTGATCTGTGATTTAATCCTTATCTCCAGAGGTGTTTATGAGATATTACAAAATTTAACAGGGATTAAGTCACATAGGAGTCATAAATGATTCATTAAAAATCAATGTTGGCTGAATAAAACAGATGAAGTAAGCAGTACGTAATGAAACAATGTGTTACGAATTAGTGTTATGTGCTCACATGGCTAGCAGTAAGTTCATATCAATCATTTTTCTCTTTAACTCCATCCTGATCTACTCCAGTCAGTACTCATGACAGGTTATAGCAGTAGTTTGAGCAGGGATGAGGGCCTCAGCTGGGCCCTTATTTACAAGAAAATGAGATTTCCGATTATCTTGCAAAGGCCCCCACCCAGCTGACCTTCACTGTTATTATCCAAAATCCCAAACCCAGCTGTCAGTCCCCACAGCTCTAGGAAGCATTTTTATGGTTTGTTGACATGTGGGGACCGTTTCCAGTCTCTAGGGGTGAGCTTCAACTTCCAGGTGAGTGCACAAGTTAACACAGCGATACATGCGCTGACCATATGCTGGGATGGTCACACACACTTCTTCCATGACAAATGCCAAAACAACATGACTCAGAGGTATGATCTAAGAGGAAAATGAGGGAAAGAAAAAGCACCTTGCTGGCTACTGTGTACTGGTAGGAGAATCTCTGCCGGCCTGATAGATCTTCGTACACTGTTGGTACTATCTTTAGGATGTAGTCATGTGAAGACAGAGCTGCAAGAAAAAAAGACAAAAGTTGTTTTAATAGACGGTATCCAAAAATGGATGTAGTTTTGTTAGTGACGCAACAAGCTGCAGGCTTTTCCATGTGAGCTGACGAGTCGACTGTGTGAAGAAAGTTTCCACTCAGTTTGGATTCAGTGAGTCCACTAGGTGTCCTATTTCATTGCTTCATCCAACACCAGCGTGGCCTTACATAAATGTGACATAGTGGTTATGATGAAAACATGTGCAAGGAGAATACGTACGATTGGACGACAGCCTGTCTGCCCCTCCTAACGCATTGAAAGCTCCTTTTACTTTCTGTACCTGAGTGAGGAAAGAGAAGCAAAGAGATCTGTATTTAGCCTCAGACTTATCTGGATTGTGTCTCTGAGGAGTGATTTTTGACGACTTCTAACCGTGAGCTTTTCTCCAAAAGTCAGCTTGTGGATGACATGGGTCATGTCAGGGTTTTGGGGCTGTGATGTTGCACCGTGCGTCGACACATGGAAGTTTCCTGGTACCTGAAGACACCAAAATACACACACGGATGGTGGGTTTTTGTGAATAACTGCACAAGCACCTGCAGCACGTTTAGTTAAATAATAACAAAGACCACCACACACACAGACAAAGGGGTGTTAGGAAACTAAATGATCCTTTCACTCCTCCACGTTTCACAGATTTCTCCACGAGTAAAAGCGATAAATGTCCAACTGGTTGGTTAATCATCTCGAATGCAATGGAAAGACTGACGCACAAGATGTTGTTAGCATAAACAGAGCTTCACTGGGTTCAGACTATACACTGAGAGGTAACCTAAACTGATCCCTGCACTCTAACTTGATTTAAACAGGAGGAGGAAGCAGGTCTGCCCCATTCATCTAAAGCTGGCGCTCTATGTTTAACTCCAAGTCCAGAACAAATAAACAGCTCTCAGCCTGAGAGGTTGTCCCACAAAATATCTGGCCTCATCTGATCCGTCATGTCCATAAAGAAGCAGATCTAGGCTTCAATCTGAGGGTGATGAGCTGATAAAACCAAGTCACTGAATAAGTGTTTGATGATGTTTTACTTTGTTGATGGTGAAAACTCCCTCAAAGCGGCAGCCATTATCGTTGTCAATGGGAATCTTCATTGAGTTGTCTATGTGACCGACCTCGTGTCTGCCCATCTCATCTTGAATGTCCAAACCGAGCACTGAGGGAACAAGGAGACACAAAGGAGACACAAAGGAGACACAAAGGAGACACAAAGGAGACACAGAGGCGACACAGAGGAGACACAGAGGAGACACAGAGGAGAATGAAGATGTTAAGTAAACAGGAGGAGACAAGTGAGTCAAGCTGTAACACAGGTTCTTCTGCTGAATCCAAACTACGTATTTCTACGGATGCTGATGAATCAGCCAGTCAAACATTAATTTTAACAGCTGACGAATCTCTTAAAAAAAAATTACCAAGTGGTGCCAAGCCTTAAGCTATCTTTAGTATGAATTAATCTTTTATCCAAAGAGTAATAAACATAATCAGCCTTAAAATGACTAATGAGATCTAACCCCTGATATGACATTTACTGGTAATAAGCCATTTTTCTGACTGTGTGGGCGCTTTTGTGTCCACATCCTGTTTCTGGAGAGACAAATTTCAACCTTGGTGGACAATGAAGATTTATCTATGTACTCTATTACACAGATTTCAGTTTTATTTTCCTTTTTTAATTCTTGATAAATAAGATTTAGTTCTCACTCTGACATGGATTTACCTTTGAAAATTATTAAGCAATTAGTTACATGTCTTTATTTTTTTGTAGCAGTATTAAAGTCTGATATAAAGGAGTTTTTTAAAAAAAAAAACCCACACAAAAGCATAACAATGAGGGATGCACTTTGTACACTGGGCTGATACATTATGGGACCGATAAAGGGAATTTGTATTCATTTATTATTCTAATAATATCATTTATTCTTCAAACCCAGCAGGTAAAAGTTGCGTTCATTTAGGTTTTAACAAGCAAACATACATTCTGGCTCAGTAGGTGGCGCTGTGTAATCCTTCACCACAAAGAGAGAAGGAACTAGCTCTGTCTCAGGAAGCCATGTCCACACGTAACCGGGTATTTGGGGAACCACATATATTCTGTAACGTTTACGTCTGTCGTCCACACGGAACCGCAGCTTTACGTCACTAAAGACGGTGCTGTCTGAAAACTCCCACCAAAGTTAACCAAAGATTTTAGAAAACTCATGTTTCCATGGTTTCGTTCGGACGTCAGTGAACGGGGTTTTCGGTTCTCAAACGTCACAGCTGAATATGAGGGGGGCTCATTCTGATTGGCTGGCACGGGTTTTACGTATGCAAAACGCTGCCCATAATGGGTGTGGCATGCTTCGAGTCGCACTTATTGGCAGATTTACCTCGTGTGGACGAAAGTAGTTTTAAGAACGAAGGAGTAGCGGCATCCACAGCTAGCATGAAAATAATAAAATTCAGACAGAGTCCAAAGCTAAATCCATTAGTAGCAAAATCACTTGATCACCTTCGTTTTTTTTAAAGTAGAAGTCAAAGACTTGACAAGCTGACAGAGTGTTTGGAGTGATATCTCCATCCAACCACTAATTTGTAGATGTATCCCAACCTGCACAGTATGATGTGATCTCTACACACATTCACTGTCAATGCACTTTACCTAAATTTCATCATGCATAGTTTGGTGGTCCCAAAAAAAAAGAAAGAAAAAAAGAAAAAACATTGCAGAGCCCCAGTGTGGAGAGAAAGAAATGAGTGAATGATAACTGTATAGTCATAGCTGTTATTTGTGTGTTAACGATATCAATTTTATTAATGATCACAATTTTCAGAATTGGCTTGAAAAATATTCACATCATGCACCCTGAATATATATATTTTAAAAGGTTAGGTTTCTAATATTGTTAACAAATCTCAAAAGTGAGCTTGATATTTTGTGTTTCCCAGTAAGACTAATAAACAAAAGTCCTTTGTCAAACACTATGTCCAGACTACTTCTCCTAACCTCCTGCGAGGAAGGTGATTATGATAAATAAGTCAGTAAAAATTAACAAAACTTGATAATCATGATAAGTAGCAGGTGTAATACTTTTACTTCACAGCACTTCCTCACTTACAGCACAATCGAGGAATGGTGAGCAAAGGTCTGACTGTCGCTGTAGAGTATGACCCACAGAGTAAACACAGAAAGACCAAACAGACCACCTAACCTGCCCGTTGTCCTCCCTCTTACTGTCTGTGTTTTTCCATCTAGACTTTTCTGACCCCCCTTGCAGGCCTCTTTGGATTGGCACACTGGCACTGGCCTATTTTCGGAGCAGGCCTGCGTTGTGTGTCGGCCTGCAGTGCAGCAGAGGGCCATCTGTTTGGTCGGTGGTAAAACCTCGACCAGCCGCCTGTCTGAACTTTGACATTCAAGGAAAGTTGGCGCTCATCTGTCCTGATCTTTAAATACAGTGTATAAATATAAGCTAAGTCAATGAGAGTGTCTGAGCTGCTCGTTTCTCCTTTTTAAGACTTTTAGTCTGGAAGTGTGTTCGTTTAAAGCGGATCTGAGCTGGAGTATTATAAGATTATTACATGCTGGTTCTGCTTTTCCACTAAGTCACAAACCAAGACCTAGCAACCTGTAAAGGTCAGAGGAGAGAAATGCAGGGCAGCACAAAAATAGGGAAATGGCAGCTTTTCCATGATGAAATGACTTCTCCCTTAGAGCCAGTGTTTACAGGATGACAACCTGTTTGGAACATAACCAGATGTACAACATTAACCCTCCAGGAGAACAGCAGAGGAACATTTCTGGTCATAACATCCAGCTGCAGCAGTGTGGTTAGACCAACACGCTTGAGCTGGTACATAAGAGGGCCCCACATGTCTGCTGAAAAAAAAAGAGTCTGAATTCTGCAAATAAACAAAAACCACTGTACACACAATCAAGAGCTTTAATTGGAAACGGCAGTACGGGGGCCTTTGTTTAGGCATGTGATGAGTGAGCTCGTCTGAACACATGGCCAACATGTGTGTGTGTGTGTAAAAGAATCTCTCCTCAGAAATCTGGACTGAAGATTTCACACAGGCATTTATTAGCGTTTCCATTTTTGGACATCACTTGAGTCCAATGAAAGTGTGTTTTTTTCTGTGCGGCGTGTGTGGATGTGATGTGTGTCTGTGTGAGCAACGTGCAGTTTGTCGTTGAGAATAGTTCCTGATAGAAGTCATGAGGACCAAACACCACACTGGCAAGCTTCACCTCGGCCTGCCCACAGCCCACTTCTTTAATATCAAAGCAGAATACATGCCAGAAAGGCAACTTTATCCCTCAGAGGCTGGGTTAAAGATCTAGTGTTATCTTCAAGCTTGCTACACTAGAGCAGGTAAACAAACCATAAACATAGTTGTTGTGAGCCTTCTTCTGTCTGTTATCCATCGTCTGGCAGGTTACAAGAAAGGACATGCTATCAGGGCCATAAACAATGTGAAAGGAAACACACAAAGTGTAATGAAGAGAAGTTATGAATTGTATGTGTATATTATGTATATACTCACAATCACAGTGTAAGTTTGGCAAACTGACGTTTAAACTCACATCTATCTTCCCACCACTGTCTTTATCGGGGTCATCCACATACAGTTCATTTACACTGTGAGAAAAGGGAAAAAAAACAGTTCATTAGAACAGAAGACACCAAGAGTTTTAATGAGGAGAAAAGGAGTCAGTTTAAGCACAGAAAAAGGATTCTTTTTGTCTCCAATTAAACGCTGGAGTAGATACATCTACAGCCAATTAACATGTGTCTCTGTCAGAGTAATTTCCTTACTGTCGCTTCCTCTCCAAGTCATCCCTTATTACAGCGCGCCAAGAGACTGACGCATTCACAGAACCAATTTCCTGTGCAAAAACTGACTCCATTTATTGGTAATAACATGCACAGAGGAGAGCACATCATAATGGAGGCATTGACATTCATGATGAAGTCCCTGTCTTGTTTATTTCAGACAGCAGGTCCTGTGCCTATGTGGCAACAAAGGAGCTGTCTCTAGATTAGCCACAGGATATTACAAGAGATGGTTATTCTGAGATGTGATGTAGTGATACCTACATTTCGGTGGCTATGAACCCCGTCAGCTCAGACAGGAAGAGGAAGAGGATGAAGACACAGCAGAGGATGGAAACTGTGGAAAGACAGGAAGAAAGTTTGATTTAAGACATTACTTGAACTTTAATCCCTGTTAAGCTTCAATTTGGTACCTCTTCACACTAACCTCTAATTACAACAGCTTTAAAGGGATGATAAAACAAAATGAGCCTGGCTGCAAAGCAACAGCTGACCTAAGATATTGACATTAATGAAATCGCAGGGGCCATAAAATATTTCTCTAAATAGCTGTTTTATAAGGAGTGTTAATCCTGCCATTACGCACTTCTTTAAAGACCTCATACACTAATTACACATTTAATACCTTCACTACAGGCAGCCATGACAGCATATCTGCTTTAGAGAGGTGAGCTCATGCTACGTAAGTCCTTCAAACAGCTCATTTTAGATATCCTCACACACTGACAATGACTCACACCAAAAATGGCTCCAACCAAGATGCTTTAAGGACTGAACTTAAGGCAAGAGAGAGGCCAAAATGGGGGCTATTGGACAGTACTGATGCCTGGTACTTGGAAATTGGTACCAGTACTTAATGGTACTGATTTTTGGTACTTTTTGTGTTATTGTGGTAAAAAATATAAATTTGTTCAATAGACTTTTTTTCAATTTAACATACTCATTCTTTAGCATATAACCTTGCAATTTTGTGTTCATGTCCAGCATGGAAAATCACCTACTCTTCAACTCCCGCACAGTCACAAGGATGCATTTAGGTACTGAAATCAAATGATCAGTTGTCTCCCTAATGGCCACTTTTTTAAAAAGTCAAATAAAGGCATTAGCTCAAATTTTAGTTCATTTTAATAGTAGTTCGTTTCATCTCACAGGAGCTTTAAAATTAGTATCAGTTGGGGGATTTTACCTTATTAGTTAAATGTTTAGTGAAAAAAATGGACAAATTATTGATAAAGAAGATGTCAGAGCCACGTACCAGTTAGCTTGGCAAACAGGTGCTAGAGCTCAACCTGCTCCACACAGAGCCAACTTCAGCAGCCATCACATTTAGTACACACCAAATAGTGATTTACCAACAAAGGTACAACAAAAGTTGTTTAAACTTTTTAATAAATGTTTGTTGTGAAAATGAGCATAATCCTGTGGTGTCTTAGAGTTTAACTCCAGTGGTTTTCTGATACTGGATGCACAATATTTACACCATAAATACAAAATAAAATACAAAAGGAACTACAGAAATTTATTTGTTCCACTTATAGCAAAAAATCTGAGCTGAATTCAATACTGGGCTTGAAAGAAGAAGTTTTTTAAGTCAAAATAATAAGTTAATTAAAAGTGCAGTTCCATGTTTACAAAGTCAAACATAGAAGAAACTGATCCGTGTCTGACTGTGGTCTATCTGGTATGGCGAGAGTCTGGGTCAAGAAACTCTCACTCAACAGGTGAGGCATGTTTACGTGGCAACAGTCACCTAGGAGCTCATGGTCACATGACTCTGTGGTTAACAGGGCATCAGGGCCCAACCTGCAGCCGGTGGAGGCTTTGCATAAGGTAATGTTTAACCAACAAACAAAAAGGGAGTGTCACTATGACACATGGGTCATCAATTCAGGTTCATCAAAAGACGTGTACGGTAATTCCTCCTCTGGTTTGAAAGAGTAAAATACTGGAAGGGGGATTATGGGAGATCAAAGAAGCAGCCTGCTACTGATTTGAGCTTTTTAAGCTCTGTCACGGAAACACTGTCAAGCCCTGTGATTTACAAAGACAGCACAGACGTGGTTTTTATTCAATCTCAGGATCATCCTTTCCAGTGCTTACACATACAATGAAATAGGAATAAAAAGTGGCCTCACTGAGTGTCACTGCGACACTAAAAACTGGATACAATAACATCATGAATCAGTTGGATTCACGACTAGCCCTGCATCACTGTTACCTGATCCATTATTTCTTAATTTCCCACAAAGCACAGTCATGAAAGAATTTTCTATTAACTGAGCAGAACAAGCAAACATTAGGACAGAAACTCAAATAACAAACCCATACATTATGTCCTAAGCCAGAACTGCTTTGAAAGCCTTTGCAGTCCAAACAGAGGTAGCGTTCACAGTAAGTACCATAATAATTGAATCCAAAGGAATGTGGCCCTAAAACAAAATAACAAAAGCAGATGAGGTTAACTATTTGACCTCTGAGTGGAGGAGGTCTGTTTCGGGTTGACTCTAAACAACACAAGCTAAAATGTGAGTTGAGCTGCCATGGGTATGTGTCTAATATCCAAATCAACCCAATGCCCTCAGCCCGAGACAGTGGATGGAGACAGGAAGGGTGGTGAATGTGCGCAGGAAGAACTTCCATACATTTCCGCCCTGGGTGGAAACTGTGTGTTTATGTTTAACACATCCAGTCTCTTCCCCGTCCTCCAGGAAAGTGTCTCTAATCTTTTACAAAACTTCTCATTATTCAGCAGCAGCACTGCTGATCCAATCCGTCAAAAAGTAGATTTAAATTTTGACACTTTGTGACAGTCAATCTGTTGTCATCAGCTGACTGATGAACAACCAATACTAGAAAAATGACTGAGGAGTTAAAAAATGTGTCATCGTCTTTTGTATTCTGTCAAGCAGTGAATAATCAATACAGTCCCACATTACTCAATGACTGATTGATGACAAGCAGGAAAGCACATGACTTGACAGGAAAAGCGTTTAGATTTCCACTGATGACTTCTCCAGGGCCTGTGGCGATGAAAGAGCTTGCTCATTAACATTCTTACCATACTAGATGTGCTAAAACAGGTACAGCCCCCGTTCTTAGTGACTCTGTCAGGACAAGGCTCTGACAGGCCGGTACTTGAATTATAGCTGTTGGCTCTTCTTTTTCCCAAACTGTTCCCACTACATCAACCTCTCCAGGCAGAGCTTACTACCTCTTGATGGTTTACTTTCTAGTGATAATCCTGTTTTAAAACTCTTCAGGTGTGCCAAATTCTCACTCTCCATTCTTGAAACTACATCAAAAGAACTAGTTATTCCTATTTAAGAGCAGACAATAAACACAACATATATGTCCTAATATCTCTTTTGTTGCAGCTTTTAATTTACTTCTAAAAACAACCAACTTCCACAACACTAAGACATTAAACATATCATTTTACTTTAGTGGGGTGAGAGGATTTATCTCTTTTTTTTCTATGTGCTCCTTATAAATCTAAGGCCAGCAGGCCATTAGCTTAGCACTGACAGCAAGGGAAATGGATAACCTCAGTCACGCAGCCCTTCTTATAAAGCACAGCTAACTAATAAAGAACAGTATTCTTGTTTGTGTAGGGATGGGTACTCAATTAGGTACTTTTATAGGTACCAACCATAGACTGTATGTAGAGTGGACATCGTGGCTCCGTCATTTATCATTGTACGGTTTTGAAGCCAAAATTTTTTTTTTTTCTTTCGAGAGTCTAACCACTTCTTGACTCTACTTCTAGACATATTTTACAATCCCCGAAAAAAATACACGAGAATGGCAGCTGTCAATCATCGTCAAACGTTATGTAAAGCCTTGTTTGACGAGTTGAATACAAGACAGCTAAATGATATCTTCAAATCCCCAAAACAATCGGACGTGAGAAATATTTCTACGAGGAGTATTAATTTTTTAAAGTTTGACCACAGCCCATCTGGAATGATTGGAAAGCTGTATTTTTTAACCTTTACTGCAGCCAGCCACCAAGGGGAGCAGTTTTTGTGGAGACCTCACTTCAAGCCGAGCAAGATGACGTCCATTTTTTTACGGTCTTTGGTACCGACCCAAATTCTGTCAGAAATACCGGGTACTGAGTCATGAAAAAACAAACAGTACCATTTTTAGGTACCTAAACGCATGAAGAATAAATATGTTAAATTGGAAAAAAAAATCATTTTATTATTAAACAAATTGATATTTTATACCACATAAACATAAAAAAGTACAGGGCATTGGTACCGTATCATTTCAGATAAACGTACCCATCCCTATGTATGTGTCATTTAAAAAAATAGAAATGAAAAAAAATGACCTAATACAGTTTTAAAAAGAAGTGAAAATCAGAAGTCACCAGTGTGCTTAGGTTAGCACAAAGGCGTGTAACAGCTAACTCTTACTCATCCCTTTACATCTACATTTTAGGTCCACTAACTAATGGTTAGCTCAATGTGGACCACTTTTCTGACTGTTTTCTTCATTTCAGCTTTCAATTTGTATAGCTAAGCTAACCATTTACTTGAGAGTTTGTTTTATACTTTATGGAAAGGAAAAATGGTAATGATCTTTCCATCCAATTTCCAGCAAGCAACTACAATAAATATATTTCTCCATTTCCTTTTAGTTGATTTTTTGTCCTTGGAGACCATACATTAATAAATTATTTTCTTATTCCTCTATTATTTATCATTAAAACATCCTCAAAACTCACCAAAACCAGAGGCAGTGGATTTTTTATTAGAATTTTATGAATTCTGAATCATCAAAAGAAAAAAATTTAGGCCGTAGTTTGGGCCTAAAGTCATTGCAGGTCAATACTCACTGAAAGCTCCTGTGTATGTTGGCTGGGTGAGATCTTTTGGAACTTTCCTGTAGATATCAAATCTGAGGAGAGAGGGAGAAAGGGATACATCACAAAAAAATCAGGAAAAGGGAGAGTGAGAAAAAAAAGTAAATGTCAACACTACGTGCCGTGAAAATAAGCACATTCTGTACCCATAAGGCTGTGCGATATTACAGAAGAGTGGTGGAATGTTAGCTCTGGACCAGAGCCATTACACACAACAGGTCCAGACAGCCTGCTGCAACACACACACACACACACACACACACACACACACACACACACACACACACACAAAAACACACACACACACACACACACACACACACACACACACACACACACACACACACACACACACACACACACACACACACACACACACACTTTTTTTACAGGGTTACACCTCTTCCTCTGAATGGGTGCTCTGTAATTCTGACCTGACCCTAACAAAAGGCCCCTGATGGTCCTCATACACGCAGGCAGAGCCACCATAAACACATGCTGGGAACTGGACACAACAGCACAAACTACCTCAAATAACACTGGAAGATTCTCTTAAATTAAAATCACACCAACAGTGAGGAATTCAGCTGACAGGAAAATTCCAATCTAATTATACAGAAAGATGAAAAAAAAACAGTATTGGGTGTAAGAGAAGTGATAGCAACAGTGAAAAGGAGGAGGATCTTTACCACCTGACGAGCATTTCTCTTCTTGTGAAATCATTGCTGCCTATTTGGGAAGCTAAGAAAGGGAAAAATCTTGCTGCTTAACACCAAAACTATTTGGGTTCATGTGTTCTTGCGCATGTCCTTTTTGGGGAGTGAAACATTTTTGACCCCAAACTGCGCTTACTTTGCAAACCCCGCCCACTCGTCTCTCCTTTCCTTCCTCATCTCCTTCAAAAACACTCACATCTGTTAAAATTTCTTTCACCGAGAGCTGCCAGTGAAATAATCTCAGCTGATGCAATGAAGGGCGGAGGAGGAAGCGGGAGGGTGGGTCTCCTGTCAGGCCCCGACCCTGCTGTTTCGCCTGTTTTGCTTTAGCTCCTGCTTTCACTCTTTTGTTTTTATCTGCAGCACAAAGACCCCTGGACCCTGAACGCCTCAGACAGCTTCCCTCAGTCTCTTCCCCTCCCTCTGATCCACATACATCTATAACCTCTTATGTCCCACTGGTATTAGATCACTGTGTGGTAATAGCAAGCCTGGCAGGATATATAGGGCAGACGACATGGAGAGGGGCTGGGTGGAGACACTGAGGGAGGGGTCCCCCTGTATCAGGATGAGAATAACTTTGGGACAACACTTTCCTCAATGCTAAGCTTTAACATGACACTGTTTCCCCAAACTGTCTCCTTCCTGTCATGGTACTGACAGCCTGATGTTTATCGTTTAGGGATTTTATGCTTCCATGTGCTACAGCATGACCAATATCGTTTTTTTTGGCAAGTTTCTTCTTACCCATCTTTCTGTACCAGATTCTTACATTTCACGGTCTTATATGCTGAATTAAGAAGTGTAGGCCTCCCAAGATTCTTTAAACGCATTGCCCGTACACTATCTAATGAGGGTAAGGTAGTCAGCTGCTTGTTTTAGTGTTCTGTGAGGTTTCTGCCAGGGGACATATCATGCTTGTTTCTCCTTTTTCACTATGCCAGACTAGGACGCCTGTAAAGCATTTCTGCCCTCAGTACAAGTCATTTAGTTCCTTCATTGCCCCACAATAGCGTTCTCAATATCCTCATTTTAGGCCATTCTGAAGATCTCGTTGAAATGCTCCATTTCGAGAATGACCTCCAGTAACCTCGCAACATCACAGCCCTTTGTGCTCTGATTGGTCAGTTCTATCAGAGGGGCGGAGGGGGTAGAGCCAGGGGGCGGTTTTTGCAGCATGGCAGTATTTACAAAATCGCCACGTTAAATGGAGCAGACCGAGAGAGTTTGCTGTTTGCCAAAACTTCACCATAAGGCATTGATAGCACTAATAAAATGGCAGAGTGTAGGATACGCCCTTTTGTATTGGACCCCGAGTCAGACCCGGATGGTTCTGCAGCTCAGGAGGAAGAAAATCCACCTCAACACAGATCATCTCAGGACGCTTCAGTGTGGTGAGTCAAACTGCTACTGTATATAACATGTATAGTTTATACATGGAAATATAGGCAGACTTCACCACTAAAACATTTCTATAACAGGGCTCCATCCTGCTCCTTCACTTTTCTCTGTCTGTTTTATCCATCATGCTGAAAGTGTAGTCTAAAGATCGCCTCTACCGTCAGTTCGTCACTATGTTATTACCGCAGCATTATTGTGGTCCAGGTTCACAGTGCATATCAGAACAAGCATGCAAATATCACAGTCTCACAAGTATTACGACGTCTGCTAAAACTACAGTGTTTTAACTGCTAATTCACCATGTAAAGCCGAGCTGCTCAGCAGAGCAGAGTCCCTGCATCCAACACTCGGCTCTTGGTGGGTGTATCCCTCGGTGGCGGTTGTGTGACTAACTGACATCACAGAGGAGGAGCTGCTTTATCAGATTACTCCAATAAAAAGAAAGGATCCTCATGTCGTCACGACGGTCGAAATCTCGCGGCCAAATGGCAATGACCTATTTTCAGGGGCATCAAATCTCGTTCTAGGATATCAGAAAAAATTCAATATCTTGTTTTTTGAAAATTCAGGGGGTGTAAGGTCTTGTTTTCAAATTTATTGTATCATATGTAAGTATTAAATCATGTATGACTAAAAACCACAAATGCTGGTAACAGCCCTATTTATGTCTGTAAAAACTCATGATTTTTTTTTTATTTTTAAGTCTTACTGACGATTACTTTCACGATTCATGCATTTCATTTACAGTACCCAGTATTAAGGCTACTGATGCTGTACTTTTAAAGAAGTTAAAATCAAATGTTGTAAGTGAATTTGTATTTTGAATGTTTTTATTCTAAAAGATAGTGTTGTGAAATGGTGAATAGCTTTAACAAAGTTTTTACAGTTTAGATAAATCTGAGTCCCTAGCCTAGATGGGCAAAAAGTTAAGTAATATAAAATACATGAAGCATAAATTAATAAGATACATATTTATAATGGAATCAGCTGTTGATTTAATTGTTTTGTTTGTTTCCAAGGTTATTTTGGGGGTTAATTTTGAATTTATTGGGAGAGGGAAACTTAGAGTTGAACCTGGAGTTGCTGCGGGGGCAGACCATGGCATTTGATATGGGTGCACGTTTTAACTGCTTGGTCAATGGTGACCCTGGTTATATTTTATTCAATAGTTTTGTGCATTGTATGAATTTCTTCAGGGTGAGAGTGGGAAGTGACAAGAAAAAATAGTGAAATCAAAGTGCAAAAACTCAACACATACAGTGTGTATGTGTTCCTGGTGGCACAGTATCTCAGTTTCACACGGACACATTTCTAAGTAGTACTACAAACGTGAATATACTTCTGTTGTATGTGCATAGCACTAAATGGCATCTGGAAAAAAACAAGCCATAGTAACACTCTCATGAGCATGTTTTAAATGTTTTTTTTTCTTATTTGTGGCTCAATGGTGGAGTGTCATCTCTCAAATGAAAGACAGGTTGAAAGTTTGGACCAAGCGCTCACAGTTCCAGTCTCTGTGCAAGACACTGAACCCAACATTTGCACCTAAAGGCAAAGACGGAAGTGTGTGAGTGTGTACCAATGGGATTGGCAAGTTCAGCAAATGTATACAGCAGCCTTTGCTATCAGTATATGAATGTGGTGTGATTGGTGAAGGCGTCACGAATTGATGTGCGTCAAGTGCTCAAAAAGACTATGTAAATGCCATCCGTTTACTGAATTGTACAGCGAAGCTACATTTTGAGAGTGTCTGCTGTTGAAGGGCAGCCTGTGAGCTATAACTCTTGCAAACAGCTGGTGCACCTCTGACATGAAGTTTTGAAGGCTTTATATGAGTACAGGTTATAAATAGTCACAGAAATCCTCACACTTGCAGTGGGATCATCGATATTTTTAGCAATCACAGCCTCCCAGCTGCTAAATCCAGACGTGATTAAGGAAACGGAGTCTCAATTTACAGGTCAAAATACACGTGAGATATAATCTGTTGCTGCATGAGAACTGTAGAGAGTTGAAGCTTACACACAGACAGCTCCTGCTTGTCAGCAAACAAACTAGCCGCCTAAAGTACAAAACCATGTCCCCACATTAGACACCACATTAAAGACTCATTCTACTAACTTCAAAAGCTGCTTTGATACAATACAACTCTAGCCAGCAGCAAACATCACATTCCCAAAATGTTATACTGTCAAGACAAAGACAATATCTAAGATGATGAACACCATCATGGCAGGAGCAACACCTGCTACATACAGAAACACAGCACTTACTGGCACTCTAAACTTTAAATTTAATGATGTTATTTCATCACAGAGCTTCCTTAATTCTTAGGCAATAATTCCACAACACAAGGCCAGGCATTTTCTGAAAAAAATGATCCCCCACCAACAGAGATGGAGCAGACACAGACAGAGCAGACACAACCTGCTCATCTCATATCAACCCAGTCTGCAGAAAGGAGGCCAGCACGTTCACCTCTGTCTGTTGACACTGTGGCAAAAAAGAACCTGAAGTTTCCTCATTTAGACTGATCTTTGGAGTTTGGTAATAAAACAAGTTGATAGGCTCAGATGTGAGAGCACCATGAGGAGCTTCCGGTTCCCATCCATGTCTGATAGGTAAAAGACAACAAAAGAAGAGCTCGATCTTATTAACTAATAAGAACCCATCAGCACGGAGGTATTACTGACCTTGAAATTCAGACACTTTTTCTATATCTCACTTCTTGATTCTTATGCCACACTAACTGAAAAATGAGTGTGAGAAACTTGTAGTTATTTTTCTATTTTGATGTAGTTTTTAAATTCCAGTATAAATATTTATTATGTATGATGAATACTACATTCTCTAATTTTATTTATTAGATTTAATAGTGTTTGCCGGTTAATTTAACACAAGACTTTATTTTTAGTGTTAAGTACAGAGCAAAACTTGGCCACACTAAAAAAAATTTTGTACCATAATTTTTACATATCAACAGGCAGTACGACAATTTGCTTTTTTTAAGTTTAGTCTTGGGCACTGGTTTGGCCTTGCAGTTGAGGTAAGGAGGCCATGGGGCGAGCCCTTGAGTAGTATGATGGAATCTAACCTGTGGCCCTGAAAACAAATACATTAAGTTGGGTGTGTTTCTTTAAAGACTGAACACTTATGAGCTAATTATTTTTTTATTGTTTGCATTGTTATACTTAAAGTTAAAAGAACATCTTGACACACTTCCACTGTACTTCCCTCACACTTAGGTCTTCTTATTCTAAGGCTGGATTGGGGCTCAGTTTCGCCTCATTAGCTGCACTAAGAACACTTTGTATTCATGAATGTTGACTCTGAGAGCTCACCTCTTGTCCGTGGTTGCTGTTTGTAATTTCCTGAATTACAGTCAGTACATCTCCCTCCGTCACTTCCCTCACTTCCCACTGCTCAGTGGTGTGTGAGGGGTTCACATGTTTTGTGATTAGTGAGGACACGGTGTACCAGCATGTTGACACAGCAATGCTTTTGAAGAAGAAGGCCTTACTAAATAAAACACAGATCTCACATGAGTCAGACATGAGTCAGTAGTTCATGTTTTCAAGTTATTCTGAGAAAAGGTAACATAAATGACAGAAACTACTCTTTTTTTTCTTTCTCTGTCATCTCATATCATGAGTTGACATCTTCCTTTTTATAGAGTCATGAGCCTGAAGTGTACGTCAAAAACAGCCAGCAGTCACTGTGAAGATAAGAAATCCATTGACACCAAGCGTTATTCCTTAAGCTTTCAGCAACAATGATGTAATTATCACAGGGGAAAACACACTACATCATCAGGTCAGCACAAACTAAACCTCCTTTGTCAATAAATGACATAACCTCAGGGTCAATTAAACTCAGACATAATTGCCGTTGTCCACCTATTCATTCTGAAGAAAAGACGTCCAGTCATTGTGAATGAGCATCTCTCTATGAAAAGAGACTGATCTTTGTCTGTGTGACATCATGGTTACATCCCATTCAGAAGACAGACAGTCTACCCTGATTCTACTCGTTTTGGCAATTTCCATTTAGTCATGTATCAAGGAAAAACATTTGGAATATTCACAGTAGTGTCATCCATCCATTGAGCTAGTTTTCAGTGATCTAACATATCATAGCATTCCGGTAAAACATGTTGCCCCAGGTACTTGTATTATCTACCGTAAACTACGCTACAAACTCTTCAACACACTCTTTCCCTGCTGAGAAGGTGAAACCTCAATACAGCGGTTAGTTTGTAAATCGAGCTATTTCTAGATGTTGAAACGCAGGTTTTGTGCGATCAAGGCTTCTGTGACACATGTGAACAGGATATGACCACGTTGTGACACCATGACACACACCCGCTCTCACACGGCTATTAACTGCAGGTGACCTGTGGTGTAAACAAGAGTTACAACAGGTCCTCTGAGCTGACTAATTCATTCTGTCATTTTAACACAGATGAGGTTTGTGGAAGAACAAGTGTCAAAAAACATTGCTAAACAGACAAAAGATGCTTGAATTAAACAAAATAGAGACAAAATGACTAATTCTAAACACACAAAAAAAAAATCAGAGACTACATAATATTAGGGTAAATAAACATTTTTGCCTATAAATTAAACAAAAGTGCTTTTAGTAGATTGACTTGATCTAGTATCTGTTGAACAAGATACAGTTTTTAAAAAAGCTGTTTTCTGGTTTGGGTCAGGGATTGAAATGTGCTCCATTTCTATAGAGGCTATTGTCTCTAAGCCATGACCCTTTGCGACATTTCTTTCCCAAGCAGCAACTTCTGGTTGTGAGTAATAAAGACAATGTGGAATTGCTAAAACCCACAGTTTGTCAAGTGTTTGTTTGAGGTTTAGAAACAACTGGGACATACACACTGAGCCATAAAAGACTATTCTTTCAGTAAAAATAATCACGTTTACTGCCTCGTACAAAAAATACCTACAGTATGAATAGCTATGACTTAAAAGCTAATAGTACTTACTAGGGATGCACTTTATTATCAGCACAATATCGGTATCGGCTGATAAAAGCTTAAAAACACGTTTATCGGTATCTGCAGACATGAAAATTTCTGCCGATAGGCACAGCCGATAAGGTGCTATTCAGTTGGGTTTATAATTATTTTCCATCTGAAAAATAAGCTCCTTAAATAAAATGTAGCACTTCATTTATTTGCACTGCAGAGCTCTGTGTCTGTCACCAGGTTGTTACAGTAGCTCTAAAATAATCAAATGCAACTTGGTTATGTTTAAAAATGCATTGTACATTTAAAGTTCTTGTGATCTAAAGAAATTATTTTTCTGTATTTCAATACTGAATTTCTTGAGTTTGAAAAAATAATACATTTCTTATTTATGGTAAAATCAAATGTTTTTTGTCTTGTTTTATGTGTGTTTCTTAAACAAATAAGACCATCACAATTAGAGTAACATATAAATTCCAGTACAGGAAAGACTTAGCTTTCTTTACAGTGAAAAAAACAAACAAACTTGTGATTATCGGTATCGGCCAAAAGGGGTTTCGATATATCGGCATATCGGCATATTGGATATCAGCAAAAATCCAATATCGTGCATCCCTAGTACTTACTCTCCAAACTTGGCAGTTTAGAAGATACTAAAATCACCACTTTGCCCAACCAGAGGCACCCTTTAGCTGTCAACCCTCGCTGTCTACCCCCCCCATATTTCTTGTAATTCTTGAGTAGTCCCATTAAACCAAGTAAGAAAAATTTACTAAAAAAGAGATCAAAGAGAATTTCCCTGTGGTACCTAAATATGTGTTTAGTTCTTTGGTCTTTTTTTAAATAAACATTCAAATTACAAAATGTTATAATTATTCAACCATGAAGCTAATATGTGACTACCCTACTACTTTATTTCCCACTTACAGATAACCATTTCTTCTATATTTAAGGATGAGTATGTGGTTAAGACTTTGACAGAGGAGCAGTTAGTATCTGTCATTAGCACTTCATATGAAGTGTAAACATCCTGTTCACTATTTTTTATCAGGGTGTGTTCTATCAACAGTTTCAATAGCTCCAGAGGTGGGACTGTTAAATGTAACTCTGTGTTTGCTACTTGCCTGCTTAAGTATCTATAGCTAACGTCATTGTTTCTGTGATGGCTGCAGTCAGGTGTAAGCTACCTGTCAGAGTGTTGTGGCTGATAATACTGGGGCTTTGTGTATTTGGAATAGCACACCAGGCATTTGAGATGCAAATAAGACTAAACAAGGCTGTCAGGTTTGTTAGGTAAAAATGCCGCTATGACAAAACTCGGGTTGGCTGTCAGTTGGTGCTCAGCCCCAGGGTCACTGAAATCAGCTTGATGCAAATGAGAATTCATGGGGAAATCTGCACATGCGCAGACAAGTTAACAGACAAAAACTCACAGAGCATACCTGAGCATCACTCCAGAGACTCCACAAAAAGTCTGCATCCCTTGCTACGATTTAGTCTATTCATACCTATAGTGACCAACAACTGTTATAACTTTCACTCGCTCATCAGTAATGCTGTGATGTGATGCTTGGCTAACCGTTAATTCATCACTAGCTCACAGACTCCAAAACAAACCGCCGCCCCTTCATGAGTGAGTCGCACAGAGTGAAACCCCCGTACTCACCTCCTGACATCGAAAGGCATGATGTTTGCGATAACACAGAGGGATTAGCAGACAAAGACACAAACAACGGGTTACCACACAGCTCCCTTTAATGCTACCGGTGGTTCATCGGTACCGGGCTGACGTAAGCTTAGGACGCTTTGCAAAAGCTGATTGGTCGAAAGCAACTTCCTGTTCAGGCTGATTCTATTTCCGTCGAGAACGCAACATCATCTTAATCAAACGGTTTCACTGTTTTTCTTTTCATTATTGATTAAGATTCGAAATAATGTAATAATAATAAAAAAACATCAATAGTGTAGGTATATGTTCAACAATGTTCTTTTATCTGTTTTCAAAAATGTACATTATATTCTACATATTCTATATCCTTACATTTTTCTAATTATTGAACTGTTAGTTAAAACTAATATTTGCATCATGAAAATCTTAAACAAAACGAAAAAAAAAAACAATGAAATAAATCAAATAATACAAAATAAATACATGAATAAAAAAAAAAACTGTTCCAGACTGTGTACCTCTGTTGGAGGGAGCATTGGAGGGAGGAGGGTAAATTGTTTTTAGGTTTTATGTAACTTGAAGGGACTCAATATGCAAACTTCTTTAAGTTACATGTAAAATTTGATAATGAAGCTTTTTTGTTGTATATTATTCCAATAGTTTTTGTTTTCCCACAGCTGTTTTGTTGTAACAGAAATGTTGAAGGACAGAGTGCTACTTTTACTAATTTTAAGTTCCTCCTACTTCAGTTTTCAAGCTAAATATTTCAAAGCACTCTATGATGTTAGTGTAGTTTATGTTTTGCAAGTATTTGAATGTTTCCAGTGTTTTTTAACGTACTAAATTCAAAACTTGTCATTGCAAACATCTTGTCAGATTGATAATTGTTGTTGTGGTGTATCCGGGCCTTTCCAAGCTTTGGGTTGATGTTAACAGTTACAAATTGTGGTGTAAGAACAAAACAAAATGGGAAATAACTCTGGGGAATAGCTCCTTGTGTCTTAATGATTTTATAGTCTACATTCATATGACGTCAGTCTTACAATAAACTTTGATTATTCTACAATTGTGTCTGGAGTTTTGACCCCTTCCATGTATGTTATGTAATTATGTTAACCCATATTTCAGTGAATCAGTGAATAACTGCCTGTGGCCTAAAACAATCAACCATACTAACACTTTCAGTGTTACCTGAAGTAATTTTTCACGAAAACTTCTGTAGTAATACCAGAAATTAGGCTCTAAGTGGCCTTTTAACATGGCATCACATAAAGTAACAATGCTAAAAGACTTTCAGGTTCAAAGTTGGCAAATTATTCACACATATGTATGGCCAGCTCAAAAACACCAAAGAAAACCAACTACTTGAACATTATATGTACTGTGTTTTCAGAACCAATAGGTCATTTTCTAAAAAGGTTAACTTTCAGGCTAAAAGTATTTTTTCCCCACACTAGAATCAGTAAAATACAGAAAAGACCTACATATGACTGTTCTGAAAGGAAATCAACATACTCCACCAGTGAAGATTTTCCCATATGCAAATGAATGTAGGTCTCCCCATAAACATGTGGTATAACAAAACATCTCAGCTTAGATAACTTTAAACCACAAGAAGTTAACACAGATTCTGTGTTTTCCCACCGATGGCTCAGCTGTTGCCCATAGCGACAATGACAGTAAACAGACTGGGATGACAGCAAGTGACAGCACTTTATGGACCACAGGAAATGCCTTTTTGTCATCCTCTGTTTCGCTTCCCTTTCTGGGTGAGAGCTTCAGTTGGTTGCGGGCCATAATTATGGGAATCCAAAACAAAGCATCAACTCAGACGCTATTTTCAGACCTCAATATCAACAAGCTGACATGCACTGAATAGACTCACATTTTATTTGTTACTGTAAGGCAAGTTTTGGTTTCATGCTCTGCATATTGGGTTAGCGTAAATTATCAGCAGCTGAAGAAACTGATTTTGTCCTCTGTTTTGTGAAGTTTCTGTCAAACTGACAGTGTACATACTGACTGACTGAATAAATAGGATTTTTTGAAGAGTAATGTATTTTACTTCCTAATGAAAATGCTGTTGCTTAACCAGGTCTCCTCGATGCTGTCTGGCTTTGCTCAACCTTTTTGTCTTACTTCTTCCCACCATGTCGTAAGCCCTCCATTATGTCTGAAGGAAAGACGCACTTGAATTAAGGACGAAATGTTTGGGTACAGGCTGTTTTCAGTTTGACCCTCCTCCCCTGTATAGTGTGCTACATTCCTGCTTTGTGGCATGTGCCTCACAGTTGACTCATCTCACAGGAGTGCGAGGTTAAACTGGCTGGAGAGTTTTTGCACTCTGTTGTGACTGCAGACATTTGTGTCCTTAAAGCTTCCTCTTCCATCCCCCTCTTCCTTTCCCACATCACACATCTATGTTTCCTTCGCTTAAATTCAAGACAGCTTGGATGTGGATTGAGCGAGCTGAAAGTCCTCACTTCTTTAGGTCACAGCAAAGTGAGAATGATGTCATGGCCTACATAGTTTGTGTCAGCCTAATCCCATCGCAGCAATAAACACATAACGCTCTTATCACAGAAATCATTACAGCCCAGCAAAAAAGCTTATTACACAGTAAAAAGTTACTTTATTTTACATTGACACGCTATAACATAGATGGCTCTATAGGGCTGAAACTAAAAAGGTAATTTGACTAAACAGCTTTGTCGTAACATTACCTGTTCTTGCTCGGTAAACATTTGTTTCACAACAAAACCAGCCCAGTGTGTGTCTCTGCTGTGAGGTTTCAACACACCCATGTGTCAGCTTAGACGCCTGTTGCCCGTCAATGATGATCCTCCTACTTTCTTATGAGGACACAAAAGTGTTGCCCACTCTGAGTCAGCAAACTGATAAACAGAAGGGATTTCCCAAAGTGATTATAATCCTCATTGCTTTAAAAACGTGCCAAAATTTTTTAGTTGAGGAAACAAAACCTTGTCATATGAAACAAAAACTGAGGTCAAGAGATCTCCATCTGGTGTTGTCTTCCTGGTAGACTGCTGTTTTGTTTCTCAGCATGTGGAAATTTACTGGACTTCAGATTTCTATACAGTGATTAACTTTTATGGTTAGCCTTTGCTCTCGGCGCATTGAACACTATGTACCCCTGACTAATAAAAACAAAGAATTAACTTTTATGGCCCCCAGGCTGATATTTACTTATTATCTTGTTATTTGTCAACTCTCAGGTGAAGAGGCAAAATAGAAATCTAATCAAATACAAACCTCATGGAAAATTTGGAATTTTCTTTAATAAAGACTCTAAAATTTGAGAAACGTTTGATCAGTTGAATAGAGATTTTATCGAAAAAATTTTAATATCTATCCAAAATATAGGATAGAGATGCAGAGCAACAATATCAGTAAGGACAGGAGGCTACTCAGTCTCGCATTTAAACTTGAGAGACACCGCGTGCCCGCGTACGTGCATTACGTTTGTCCAGAAATGTCCCGCATGTGCGCGAGCCCCGTTCGGCCCTGCTGCTCTCGGGGGGGGAGAGGGGAGGGGTGTATGGATGACGTCCACGGTTCTGGCCAGAAGCCAAAGGAGGCGGTCGCCTGACGTCAGTAGTTTCTCATTCACAAGCACGAGCCGTATATATAGGCTCTTCGAAGCGCCGTGTAGTAGAAGCTACTCACGAAAAAGTTCACTATATTTAAAACTTTTTTACTTTAAAAGGAGAATCATCACAAACGAAAACTCTCAAGAAGAAGAAAGGACAACCTAGATAGTCTTTCAACGTTGTTTTCGTGTTTGTGATTGTTTTTTTCCAACTCAACAAACAACCCGGAACAAAGGACTCGCGGTTCTGAATTAATTTGTAACGTTTGGATACGAGTTTTTCTTTCTGCTACAACTTAAACTTTTGTTTACCTCTTGTAAAAGCTTTATGTATTTGGATTTAACCTTCTACTTCGGCCGCCCTACTATGGTCATAATGGAGGTCCCGACCATCGACTGTGCGTCCCTCCGTGGCTCGTTGGAGGGCGACGTCCCCGGCTGCCTGGTGCTGGACTGCCGCTCCTTCCTCTCCTTTAACTCATCCCACATATCGGGCTCCACCAACGTGCGCTTTAGCACCATAGTTCGCCGGAGAGCCAGAGGAGGTCTTGGGCTCGAGCACATTGTCCCCAATGAGGACACAAGAAACAGACTCCTTTCAGGGGAGTATGAGTCTGTAGTGCTGCTTGATGACCGCAGTTTGGACTTAAGCCAGGCGAAGAAAGACGGGACTTTGATGCTTGCTGTTACTGCTCTGTGTCGCGATCCATGTGGAGCAAGGATTTTTATTCTGAAAGGTAAGGAAAAACAAGTAGATTCATGTTTTTAAAAGACTTAGGCCTAGCACAAATGTTTGACTGTATCTTAACAACGGGGTAACAAATGTGGATTACAGCTGTCACCACACCAGCTGGCCCTGGAGTAAACAATGTTCCAAAATAGCCTCACGAGCAGTCTTCACCTTTTAGGATTCAAGATTTGAACATGGATGTGTTTCTACTGTCCCATTATCTGACCACACTGTCTTTTCTTCCCCTTTTAGGTGGTTTTGACTCATTTTCCTCAGAGTACCCTGAGATGTGTACCAAACCTTCCCCTCCACAGGGGCTTAGTCTGCCCCTAAGCTCCAGCCACCCAGGAAGTGCAGATCCAAGCTGTAGTCCATGCAATACACCTCTATATGACCAGGTTTGTATCTTTGTATTATCATAGTAAGAGCAAGACAAGTTTTGTTGTCTTAGTTTTTGTTCTTTTTACATGGACTAAATTTTTTTTATTTGCTTCTGTCTAGGGAGGCCCTGTGGAGATCTTGCCTTTCCTGTACCTTGGCAGTGCTTACCATGCTTCAAGAAAAGACATGCTAGACATGCTAGGTATCACTGCTCTAATCAACGTGTCTGCCAACTGCCCCAACCACTTTGAAGACTCTTTCCTCTACAAGAGCATCCCAGTCGAGGACAACCACAAAGCTGATATCAGCTCCTGGTTCAACGAGGCGATTGAGTTTATCGGTGAGCAGACACCTTATATTTACTGCCTAAACTGCCAAATGTGAGCGCCTATCACAGCTGTCACCTCCTGAGCCAGTTGAAGAAACACCAACACCCAACCCCCCTCTTCCTTCACTTCTCCCTTTGAGTCCTGGATTTAAATTTTAAAAAAGTTCCCTCCAAAACTGGCCAGCTGGCCTGGCACAGGCTCCCCACTCCACCACATTGGTGGCTACATCATCCCCACCTCCCAGGCATAGAAAAGGGGATGCCCCCTCTTATGAGTGTGGAGGCAGTGGCCTCAAACAGGCTCTTGTAGTGGGGAGGCTGGCCAGGCTTGAATAGCTTCCCCTCCATGCCGCTCTTTGTTCTGGCCAAACAATAGGCAATTTCTCCTCACTCACTGTCGGCCTTCCTCCCAGATCAATACCCCCAGCAGGGGTCTGTTCCCCTCCTTTGTCCATTCAGACTGCCTCCTTTGGGGATAACCCCCACAGGCTCACACCCTGCACCCCTATTAGCTCTATTCCTGTGTTTTAATGAGCACTCTGAATTTAAATAGCAACTGAAAGTGTTGCAAAGACCTTTGTGTGTTTGCCTCCTTGTGGCAGGCAGATTCACTTAGACCTCTTGTATAAACACTTCACCACCTGATAGATGTTTACAGTGCTCTAATGTTTGTTTTTCTTCTCTTTCCCTCCAGATTCTGTAAGAAATAAAGGGGGTCGAGTTTTTGTGCATTGCCAAGCCGGCATCTCCCGCTCTGCCACAATTTGCCTTGCCTACCTCATGAGGACGAACCGGGTTAAGCTGGATGAGGCCTTTGAGTTTGTCAAGCAGCGTCGCAGCATCATCTCCCCAAATTTTAGCTTCATGGGTCAGCTCCTTCAGTTTGAGTCCCAGGTCCTGGCCACATCAACCTGCTCATCGGAGGCTGGCAGCCCAGCTATGGGCAACAACAGCACAGTCTTCAACTTCCCTGTCTCCATCCCTGTACACACGTCTGCTGGTCAGCTCTCCTTCCTCCACAGCCCCATCACCACCTCTCCAAGCTGCTGAGAAAGGAGAGGCTGACTATCTGAACTTGAACTGTAACTAAACACTATGCTGATCATTAACCATTCAATGGTTCAGTGGTGATACTGGTATCACCGGGCAATGTGGGAGCTACTGTTAGAATCAGGTCATTTGACTTTGCCAGCAAATTATCTGTTTGTTGACATCATCATTTCAACGGGAGATTTAAAACTACCATCAGGCAGTATTCTAGTACCTATTCTAATACCTCCTAAATGTGAAGTTCATAAACACATTCAATCTTAGATGGCTTTATGAATGGCTGAAAGAAGTAGAGTTTATTCCTGAATAGGAACTTTGAAGTAATATCCTTTATTAAAAAGGATGATTTTTTTTTCATGAAGGCAACAGCTGTTGATAATCAGAATCATTTTGAGCAAACAAAAAGTAGAGGGCTAACTGTTGTCTCAGGAAAGTTAACTTACCCCCTCAAATGTTTGCTTTGCTTTGCTTTGCTTTCTATACTGTTGTGGTTTGAGGAAGCAATTAGAAAGTTGCTCCTTCACGTGACGAACAATGAATGTATCCCCCTCTTTGCAAAACAGATGCAACAGAGATCCTCTGTTCACCTTTGAGAGTTGAATGGGTTGCCAAATCAGAAGCAAAAACCTGCCTTTCAAGACATCATGTAACTTTGACGATCCTGACACTTTGGGGAAATGGACCATTAAATACCTCATGTTTCTGTACTGTGTGCTGCAGTGCTGAGACAACAGAACCCCACAAGTAAGAAAAGGGGGAATGTAGTCTTCAGCTGCTGCACTCTGATATATTTATTGAACTAAAGTAATATATTTCTTTATCGTATCTATTTTTGTTATTTGTTTATATGTTGTTTTTATACAGTTGAATAAATCTCATTTGACTTTCGTAAACAGCTCAAGGTTTTCTCTTTTCTTTATTTCTTGTATGTGTCAATTATTAGGACAGGATTAGCTCGAGATAGATGTGACACATTTTCAACAACTCCCTTTATAATCACAGTTAATAACTGGTAAATTTGGAAAATGATAAAAACAAGTTCAGCTTTGCACATAAAATATCGTCTTCTACTGTTACAAACTTATCCATTTCAGTTCCAAAGACAATACACAAACCACTCCTTTCCATACCTGAAAAGCCCTGTGAGGAAACTCATTAAGAAAAATGTGTTTGAGTATTTGGCCAAACTTTTAGGACATGTTTTGCCCCTAGCTAATCATTGTTTACATCACTAATGTGGGTACATTCATCCATTTAGAACTTATTTCATCAAACAAAAGATGTCAGAAACATGTTTTCCAATGCAGCCATCACTAGTTTCTCAACCCAAGTTAAGCTTGAAGGAGCTAAGTCTTTAGCATTTATGCTATCTCAACAAAACAATTGTTTCATTATTATTACATAGCTAAGATCCCTATTGATGACATTGACTATTGTTAAAAGTGTTAATGTGTAAATGCAAGTTAACTCCAATGTCTCAGAAAATTAAATTGATAACAAAACCAGGAGACAAACATTTAAATTCCAAACCAGACTTAAACCATTTCACTGTTGTGCTTCTTTGTTCCCATCATTCCCTGTTCTTGCTCCATGTAAAGGAATTCTACCATATTGCTGAAAAAGAATCAGCCCTTATAAGAGGCATGATGTCATGGCATGGGCTCTTGTTGGGGCCACACTCCCTCTGTGAACCCGTGTGAGATCAGGGCAGCAGCAGGAGGCCCAAAGAATCAGCCAAGGAGCACGTCCCTCTGCGGCCACAATAGGAGCAGCTGCGAGGCGTTTGGGAAAAGTGTGACAACTAAAGAGCATTCAGGGCTCAGTCAAGCAGCGGCCTTGTGTCCCCTGCCTCACACACCAATGGGGAGGTGGAGTCAGAGAAGGCCGTGAAAGGGAAAGGAATATGTTGGGTTTGCAAATTAGCCAAAACATTGGCTGTGACCCTCAGAGGGCTGTGAGAAAGAACTTCCTCCTGAGCTGATTATGAAGATGATACCAGAACACCCCCACCCCCTCTTCAAAATAACTGTCTTTCATAAGAAACATAGATTGTGTGGAAATAACCTTCACATTTAATGTCAGATTCATTTTAATACATGGCCTCTAAAACTGACAGAATGTATTTTTGGACTAACATCCACCTCCTGTCTGTGACAGTAATGCAAATGTTGGTGTGTGAATGAAAACAGCACAGTGACGTTGGCTCTTTGATGAAAGGCTCATTCATGACCTCACCAGCTTCCTCAGACAAGCTGTGGTTTGGGTGACATATGTGCACCCCCCTCCCGCTTAAGCAGCCCATCCGCCTTTGTGTCTTCAGATTTCCTGTTGTCAGGAGGGCGGCTGGTTGCAGTGTGTGTGTTTGTGTCTGCGTGTGTGTGAAAGTCGTTAGGCGTCTTTTATGATCTGATGAGGGTGCTCTGGAGGGAAAAAGGCCCTCAGTCAACGGTCGGGTCAGGCACATTAAAGCGTTGAGACTTATAGTATGACATTCTGTGTGGTGTGAGACAAGGCCAAGGTGTTAGCAACATTTGGTCAGACTCAGAACCAAGCTACTTAATTTTGATCAGAAATATAAAAAAAATATAAAGTTTTGTGTACTTGATTTATACAGTACCATCATATCATCACATCATCTCTTTCTGTTTGTATTAGTCAAAGAGAATGACACAAATGTCACTATGCTGTCAATTGGCTGTTTCATTTAACAGCTTGGCTTTGACTCAACATCAAAGCCATTTTAATTAACACCAGCTCAAGAAAACAAAGGTTATATAATGTGTTAGACTGCAGCTATGACAGGAAGGGACATAATCCCACTCCTCCCCTTTTAACACTGTTCAGTTTGGACCAACTACAGTAGAGCTGTTTTTCTTCTTATGTAAGACTCATGACTTTATGACAGAAGGTAATACAGTCCCACATCTCAGGCACATTTAAATTTAACCCTGTAAGACCCAAAAATAATATATTTGATATGTGAGTTTAAAAGGCTGTTATCTCATCAGCATGAAAAGTGGTATCCTTAGTAACCTGTTAAAAAATTGCACTTTACTGCATGAGGATTATCATACCACTACAGGTAGCTGAAGTTATATTTTGGCTCTTTTCAAAATGGCAGCTTTCATACAGTTACCCACAATTTTTTTTTTCTTTTTTACAGAAAAAATCATTGAGCATTTTCAAGAGAGTAAGAAGAACACTTAAAATGTAACTCATTTTTTAAGTATTTTCTACGCAGATTTACTGAAAACTCTGCTGAACAAATTGCCAAAAGTGCCCAGTGTGTCAAACAATGTTTGTCTCTTCTTATTTGTTCAATCCCAGCCCTACCCTGTTTAAGTGCTGTTTTTAACTCATTTCTGATGACCCTGATGAAGACCACAAGCCGAAACGCGTTGGTCTAAAAAGGTTGTTTTCTAAACTACAAGTGCTGCTGGAGCTTTTCTGACCTGTTCAGTGTGTCAAATAGGAAACAAAAAATATTATAAACAAAATTATATCGTTTGTTTTTTTGTTTTTTTTTTGTTAAGTTTGAAAAAGGTTACTTAATATCTCAGATACATAAATGAATGAATGAATGAATGAATGAATGAATGAATGAATAAAACAAAAATGAAATTTTCTGGCCTTTTTTTGATGGATCAGGCTTTTTAGGTTTAATATATTTTTTTTATGTTTTCAAAGATCCACACGATTGATATCATCCACACTTCTTAAAACTCAAGCTCACTGCACCTTTATTCCCTGCTTATTCTTGAGGTGTTGTGATGATTTCAGAGGCCTATGAACTGATCAACACATGTTGAGACATGTTTAGTTTAGCAAAACTTGTGTTACTTGGTGTTTTGTCAGGGATTGTTATCTTCCTTCTCCGGCAGGAGGATAAACTGCACACTTCAGAAACAGCGTCCTCAAAATTTCCTCAGATTCATTTTGAGTTAGATTGACAATAAGACATTGATTGTTTCTGCCTCATTTCTAACATACAAATACATTGCCAACTTTAAAGTCATAACTTCCCAATAAATCAATTAAGTGTGTTGGCTGTGGTTTGATTCTAAGGTCAGCATTATAGATAAGATTGTCTCAGCTCTGATAACTGATGATAAAGTTAAAAGTTGCAAAGCATACGCTAACTTCACAGACCGAGTAACTTTGACAAAGATGAACCAGTAATCCGCCAGAAAGACCTACTCTGAATGCTACCATGACAACAAAACAAAAACAGTCACACAAAGTGTGTCAGGACAACCACAAGACCCACTAAACTCAAGCTAACTTCCTGTGAGAGAGACTAAAGCATGAACACATTGCAGTCTTATTAGTTGGGGATACTGGGTAATTACACCTCCCACACATCAATCAACCTTCAAACTGAATTAAGTCTCTCGTTCTCACACATATATTCTCACTAACACACACGCAGTATCCTGAGTGAGGAGATTTAGTCCACACATTGATGTCACGGCTGAATACCTGCAGTGAATCTGTAAGAGGATTAAGAGCGTGACGGGGAGGCCGCTGTAACATCCCTCAGCTGTCGAGTCGTGCTGTCCTGTTCTAACCTTTACGTCAACGCTGAGTGGAGACGTATGCACGCAGTCTGTTGTGCCAGATGCTAAATCTCATGCTGGGTTAGTTGATACAGATTCAACTGGGAGCTTTCCTGTTAAAGAGGGCAATGTGTCAGAGACAAAACCTACTTTGAAATGTCAAATTAGCCAAGAAACACTGAAGGTACCACAAAGAAAAAGAACTGCTGAAACAGAACATTACAGAATTGATAAGCTGACTGAGATTTTTTCTTTCACTGCTGGTAGAGGAAGATTGAGCCTCCTTATTAAAATAACTTTAATAATATAACATTTGGTGTATTAACACTGTGTCTGACACAATACTGGCAAAACTGTTGACTATCTTGCATAGAGTCTCCTGCCCTCTTCACAACATGCAGGACAGTCTGAAGAGCAACTTCAGCCACAGACAAACGCTTCCTTCAGGTGAAACTCAGAAACTCTTGTGGTGACGTTTTGTATGTGAAAGGTCTGGAGTTCAATTGGTAACTGGATGGAGAAACTATACCACCACCAAAACTTCAATCGCTGTCCTCAACATTAAGCTAAAATTACTCACATCGCTCTCGCTCATATAAGCTTATTTAACTTGTTGCACCCATAGACTGTAAAAAAAAAATGGATGTCATCTTGCTCGGCTCCAAGTGAGGTCGCCACGAAAACTGCTCCCCCTGGTGGCTGGCTGCAGTATAGGTTAAAAAAATCAGTCTTTCCTGCCATACCAGATGGGCTGTGGTCAAACTTTGAAAAATAAATACGCGTCATAGAAATGTTTCTCAGGTCCGATTGTTGTGGTGGCTTGAAGAAATATTTGACTGTCTTGTATTCAAGTCCTCTTTTTCCAGAAAAGTTTTGTTTTCATTAGTTATATGAGGTTAAAAACGAGGCTTTACCTCACATTTAATGATGATTGACAGCTGCCGTTATTGTGTATTTTTTTCAAGGATTGTAATTATGTCGGGAGGTACAGTCAATAAGTGTTAAGACTTTCAAAATAATAAAAAAATATATTATTTTTGTCACCCGGCTCCACTCAGATTCTCCCAGAATCCCTCACAGTCTCTACTGAGCAGACTCTGGCTGCAAACTGCTTCAATGGCGGCGCCTGTGACAGGGGTATTTTGGCTTCAGAACCATACAATGATAAATGGGGGAGCCACGCTGTCCACTCTATATACAATCTATAGTTGGACCCCAGACACTATCAAGTTACATAATAACACAATGTATTTATCTGAAACTGGTGGATATAGACTCCAACATCAAGAGAAATGTCACAACTCCTACAGAACTATCACCAATAATCCACCTGGGCTCTCACTTAAGAGGACAACTGTACCCAAACAGAAATCTAACACAAAAAAGGTAAATTAACAATAACATGTACACAGAAAGGCAAAAAAAGAGAAGCTATACTTGAAGGTTTCTAACTGGTTGAGATGCCACTGTTCACTTCCTGTTTTTCTTCTATCTATCATGTGTTTCTGAAACGCACAACCACCAAGACGAATCCCTTGCATGTGTAAACATTCGTTGCAATAAGCATCCAAACTGATTCAAGGGAAAAAGAACACACCTTGACCAAATCTTTATCATTCATCACATTCCAGCTCACAAGCCAGTCAGAAACCCTGTAAAAGAAGCCAGACGAGCTGCTTTTGCGTGACAGGAGCCGAGATAAGGTCAGATCTCTATCAGAGATTGTATGGTTTCAGGAATGCAATGCTTAGGACATTACGTATGGCTGAGGAGAAGTGTCTTTTCCTCCCCAGCAGGCTCCCCTTCCTCTCACAGACCAGCCAGGAATGTGAGACGACTGTGGAAGAGGAACTAGGCTGGCTGTAAAAGAGTGTGCATAGCTGTATCATGTGGGGGATCTCTGCAGAAGCTGTATAACCTTTGTGTTTGAAGTTGTTCTGCCTGTTCAGATAAGAAAGAGCAACTACGTGTACATATAAAAGAGGAAGGCAGTAAACTCTCGAAGAATGTGTTACAAAGATAAAAATAAGAGGTGCAAAACGGATAGGTTGTAACCTGCAAATCAAACTGATTGAACGAAAGTCATAAGCAAGACACCAATCAGCATCCCTACTGCCTCCTTCACATCACTGAGTCTGAGTCTGAGCAGTACTTTTCCACTCACTGGAGGTACGGGTTTGTGTTCACAAGCAAAAGAGAGATCCTGTGTGGAGTATTCAGGGAATGTCTGGCATCCTGCCTTTTACACTGACTGCACTCTGGGTTGATGATGTCACACCCAAAGAACATAAAGACAGACAGACAAGGAGACATAAATCACCCGAAGCCGCAGCAGACATGCAAAGCAGCAAAAAACATTAAGACTCTTTGTTGTTTTTTTGGTCCTGTGTAAGCATTTTTAATAAAAGTAACATGGTTTATGTAAGCAAAACACCATTTTGGTTATGATGACAGGGATATCAGCTCTCACACTCGTCATCCAAGGTTTATTTGTTTGTGTCGATTTCATCTGTGACCTCAGAACATCATCAACACATCTTATCAGAAAACCAAAATATGCCTCATTGTGGTTGAACTCAAAGCGGAAGCTGCTAAAATGTCAACATGTCAGCAGAAGACAACACAGCAAACAAGTGAAAGAAAAGATCTGTTATCTTCCCCTCGCCGGGCCAAAAGTAATGAAGTTATATACTTCTTTAGACCTGCCTCAGGGACTTTACTTTACTTTACAGCCCTGAGCAAAAACAAGCGTGATGCACTGAGACTCTATACCCTGATGGACCACGGTGTCAAAAAAAATCTCTCACAAGCTGTGGCAGATCCCTTTGACTGAGCAATGACCACAACCTGTGTTGAAACAAGTGTACTTGTAGACTTAGTTAAAGTATGAGCCTGTGAGGTTTAAACCATTGAGTCAAAAGCGAATACTGCATCAAAAGTTAAGTATGGTATTGATTTGACCAATCAAAAGGTTTGCAAGTCATTTAGGCTCCATTTTTAATGGTGCAAAGAAGAGATATCATAAGCTGAAAGGTATTATTTATTTTTCTGAATTTATCCGTGCTACATTTGGTGCAAGCAAAATGTTTGAAAAAGTCAGGGAAGGCATAACCAAACACTGAAACATACCTGTAAGGTACATGTAGTTTAATAGCTTCAGATTTGTGTTCCTCTGCATAAAAATACAGCTATATCAGGGATTTCCTCACCTCATCTATAATAACTGACTCAAAGAATTTTACAGGGACAAGAACAAAAGCAAGAACTTGATGATTACTGTCTTAAGTCACAGACAGAGCTTCATTAAAAATAGATGGAACTCTGTAGAGGACATCAATGCATGAGGCCCAAAATCCACCAAAATAATAATAATAATAAAAGCTTTCAGTGGACAATGTAGCTGTATCTACAAATGCAGGTTAAAACTGTATAATTCAGAAAGGAAACCATGTTCAAATCTGATGCAAAAACACCCATGTCTTCTCTAGGCCTGAGCCTCTTTAGGATGGACTAAGGCAAAGACAAAAACTGTCATGTGTAACAATGACAGACAGATTTTGGAGCAACATATGCGGCCAATGTATGCCATGTGCCATAGCTCCATAGTAAAAGAGTCCAGGTGCTAAGTTGGTCCTACCTGAAGCCCTGTTCTCACACTTATAAAGCATTTGGTGCTTCATAAAGCAAAAAAAAACCAACAAAAAAACAAAAAAAAAAAAACAGAAAAGAGGGACCAGAACTGAAACCCTGTATCAGGCAGAAATGAGACCATATTTAACTTTAATTTGAGAAAAAAAGGCTTCCTTGGATCTCAAACACTTATCTAGTATTGTTTCAAAAAGAGGAGATGTAACACAATGATCAACATGTTTAAAAACATGTTGCAGACATCAAATTATTTAAAATGAGCTCATACAGTATAATAAATGAAACAACAAATATCTTCGGTTTTAGCATTTCATATGTTATCTTTGCATTTTGTTTAGATGCTGGAGTGTTACTGATTTCTCACTGTTCAACATCCACTTACTGTGGTGCAACCTCACACTGGTGGATCACCTGTGGGGAATCTTTACATGGCACATCTATCTTAGAGTTGATTGAGTGTCAGCGCCATCTCATGGCTGATATCTTGTATTACCATCCAAGAAGTAAATTCTTGCATAGTTAGGCCACACTGTCTTCACTTAATTTGGGTTGTTTTAGCATTTTATAGGGATTTATAAGTCCACTAAGGCAGCTCACAGCACTGCATCAATTTACCTTCACCCCACATGTTCAGAAACTGTAGAAAGATAAATATCAAAGTCTAAGTTGACACAGGAAGAGGTTGGGAAATGAATTGATCAGTGTGGGTGTAGACAAATAGACAGGCTTTATTCAAACACAGATAGCCTACACTCTAAATGAGCGGGAGCTGGGAAGGTTGGACTAACCTGACCTTAAGCTTCCTCTGCTGAGAGTGTATTTTCTAATCAGCAATTCAAATTTGAACTTTAGGCAAACAAACACTCTGGGAGTCCAACGGATGAAAACTGCTGAGCTGGCAAGAGAAATTGAGAAACAGGCCGGACTCTAACGTTCATTATCAGGGTGAGAACAGGCCAGCAGGGGACTGGGGAGGGAGGACAGTCAAGTTTAGTCTCAGTACTGGGCAGCCAGGCCAGTGTTCGTGTGCTCTTATTGGTTAAGCCTGAGGAGTTTGGATTCAAATGGTGAACTTTTGACCACTATGTTAAAGGAAAACACTTCTGTTATACTAGCTGAAACCACCTTAGAGGGACATGCAACCACTTGACACTCCAATTTTACTGGTAAAAATAGGAAAAAAAAAAAAGTTTACTCTATTTTTAACTGAAACCTTGATCGATTAATGGCATGTGTGCCACCTAAGAAAAGAAAAAACATGCTGTTATGACTAGGGTCGTATTTGTAGAATTAGGAATAGGGTAAAAAAGGACCATTTTCAAGACTATTTAAATTTAGGGGAAACCAGTTAATAGCATAATCTGCAATGTCAAATGGGACGTCTTTCTGGAAACGATCATCATGACTTTTTTTTTTTTTTTGTCAAATGCAAGTGACTGCGCTTCTTATTTGGTCAGCCAGTTTCTAATTAAAACATGAGTGGAGGATCAAAAAGTCACAAAACCGAGCAAAACTATTAAAATCTGAGATATTTTTGCACTCGATGTTCTCTGATGCTTTGTGTGAGGCTTCACCTAACGTCTTTCTAGTGACGTTTCACCGTGCTTGTAGATCTCGTGGCCCACTTTATGTTCTGTGTCCAGTGGGTGAAACGTAGTACTTAATACAATGTTACGTCTAAAAACGAACGAAATCAAAAGCGAGTAACCAAAGAGATTTTTTTCAAAACCTCTCTGAGAAAGGAGGGCACAACACTACCTTACTCTGCTGAACATCCGGTTCGCGCTCACCTCTCAAGGACAGCAGTGAACACGCCCAGTTTACCTTTTCTAGAGCCTTGGGCCGTAACAGGAGTCACATGTTTGGCCATGTAAATTTAACCGTCCGGTCTGGAATCTGACACACACACACACACACACACACACACACACACACACACACACACACACACACACACACACACACACACACACACACACACACACACACACACACACACACACACACACACACACACGCGGTGCCAAAGTCCTTCCCCTTCCAAGATGAATTTTATTGGACAGAATGAAGAGATAACAATAGCCACGTGCCCATGTTTACAAGTCCTTCAAATTTCTGGCGGGCTTTGGTCATTATCCTAAAAACACATTTTCAGCAAACCTGACAGTCAGTACCAGAACTCGACCAAGATGACATCGTAGAAAACTTTTATTCAGTCAGTTCAGTTTGGTTCATACTTTTACTAGTTTTGTCTCCTGTTACTTCCGGTAAATAACATGGGGAATCAGCAGTCTTCAAACCTTAGCTCTTCCTTTGCAATCCTTATCTACAACAAAGACAAGAAACGAGCTCATCATACAAAGGGTAAGCCACATTCTTTGATTGTTTTGTCTTATTTATTATTATTTTTACCTTGACAATTGTGTTTATTAAAACTGTTAAATTTTATCTAAAAATAACTGAAAAGAGTGAAAGTTAAACTTACAACTAGATCAGATAAAATGTCCTCCAGATGTCTCAAGAATAATCCAGAAAGAAAGTATCACAACTACTTCTAATTATAGTCACAACAATGATGTAAAGATTTCAACCCATTGCCTTTGTTGTGAAGTTCCACATTGTGATATTGTGTAGTCTACATTTGTATTATCTTGCACATTCTATCAATCAAAGTATTACTTAAACAAAATTTAAGCCATCTGATAATAATAAGACTCTATTATTTGTTGCTGTAGTCAGACAGGAAATGCCTGTCACTCCTTAAGTGTGGTTTTGAGCCCTGTGGGGCTCACAGAGGTTTACAGAGGCCTCAGATGATGTCACCGCTTTCCCAGACCCCTGTGGGGTGATGAGAAAAGAGACAAACTGGATCTGAGACCAGAAAAGGAAGTCACTGAACAAGCACTAATGTAATCATAATCTAAGAAAAGTAAACAAGGTAATTTGTCATGATTTTCAACCTCTTGGATGGCGCCTTACTATTGGTTTCTTCCTTTTATTGATTCTTTTTGCCTGGTCAAAAGTTTAGTCATAAAAGGGTCATGCTATTCTTTACTGACACTTTTAACTTAATCTACCAATTTAAAATCAAGATGAGTGCATGTGGGTTGAAGGTTGTGTGTTTGTGTCACGAGGTAAATAATGACAGCCACTTTTTCTTTGCATTTAACCTTTGAACATCTTATCACCTTAAGTTTTATATTTCACTGCTGGGTCCCTAGTCTGTTTCTTTTGTATTGTAGATTCTGTGAATTCAAGCTCTTGATCAGTGAAGTTTGCGCCTCTCTACAACTATATCCTGCAGAATTATCACAAACAAAACAATTATGTGATGAAATAGTCCCCAGGCAAAAATACTTTGACAATACAGAGTTAAGATCACTTCTTAATGATTACAAAGAATCTAACGCTTACCTCTCTGACCACAGATTGCTCAAGCGTTATTCAGTTTAACTAAAAGGAAAAATGTGTAAAATGTGTCAAAGTATGATGAAAGTCGAGTTGAAACGTACCAATAAGAACCACTAGGTGGCACCACTATATAACATTGATGACCAGAAGTGGAGGAGGGCCATCAGGCAGCTCTGGCCTTCATGATCTGACTTTGGCAGGTTCAGAGATGAGTTCATTGGATCACTGTAGCCAAGCTACAATAGATGTTTTAACCATTTCTCCCTTTGCATCAGGCCAACATTAAACTGTGAACACTGATTATAATGTAACCCCAAGCGTCTAAACTGGCATTGTTGGAGACCATTTAGCTGTGTTAACGCTACAGTTGACTTGAAGTTCTTTCTTACGTCTTGTTACCTCCAGCGACAGGTGTGGTTGTGTAACCCCTGCTGTGGTCTGCTCCTGTATTTTAAGCTGCAGCCGAGCCCGTCTGTGTTTGTGTCTCCTTGAGACGACAGAGGACCTGATACCATCAGACTGATGAGTGGTTTAAAGGAGAATAAGAGTGGAGAAAGAGTCAGTCGGAGAGGGGGCAGAGTATTCAGTTCACAGAAGGATCCATCATCATGACGACTTCATCTCTTGCTGGCTGATTACATCTCAGTTATCTCTTGTTGCATAATGCTCTGAGGACCTGTTAGCACATCCGAATGTATAGAATTGAACAACTGTGAGTGTGTGTTTGTGTGTGTGTGACCTTGACTGTTTCTTTGACATGTGATGAAGATCTTTGGGGCAGCATAAGGGGAGGCTGTTAAACATTCAGCACCTTCTTAATTATGCAAGGCTGCTTGATTTAGTGCATATGTGTGTTTCGGGGTGTGGGTGTGTTTTTGTGTTTCTGTGAAGGACTGAGAGACAGAAAAATCCTAAAGAGAGACAAAACATTTTATAGTTATATCCTATATTAATAGTAATATCACCAGAAGTGTACAGGAAATAGCAAGAATTATTTCTGCTGATAGGGAGTCGATCAGTCTTTATGCGTCACAGCAGTTGTTATACATTTTTAATGCTGATTTAAATTTCATGAAGAGGTCATGGCGGTCGTTCAGGCTTTCTTCTCACTGCTGCTGAGGATAACTAAGAGTGGGATTATTATTAGTTTTATTTTGGTGATGTGTTCCTGTTTTTATGGTAAATGACAGGGGGTTAGCACAAAAGCATGTATTAGAAATGACAGGGTAATACAAGGGGATAGTGTCTGAAAGATAATTTGCAACAATGAGGACGGTGACAACAACAACCATGGGTGGGGGAGAAAAATGATTTAGAAGCTTAAGGGATTGATCGAGAGCGTCATCTAAAATGTATTTAACCCAACCAAATATAAAGATTTGAAAGCAACAGCATGACCCTCCTTTACAAGATGAACTCATCATACATCATCAATTATTTCAGCCTGTTATATTATGGGGAAGTTAAGATTACATTATTTTTGCTCCAAATTCAGCAGGGCTTTCTATGCAGTGCAAGAAAATCTGTCTCCATCTTCTATTAACAGTGGCAAAGAGCAGCTCAGAGTCTCTCATCCGATCAAACGGGATCTGTTTGCAGCTTAAAGGCTGCCAGCAGACTCCAAATCGCCCTTATCGTAATTTCAGCTTCTTCTTTTGAAGTTCCAGTTCAGTAATGTTTCCTCACTCCTCTGCTCCATGCCTTGTCTTCCCATTTGCGAAATAGAGAGAGTTCCCTGCAAAATTCAGCCTTCTGCTTTGAAGGCATATGAAAAGTAACAGAAAAGACATTTCTGAAAAGGGTATATTCTGTGCTAGTGTAAAACAAAATATCATCCATTAATAATTTCACAGTCTTATTGTGAATCATTGATTTAAAACACAAAGAGAGAGACATTTTCTGGTCGTAGATGCTCTGCATTTCTGTTTCTACATCGCTTCTTGTTGTTAATAATCCTCTGGGATATTAGATACACTTCAGTAAAGGAAGTTCTCATATTTACAAGTTCCAGAAATAGCCATGTCAGCCAGCACTCTCAGTATATCAGTGTCCCGTCTGAAGCTGGGGCCCCGTAGAAGTTTCCCACACGTGTCACAGGCCAATGTCATGACAGGAGAGGAAGAGGGGCCCGGGGAATGGGAAGGAGGCGAGATTAGCTTTAAGGAGAGGGAAAGAAAATAATGAGTAAGACAAATAAAGGCTAAGAGACTCAAGACAAGAGAAGGCAAAGGGTTGTTGAAGGCGACTTGACAGCAGCAGAGGGACTTGGAGGACAGGAAAAGAGGGCACAGATGGGCGGAAACACTCGGCCGTATAGAAGTGTTAAAGGTGAACTGAGTTACTGTGAAATTGACCCTGGTGTTCCTTCTCCTTCAAACCAAATGCAATACTTATGTAACAGGGTGTTTACGGCACCCACATCTTTGTCTCTCATCTCACTGTTGAAGCATTTAAGAGCTGTAACCTCTACCTGTTGCTGGCCGTCTTGTTTACCTGTTTTATATTTTGGCTGCATACTGTACATTGTAACATCTCAAAATGTCCTGGACTTGAGATCAGCTTACAGAGCTCCCACTGGCTCATGTCCTGTTTGTCTTTGATGTCTGGTATGTAGCCCGTCTTTGGAGCGAGTTTTCAGATAGCAGTTAGGATCCAGTCCAACCTGACACGTTCCACGTTGGTTTGATTCTGACAGCGCGGGAGTTATCAGCTGTATATCATGTCACTTCCTGGAAGCTCCTTACAGAAGGCCTCGGATTAAAGTCCCACTCAGCTCAAATATGTGCTTTGCCCTACATAGTGAACAGGGCCATGAACAGGTTTTTAGTGTGCAGATGCTAGTTAGCATTTTACGCTACCACACTTAGTATACTTAAAGGTATTGATGCCTTTTTTAATTTGTAAAAAAAGGTCTTCGCTTTACATTCAGGTAATTTTGCTGAGGTAGTTAAACCTAAATAAAACACTGTGGGGTAGGGATGGGAAGTGCCCTTATCGATTCTGCTAATCGATCTGATTCTTTATCGATTCCCTTATCAATTCCTGTTGTGAATTTTCTTGGTACAAAAAGTAGCTCTACAGGTTTTCTGTGTCAACAACATTGAATTGAGTTTTTACTGTAAGCGAATAAAATGTAATTGGTCCCTGAGTCTGGATATTTCTGGGCGTAATTATGTGAAAACAGGTAAAAATTGCACACAATGTGACATTGATGTAGTGTGTTGTAATATATTAATAATTCAAGTAGGCCATCTAGTGTCTCAAAGTGGTTATAGCAATGGTTTAAGTTGTTTGGAACCTTTGCGTAGTTATGAAGTCAGCCATGAGCCTTTCAATTGCCTGTTAGCTTTTGACATTTGAAATTCTCAGTATTTTTTACAAAGAGTTGATGTGATATATTTCTGTGATGAAAGTTGAAATTCTATTCTGAAGCTGAAGTTATACTGATGCATGCTAACTGCTATAATATCAATACAGTTTCTCATATACGTTAGCTTCAAGCTTTTGCTATTTTGTTATTTTGGTAAATAAGGTGATTTATACCATTTCGAATGTACTGAATATGAATCTCCTGAGAGAGAGTAATGTACATTTCTTTATGAAGTCAGGTCTTCAGTAAAACTTCAAGCTGAAAATCCTGAATCAGGGTTTTCTTGGGAAACATGATCTAACTGCTAAGCTAAGATAGCTGCAGCAGACTAGTCGACGTAAGGCCCGGCGGTTCTGGCACAATGTCAAGAATTGGTAAGGGGCATTGTTAAGCACAAAAGCTAATGATATCGATGGATTGAAACTTCTTATCGATTCTCAGCAGGAACCGGTTTTTGATTCCCATCCCTACTGTGGGGGTTATTTTATGCACTGGATTTGCTGCATTATGATTAGCTTCACTTTGTGCTTTCTTTCTACTGCTGTTTTGCTTCACACATTCCTCACCATTCTTCATTGTAAATGTGGCATGTATCACTTTATATGCATTCATTTTCTTATCAGGAGTGTGTTGCAAGGCTAGCTTGCTAAATAACTGTTTGCATGAATGCAAGGGTGAAACCTATGAGTGAGTAGTTTGTTTTTAACATCTTGTTTTTGCTGCTTGCAGGAATACAAATCAAATGACTCAAATACATCAAAGAATGAGCATTTGTTTGATAAATTATGTGGTAAAGCCAGCTCTGTATGTAGTGTTTGATAGCCTTGTGTTGGCTCTGGTTCTCTGGCTGTTTTCTGACTAAAGAGACCAGCTGGTCCCCCCAGGGTGATACTACTACTACTACTACTGACATGTATGTCATACAACCCTATTTTAAAGAAACCTTTGATTAAAACATTCCTTTAATGCTACATTTTTTGGTTGTTTATTGGTTCTTTTTGCTAAGAATCCACACTAAGTATATCATTACAGCCAGATGTTTTATAATTTATCCAAAGTTTAAATACAAGCTCTACAAATAAAAGTCAACATTAAAAAACTCACTGGTTACTTTACTCAGTTGACTTATTAGAAATTTTACCAGTATCTTGTATCTGTGTGCTCAGATAAAATCCAGGTTAAGTTAAAATCATTATTTGACCTCATCACAGTGCAAGATAAAGCCATTCCCATTGATGAGAAGTTCCTCCTGGTTTCCTGTCCCTTGATACAACTGTGTCTACTTTGGTGTTAAACTTTGCAGCTGCACATGTTCAGCCAAAACAAGCTGATTTGAATTGTATGAAAACAGAGGAAGCCTGGTCCTCCTCTGCTGATCTGTCTCTGATTCTCTGGATCAGCTGCAGCTGCAGGGCAGTAAGTCCATCACGATGAAGAACTGTTTGTCCGTATACATCATTTATTTATGTGAGTCCTGTAATCTAATTATAGGACTGCAACTCAGATCATTTTCTCTTTCCGTCTCCTCATATCATGAAAATTGAAACATCAGTCTCTGAATCAATGGCAGTAGTTATAGAGACGGGAAGCGTTTTTACAGACCATCTTTATTTGATCGGGAATCCTCGAGATCTTGTTCTGTTTGCAAATGACTAAAATTGATAGACTCAGACAGATCTGTTATGCTTTACGTCCCATGCTGTCAGAATTTATGACAGTGATCAGTGATTCTGAAGTGAAATGCAGGTAGCAAAGAAGAGAAGAAGGCTGTGTGGACATGCTCAGTGAAGGGTATCCATCCATCCAGAACAGAGTGGGAGTTGGTTGAGGAGTCTGCACACACCTCAGCTTCAAGCTGCTCCATGGGAACAGGTGGATGGATGGCAGCTGTTTCCCTGGAGACCTGGACTAACAGGACCTGCTCTCTAATTACCTACACCCACCTGAGTGTGCCACCAGGCAGGGAGCGTGCCCAAGCTCAAGACCCTAAACACATGAACAAATAGCATCGCTTTGACTTGATGTTGCTCTTTTCTTATAAATAGCTGTGGCAGGAGGATGCCTATGGGAAGAAGGACTGAGCTAAGGACATGAAGGCTGGAAAGGAAACGATGTGTGCACTTTGGACACAGTGCTGGCATGACTGTAGAGCTAAGCTGACAGGTAACATTAAAAAATGTCTAAAAATATGCCATTCTTTTGCTTTATCAGCCAAAGAATACTAGGTTGTGAGGGACTTAGGCCTTATCCCTGCATGATAGCTTATGCATTAGTAATATAGCACAAATACAACTTGTTTCCACTTATGTGCTCAGAGGTGAGTCAACCTGAACTCTGTTATCATTTGGGAATCTCTGTGATATCTGATATGCCAACAAAATTCATCTGTATAAGCTTTGCTAACAGGCTCTTAGCTAGCTGGGAATTTCCTATGGTTACCTTTGCTGATAATTAAAAAAAGTGTCATACTTTAAGAAAGCTTGCTTATTTGGTTTTTACTGTGTAGGACTATTGGTGTTAATGCGTAAATTGTGACATGATTAACAATGGGAGGTTTCTTTTTTTCTCAGTCACATGCTATTTTGTCCCTTTGGGTGAACCATAGTTAAGCTGCTGCAGTGACTTTCTGCTTCTTGCTGCTGAGATGAAAAATAACAAGACCTCTGCTCTTTTGAATTTTTCATTTCGATTTTAAAACAACACAAGGGGCTCAGTGGACAAGTCAAAAGTTGTATGCTATTCAAGTTAAATCAAGGAAAAATATCACTGAAGCACCTCAAGCTAACACCCGCAAGCTAGGTACAGCTTACTGGGGTGATGGCAGTGGACAACTGCATTTCAATCAGGAGAGAGTTATACACCAGAAAGAGTTAAGAACAGATTTAATGGATAAATGCAAAGAAAAGTTTGGCAGTTAGACCCCATCAAGCATTGAGCAAAACAATCAACGTAGGGGGAACAAAGGCATTATGAATTACACATACCCCTCGATGGATTCTACGCACTGGTGGTGGTGGTGAGAGTCTTGAAAAGACTGGAAGATGCGGTGAGAACTGAGCGATAAAGAGCAGAACTGAATGATGGAGACTGGAGGTGCCCAGGGAGGAGGAATGTCGAGCAGAGAGCCTGAAAGACAGCTGACAAGCAGAAGAGACGGCATTTAAACTTTGGCATCTATGAAATGATTGGCTTACGATTGAAGCAGAGTCGCTGTGATTGGATTGAGAGAAAAGTTGACACGCCCCCCCTGGTCAGCTGCTAAGCTTCATCACAAAACCAGGCGTTTATAACTTTGAGCTACGTTGGCCCAAAACAATCAAATGCTTGTTGATTTCCAGTGTGATTTCTCCTAACAAGACGGTTAATCATGGTGGTACCAATGAGACTTTGTTTTTGAAGGCAGCTGATCGAGATTTCTAATGAATGGACAAGCACCCATGAAGAACAAAGTGGGCTGGCGGCTTGCCTGCACACATCTTCATCAGCACTTTGAATAATTGAAATATCTTCTCAAAGCACGACCACTAAACAACGCTCGTAAGCTAACGATGAAACCAGAATCCTAAATTGAGCCGCTACAAAGACGTTTCTCAAGCACTGATCGAGCTAGCATGCCAGGTACAGTAAAACAATTAAACAAATACTGTTTTTATCCACTGATTGTGAAAGTGTGAAATCAATAGCAGAAATCTTGGTACTGTTTAACTGGAGTCGTACAATAAACGTCACACCGAGTCTTAATATTTCCAATATATGCATGGAAACAAAAAACACAATCAAAGAATTTGTAAAAATCAGTGATCAACAAACAGCTACACCCGAGTAAAACAAGGACATACTTGGTCGTAAAAGTCAGTTAAGGGAAGAGATTTACGGTAATCACTGATTCAGCTGACCTCCTCAGGCAGGTTTTTTCACAATCGGTTCCCTCACAGCAAATTTTTTATCCTCTTTAGTTTCAGTCTGCTATTTAGATCACAAAGAGGCAGGATTGTGATGTACATGTCACTGTGTACACTATCTATCAGGTTTGTTGTTTTGTTTGAATTCTAAGCTAATGAAGAAATGCACTCGCTAAATTTGCCCATATTTCAGTACCAGGATGATTCTTGTTAAGTTGCTCTTTTTGAAGGTACCCAACGATGCAAATCTTGTGAGAGGGGAGGGGTTTCCTTCAAACTTCACTCCAGTTTGTTGTCATGGATAACAAAATGTTATTTGTATAATGGGCTCAATGGTGAGTATTTGTGTACTCGATTACTCATACCCATCCCTAGGATTTGGAACAACTGAGGTTAGATTGAGCCAGTATTTCTGGTTTGCCACCTCTGACGACAGGTTTTAAAAATCTGCCTTTAAAACAAAAAAGTTATGTCATGGAGACTACATCCATGTGTGATAAAGTTTATGGTTATAGGATTAGCTGGATTCAAATGACAGATAAAGGTTTTGGAAATTTAGCAGATTGTTCTACCTCCTTGTTGCTGAGTGAATGAATCGAGTAGGGTGTTAAATTCAATAAATTTACACTATTTTTATGTATAACCTCACTTCCCGCAGTTAAGACTACACATTTTGCCACATTGACATCATTAAAAAAGAAATTGCACCTACTTGATTTGTATTGGTTTGACATGTAGTTATTGTGAAGACTTTTACTTGCATTTAGTGTTGACACAATGGAAGATAATCATAGAAATCTTCAGAAGAGACCACTACAGTGTAGTTAAGTGATCAAAACAAGACTGGTGTGGTTCTAATTTTTGTTTTTGGAGCTTGGCAGATGATCCTGTCTGCTGACCATAGACTGTCTATCCAAACTTATAAAAGGGCTGTTGTAGAGCCAGAAAAAAACTGTCTTTTTAAAACCAAAAACTCCACCAGCTGATTTCACTGATTACCTCACCTTCAAGCAGAGAGCGGGGACTAATCAGTGAAATCAGCTGGTGGAGTTTTTGGTTGGAAAGAATACCTGCAGCCTCTCGGCCCTCCAGGGAAGGAGTTGGAGAACCCTGCTCTAAGGGAATCGACATCACAGATACACCTGAAACGTTAACTGAAGTTGCTCTAACTTAGGTGACAACTAGCTGATGGATAGCAAGTCCCTCCGGTCTCAGATTGACCTCACTCCAAATTTAACAAAACTTCAGGCCTTAGTGTGGTCTTAAGGCACGAGTTATAGAAAGGACTCAACTTTTTTTTTTATTTTTTTTTTATGTGCATTGATTTGTCCTAAAGACACCAAACCACTTAACATTGAATATTGCAACTCAAAGCTAATTGAACCAAAATAAATGAGTCTAAAAATGTCCTGCCCTTGTACAGTTGTTACAAAAACAGGAATGAGATAAGAGACCAAGAGCATTGTTTGTATCGGGCTGAACACACGTTTAGTTTCTCTGTAGAATTAGATAAAACTAGTTTTTTTTTCTAAAACCAATATCAAATGATAATTTTTAGACTTGGTCTACACTTGTTTTTGAAGCCAACCTCATATGGTCCTAAGAGAGAGTAGGTTTTGGCACTGCCTATCTAGCTTGATATTTCAGCCCTTGAGGTTTCTCTAGATGAAACCATATGGCTCCCCTCCTGAGGCAAAATGACATGAATGTGAGTCTACTTCGTCATGAAATCAGGGAGTGCTTGCTGCCTTGAAATCGTCCTTGACACTAAAAGAGCAGCACATTAATGCTGGACCTCATGGTACGCCGCTGGTGGTGGTCTAATTGTCTTTCATGGTAGTTTAAATGGGTGACTCATGCACCCAGAGCTCTGGAGGGAAAAGCTTGACTTATGTCCCCTGAAGTGTCAATTAAATGTCCATCTCAGTAATGTACAGCCTCTCCCAGTGGAGCCCAAGCCAGCTCTGTGTTTCTACCACTGTTATCATGCGTTCATAAGTTGAACTGTTTTGATCTGATTTGGGAGATGAGACATTTTTTGAGCGGAAATGTGAATGCTAATGCTTTTGTGAAACCAGAGGCCACCAAGTTGTGATGTTTTGATTACAATGAATTACATAAATTACATAAATTCATTTGCATTTACAAGAGCAATAAGTAGCTTCCATGATTTAACTTATGAAGGCCTGCGCTGTTTTTCCGGTCAAATTTTTCTGCCTTGTATGGGAAATTTTGAGCTTGGTAGCCTGTGTGTCACTTGTAATCTCCAGAGAGGGGCAGGGAAGGGGCAGCTGGTAGAAAAACATTGGACAGGAAAAGCTAGCATAGCAGCACAGAGCTCAAGTCTGTCTTACTGTCTCTGGCTACCAACTGCAGGGGAATGGGGAGAGGTTTGGAAGGAAATCTGCTGTTATGTAAGAGTACCTAGAGCTCTGTGCTATCCCTATATGCCCTCTGCTGTGGGACTGTGAGACACAACCAGCACACGCGAATGGTCAGTATATATAATATGACAGCTGCTGGCGGTGCTTCTTGAACTCCTTCATTTCATGGAAACACTGGAATCTGTACTCACGCTGCTAGTTTGTCAGCTTGTTGTTGAAAGTAGGCTTCGACATCTTTTTTAGCCCACTGAGGGGCTTCACAGGGTAATAATAGCTGAAGTATTTGGTGTCATAACCTCAGGGCCTGCAATGGGTCGTGAGCCCTTTGCGGTCAAGGTCTACATCAACATGGGCGCTCTGCTGTGTGTCAACATTCGTTACCTCTGGCAACATGAAGAAATATTCAGATCTGTTAATATGAGTGTTTGGAAAAAGACCAAATCAGTCTTTAAACCATGCTTATTCTGTATTTTTGACATTCTGAAGTTTCTGATTGTTATGTGATGTCATTTGTGGTTGAAGTTGGCATGTTTTACGAAAATGACTGTGTTGGTTGGTTCTGTTTAGTGCTTCACTGTATATATTCAAAAGTAAAAAAAAAAAAAAATCTCACACCCTCACACCACAACAAACTTCATATTACATACTAAAAATTCATTTCCACTTTTCAGGAACATTAACTTTCAGAAACCGCAGCCTTAGCCTAAAAAGTAATATTACATGATCAACACATGAAAGGGGTGTAACACAAAGACAGGGATTAAAACGGTTGAAGCTGAAAAGCCTCACTGGGCTGCTCAGCAGTTCCCCCAAACCACTTGCGTTTCTCTAATGAGATCTTGGATTCCTTCAGCTAAATATTTAAGAGTGAAGCAATTTAGAGGTTAGGATTTAGGAGCCCGAAGGCAAACTCTGACAAGCCTTAAATTGCTTAGGAGCAATTTCCTTTTGAACTGTGTCATAAATTCTAATGATGTTAACAGGTTCAATCAGGATTTTCTTAACTCTAGGTTTGTTGTTTCATATACCCCACAAGAATTCAATACCCCCACCTCCCACCCCCCAACCCTATGCGCCTGACAGGATTAATGCCACAATGGCACGAGACTTTTTAACAACTGTGGTGCACCAGTGAAATGCTGCAGGTCAACAACATCTATCCTGTTTTATAAATTGATCCCACAAACACACACATGCACACTGTAAAACACACATGCAAACATAAAACTGCTTCTATATTCTCTCTTTCACACACACTCACACACAAACAGCTGCCTCTACTAAGCACCATAAACCTCCATTTATAACTTCAGTTTTATTTTCATCAGCAATGAAGGATTATTTATCCAGTAAACTTTCATGCTAAACTAGAACATCTATTTCTGGGGTGTGCCTGACAGCTGTCCGGCTGCTGCTGCTGCTGTTTGTGTACAGTCATGTTAAAGATGACAAAGACCTTGACATGGACACCAGTAAAACCTTCCTGTTCCTGATTAGCCCTCTGACAGCTGTGTAGCGCTGCAAATTTTCCACTACATCAAGCATGCTACTGTCTGATCTCCTGAAAAACACACACAAAAGGGGAAAAACACACCGAAGAGTGAATTCTTCTGTGGAACAATGTTTGTCCTTTTAGGTTTCGACAAACAAGACTGATTGCTCTGTCTCATAAAACAATAGAACATTTTTCAGGCATTATGGATTTAGCGTTAAGGATTACCTTCATTTCTGCAAAAGTCTTAAGCTGCACTCTGCAAAAAAGCTTGGAGAAGTTGGCCCTGTTGTTCTGGGTCAAGAGTATTTCCTGCATCTCCTTCGGTGGTGCATCCGCTCCTCATCCCAGAGAACACTGAGACAATAGAACAGATGGAGGAAGAACACTGTCCGTGCATCTGGTTAAATGCATTGAAAGGCCATTTTTAGCTTGTCTCCCACTGATAGAGAGGCCTAAAACAACACTCTAGTGGAGCCATGTCACTGTTTCATGTTCCATCAGTACAAACTGAACATTCGGGTCTTTGTAAGCAAAGGAGAGGGCAGATTTATTGATGTTTAAGTACATGTTAAAATGTTAAAAAAAAGTTCAGTGAAGCAGTAAAGATGTGTATAAGACACATTTTTGCATTGAAGCCCCCCTGACTGTTTCCATTGTGTTAGAACAGCAGGAGTCAATTAATGTCAGAGGCTGACATGTTACGTAATGTCAGGAGTTAGACTCCTTCAGTGGAAAATGAACAAGGAGATTCTTCATATCACAGTCAATAAATCTATCCATTTTCATTACGGATATTAACATGCACGTGTTTCACATGGACGACACTGGATGTGAACCGTTCCTCACAAACCATGAGGCCCAAAATCAGCTGAGCAAGACCCCTAAACTTAGTGTCGTCCCTAAACGCACATGAAAGTGCAGACACTTCTGGATCATAACTTTCAGATTAAAAAATGACAGACTGTAAAAACTGATTTTCTTCAGTACCCTCCTTTGAGCGTTCACTTAGGGAGACAACAGTTTCATACAACAAAAATATGAATGTAGACAAACGTTATTACAATTTCTGGAAGTTCCTGTAGTTTTTACCTTTTGCTCACACAAATAAAGATAAAGATAAAGAAAAAAATCACAACTTTTATGTCAATCAATCTCTTGCTTGGAAACTTGCAGATTTCCAGAACTTTCACTTCCTCTTTGGTTAGAGTTGTTTGGTTGCACTAACTTTAAAGCTTATGTTTGGAAAAGAAAGAAACCCAATGCACAAAGAACAGACTGTCAGATGCATTTAAAGTTTGTTTTATTTAGACATGTTGTGAAATGTCCTTTGTTATATAAGTAGAGGAGCTAAGTTATCTTTCAATAGTCATTTTACTGCTTACTGTGTGCCTTGTTCATACCAGCAGCAGCAGCAGGGCTTTGTTTTCCCACTTGCCCGTGATTCACTCCGTGGTGGTGTTTTTAATTTGCTGAAATCTGAAATTGCAGAAGTGAAACCAAGCATGCATGCGTTTTGTCTGCTTAAGACTGCCACAGCATTCAGCCTCATGATCTGAGGATTTTGGAAATGAGAACAATCTGTGAGGGCACCGAGCACATGGCAAGAAACTCCCCTTAAAATGGCTCCAATTAAAGGCGAACGCTACACTCTGACGAGAAAAAAAAAAAGATTCCAACTCGGTTTGTTCATCATCCACAGGAGGGATTTTTTTTTTTTTAACAGATTTGAAGGCATTGGTAATAGACAGACTTTTACGGTGTTTCTGAAAAGCAGGTGCTTGATTCTGATGGCCTGTTAATGTTCACCCTAACGAAAAGATAGAAGTGGTCACTGGAAACAGATGTGAGCTCACTGTAGTAGAACACATCGCTCCGACTCAAAGAGGTGACCAGGAAAAGATTGTTGTATGAATGTGGCTCATTGTGCTGGCCCATGTGTGTTTGATGGAGATGCTTGTGCTCACATTGAAGGTGGGTATGACTCACTTCATCCATTAGATCAGTGGTTGGGGTTTGGACTGAACAGCAGCCCTCCCCTGATATTGAGACCACCACGTACATACAAACCCTCCCAAACAGCCATCTGCTCAGCATTTCTACCCTGCCTTTGAATCTTTAAAGAGAATTAAAATACTGCAAATGTAACACTCTGTTGTCCAAGGAGCAGTCACTGTGCTGCTCTGCATGGCAGCAGTCACACCGCTGAGGGCCAAGTTTCCTTGAGTAAACGAGGCATGTCTGCCCTCCTTCTCTGGAAATAACTCACTGCGTTGTAGGGGCCCTCATGAGATCGCTTCATCACAGATGCTTAATACCCAAAACGAGGACAGAAAGCACTGAAGTTCACTTTACAGAAGATAGCTTGTGTTTGCATCCATTGAAATGAAAACAGGTAGTCTTTTTACAGCTTCTTGAGGGTGGCCCAGATTTGAAGTGATTTGAAGCTGTCATAAATCAGTTTTTACATGAATGATCACACTTTCAGAGGTGTCTTTGATGGCGTCATGCTGTCAGAGGAATCACACTAATGTTTCTGTGCTTACGATGCCCAGAGGTCAGGGCTCAGGGTGATTGTAATTCAGGCTTTGTGAGTAAGCTGAGCACCCCTGACACAGGCCTCACACGATTGCGTCTGGGTGCTGTAGTTGTACATATTTACCTCCGCCAAGGTAGTTATGTTCTTGGGAGAGTTTGTCTGTCTGTTTATTTGTCTGTCTGGGAACAACATAACTCAAAAAGTAACCAACAGATCCTGATGAAATTTTCAGGAAATGTTCAAATAAGGAAGAAGTGATTCAATTTTGGAGGTGATCTGGATCACTGTCTGGATCCAGGATTTCTTTATAGGATTCTTTATCATTGCGAGATAGGGCCGTTTTCACCATATGTGTATATAACTCCATCATAAATGGTTGGATTGCTTTGCAAAACAATACAAGACAAGGTCACAATAATTTCTGACAGATGTAAAAGTGAGATCCAGATCTTGGCAATATTCTGGATACTTACATCTGGAATATGAAATATGTACTGGGTCATCATAATTTTCAACACTGTCAGGTAACAAATTATCATAAACCTGTAACTAACACCAAATTGTAGCAGACAGTCTGCTGAAAGTGTAACATCAAAGTAAGACTAAAATTTTGCGTGACAATCACAATATGCTTTGCAGAGGTCTGCGCTCTCTGAGTGCTTTTCTAGTTAGGATTATATTTTAGACGTTATTAGAGTGATCTCAGGTATCAGTTTGGCTTTGGGGTTAAGTTGGCCAAACATTGTACAGAAGCTTAAGTCCCAAAAGATCCCCACTCTCTCCCCTAGTTCCCTACTCTGTACGTTCAATAAAAATCCTAAGAAGCCTAAAAAGTAGTCGTTAAAATAATTTACTTGACAGACACATTGTTAAATAGAATAGCTCACAAAAAAAACAGGAAATGGGGAGCTGAGAGGAAGAAATGACATTTAGCTAAGGGTCTGTGGCCAGGAGTCGAGCCACCAACCACAGCAACTACAGCCTCGGTGCATGCATGGGGCAAACTTCAGGGTCAATGTGCCTCAGCTCTTAGTTGATCAGAATCTTATCAAACAGTTAAATCCTGAGCGGCACAGGTTCATCATTCAAGAGCTGACACCATATTTTATCAGTTTCCATTTCCTCATACAGTTCACGACGAGTCAACCTGAAGCCTGTTCATTCCTTCCTTCCTTGGGAATCTCTGTCATTATATCTGCCTCAAAAATCCTTTCCCGTTGTATTATTTTGGTTAAAAATCTTCAGAACACTAAACCAGGGATGGCCAACCTGCAGCTCGTGAGCCGCATGTTGCTCTTTGCCTTTTGGTATGCGGCTCTTCAATCCATTCATAAATATATATGTGTACATTGTTGTGAGTAGTGGTGTGCCAATCAATCTAAGATATTGATGTATTGATGCCAACGTTGGGATCATTGATCAATACTTGGGTGATGAGATTAATACTTAAGTTTCAGTTTCTCTTCTCTGCACGTGCTCCTCTCAATCACTCATGTGCTCATAGCTATTTAGATAGATAGATAGATAGATAGATAGATAGATAGATAGATAGATAGATAGATAGATAGATAGATAGATAGATAGATAGATAGATAGATAGATAGAAAGATAGATAGATAGAACTTTATCTCCTCTGCAGTAAAACAGAAATGTATCTTTGACACAGCTCCAAATACAAATTTGAACACACTTACAAGCACAATAAATTTTGCTTGGAAAATTCGAAACGTATTGATTTTCACTTTTATGTCATTTGGTTTGTATGTGAGAGGAAGTGTGTTTGTAAGACCACGTGTGTGATGTGGCTTTTTGCTGTAATTTTTGTGGCTCTTGGTCTCTCATTGGTTGGCCACCGCTGCACTAACCCTTGCAGTTGGGAACAATGTACTTTTGATAAACCATCACCGTAGCTCCACAGTGCTAAGTGCTAGTTGTTCTTTAACAGGAGTTTTTTTTGTTTTTTTAGTGTTCAGTTTAAATCTGAGCGGCCCCAACTGTTTGGAAACAGTAGAATGAGGATGTTTGTCATTAATTACAGAAGAAAATGAAATTGTGCCCTGTTTCAGACGTAGCACAGGAAACAGACAGCTTCAGCTAATGTAAGGGCTTTCACCACTTGTCTAATCTGTCAACTCAAGGTGTAAAAGAAAACTCAATCCAAGATTCAAATTCAACAATATTTTTTGTATTATTACTTTAATCCTGAAAAAATCAGCGGAAAAATCACTCAAAGTAACTGTTTTGTTCTCTGACTGACTTTTCTCTTGAGAATTGACCAATAACCTTACTTTATGCTGCAAAGCAAGTAACCAGCCAACAGTTAGTTTAGCTCATCACAAAACTGCTCTGACTCAGACCAAACGTGACAAAATATGCTTACCAGAGCTCCAAAACGTGCCAGTTTATTATAGGTTCTTGATTTAATCCCAGGGATTTGTCATCAACATGAGGATACAAATTGTCTCTTCGGATTAAAATGACAACTTGGTTAGAAGTGAGCTTTATCATCCACAATAACACACATGGTAAAGATTAGGGAGCAAATGGGATCTCATTCCTTCTTTTTTTTTTAGAGACAGTTTGACAGAATCCTGCAGAAATGATAGATGAAGTTGCATGACCTAAAAAAACAACATATTATCCCAAAACGTAAACCCATTCTTCAAACATCTCTCTTCCAGTACGTCTTCAGATATCCAGTTGAGTCTTAAGTGATTGAGCTGAAAATGAACTTTTATGTACAGTTTCTTGCTATTTGGAGTAAACTCAGCTCAGCAATCATGATGCTGTCATTAACACCCCGCAGTCTGCACTCAGGCAGTAAAGCAAGCATCGGGGGAGCAGCACTTGTTTCTGCAGCTCTGCTGAGTTTACATGGAGTGCTTGATTGTAGACTTCATCACGGCCTCATATTCACTTCCTGCGTTAATCCCCTTTGCCAAAGCACATATCTTTTTTTTTTTTCCTGAGGCAGCAGTGTGGGCGTGGGGGGGAATTTCACTTCTGCTTCACTTCACCCCACACACCATTCACCCAGAGCGCATGTAAGGAGCCACCATATCCTGCTGAAACAAACAGCATTGAGGAGGTTGAAACAAATGCTTTTGTCTTTGGGTTATATTTAGATCCAGCCTGCATTCGCCCAAACGCCATATCTCACGAGACACCACCACCCTCAAACTGAAGGGGATCATGTTTTGCTGGCAGAGGCACTTGCCCTTAGTGTCTGATATGGATCAGGTCTACGGTCAACCTGCACCACAGGAAGCAGGAAGTAAACCTCTAGATTTGCCAATGTTTACCAATTAGTCATAAACACTACATGGGAAGCAGGAGACACATAGGACATACGTCACCTTTCTTTACGAGCAGCTTTAGTTCAGAATATCTGACACACAGCTGCTGTAGCACTCCAGGCTGCTCCAATTCTCCACTTTTGGAGATGCTTTTTTCCCGGCACTCCCTTCACTCATGGTCTGAGTGTTTCAAACCCTGCAGGCCATGGTTCCTCAGAGAGCGCTGTGGTCCAGAAGACAGGAAACAGCTTGAGAGAAGCCCAGCAGTCAAGGCTGTGGGAGGGCAGAGGATAGGGTGGGAAAAAAGGGGATTTCCTCATATGGCATGTTGGACTTTTTATTAAATGTTTGCAGAATCTCTATCTTTCATTTTTAACAATATGTGTTTGATGAGCATCTGACTGGTGATGAACCGGGGTTATCTGTGATTAAAGACTCCAAGGATCAATAATCTTGATCTCTTCCCCTGTATTCAGATCAGTTTGACCCCTTAAGTGTGATACTCAAAGTGGATGCATCTTTTGAACGAACAAGATCAATGATCCTTTATTCTTGCTGTCACAGTCAAAGTTTGCAGTATGCTGTCCGCACAATCCCTCTATATGCAAACTGCCCTCCTTTAAATCACGCAGCCTCTTCTGATGCTGTTTGTCCTATAGGCTCCACACTCATTAGCCTTCATCACAGGCTCGGAGTGAATAATTAACTCAATTATTCAGAGGCTGTGTGATGCTCGCGAGGGGGATCTCTGCTTACTGTGTCTTTAAAGTCGTGCAGAGGGGAGCCTGTACTAAAGAAAGGAGGGGGCTGCTGTGCGCCAGTTGGAGGTGTCTGCCTGTCGCAGCCGCTCGGGGTTGACATTAAGAAGAGCGCGTGCATGCTTCAGCAAGGCTACAGCCACTAAATTTGTAGGCACTGGTACTGAGATTGAACTGATTCCAGGCAGATACTCATCGCACGGAAGATTCATGGATGGACGGAGACATACTTCAATCGGAGTTAACTTGTCAGCTGGTGAGAGGAATCTCTGGATATAATGGGGAATACGACACCGAAGCCTTTGATAGGTGAGACCTGTCATTAATGTGTCATTCGCGACGCTCGTGGCGAAGCAGTGTTAGTGTGAAGGTGTGTATTAGAGCCACAGATACACATGGCTGGTCCTGGTTTGTCCGGCACTTGTGCTCGCGCTGCGTGCAGACGCGCGTCTTCCCATCACGGGGGAGCTGAGCGTGATTCCCAGGGAGCCAGTCCAAACCTGCGTTCGTGCTGGAAGAAAATGTCACTTATTCGTCTTTTTTTTTTTTTTTAACACATCTCGGAGAAGGAGTATGGTCAGAGATGTGGTGTGGAATGAGAAGGAAAGAGTGGGAAGATGAAGGCTTGATGATGATTATTATGAGGCAGCCTGTTTTCTGCTCAGAAAAGCTCCTTTGTAACTATTGCAAAGAAATACTAGAGGGTGATCTATTAACATTTTGTTAAGGGGGTGAAATAAGTTATTTAAATGCACCGAAAGAGCAAATAAACCTCAGGTGAAATGCTTATTTCATTTTTATTTGACCTGAACACAACATGCTAAGAATTCACCTTATATTCTGCACACCTCTTTGTCTTGCTACATTATCAGTGTGGACAGGGAATATGGTTTTGATAGATTTTTATTTTGCCAGAAAAAGACTACAATATTGGATCGAGTAGGAAACAGCAGCATTACAGGGACTAATAATCACAAACAAAACCAGTTCCAACTCAAGGAATAAAATACCTAACAAAGAAATGACACGAAAGAGCAGGATCATGCTCAAATACATTTCCTGATTCATGCTTTCGTTATCCTCAAAGCTGCTGAATAAAATATCATCTCAAGTGTCAGAAAACAGAGGTTGTAAGACTTGATTGTTATCTTCAGTTTTTGCCCAAAGCTGTCATCCCAAGCTCTGAGACTCTTCACTCTCTGAGACCTAAACCACATTATTGGACAATCAACGCCTAATATCACAATGATTTAATGTCTGTCACTCTCCCACGCCCCCAGCAGACCCACTCAGTGGCTAAATGGTGTGGTTACTGCCACTCGTGCCAGCTGACTGAAGGTTTGGACTCAGTCACAGAGAAGCAGGAGCAGCTCGGGTCCCATTGCGTGCTCTGGTTTCAGTTAGCAAGGAATTAACAGAATAATAGCCTTTCTGAGGCCTTAATTGAGATGTTCTACAATGTGTGTGAAAAGAGTTTTTTGGGAGTTTATTACTAATCCCTCAGGGTTTTTTTTAATGGCACATGAGTGATACAGAACTCCTGAAAGATTAACAGCTCATGTCACTGTGTTTTGATCATGACTTCTGAAAACCAAAGGTGGGACAAAATGAGCACTTAAATTCCTTGAACACGCACAAAGATTCATGTTTTTCTCAGTGAATGAGATGCATTATGATAAGCACATACAGCCTGAAGATGTATAAAGAGAGAATAAAGATGAATAAGGATAAAGGGCACGATGAAAACTCTGACGAATGCACATAATCAGTTTTACATTTCAAGTATCATTCCCTGGCACTGAAGCATGTCTTGTGGAGTCTTATGATTGCATCTGGGCTTTTTATTTCACGAGAGACACCATTTCAACAACTTTATCTTTCTGAAAATAATTAAACCACGTGTCAGAAGAAATACAGGCCAACAGTGTGTAGGCTATCAAACAGCTTTTAGCGTGAAGACAACAGACCAAGGTCACATCATTAAGGTGAGGGCTTTCTGTCAACCCAATCTGCAAAGCCAGCAGCCAATCAGTGCCTCATGATGAAGAGAAGTAAGTGGTCTGAGTTGTTTTCTGTTGCTGATGTTGACCTTTTAGTCAAGCATCTAATTTATATGGGGGGAATAGTGGTGATCTTTAAAAAAGGTCATTAAACAACACTCACTGCTGTTTGGATGACATTTTTAACATTTATTCAGACTCTTTAACAGCTGACACAACCTTCCTGTAAAAGCCTTCAACTAATTTCTCAGTGACTGTATTATCTTTTCAGGTAGCTTGTTTTGCTGTTCCTCTGTGTTGATAAATTTGATATCAAATATTTTCAGTGTTACCACATGGGGTTTGTATAGAAGAGAAGTCCGACAAACCTAGTTTAAAATTTTGCCTCCATATAAAATTTTAACATCTATGTTTATTTTTTGTCAGTTTTTCAACTTCTTTTACCAGAACCTGCAGACCTGTGACAAAACCATAGTGTGACAGCCACATTTGCTCACATTTTTTTGTGCATGTAAGCCAACAAATGAAGCCGACAGTTGCTGTACCTTGTATGGCCACTTGAGGCTGACCACAAGAGAAACCCAATCCACTTAGAAGCCTGTTTTAGGCCTGAACCACACGTATATGGATATATTTGTAAACGCACATTTTTCTGTCTGATTGGGCCTTTCAACCACAAGAACACGGCGATTTCACCCACATAAACGGAGATTTTTACAAACGGATAAAAAAGTGAAGAAATAAAAAAATATCCGGTTGAGTGGATCCGTGTAGTGGTGTTAAACAGAGCTGGTGTTGACGCAATGACGTCAAGCGCCTAGCAACAAGTCACTGTGTTGGACTGCGCATGCTCATAACGTTCTTCTTCTATGGTTTTCATATTTTGCTAACCTGCTACTCATCGGCCAGGCATAGCATTGCAGGCTTCAGATGCGATCGTTTTCAGTTCGGCCTCTTCGTACGGGCAGAGATATTCCTGTGGTGTGGACGGAGATTTTTTTTAAAACGAGGACAAAGATATCCGATCAAAAAAATATCCATACAAGTGTGGTTCAGGCCTTAAAATCTCAAATTTAGCAGCAGAAGTGGTCAAGATGACAGAGTGGCTCTGTATCTGGAAAATGCTGATTGAAAAGTGGCGGATGGGGCACCATGTACTGGCTCACTGGTACGTGGCGTGGCCAACTGTATGGCAGCATGTACCGTCCCCTTTGTGGTGCACTTAAAGTAGCATTAGACATTTTTGTCTTTATTGATAAAGTTGGTGCAATATAGTGATACAAATGAATATAGATGTTTCACTCACCCATCTTTTTATAGTAAAAGGTTTATATGGTTTGTGGTACATAACAGTAACTTATCCTAAGACAGTGGCTAGCCTATAGCTATCAATGTGGAGTTAGCTGTTTTTTCACATTTATGATTGACAGAGATGTTGATCTGTGTTTAAGATGGGATGAACTCCATCTGCTATTGATTATTCTATTCTTTGGTTGCTAGGCTAACAGGCTAGCCACAGGTGAATGCTAAATCACATCTATATCTTAGAAGCTGCAAGCTACTTCACCACCAGGCTTACCAACAGGCTAAATGAGTTACTAATATCTGGTCAATGTAGGCCTGATAAACCACGGATACGTGCTGTGTCAGGCGTAGTGCAGCCATTGGCCACTAGATGGAGCTATAGTTGTGGTAGATGACGACTACGTGTAAACAAACTCATACAAGTAATAGCACCTCGTAGCAGTTTGGTATATGTAGGTTGAGAAAATGGAGACAAAGTTGTATGAGTGCTGTGTGTGAGTGTGGTTAAATCGGCTATGCTAACATTAACCTCTGCTAATGTTAGCCACACAAAGCAAATCTGTCTGCCCTGTCGTGCCATTGGCCCAGTTTTGATCCTGCTGTAACTCCACTGTTACTATCTCAATGTCTGCTAACTACTGCTCCTCTACACTTCCATCGACTAGTCTTATTTTACAGAACAAAGATGGCTTCAGCGAAAATACACAACTCAAAGCTCAAATGTTAACAAAAATATGAGTTCACTTGTGTGTCTTGATACATGACCCCGTCATTCTTCGTATGATACAGAACGCAGTGTGACTTTAATGCATCATTAATACATGAGAGGCACACACTGGGGCTTGCATTACTTGACCTGTTTTTCTATGCCTGTCATCGATAATAATGGCTAGCATCTATATCAGTCTTCATTCTAGGCCCTTGAACTGCAGAGAACGAGAACATCACATTAGATGTGTCCTCCAAACACTCCCACCAGTGTAAATTTGACTCCCTCAAAATCCAAATGTCTGCAGCCTGAAGTCGGGGGCACCCTCTGATCACTTGAGATGTTGCAGATGTTCTTACTGCTGCTTCATAGTTTAGAATATAATCAGTGATAATGTCTAATTTAGGAAATGTGCTGTGGAACATTACACTGAGTTATTGTCTTTACACTAGATCACAGTGAATTTTAAACAGATATGTAATCACCCTGTGGCCTGGAGCAGAAGAGAAACACCGCCTCTCTTTGAATCCTGGATTTCATCCAGCATATAGCATAAACACTCATCTACTGTTTGATTTCATTTAATATAAGACCCAAACAATCAGAGGCAAATACAGCTAAAGTTCAGCCTGTGTCCATACTCTGATTCTTGTTAATGTGCTTTAAAATGGTTATAAAGAAACTCCTCTACAAAGTGGAACACCGGCTCCTGTAAAGATCAAAATGAAGATAAAAGATTAAACTTTGTATTTCGCTATTTCTTTACTGCAGAGCACTGTGTGATTCATTCTTCTGAGGATAAGCGTCGAGGAATGAAAGGGGCCATTCAGGGTTTTGTTTATGCTGTAGGCCAAGGGTGTATGCATCCCATAAATAAGACGAGATCTTATTGCGCCTGTTGTCAGCTTTCTGAGGATTATTTTAATGCCCCCTCTCTCCTGTGACACTGCTAATATTAGCTCTGCACCAATCTGTGTTGATTTTACATAAACCAAATACTTCCCAGAGATATATGCACAGGGGATTTGTCTAAACTTACCTTATTTTGTCTGTGATATGAATACCCCATATGGTTGTGGTGAGACGACTGATTTAGGCCAGTCTGACTTTAATACTGTAAATATGGGTTAGATGCTAAAAGGGACTGTTTGATGTGCTTGTTGAGAGGCTTTAAAGTGTTAGTGTGGGAAAGGAAGAGTGTGAGACTGTGGACTCCTTAACATAACCACCCTCTGCCCTCACAGCTGACTGCCGTGGACCACTGTCAAACGAGTTATAGTGTGCTGATATGTTTGTATCTCTTTCCAACAGCTGGTGTCTCTAACATAGCAGATTTGACCTGGGTCACACACAAGCAGACTTGCTATTCTCAAACCAAGTTACCCTGGGTAAAGTTCAACTACTAATGGGTTTTTCCAAATATTTTCATGCTGACAGATGCCACTCTGCAACCGCGCCCGGTAGCCAACAGACAGTACTACACCCTGCCTAACAATGGGGCTGGTGTGGAGAGAAGAACATCAGCTCCTCCAGTCAGCGTGGAGTCACCCAGGTTTCATCCCCACGCCAAGGGAAAGAACATCAGGCTGGACGGGCAGCTTCGCCGAGCCACACGCAAGAACAGCTTCTGTAACGGTATCACATTCAGCCACAGGCCTGTCCACCTCTACGAGAAGGTCAGTTACCCTCCTTTTTAAATTTTTAGTGTCGCTGTCATAATTTGAAATTAAACATTTTCAAATTATGTCGATCCAGGTGCGTCTTCGCCTGAGTGGTGTGCACACCGGCTGGAGTGGAGCGCTGCGCTTTGGCTTCACCAGTTTGGACCCAAGCGAACTGGTCTCAACAGACATCCCAAAGTACGCCTGCCCAGATCTGGTGACCAGGCCTGGCTACTGGGCCAAAGCTCTCCCTGAGAGACTGGCCCTGAAGGACAATGTTTTGTCTTTCTGGGCTGACCGCCATGGAAGAGTCTTTTACAGCATTAACGAAGGAGAGCCCATCCTTTTCCACTGTGGACTCAGCATTGGCTGTCCGCTCTGGGCCATCATAGACATCTACGGCATCACTCAGGAGGTCACACTTCTTGGTAAGCACTGGATTGAGTAGTCTGTGAAAAGAGGCAGATAAAAACTTGATTGTTTTTGATGTGTTTTGGCTAAGAGAAGTAAGGAGAAGCTGACTCATAGTCAAAAGAGAAGTGAGAGAAACAGATTTCACAACTGGCTGGTCATGAGTCTGTGCGCAATCCATCATTACCATTCATATGTTTGCATAGAAGTGTTGAGCAATGGATATTTTTTGGCTGTAATGGTCTTAAATGGTCAGCTTGAAGAACCCTGTTTTGAGCATCAACCCTGAAACCTCAGGAACTTATTTTTATAGTGTCAACACATTCACGGCTAATTTAAGCAGCTTCCTGACAGTCCAGAGAGCAGCTGTGCAATGAAGCTCTTGAGCAGCAGAGGTTACTAAAGTAGAGTAGGTAGAAGGGTCTGGAGCAGTTCTGTGACTGTATGATCTTCTACCTGTGAGACAAAACCAGCTTACAAACAAAACCAAACCAGTCTGCACCACTGGAGTGAACTGACCTTTGACCACTCACTCTCCATTTACACTGGTTTACTGTCACGTTCCCATGGTTCCTCACTTTCTCCTCTTCCTTCATTTCCATCATCCTCTCCCCTGTGGTTCCCGCTCGTACTCACTGGGTGTGTTTATCTTCAGTCTGACAGCAGGGATGGCCATGTTTGGTCAATGCAGAAGATCCCAGGGGCTTTGGTGAGGGGCCAGAGAGCTCAACTGCTGCAGCATCACTAGAAATAGTAATGGAGGAATGTATCTGTGGACTACTAGTGCCAGGGTTGTTTATATGTCACCCCCACATACATAGAGAAACACAGCTGTACTGTGAAGCTGTTCATAAGGCTTAGTCCTTTTAAAGAGTGAAAGCCAACAAACTCAACAATGGCCTCCTGACCGTGGGACATATTGTCTTAAAGCAGCATTTAGCAAGAGAATCAGAAATTTGTTGAAACTCAGCTTGTAGAAAACACTGTCTTTTAAGCTAAAGTAGCATTTTCTAACAGTGGTTTTGAATTGAGCATGGTTCTAGCGGGATTTTGTACATGATGAACTACAACATGTAATTGTAGGAAAAGTCGCACAGCATGGTCATTGTCCACTGTAGAAATGGTGCAGAGCTGGGTTGTTCAGTTTTGAGAATGATTTGTTTATTTTGAGTTAAGCCTGCCCACTGTAGGATCAACACAGAGCCAACTTTAGAGAGTAGATTGAGCACTTAATTTAGCATTTAAAGCTCCTGTAAGGAATTTTTGGGTTTTGTGGGCAAAGCCTGTCATCATTTATAATAAAAAAAAAAAACTCACCCTGCTTTCTTCAGGTGTGTGGGCCATTGGGATTTTTGTCTGAAAATAAAGTGAGATAACTAGCTAACTATTTTACTTGACCCTGCCCTCCAGACATGATTTCAAAGAACTAATTATTACAAAAAGAACCCCAAACCCATTAATCTTGTTAATGACATTCTAGTTTGCTATATAAGGTCATAAATAGACTCCAGTTGTGTAAATTTAGTCAAATTCCCAACCTGCGGAAAACTCGTCACAGGAGCTTTAACCTCTGAGAGATACAGCTAACTTTGAGTGTGTTTACTAACTGCTATCTATGGTATTGCCAGCAAAACATGTTTTGGAATTAACAGTCTTGCTCTTCATTTTGGATGGTAGGATAACTTCTGCTTTGTCCTCTTATTCTAACTTACAAACATCAATTAGAGCTGCATGGAGCTGACTGTCACATGTCTTTAGCTCTGTAGATGAAGCAGCTAAATGTGAGGAAAATGTCAGGATGTGGCCTGTCATCCGCTCAGAGGGACTGAGAAACGATGTTAACAGTTCATAAGCTGTGATTTTGAACATGGTTTTGAAGTTTAATTTTAAATCAGGTTTGTTTATGTATGATGTAACAACACCAACCTAACTTAACCATGTAATATACATAAAATTTTTGGTAAAACTTTCCAGCAGCTTTGATGTGAGGTAAGGGCTCTGTAGGTCATGTTGGTAATACACCAGTGACCATCAAACACTGCTGGTTTACACAGCGTATCTCAACACAAAACTAACCTTTGTTTAACCCAGAAACCTAGAGTGTCTCTCAGCTTTTTCTAGCACTGTGATTGGTTACCAAACCTGTCCATCAATGAGTATCAACAGGTCCTCTGACACGGTCTCCAACCATGGCTTCTGTACTTGTGTAATCATATTTTCTCATATTTTCTCATGAGCTTGCCTCCAGTGTGGGAAAGAGAGTTAAAAAGCTGTTACAGTGTTTACAGTATTGTCATAATGTCATAAATTTTATGTATTTCATGAGAGTTTTTGCTGATTATGTCAGCCTTTAATGAATGTAAACTGTGTTGTTTGTTTTTTGGCATAATGATTTTATAGATTAAAAAATGCACATATGTATGTCACCCTTGGCTTTAGGACATGTGATTTTTTTTCAGTAGTCTTGTGATTTATGGACCATAAACACTTCTATTGAAAATCATATTCAGATAAGCCATACTGTAATCAGTTATTCGTTGCAGCCCCATCATGTGCCCATGTAAACAAAAGTACATAGACTGAGACATTGCAGTAACATGCACAGATAAAATATTTCTGTCAGAACAAGATTGAAAAGAGATGGTAGATGAAAGGATAAAGGCATAAGGGGAGCTACCCTGCATTTAATGTGGTTTCTTGTCCATATTCTCCATCACAGAGAGCACGTTTGCAGAGAGTGTGGGCTCCAGCTGTTTGAGTGCAGCCCGTCTGAGTGCCTATCTGCCCCAGAGTAGCCATGACTCGGCCAATTACAGCAACAATCAGCTGGAGAATAACCAGGCCGCCGCTGCCAAGATGGCCAACCTCCAGCTCAGTAACTACACACAGATCATCCCCTGCTGCTCCTCCAGCTCTTCCTCCTCCTCCACGCAGTCCTCTTCCTCGTCCACTGGATTCAATGTCCCAAGGCTGGTCCGAGGTCTTCCTTCCCCGCTGGACAATGACTTGCACTTTCACCTGGTCAGAGGCTCAGATGTAATTCTCTCTGCCGACCGCTCAGCTGCCTGCATCCACTTCCTGGACAGCAGTCGGACTCTGGTGTTCAGCGACCGCCCGCTGCACGTGGGTGAGACTTTGTACGTGGAAGTGGGCCACCTTGGCCTGCCGTACTTTGGGGCACTGTTGTTCGGTTTAACGTCATGCGACCCAGCCAGTCTTCATGCTGGGGACTTGCCAGCAGACCCTGAGGTGCTCCTGGACCGTAAAGAGTACTGGGTGGTGCACAGGGGCTTCCCCATGCCTTGCTCTGGAGACGTGCTCAGCTTCAGCCTCATGCCAAGTGGAGAGGTGCACCACGGGGTGAACGGGGTGGGACGTGGCAGGCTGCTGTGTGTGGACTCCTCTCAGGTCCTGTGGACTTTTTTCACACTGCATGGAGCCGTCAACAGACTCAGGATACTTGGTAAGCTTAGGCCACTCATAACCAGCGCTAATACTTTTTGTTTGTGATTAATCCATTAAGCCATCATAATCACAACACTCAAGAAATGAGTAACATGATACTGAAACTGCTCTTATCGCTGTCTGTTAAACCAAAGGCTACAGGTAGCAGCATGTTAGCTTAGCACAAGTTAAGACCTGAGGTTTATCTGCCAGACTGTTTCTGGTCTCTGTACAGTTGCCACACAACCAGCAGAGACTACAAGGGGGCTGTGGGTCATGGACCAAAAAATAGTCTGGCACAAAGCCAGTCATAGAACAATGAACTGTGATATAATGTGTTAAGTCGAGGTGCTGGTATGCAGGTTTTTGTTCTCTTCGGACAGAGCTCCAGGCTGATGTTTCTCCCTGTTTCCAATCTTTGTACGATGCTAAACTAGCTTCATATTTAATAAGAGAAATGAGAGTGATATCCATCTTATTGTTAAGTTCTCTACAGGAAAGCAAACACTCACGTTCCCTAACAATGACAAAACATTTACATCCAAGCTGAAATGATGAATGCCCCCTAAAGAGGGACTTTCTCTTTAATCATCATCAGTTTACTCTTGAGTCCATGCAGCCCCTCCAATTTATTTTTTCCCAGACTTAAGGAATGCAGCAGAGCGGTTTGTCCGCATGTGTCTGTTAGGGCAGAGACCCAAATGTCCCGGTCCCACTACTCCCACATGAACTCCCATCAGCTTAGACCCCATTGTTAACGGCTTCTGATCCAAAAATATTATCCTCTAACAGGATACAAATATCCCCTGTGAAACTTCAAGCAATAAAAATAAGCATATCTAATCTGACTGGTTCAGGCCAGTCGACATAAAGCTTCACACACACAGTTCAAGGACACAGTTTAATATACACTTTGTTTGAAAGCCTCCTCTAAAGCCTCTTCATAAGCCTAATTATCTGCCATTGGTTTGTGTATTTTCTTTATCTTCTTGACACAGGAACTCTGCAGTCCAGTCCTCCCTCCATGTCCCCCAGCACTTCTCAGAGCAGCAGTCCAGATGACAGTGACTCAGACCTGGCGTTCAGCGTCAACAGATCCTCCTCAGCCTCTGAATCCTCCCTGGGTACGTTTCCAAACGCTGACATCATGCCTTAACACTACAATGTATATGGAAAACCACCACAAGGTCACAGCAGGAGGCTCTGTGGAGGATTTTATTGTATGTGTCACTCAACGGGGCTTGGGAAGGAGGCTTTTAGAGTTGCAACAAAGGAAACAGGGCTGTAATGGTTTAAAGAAGATAAGATTTGGAGTAGAAATTTGGACTTGTCTTTAATTAATGAAAACATAAAACATAGGTCTCAGAAGAACAAAAAAAGTAACACTGTTGGGGATTTGAACTCTGCATTTTTTCCTTAACCAGTGTCAGTGAAACATCAAATCACAACAGAGGTCATCCCATGATATACAGAGCAGGTATAGATTATTATGCTATTTACAGAGACCTGGCATTATCACCAAGAGAAAGCATTAAATAACCCAGGAAAGGAAAATGTCAGTGTTGACTGGCAGAAACCTCCAGTGAAAGCAGACTCGTTGGTGAACAGCCATCTGTTGAGACTGAAAGAGCTGATAAAGATGGATAGACAACAACACATAACAGCAACAGTAGCAATGCAAATAGTAATTGTAGAAATATGACAAGCATTTGAAATAAGAGCTATCATGATGATGACTTCAGTGTGATGACATGAAGGAAACTTATCCACCCACATGCATCTACGTCTGATCCGGACCCACTCATGTTTTCTTTTCTTTTCCTACAGTGACAGCTCCCAGCTCGCCTCTCAGTCCTCCTGTCTCCCCTGTTCTCCCTGCCTCAGAGCTGCCCCCTGCTGGAAAAAACGGAGAATGCACCATTTGTTTCGACCAGGAGGTTGACACAGTCATCTACACCTGTGGACACATGTGTCTGTGCAACGACTGTGGGCTTAAGCTGAAGAGACAGATCAATGCCTGTTGTCCAATATGCAGGAGGCCCATCAAAGATGTGATCAAAACATATCGGCCGTGATGGTGCTGATGGTCAATGAACAGGTGCTGAGACTTTCTGTGCTAAAAGCCACCTGTGTCCTCTCCTCAGGCTCTGTGGAACACGCATCTTGGAGATCAGCCATCCCAGGACATATTTGTGCCTATATTTCCATTTTATAAGGGTTATCATTTCTGGAGAAAGACCAATCTCCTTATACCCAGAAATATAATAGAGCTCATTACATCACAAAGACTGCACACGTGAGCTCCTATATTTTGAGTAAGAAAAAAGACAAATCACGGGCTCCTGTTTTATATTTTCCATGTAATGTTTCTCTAATGTCACATCTGAGCAGAAACAGTCTGTGAACATTTTTGTCAGTCCTTCATCGTCCTAGATTTATGTGTGCTTCAGCAGAATATTTGGACCATAGTCTATGAATCCTAGTGCCTTAGATTTTTGTCACTTTGTGTGTCTATGTAATGCTAGCAATCATAGCCATATTTTCAATGTACAGTACTGAAGGCTTGTTGTAGAAGGCACAAGGATAAAAGGATGTATCAGTAGCTCAAAAGATGTGACAGTATGGTGTTCAGAGTGTTCAGTGACGTGTTTTAAGGAAAGGGTGTATGGAAGAACAAAGTGAAGAGAGTGTTGCAAAGTGACAGATCAGATTAATAAAGATGGTTTTAATGTTATTAAAGGTGTGTATTTCAATTAATGAGACCGATACAGCTGCATGGCTGACTTTTTACTCATTGAAAGATACTTTTTCCACCACCACAATCATATTTAAAGAAACTTCCAGAACATTTACTCATCCAATTGTTCAGATTTTCTTTAGGCTATTAACTTCATTTTAATTTTATTTTTTTACTCATCTGATGAAGATTTTGACATCCAAATTTCTAGAAGAACTTTGTGACTTTGATGTGAGACAACTTTTCGTTTAGCTTGTATTGTTTCAGGTTTATGTTTTTTTACTCTTATATTTTGCATCTCAGAAGAAACAGCATTAGAAAAATAACGGGAGTGCTCTGATAGCTGATGGTTGTAAGGGTAACGAGTCGATCCTAATTCATAGCGTTCAATTCATCCTCTCATAGCAGGAAACACACAGGTGAAACAAAGTATTTGTAACCACCAGCTTAATCAAAGGACCCATGTAGATAGTGGGTCAGCATGCACAACAACAGATCTCAGTTTTAGGTTGCTCCAGTCAATTGAAAATGTGAACTCTATTAAAGGTAAGTGTTGAGGATAAGCTCAATAAAATACCTTAACAGGATGCTGTTCTGGTAGCCTCACTGAGAATGGACTATGACATTGTTTGGTTGTTTTAGCCATTAACTGGTAGCCCACATCAAGCCTCAGATAGGTAAGTTTTTTGTTTGTTTCAGTTTTCTGCATGGTTTTAATTTTGTAAAGAACTAGGTATTTTCTCATGAAGTTTGAACAAACAAATTAGTGTATTTACATTCCAAAATTAGCTTGAAACGTCAGGCTAAACACAAGAGGTGTGACATGCCTTCAGTGGAAACAAACCACTTTTTGTTAACTTTGGTTTGTTGTCCTCAGATGTCTTTCTGGTTGTCTTTCAACCAGATTTGATGAATAAACACAAGATACTTGTGCTCTTGTGAAAAGGATAAGGGCTAATTGAGGAAACCCCTTGTCCCAATAGAAACTTTATGCCCTGCAGATGAGTTACAGAACATACTGCAACTAAAGTCCAACCCTAAGGACATTGCCACCCCTAACAGACCCAAGCCCTGTTTCCAGATATGAACAACTGCAGATCAAACAGATACTAAAACAGGAGGAAAGAAAGAAAGAATTAATACATTTGCTATGACTTAATCAACAGTGAGCATCCCTATACAGGTTCTTGGCCTTGTGCACAAAAGGGCCTTGTGAGTCTGAGCTCCCTCGCCTTAGTCCGTAGACCACAGTAGAGACACTGCCTGTTAGATGTTGTGCTCTGAGCACAACATGTTGGTGAAACCTAACCTAATAATGCCACCAGTGTTACCACTCTACAATGTTTCTTTCTGTCGTCACATAGTTGTACACTCACTGGGACTGCAGTAATGTAAAAAAAACAGGTGAAAATCAAGGTTTGTAGAGAAATAATAGAAAATATGACAAAATTTAAAGCCGACTTGTACATTCCCAGTTCATCTGATAATGTCGTGTGTGACCTCGCCCCATGTTCTTTTTTTAAAACCTTACTTCACACAAGTTTTTTATTTCAAGATTTGTCTCAATGATAATAAATAATGCACAAACCATCTGGAAATACTGTCATCTATAATTACTAAATGTATTACTCTGAAATGCCGACTAATGTGCAGCATAACTCAGCCCTCATCAAATCTGCTTTCTATTCAAGGTTTTGATTTAAAAGGGTTTGGTCTTAACATTAAGTTTGGTGTGCATACTGATTGCCTGTTCACTTTTCTTCATGGAAACGAGCAAAGAAATGAACAGCCTGTCAGTGTTTATTTTTCTTTTATTGAAAAGCCAGGCGACGTTTGCGGAAGTTCGAGATCTAAGTGTTTGTAGATAGTGAACACCTGTGCAACCATGAAAACACCTCAGAGGATGCAAACGTTCACTGCCAAATAAATGTTTTCTCCCTAAAAGATTTGTCATTATACCGAGGTCACATACAGGTCTTTGGGCCAAGTGGAAAACAAATATCCACTTAGAAGAAGCTGTATATAAATGTATGCTTCATATTGATTGGAGGATGAAGAATCTATTTCCTTGCATCATAAATGCTCAGTTAAGTTATGCAGAGTGTATCCCTGGAGCAGGTAAACAATGAACTAGAGACTAATTTACAGTGACTGACAGGTATTCTCATCTGTAATTACAGTGATTAAACACTGTGTTGTGTCGGGAGTGAAATATGCATTTACCTTGTGATGAGGCATTAAAATATCTTGTATACAGCCAGGTTTTATTAATTAAAATACATCCCAAATTGAATTCTTCACTTGTTTGTTCTTCTTGTTTTATATAACAATGTTTAAACAAACAAATAAATAAATAAAAATACAATGCTCCATTCTCTTGAAATTAGAGAATCAAAACATTTGTCCCCATCCCCATTAGAATCACAAAGTCTCAACTCTGAAATGTTTTATTGCATTGAAATTAAAGCATCTGATCTTGACATATGGAGGCATCTGGCTAGGAAAAGGTTACTTCTGTGTTTTTATTGTGTCTTGATTTTTGACTTTGTTTCAGGCTAATGTCTTTGGGTACCTTTGATCATTTGTCTTCCTTCTTCTGTATTGAAATGTGGATTGATTAACAGACTTTGACCTTCCTGTCTGACTCCCTAGTTCTATCTTTTGGATCTTTTTTTCTTGCAAAACCTGATACGTAGTAAAAGCTAGAAATCATAAACCTGAACTTAGAGAACAGACTTCTTTATATTATTTGCAGCTGGTAGCTAGCAGCCTCCACCTGTCCACCCAAGCTGTTACGTTAATTTATATGAAAAACTTTGGGCCTTAAAAAAGGAAACAAATAAGTTTTAGCTTTACAATCTAATCACACAACTATTCATCTACTCATTTAATAAAGGACACATTCAATCCTAATGTAAAGTCTGGCATTTGAAGACAGTAGTCAATAGAGATTCCCTTCATTTGGAGCCACCCCCCAGTGGCTGCTTAATGTGTTGCAGTTTGAACCACACTAACTTGTACTTTGTGACTTCCTTTAGTAACTTTTGGTTATTTTGTTTAACTCAGGGAAATAATGAAAGTATGACGCAGACTTAACAGTGTGTTAATATTGTGTTAGGAGTGCTCTGGCAATGAGGCACCAGCATGTGTGGCACATTGGTTAGTTCTGTGGCCTCATGCATGAGGGTTGCAGTTTTGAAGCTGGTGTATCTTGGTGAGGTGTGAGGTGCTGTTTGCTCAAGTAAGACGCAGTCAGAAATAAATAAGCAATGTGAGGACTATCTGGAATCAGCAGTATTTTCTGGGTTAAAGATTTGGCTTCCCATGAACATAACTCACTGTTATTCAGATGTGACTTTTGCCCCATCACAGGGTTTGTTTGTTTCAGGGTTAGAGGAAGGGTTGGGTAAGGGTTTGCGCCTTGTAGGGTTAGGGTTAGGGTCAGGGTTGGGGTTTGTGTGTTTCATTTGTGTGCTAGAGGTAGGATAAGGGGAAACTTTAATTGGGAAACTCATGGAGCAGGAGTTAGAGGACAGAATCTCATAGGTACAAAATAAAACAGGAACAGGCAATTAATATTTTTGTTACTTTAAAAAGAGGATAAAAAGAAACAAAAGGAACACAGTAACAAAAGTCAAAATATTTTGCAGATAAGGTTTGAGGCTACAAAAATGACAGACAAAAAGACCCCAAAATGTGATTAAAACCATGTAATAAAGCCTGAAATTAAATAACTGGTCAATAATGTGACAAATGTACTGAGCCTAAAATGTAATAAAACAAACAATATAATAACTGGCCACAAAAAAGTTGCTACATTTTGGGTTTTATTACATTTTTTAAAATTAAATTGTTACATTTCAGGCTCTAACAGGGCCTAAAGAAGTATAACATTATAGGTAGCTTGATGGATTAAAGCAAACCTTAAACTGTTTGTTCCCAAAGTGGACGTCAGATTTTATTTTACATACACAGGAACCATTCTTTCTCAGTAAACAATCACAATCAACGTGAATGGGAAACTGTCAAAGCCTAAAGGGGTTTGGCCGGTTTGGAAGCCAACCTATGCCTTCATTTGAATTTATGACATTAAAATAAATTTTATTCCATGCATTTGCAACGTCAGGGTTGGACACACGACGGCGCTATTTCCATACACTTAAGTGTAGTTCCTTCATTTTCATGAAGACAGTCCGAGACATGCCAAGTTTCATAGACTTCTGTTGTAGACATTTAAAGTTAAATAAGCTACTGTTCTTCATTCCAGGCATCTAAATGCAGGCTTATTTTCAGGTTGATGTTCAGTGAGAGAGATACAGGCCTTCAGGTAAAAAAAAGAAAAAAGAAAAGAAAAAGAAGCATAGCAACGCTCATATTTCAGATATTTTTTACTCTGCTTCAGTCTACCTGCCTGGCTCGTGACAGTAATGAAGAAAAATGTAGTCTTCATTAAAGCCGCCAAAAGCCAACAGAGGACTCTGCCGCTGTGTGTGTGTGTGTGAGCCCCGTATCCTCGCATTTCCATTACGCACAGCCAGCAGAGCGCTCACATGCCTCCTGAACGAGCTCCACCGCGCGCAGGAAGCGCCTCGGTGACTCACGAGGACCTTACAGCGGACGACACATGAGCTGCAGGCATCTTTGTCACCTCCAAAATTAACCTTTTATATTTCCAGCGTGCGTTGAATCAATTACTCTGCCTATTATCATGTCATGGTTCGCGGCTCTCCCCCCGGGCGGAGGAGCAGGAGGAGGAGGAGGGGAAGGAGGGGTGAGGTAAGGTCCCTCAAAAAGTTCCAGACTCCATCCAGTGAAAACCCTTTGAAATTTTCAGGTCTGTATTGTTTTTTCCTCAGCTGGATATTGGAGTATCCCTACCAATGAGCCGCGCAGCCTGAGGGGAGATGGATTTGGAGGTGAAGGATGTGAACGGGTCGAGCTGTTTGTCCCAGAATGAGAGCGAGTGCGGACTGAGCGCGTCTCCAGCCGGAGTGTCCACTGCGCTGGCCAGCGTGCTGATCTTCACGATAGTGGTGGACATCCTGGGAAATTTCCTCGTCATTCTGTCTGTGCTCAGGAATAAAAAGCTCAGGAATGCAGGTGAGGGGTTAAAACACCCAGAATTGTGAGATTAAATGTTGAAAAGCTGCTGTCTTAGTCAACATGAGGCTGATTTTCTGTCTGAAACGCACTTGAAACAGAGTTGCTGGGGGTATTTGCTTTGAAATTGGGATATTATTTTAGAAATATTGTCTTTATGTGGTGAATTCCAGGCGGAAACATTCTGGTGTCAATGAGCTGCAGTGTGTGGGGTCCCCTGCTCTCTTCATTCATAACTAAATTATGTAATACAACATGCAGAGTGTGACCCTGGACAAACAGGCTGCTATCACTGCCGCTACACTCTCAGTGTGTTGCCTTGCCTGTCTGCTTTCATATTTCTATATAAATAACAACTCCCCCTCTTTTCCATCTGGTTCTCTCCCTGGTCCTCCATCCTCAGATTAATCAGGAGGAGGCAGCCAAGGTGACAGACAAGCTGTTGTATGGCTTTGGTGTCCTTTGGGATGGGTTTAATGTTAGAATCAACCTCATTTTTCCTTGTGTTACATCTAAAGGCAGCAGGAAGATATTTGTAATGTCACCTGGATGCCGTTTGTCTTAGTTGAAGAACATGGTATCATCACTCAACAGAGCCACTTCACCCTGGAGCCTTTGATAAATGAGCCACAGTGTCAGAAGAAACCTGTGCTTTTTATTCTGTTACCATGCACGGGATGACTTTAGATTGAGTAAATGATGCAATGCTAGATAAAACCTGATGGAGTGTTTTATTTTTGTTATTTGTGTTCCATGTAGAGAGGGCAAACTTGACTTGCGGTTGAGAGCACGAGATGGTCTCAAGATTCCCTCTAACCCAAATTTTTTTAATGTTAGTTCGTCTATTTTCCCTTTGTAATTGTAATAACCAAAGGGACCCTTATTTTAACCATCTTGTGTGTGCCAAGGTTTTATTTTTAACAGCATCGCCTGTCAGCATCATCTTGTGGAAACTAAAAGTGGCCAACACTGTATCACTCCCCAGTAAACACAGAGTACACTTGTGTTGCTCATAAAAGGGGTGGTGAAGTGATTCCACCTAAGTTAAAAGTGAAGCTTTGTCACTTCTGGAAGGAGGAATTGTTTTTAGATTCCCACATTTATACAGATGAAGAGTTGAACTCAACGTCAGAAATTTGACGTAATCTGACCTAGTTGGACAGACTCCTGTGTGCGTTTTTTTTTTTTTTTTTTTTTTTTTTACAAACCCTTTATATGAAGGTAAGTGAGTTTATTAACTACTAAACTAAAGGTTTCTATGTCACAGGTAGACATCTAAATAGTTAATCACATTTACTACCAGCAGTAAACACACCACAGTGCAAAGCGATAAGTCTTAGTATAAAGCTCCTGTGATGATTGTAGTTTTGTGTTGGTTTGTGTGTCCCCTGTAAATAAGATGCTTCAACTTGCCTTTCACTTTGAGTTATATTTTAAAAATACCCTAACTAATTTTAATTTCCACATATACATCCAGGGGTATGTCCGAAAGGGTGTCACAGGCACATTTGGCAACCCCAAAATCCTAAACTTGAGTCAGTCCACCTTTTTTTACTGACTGCTTGGGGCCTTGTTTGTGTTTAAATACAACACATTTCCATCAAAAATTATAATCAAACTCCATCACATTGTTTATCTCTCTAAAATTGATCTTTTTGCATTCTTTAGCACTCTTAAGCACCAGAGGTTGCATGTTTTTGTTATTAATCATTATTCATATAGCGCACAATCATAACAAAACATTTACAGGTCTATACCAAGAAGAAACATCTGTTTATAAAAAATGAAGACCATATAAAAGCAGTTCTTTGAGAGTCTGCTTGATATCGGAAACCACATGCACATCAAGTAAAAAGAAAGACTTATACGACATTTGAAAAAAATTAAATATATATTTACTGCCTGTGTTTCTGTCTTGAAAACAATTTTTGTAGTGATGGTGGACACTGAAGCCTAACTGTCAGACAGAAAAAGAACAGAAGAGCAGAAGAAAGCTGAACAGGAGAGTGATACAGCCCGAGCCAAAGGCTAACACAGGGGCTAAACTGTTTGTGATAATGTCCATTCCAACCCACATGCAGCAGTTATTCTGCAGTGGTCTGTTCAAACTTGAGAGTCTATTAATAAAATGAAGAGTGAGGTTAACTTATCTCTGATTGGTAGATGACTGGCAGGACATAACGAGGATTTACTGACGTCACACATTACGGACATGTCTTAGAGCATCGGGCTGCCAGCTGCGCCATTATACCCGGCAACTAGTTTAGTTAAGTTTATTTCAGTCACTTTGAACATAAAACTGATACACACAATAAAGTGAAAATGAACAAATCTTGTGTTAATGCTATTTCTGCATCAACACCAGCAACTAACCTACAGTACTAACTTATGTTTGCTTGAAGTTACGTTTCAAACCTTAGCGCTATGTAACTGTGCTGATATGTACATCGCCTCGATGCTTCTGTCTTAAACAAAGAAACGAATACACATGTTGCTAAAAGTCACATCTTCACGACAGTGTGTGTGAGACTCCGGGCCAGACGATAGGTGGCGAGGCATTCCAAGTAAAACAGATCCTCATCATAACATCTGTAAGACCAGGAGGATTTGTTGTGACCCTTTAGCGATACTTTTTCAGTAAAAAACACAGATATTTTACATTCACTCAGTGGGGACAGAAAGCTAAATTAATGCTACTCAGTCCTCTGTGTGTAGTCTGTACACCCCCGAGACTCATCATCCCTCTTAGCTGAGGAAAATATAAACAGTGTGTTTCAGTGGCCTGTAGTTGACCTCTATGACATTATGAGCATTTAAAAAATGTTAATCTAATTGTGGATAGTTTGTTTGCTGTGTTAAGTCAAAAAAGAGAAAACAGTATTAAATTTATTCTGCTAGCTAAAAACTACTCACTGAAGCTTTAACATGTGAACATTTTATGATTTCAGTACGAACTGAGGCAGAGAACATTGTGCGTAGAGTCTAACTGGATTTCAAATTGAATAATTGATCCATATACCAGTGATTTTTCCAATCCCCCAACAAATGCTTTGATTAGTCTTATCTTGAGTTACAAATTGTGTCTGTTGAAGTCCGTTTCCTTCCATAGAAAGCTGATTGTATCTCTGTATTATCCTGTTTGTTGTCTCCCATGTAAGAACCATAAAAGCAGAGGAGTAATCCACTTCTCCTGTCAAGTCCAGAAGATTTCAAAAGAAACTGATATTGACCCTCTTCCATGCTCCTTTTTCTTTCTTTTTTTTTCTTCTTTTGCTTGGTCCTGAAGCAAATGCTATTATTAGTCTTATCTTCTGGTTGAAAATTGTGTGTGTGTTGTTCATTTCCATCCATGAAGCGTTGATCATATCTGAGTCTGTTTATTGTGTGGCATGGAAGAAAATACAGTAAAGAAACAGAAAAAAGCACAAGAAGAAGTCACAGGATGGTTTCAGTGATAAATTAGGGTTTGTGACATAACAGGCAGTTCTAACACAAAAAGTGGTGAGGGCATGTTTTATTCTCCTGATTCATAAATATTGAAAAAAGCACACTTCCTCTGCAAAAATAACTCAGCCGTAAACAAAGAGATTTAGTGTATGAAATGTCTCCTGGGATGGAAAGATCTCAGAAGTTGTAGTTTTGATGTTGCAGCAGGATACCAAGCATTGTGCACCATTATTTTTTTTTTTTTTATTTTTTTATTTTTTTTTTCTATTTTTTTTCCCCTTGTCCTGTTCAGCGTCACGACAACAGAATTATGGTCTGGCTGCCGTATTGTGCAGAACACATTTGCTTTTCCAAAGGGAGCCGTTAATGTATAGAGCTGCCCTTGAGTGTTAAAATAATACTCTTTATTAGTGTTTGTTTTTTTTTTTTTTTTTTTTTAAATTATATATTTATATTTTATACATAAATACACATACATATATATACATACACACACACATACGTATGTATGCACATACATATACATACGCATACATGTATCCATACAGTTTCCCTCCCGTATATTGCCAAGTTTGAAGATTACTGCTTAACCAGAACAAGGTGATATCAGGAAAGAAACAGTGAAAAAGGAAAAGATTGTAGAGAAGAGACTAGACAGGGGGGGAGAGAGAGACAACAAAACAACAGTAGAGAACAACCACAACAACTGAACAGATGACTACAGACAGGAGAAACAAATAACCAGCTACTGAGCCTGAAAGGAGACAGTATCCTGGGGTCTTTGAAGTCATAATCACAAGAAGAACCTGGAGAGATGAACTGGAGAAATCATGAGTAGCAGTGAGCACAACAATGACAATTGCAAAGAGGTACATATACGTATATAGATCTATACACAGACTCATATACTCACCTACACATATAGGGCTACAGGTGGCAGTATAGAAAATTGGGTTTGATTTGGGTCAGGTGATCATGCCAAGGAGTGATCATGCAGATGTGGCCCCGCTGCTCCCAGAGGCCAGACATGCACTGAGATAGCCCTCATCCCCGGGCGTCCCGCAGCCACAACAGAGCACAGGTCCCAGACAGACCACCATGGAGACAGCAGCACGCCAATCCAGGAGGAGGCAAGGGGGGAGCGTCCCGGGAAGGCTAGAGGCAGGCCCCCGACACTGCAGAGGGAGGACCCCAGGGGCCAGGGACTGAGGTCTGCAGGCCCCGCTAGACGCAGGGCCCCCGATCGAGTGCAGGGGGTAAGACCAGGGGTCACCTGTGCCCAAGGGCCACTCACCCCCGAGGATGGGGGGTTCGGCCAGGCACCCGGGAGGACGGACCCAGCCCAGGCCACCACCTATCACGAGTCGGTGCCGGCCCCCAGCGCACCCGGTCAGACACCAGAGACCACAGAAGTCCTCTCCCCAGAAACCCAGTATCCCCCGTACACAGCCTACTGTCCCAACCCACCCCTATCCCCCTCTCATCTTTATCACAGCTCACCAGCCCTCCACCGTGGACCCTGACACCCGCACATAAACATTCTGTCCATCCATACCCATACGTTCACACAACAGCACAACAACACCACAGCACCACAAGACGACCACACAACAATATCACAACACGGCATATATATATATATATATATATATATATATATATATATATATATATATATATATATATATATATATATACACATACATATATACATACACACATACATACATATACATACATACACATACATACACATATACATACATACACACACATACACATACATACATACACACATACATATACACACACACATACACATACATACATATATTCATACATATATAAATAATTTTAAAAAGAGGATTAAATAAATAAATAAATAAGTAAATAAGTAAATAAGTAGATATAAAGCCATGGGCATCCTCCGGGGCGCCGCGGGACCCCTGCTGTGCCACTCGCCCAGAACCCAAGGCAGCGGATCCCCTTTTTACCCCATGCCCCAGGGGGCATGGTAGAAACAGGGGTGTGAGAAGAGCCCCCTGCCCTACCTCCCCCGCTCTGTAGTGTGTGGATGTTTGTGATCCTAATGCAGTTTAAAAAGAAAAGTTAAAATTGGGGAGTGGACGGCCTCGTAGCTCATGGGGCAGTGCCCTTCAGGTGGTTAGCTCAAAGTGCCCTGCCTACCATATACCACTTGGCCCACCCCAAGGGTCTCTGTGTGTGTTGTGTAGAGTAGTTGGTATCATGTAGGGATGTCTAAGTGTAAGTAAAATTGAGGCGCAAGTCTTATCAGGGTGTAGCAGAAGTGGTCCCTAAGGACCTCTACCACCGCACCTGACGAACGTGCACCTCAAGGTCCTAAGTGTGTGGATGCTCTAGATGAGCGGGGGAGTGAGGGCTGTGGGGCAAAGTAAGACCAGAGAGGAGAAAGCTCCCCTCTGGAGGGTGAGCCGCCCTATTGGCAGCAATAGGCACCCCTGTTCCCCGGGGCCCACCGGGGCAGGGGGGGCCCAGGATCCGCCAGACTCAGAGCACCGGGCCGTGGCAGCCAGAGGGTCAAGGACACCCCGGACCACCCTGGCCCATTGTATATTAGAGAGATATATACTATTATATAGTAATATATAAATAATAATAGAAATAATAATAATAAAAATAATTATGGTAATAATAATAACAATAATAATAACAATAATAATAATAATATTATTCCATTGTTTAGAAAAATTCACACACGTACATAAACACAGACCTGCACACACACACATCTGAACGTACCCCCATCTGCCCACAAGCACACACAACACACACACACACACACACACACACACACACACACACACACACACACACACAGTACACACACACACACACACACACATACACACACACACACACAGTGGGGGCTGGTTAACCCTCTGGCCTGTTAACCCCCTCACCCCTCCCACTTAGGCCTCCATGGTCTCTAGAGCAGGGACCGGACGCCAGAGGCAAGCCCCGACCCGTCCCCATGGAGGCGAGCCCGGGCAGGCCCATGCCCCCCTGGCCCGGGCCGCCCCCCTCCCCAGGACAGAGAGCAGCCCTCAGGCACCAGGGCCCACAGCCCACCTCCCAGCACACGTCAGGGGTAACCCAGCTGTCCAGCCTGGTGCCGGCAGCCCGCGTCCAAGGCCCACTGTCAGCCCCCACTCACCGCTGCCAGGACAGCCCCAACCCTCCCAAACCCCCCGGCCACCCCCACCCACCACCCCCCCCCAGCCAGACCCACCGCTGCCCCCACGACAGACAGCCCAGCCCGGCACCCCATGGGACCACCAGAAGCCCGGGGAATCCCAGCCCTCCCAGCACCTGTCCAACCACCAGTAGACGCGGAATCCCTGCCTATCACCTGCCTAAGTGATGGAGCTAATCACAGGGGACCAGAGAGTGTAAACATCTTCCGATTTGTGCTTAGAGGAGGAGGCAGACATTATTTCATTGCTGATGTAGTCTAATAGAAGGTTCTTAAACTGATTGGTGGACAGATTTTTTTTGCTTTTCCAATTCAAGAGGATTGTTTTCTTTGCGATGCATAGGGCAGTGAGGACCAAATATGCAGAGTTATAGTTCAGAAAGGTGTCATCCAGGTCCCCAAGAAGGCATAGTCTGGGGCATACAGGGATATTACACTTAAACCATGTGGAAAGGTCTTCACACACCCGGAGCCAAAAGTTCTGAACAGGTGTACAGGACCATACAGCATGTAAATAATCATCAGGTGCGTTACTGGTGCAGTGTGAGCAAATGTTTGATTTTGTTAGACCCATCTTGAACATCCTGTGTCCTGTGTAATGGATTCTGTGGATAATTTTGTATTGTATAAGTTGTAAACTTGAGTTTTTAGTCATTTTAAATGTGTTTGAACATATTTGCGACCAGTTGTCATTACTGAGACTAGCAGATAAATCTGTTTCCCACCTTATTGTTGGGAGTGAGATGGAATCCTCTATCTTGACTAGTTGTCTGTATATCTTTGATAACAGTTTTGGGGCACTAAGATTAATAAATTCAGCAACCCCAACAGGAAGTTGTAAATCCAGCTGGTCAGAATTATATTTCTTGCTAATTATGGATTTCATTTGTTGGTACTCTAGGAATTTGGCGCTACTGATTTCATATTGTTTAGTGAGTATGTCAAATGATATGAAGTTTCTGTTTTGAATGATATGTTCAAAATGTTTAATACCTTTAATATTCCACTGGGTAAAGTTGATCATTTTCTTATTTTGTAGGATGTCAGGGTTGTTCCAGATGGGTGTAAACTTACACGGAATGATTGAAGACTTGGTTAATTTAAGGAACTCCCACCAGGCTGTAAGAGTGGAATTAATGTTGATTTTTTTGTAACATTTATGATGTCTAACGGTTGAGCTGATAAATGGCAGATTAGAAATTATTAGGTCATCACATAGTGCTTGCTCTACATCAAGCCATGGTTCATCTAGTTGGCTGGGATTCAGCCATTTTGAGATATATTGCAATCTGTTTGCTAGGAAATAGAGTTGAAAATAGGGCAAATCCAAGCCACCGTTGTTTTTAGTCTTTTGTAGAGTTCTTAAGCTGATACGTGGAGGTTTGGCTTTCCAGAGGAACTTATTGATGACTGAGTCTAACGATTTAAACCAGGCGGAAAGGGGTTTGGTGGGGATCATTGAGAACAGATAGTTGACTCTAGGTAGAACCATCATTTTTATGGTGGCAACTCTCCCCATGAGTGATATGGGTAAGGATGTCCACCGTATGAGGTCATCCTCTATTGTTTTAAGAAGCTGGACATGATTTAGTTTTATTAGTTCAGAAAGACAGGGGGAAATGTTTATTCCTAAGTATTTAATATTCCCCAAATTTAGATCAATATCCTGATTATTCTGGAAAGTACAGTTGATGGGGAGAACAGTAGTTTTTGACCAATTTATGGAGTAATCAGAAATTGATGAAAATTTCTTAATGAGTGTGATTGTATGAGCAAGAGACGTTTGTGAGTTCTGGAGGAAAAGTAATACATCATCAGCATAAAGACTTGTCTTGTGTTCTATTCTTTTACCGTGAATACCTTTAATGTCTTTGTTTTGTCTGATACTAGCTGCTAAAGGTTCAATAAAGATAGCAAAAAGTGAGGGAGAGAGTGGGCAGCCCTGTCTAGTACCCCTTTGCAGATTGAAGCTTGGGGAAGTTTGATCGTTTGTCCTGACGCATGCATTTGGGTCATTATATAAAATCTTCAACCAATCAGTAAAGGATGGGCCGAATCCAAATTTGTTCAATGTTGCAAATAAGAACTTCCAGTTGACTCTGTCAAATGCTTTTTCTGCATCTAAAGAGATGAATATGGATTCTAGATTGTGTGTGGTGGCATAATCAATCAGATTTATTAGTCTGCGCGTATTAGTGGAAGAATGTCTACCCTTTATGAAGCCTGTTTGGTCAGGATGTATGATGAGAGGAGTAACTGATTCTAATCTTCTGGCGAGGGCTTTGCAGATTATTTTGAGGTCGGTGTTTATTAACGATATTGGCCGGTAACTGGACGGGAGTGTGGGGTCTTTCCCTGGTTTTAGAAGTAGGGTAATGTTTGCGGAATTCATGTTTTTAGGTATTTTACCTTTTCCCTTGATCTCTAAGACCATTTTGTAAAATGTAGGTCCCAGCATGGTCCAGAATGCCTTATAAAATTCTGCAGGAAAACCATCTGGACCTGGGGCTTTATTACTGGGCATGTCTTGTAGTGCTTTATAGAGTTCTTCTGTTGTGAGGGGAGAGTCCAGAGCCATTCCCTGTTGCGGTTGCAGTTTTGGGAGGTTAATATTGCTCAGAAATTCTTTGATACTGCTGTCGGGCGGGTCAATTTGTGATGAATAAAGTGTCTCATAAAAGTCCCTAAAGATGTGATTGATTCTGTCAGGGTCATGGGTGATATTTCCAGCTGAATCTTTAACAGAGTTGATCATTGCTTTTTCTTTTTTTGTCTTCAATTGATTAGCTAGGTATCTACCAGATTTGTTACTATGTTCAAAGTTCTCCAAGCGTAGTCTTTGGAGCATAAACTGAGTTTTCTTTTCAATTATTTCATTCAACTCAAGTTTAGCCTTCCTAATACTGTTCAGTGTTTGCTCGTTGGGGGATGCTCTGTAAACTTCTTCTAGTGATTTGATTCTCAGCTCCAATTCAGTTGTCCGCTGCTTCTCTTCCTTTATCTTGTGTGACGAGAATGAGATTATTTTTCCTCGCATTACTGCCTTTCCTGCTTCCCAGAGGACACAGGCTGAGGTCTCTGGTAGGTCATTATTTTCTAAATATAAAGACCATTCCTTTTCAAAGTAGCTGACAAAATTAGGGTCTTTAAGTAATGATGAATTAAATCTCCAGCTTCTTGTTGGTGGTTTTATTTTCTTATCATTTAGAGTCAGTGAGACTGGTGCGTGATCACTGATGGTGATGGGATGAACACTAGTTTCTAATATATCGCTCATTTTTGAGTTGTTAACTAAAAAGAAATCTATTCTGGAGTATGAGTGGTGCACTGATGAAAAATATGTGTATTCTTTAAGAGTGGGGTGGAGTGAACGCCAGGCATCGCAAAGCCCAAAATCCTCCATGTATTGTTTAACAACCTTAGTGGACTGCCAGAGCCGATGGTTCCCTGTTGCACTCAGCCTGTCCATTCCTGAGTCCAAGGCCATGTTGAAGTCTCCTCCTATGATGAGCGTGTTATCTAAGTGGTCATAGAGTGAAGTGAACAGGGAGTGAAAAAAAGAGGGGTCGTCAACATTTGGCCCATATATGTTAGCAATGCATAGCTTCATACTTTGGATAGTTAATGTGATAATTAAAAATCTGCCTTCTGGGTCAGTAATTGTGTTTTCCACATTGAAGTTTACCCTTCTGTTTATTAGTATGGCTACACCTCTTTGTCTGGAATTGAGACAGGCTGAATACACATGAGGAAACTGTGCAGTGGAGAGTGAACCCACTGTTGTCTCTGATAAATGAGTCTCTTGTAGCAAAACAATGTCTGCCTGTAGATCTTTCAATTTATTAAATATTTTTAGCCTCTTTTCCCTGGAACCAGCTCCACGTATATTCCATGAAATAAACCTGAGTGGTGTCATGTCTCGGCTAGCAGAGTAAGTCAACTAGGAAAACTATGTGTATGTGTGCAAGCAGTTATATATGTATGTGTGTGCCTGTATGCATGCATCTTTGTGATCATGCATTTTACACTCATGTACGTATGTGTACCAGTGAAATCCCCTGTGTGATGATTCTGTATCTGTTTATGTGCATTAAATCCACATGCTGTGAGTGTGTTTTTGTGCATGGTGAGTGTTGATATGTGGCCACATGCTGTTTGAAGTGCAGAGGTGCTATAAGTGACATGTTTTTGGTTGTACTTGTCTAAGACCCAGCTGTTATTGCAGCATAAAATAATAAAATTCGTAATATTCATGTTGCAGTTAGTTGTGGAGGGGAGAAAAGGAGAGAGAAAAAAGGGAAAAACAAGGAGAATAGGGGAAGGAAAAAAACATAGACAACGCAAACAATCGAATAGAAAAAACATCAAAAGAAACAACAAAAAAATAATCGTGATAATAATAAAAATAAACCCACACCTGGAGACTAGCAGTGAGCATTCTATTATCTGTTACTGGTTACTTAGTATGTTAATTATGTTTATTTTGTTAATGAGTGGTGAGTAGTGTTATTTACCTGACGTTAATACAGCCAAGGAGTGATACCTGGATCGCGATAAAGTTGGTTGTTCACAAACAGCTTGTCAACAGAAATTACAGCTCGGGCGCCTCCTTCCATGAACCTCCGCCTGATTGGGAACAGGACCTTGCGTCTCTCCAGGATCTCTTTAGGGAACTGGTCGTTGACGCTGAAGTCCGTCCCTCTCAGCTCCCTGCCCCGGCTCTTAACCTGTTCTTTCTGTTTGAAATTGACAAACTTAGCAACAATAGGTCTAGGTCTTTTTGAATCAGTCCTCTTACCTCCCAGACGGTGGACTCTGTGAAACGAGATTTTACTTGCGGTTTCCTCGGGAAGCTTCAGCTGTTTCCTGATAAAGGCTGTGATCGTAGCTTGTGCACCATTATTAACAGCATCTAAATGGTTAAAAATAAAGTCAGGGAAGCCTGCTGCTAAGGCAAAAGACTAAACCTGGTGATCACAACATGACGCTAATGAGAACATACAAATCAGGCAGCAGGATTAGGTCAGCAAGTGTTGAGAATAATGAGCTTTTAATTACACTTTGAAACACATTACATAACACGTGTGTTCCTGTGTGTGCCAGCCAAAAGCATTTCAGCTGGAAGTTTGGGAGCCGGAGAATTATCTGATTAACCAGTTTAGAAAAAAAACAACAAAAAACAAACACAGTCCACTGATCCCAAACAAGAAGGCAGGTTTGTTCAAATGTCCTCTCCAAGGACTCTAATTGGATGGACTGACAGGTTCCAGTCACACAAGAGCTCCTGCTGGTGTCAGCGTGTCCCTGATGGTCAGCATGTGTGAGCAGAAACATGAGACTCCTACAGCAGCTTAGAGCTGCTATTCCTATATTTCTTTTAAGTGTGTCCTCAAATGACTGAAATTGTTCCTGCTGTTCTCCACATGCAAACTCCTCCGTACTCCTAACAGGCTATTTATAGGTTTGGCTCACTTTGTTTGAATTTTTAATTGTACAGACAGTCTGAAAGGAAAGCACAGACTTAAATGAAGAACAGGTGTAGAGGATCTGTGCGCTGTAAAAATCAATTTTTGTGATGGATGGCAGTTTTGTAAAGGGCTGATAGGCACAGTATAATGCAATGACATCCTCTGGGCCCACAAACTGAGCTGTGAGTGATATATAGAGGAATAATTTGTGATTTACGGTCACTCAGATTACACTTGGAGGTAAATCTTTGCAGAATCTAGGGTCTGCTGAATACATCCCATCTCCACTCTCCCAACAACAGCAGCAGCAGGACCTTTTCACTCCGCTTCACTTCACTCAACCTGCACGCTGCCTCCGTGTATCCCTCAACCACTCAAGTCCCAAAAAACATGCTTGTGCACACGCTTGCTAGATTCTGGTACATCTCTCGAGCAGTATATTTCTTATTACGTAATACATTTGAGGAGAATCGGAGCAATATGTTCCCCTGTCACAGGTTTGCAGGTTCTCTCGAGTGTAAAAATGTGACAGGATCCGCGGAGGGAATCTTCAAAGGCTGAAGCGTGGCACTATAGGAGTGTCAATGGGCTGTAAACACTTGAGTTTCCCACTGAGGGTTGACCACACTAAAAATATACTCAGAAAATGCACTCATGTGGCAGAGAACGTGGAGAAGGAGGAGGAGGAGGAGGAGGAGAGGGACAGAGATGGAATACGGAAATAAGGGAAGATGAGTCTGACCGTGAGTTTGTTTCAGGGAAGCTGTGGGTCTAAGGATGATTGAATTTTTGTTAAGTCATGCGCTGCATCCCGTCAGTCAGTCTACAGTCATGAATAAAACCTGAAAACCAGAGTGTCCAGAGGGGGGTTAATTGAGTCAGCCGACTTGGTGAGTCAAACCAGAAGCCAATTTACATTGACAGCGCAGATCCTCGGGGAATATCACTTAGCACACTACATTAAACAAATCCTCTCTTCCCGACAACAAATAGCACATGACATCTCATTTTCACATGTTGGAAGGGTAATATCAGATTAGGATTATTGGATTCTCAACACACAGATTTGGTAAACGCACTTTTAAATTTACAGTCCTCCTGCTCCTTCCTCCCCCTGCAGGAGGCTGTTTCTTTGAATTATAATTCACCATCATCCTCATGCTTCCAGGACTGCATTTAAAGAGTGAAACTCTGTCAGACCAGACGCTGCTTGTGTCCCGATGGTCTGATTCCTCTCAGGGCCCAGTGAGTCTTACTCTCCCAGACATGGGGGATTCTGATTGGTGGATGGTGTTTGAGGATGACAGTGATGTTTTTGGCTGGGCTGCATCACTGAAAGATGTTAAACCGTGTTTATGAAGCAGTCACCACTTATACATCGATGCTAACACCCTTGTTCTTCCTGCTTATTTATGATGAGATGAACAATTGAAAGAAATTTTGTCTGATTTGGGACTTGTAGTAATAACTTTTACTGATTTTTTTATGTCAACCCTCCAAAGAGTTTGTATAAACTCATCTTTCCTCCTAAAAGGTGTGTAAATATAGCCGAGTGAATCCAAGCACAGTGTATCACGTTTCCGCGGTGAGTGATGGGATACAGACGGTGGGTTTGACACGGGAGCATAAGCCCTTGAGACTCACTCGAGCTCACAACCGTGCGAGTCGTCAGAGTGGAAATCCACTCAGCCGGTAGGCTTTTGTTTTTGTCTCTCGGTTTGTTTATCTCCTGCTCTCGCATCTTCATTATGTACCTATTCTTGCTCCGGCATAACTCCCTTTTTATTTCATGCATTGTTCTTTTTATGATCTGATTTAGATGTGGAGCAACTAGAGTGAAGCAATCTGCCATAAATATGCCCACACTGTGCAAAGAGCCTATTTTAATACTGAGGTATGCAGGTTTATGAGCAGGGAGGGGGGCGTGAGGCTGTTTCTGAGGAATATATTCCTGATATGTTGCAGCCTGGTGTGTGCTGCAAATTCTGGTGACAAATGTCATGTCAGTTTTGAGCTGTTTGCATCTGATTGGTGTTTTTTTTTTCTTGCCAAAAATGTTTCGTGACAGACAAATAATTCACAGGGGGTCCAATGGCTCTCAGAGGAAACTTGGCGTAAGATGCAGCTGAACTGATGCAACATTTCACTCATTTGACAGTTTCGTGACACTTAAGGATCACATCATTTCATAGCCAAAGTACTCAGAGAAGTTAAAGTCTGGGAGTCCGTTGTCCCCTGATGGTCTGAAACCAATCAGCATTCAGGTTTAGCTCCATCCTCCTCACACTTGTTGGTAATAATAGCTTTGAAAGATATCGGGACCACAACTCTATTCTGGTATCTGGGAGTGAGGACAGCTTTTTGTCTTTGCTTGTTTCTGCTAAAACAACATTATTTTTTGTCCTGTGGGCCAGATTTGAAGTGGATGAGGCCAGCCAGGTTGGTTAATCGAACAGCAGAGAGGTAATGGTTCGTCCAGTGTTTAAATAATGGATGCCAACAAAACAAAAGACAGTCATCTGGCTGCTGCTCAGCAATCCTCTCAGCAGTGTTTTAGCACTTACCTCATCCCCTCGACGATAAAAGGGGGGAGAGAGGGTTCAGCCAGAGTGAGCTACGAGGCTGCAACATGCCCTGTCCAGCCAGCGAACACGATAACACTGAGCCACATGTTGTCAGCGAGGAATCAAACCTCTGCACAATGACAAACGCACTCACAGCACCCACTGCGAGCATCGCAAATACAACCTGACAGATTTGCCCACTGAGCTGACTCGGGGATGGAGAACAAATGCTTTTATTTTTATCACGGCAGGCTTGAAGGGGGGACTCATGCTGTTTTAGAAACTTGGAAAATGTCATTTGCGGAGTACCTGCCAGGTCTGTGAAAAAATGTAAAACCCTCTTCATGTTTTCTTTAGAAATCAAAAAAGAAAAGTACAGAAAACTCTGAGGGCAGAAAATAAAATAACACATAGCTTTCGTTACACTTTTTTGTAATCTATCCTTTGAAGTCCTTTTTATGACCATGTTAAATGTACCACATTCGGCAGAGTGAATTAAAATTAGACCCGTTGCTAAACAACAAACTGTAGCTGTGTTGTCTCTGGGGCGCAGGGATTAAAACAAGCTTTGAATGTGGACATGTGTTTTAAATCCACTTCCATCAGATCTGCCAATCAACCCTGTTGTTTCAGCTGTTGACTGAGTGAGCAAGGGCCCCGTGCCTTCACTTTTCAAGTTGGGTTTGTGTCTTAAACAACTCAATGTCTGCCAAGAACTTTTGTTAAAATGAAGCACATTTTATGTGACTCCCTACATGTGATTCAGGCTGCCCAGAAAACACAAATAGTTCTGCTGAAACTGGTAATGGGGGACAGACTAAAAGATGGTCAAGGTTAAGGTGCTCAAGTGTTGAAATTTTATCACATCAAATCGTTCATCCTGTTGCTCTTTAACACATGAACAGCAAGTTACTGAGTAAAGAGTTTGATCTCTACAAAACTGGGTTATCTGTTTTCATTGCAGCCAATCACTTTGGCCAAATCTCCACCTCATCATTATGCGAAACTGTGATTCAATTGGCTTGACTTTATGCTCTTGTTATCGCTTTTGGAAAACATAACAATTGGTTATCGTATTTTGTCCTCCCTGCCAAGAACATCTGCCCTGTACCAAAATCAGATATTGTTTTCTATGATTCATTTTGTCTGGGGAGGTTTAGTGTAATGTTAGTATATTTTTGGATGTAATTTGACTCCAAAATCGCCCATGTCCTGAGTTTTAAACACTTAAGGCCAATGTCCAACCAGCTGTTTCCGGGAGCAATAAAGCTTTATAGTGGATGCTCATAAGCCCTTTATCAGGATGGATCTCTTGAATAAATGATGTTGACAGGGACTGAATGAGTGTTTCACCGATCATAATTTGGGGTCATGTGCAGGGAGACAATTCACGGTCACATCTTTTCAACAAGGCTAAAAGAAAAACAAGAAACTCTGTTAGTCTGCAGTTTTTCAATTGATACTTTTTTAGCTAGCTGCTGATATCCGTAGCCTAGCATAACCACAAGTAGCATGCCATGTACACATCAATGCTGTGGTCTATACCAAACCCAGTCACAGGTCCCTGACATCAGTGCTTAGGTCCAAGTTGAGTCCCAAGTCCTAAAAAATCCAGCTCCAATTTGGCTACATCACAAGTTCACACAGCCCTCAAGTCTGACCTCCTTCTTTTCCAAATCCACACGGTTGTTCAAACTGTTTTATACAGTGGAAGGTTTTAAGGGTACAAAGTGACAGCTAGGTCTGATATGACACATCCCGTTGTCCACATTAAAGTTTTCATCAATTTTTACCTGATGAAGGAGCTTTATGGAGGATCACCTGAAGGTATCAGTCCAAGAATGATTTCACTCTGAATCATAGTTATGATTTGTTGGCAGTGTTAGTTAATGATATTTATCGTCTGGGCACCATAAACAGCTATTTCAAGGCTCTCCATCTTGTAGCTGAGATATTTAAACCAGTGCAGAAATCTTACTTGTTGACACACCACCATCGCCATTCAGGGGGCCACTGTAAGGAATTATTTCAAGGAGTTTAATCGGTGGAACAGGAAGTGGAAATCTTCGTAATCTGTTTTTAAACCAGGTCAGGTCATGGTTTTGCCTTATCTAATCCTTTTATTTCTTTCCAGGCAACATCTTTGTGGTGAGTCTGTCAGTGGCAGACCTGGTGGTGGCTTTGTACCCCTACCCCCTGGTCCTGACCGCCATCTTTCACAATGATTGGACCATGGGTGACCTGCACTGCCAGGCGAGTGGCTTCATCATGGGCTTGAGCGTCATCGGCTCCATCTTCAACATCACGGCCATCGCCATCAACCGCTACTGCTACATCTGCCACAGCCTCCACTACGACCGATTGTACAGCCTGAGGAACACCTTTTGCTACCTGGGGCTCACCTGGCTGCTCACCGCCGTTGCCACAGTGCCGAACTTCTTTGTGGGATCCCTGCAGTATGACCCTCGTATCTACTCGTGCACGTTCGCACAGACAGTCAGCTCGTACTACACCATATCAGTGGTGGTTATTCACTTCCTGATCCCGCTGCTCGTGGTGTCTTACTGCTACATGAGGATATGGGTGCTGGTGATACAAGTGAAACATCGAGTAAAACCGGAGCAAAGGACCAAGCTAAAACCGAGCGATGTGAGGAACTTTCTGACTATGTTTATGGTGTTTGTGCTGTTTGCAGTATGCTGGGCTCCGCTTAACCTCATAGGCCTGGCTGTAGCTATAAACCCTGTGAAAGTAGCCCCAAACATACCTGAGTGGCTCTTTGTCACAAGCTACTTTATGGCGTACTTTAACAGCTGCCTCAACGCCATCATCTACGGACTTCTTAACCAAAACTTCCGCAAAGAATACAAGACAATCCTTCTTGCCCTTTGCATCCCACGTTTGCTCCTCATTGAGACATCCAGGTGTGCCACAGAGGGACTTAAAAGCAAGCCTTCACCTGCTGTAACAAATAATAATGTGGCAGAGATAAATGTATAATCCAATGTTGTATTGGAAAACTTAGATTAAGTTCTGTGGAGTCTCATGGTGGATGTGTGACATGTTGTTCATCCAGTGCCTTTTTCCAGTTGTACAGATGTAATTATGAGTACACTGCAGTGTGTCATGTTCCTCTCTGTCATGTCAGACTGTTCCCTTAGGTGGAAAGGGAAAAGTATCAGTGGTATCACAGGTACACTCTGTTCTTTTCTGTTTGCCTCCACGCATTCTCCTACAAACTGGTTTACATGGAGGCTGAAGAATATAATGTTCACTGAAACCCATTTGGGCCTTGGACAGAGCTCAGCAGTGAGAATAACTTTTTTCAGTCTTTGTTGAGATAAGCTGATATCATAAGCTATAAAAGAAGTGGATATGGCCAACCTGACATCACCGACAAGACCCCAGTCTGGCACGTTACCTTCCGTCTTTTTACTGCAGCCAAGCCATGTTTCCCCAAGAAGGGAGGCTATTTGTCATCTTGTGCTCTGATTGGTTGGCATCTGTTGAACTTTCCTTTGAGAGCTTCCTGTTGGAAAGCTCTTTAAACCTAAGGCAATTTACTTGACATTCCATACACAAGAGCAGAAAACAGCCTCTTTCTAATGCTCAAGTCCTGTTGTTTTGGCCCAAACCATGCTCTTTTATTGCACTATATGAAGTAGGCTGTATGAATGTGGTCTAAATGGAATGAGTCACATTCTCTCCTGCTAGGAAACGGTCAAAAACTCATCAATAAAGTTAGATCTCACACTAGACATAGACCATGGGCAGTATGATCATAATGCTGACTCAACGTAAGTCCTAGTTAGCAAAAATCTGGAGCAGAGGTGGGCAAACAACAACAAACACTCCACCTGTAAGTCGACTCTGCCGTGCCCTCTCATTCCTAGTCTTTATATCATCTTAGCTGATGGATTTTAAAACTTTAAAACATAACAAATGAGCTTCTTACCCAAACCTGCTCAGTTAAATATGTTTGGTTCTTCTGTAAAAATGTCCATTTATACCACAGACTGTATAATAAATGGACATACTCTCCATGATGTCACCGGTCTGTTTCAAAAACAGAGTTTTGGAGCATATTCTCCACAGACGTCAATTAGATTACAAATGTTTACTGCATTTATAGAGCAGTATAGTTATGTTTTTCAGCAGGGAGAGGCGGGGTCTGGCGGAGCTTGTCAGTCTGTATCAGGCTCGTACACTACTGTGGGTGAGAGCGGTGCTCTCTTTGGATGAAAACTCAGCATAGACATGAGGAGAAGATGTGAGATGACAGAGACACAGCGAGACGCTTCAACTCAAGGAAGTTCAGGCAGCTCACGCTCCAACTGAGGATGCGTCGCAGGTAATTCAGAGAGAAAATGACCTGAATGTGAGAAAAGATGACAGAGATCATGGAGAGGATCAACAGATGGAGCGCCCAAGATGAGCATGATCCAAAAAGAGTATGTTTTCTCTCTTTTTTAAAAAATCAAAAATAGGAAGTGAGACTGAGTGGAATTGACATAGTCATACAAAACAATATTTTTGGGTCTAAACTACAGAGTTAAAAAATCCAGCTCCGTATAGTGTGTGCTGTTAGAGAAGTGAGGTCTTCAGATGGGAGACATTTTTCATACCAGGCTGTAAACTTTACTTTGGGTGTGAAAATGGCTTAGTATGGGGTTTTTCATGCTTTAGGAGCCAGCCTCAAGCGGATGCTCAAGGAACTTCGGATTTTAGCACTTCCACATTGCCTCATTTTCTTAGGGCTGTATCACTCTATAACAAAGGGGCTAAACTGTTTGTGATAATGTTCAGTCCAACCCACAGTCAGCAGTTATTCTGCAGTGGTCTGTTCAAACTTGAGAGTCTATCAATAAAATGAAGAGTGAGGTTACGTTAGCTCTGCTTGGTAGATGACTGGCAGGACAAAACAAGGATTTACTACACATTATGGACTTGTCTTGGAGCACTGGGCTGTCAGCTACACAAATATAGACAGCTATTTAACTACTTACAAACTGACAGTGTTTGCTTGTTGTCATGTTAGCCTACAGATACATCAGAGCACCGGGCTAACATATAGCCGTAGCCGACTGCTACGTTTGCTTGATGTCACATTTGAAACCCTAGCGCCGCGTAACTGTACTGATACCTACCTTACCTAGTAAAAAGTTATCTTGATCAATTCCAAAACAAACTCACCTCGCTAAAAGTAATTTACGACAGTGTACAGAGACTCAGCAAGAGACATCCAAAACTCTGTTCAGAGATACACTGATAGAAATAGTTAGTGTGTCCCAAATCGCATACTTCCATACTGTGTACTCAAAATTTTCAAATTGAGTGTACTAAGCATACTACATACTCACTGGCTTAGTGCGCAAATTTTGAGGGTGTAGTGCCGACCCAAATCGCATACTGCCGAGCGCCGTACTTATCGGGAATGATGACATGATGTCGACCTCTTCTTCTTCTACGTCTAATTGTGACCGGCCTCCAGCGCGTTTCCGCCAAACACCGCCACTATTTGCCAGCAAATTTTCAAAGCCTTTTCAGTAGTATATTAAACACAGCTTATAACATGATCAGCGGTGTAGAGTTTATTAATGGGGGTCGGTGCAGCTGATTGAAGCTACCAAGAGAGCTACCAGGGCGCTGTGGCAGTTAAAATACATCCACAAATTAAATGTCTGAGTGGTGCTTCTGGTCATGTATTCACTGTGCAGGGTCTAACCCACTTATTATTATATTTACCTGGTTCACCGGGTAATGCTAGGGCCCCGGTAACTGTTAGCCCAATGAGCTTTGGCATTTGAGATAGCTGTTAGCTCAACTAGCATTAGCATAGCCCAGTGTTTCTCAATCCTGGTCCTGGGGACCCCCTGCCCTACACGTTTTAGATGTTACTTCACTCCAGCACACCTGATTCAAATGAATGGCTCGTTATCAGGCTCAAGCAGAGCTTGATGACAAGCTGATCATTTGAATCAGGTGTGTTGGAGTCGGGTAAAAAACATCAATAAGTTACATTTATACATTGCTGCCAGAGGATGAAATGAGTGCGTTAAGTGTCCACAGCTGCATACTCAAAATCTGGGCCGATTTGAGTACATCATCCTGGTACTTTTGCATACTCATTTCTCGCATACTATGCATACTGTTTTTCATTTTGACGCAGTATACTCAAAATTTTGAGTATTTGAGTATGGAAGTATGCGATTTGGGACGCACTAAGTGACTAGCTTGAAAAAAGGCTTAAACAAAACCTTCTTTCTGGAGAAGAAAACCAATTTAATCGAGTCTCTCTGAGTTCAACCAAAAAGGACAAACTCTTCTCAAGGAGCAGAACATCATAAAAACAACATATGATAGTAGCATTAACTCTGTTAAAGTTCTGCCAAACGACAACAACTAAAAAAAATCTGTTCCTGGTTCTAAATCAGAAGGAAATAATCCCCCCAAGTACAACTTGCTCTGTGTTTCAATGGGACTATGATTTGCAAATCCACTGTTATACTCTAATAAAGGAGACCAAAGGCATTTAATACACCATCTATTTCCATAAGGCAGCAGAGACCTGGAGGCCATGTCCACTTCTTTGATCGTGTATGGTTTATACCATCTGAATTGTTGCCTGCATGGTTGACGTCACAACATCATGCTCAGACAGTGACCAGCTTTGGCACAAATTCATTATAATGAAGTTGTGAACAACATAGCGAGACGAAATAAAGTTATTTCCTTTTGGCTGAGTGTGTTTGCTTTACAATGAATCATCTCAAATTCAAACTAAAGCCTTTATATTCAGTGCTTGGACTTAAGGCTCATGTTTAGGTTTTAGAGGATACGAATCTAAAATAGTTGAAATATTTCATCTTCAGCGTGAATTAATACCTCAGTCTGTTTCTTCAGCTTGGTATGCAGAGTGTTTTAATGTTGCTGCTTAACCTTTAGGTCTGTTTTCTGAGCGATAACAGATGCACAAAACTCACTGAAAAACTGTGGAAGAGTTTTTCTTCTGGTCTAATGAAAGAAAAGAGCATCAAATGCCAGGAAAAGCTTTGTGTGCTCATGGAAAATGTGCTCAAAGAGATGATGAAAGAAATACTTACACAGTTGAGTTTCAATTCTAATGTTTATGAACTATTTTTGCTTCATATTTCATTTTTTTCTGATTTAGTGTTAGAAAAGTCCACAGCTCCAGGCTGTCTCTCTAAACTTTGGACTTTAAATTAGGGAAACAGAGAAGGGTCTGATGATAAGCCTGGGTTTCGTGTTTAGAGAATGCCTGGGGGACGTCTTTGATATCAGGAGCCAGAGACGTATTTCCTGTTGGTGTGAGTGTGCCTGAGCACGTCACACCAGCCAAGATGAGCTCTGACAGCTTCCCAGCATAAGTCCAACCAGACAAACAAACTATGAGTGGTTCACCTCACAGGGCGGCTCCAAGCTGTCAATATGACACATTTTTGATCTGAAACTGGAGTATTAACATACTTACATGTTCCAGACGTCTTACTCAAAGCATTTATAAATATCTCAACAAATTAAACCTTTGTTATTGGATCTACTTTCTGTCTTTGGATTTTGCTGTAGCTAATCTTGGGTAGTCTGCCTGCTGTCTGACTAAATTAATCCCTAAATAAATGATCACAGGTGGGCAAGAACAGGGGTTTGCATCCGTGATGGATCTTGGATCAGAACAGGGAGACTCAAGCTGTTTCATACAGTCAGGTGCAGTCAGGTTGAAGAACATCAAAAAAAAAAAGAACACTTCAGTTTTTCTTTGCTTTCCTTCAAGACAGTGTCTGTGATGTGGAAGAAAGAAGCAGCAGCCCACATGCCACTCCAAGGTCGGCTACAGATGAGTGGCTGAAGGGGCTCGAGGGGAGATGACAGAGTTGGCTGTACCTCACCAAAGAGTCACAGACTAATAGCAGAGTCATTACTCTTTCTCCTCCTGTCACCCTCCACTCATCACTCTTTCCTTCCTGCTCCATTTTACCTGATTTTATTTGTCTTGTTCACTGAGGTATCTAAAGAATAGTTTGACAAAATGTGTTTTTAGGGGTTTCTGGCCAAGAGCAAGATAAGAAGATAAAAACCACGCTCATATTTGTCAGTTTGATGTTCTGTTCTGTAAAGAGGTGGTTAACCTAGCGTGCGAAAATATTAAACAATTTCCGCCAAGGCTGTCCTATTAGCTACTTTTCTTAGTTATTTGTTTTATCCAAAGAAAAAACGACAACTCGAGGGAAAATCAGAAAAGGTCCAAAAATAGTCTGGCATTTTCCTCCTCCTCCTGACGGTTCAGAAAGATGACATTGCACTGGACTCCTTTCCTGTGTCCGTCTCTCTGGGGGTTTGCCTCTTCCCTGTGCCTGAAATACAGAATATCCTGAGTATCACCACCTGAATTCAAAAAGTGAACAGCACAATTCCTCTGGTTTCTTCTTCTTTATAGACACAAAGTCAAATATTTAAAGATTGTGTTCTCTAAACATTTATGTCCTTTGAATAACACTTTCAGGTGGTCAAATTAGGCTGAATTTACTATATGTAAGATCTTTTATCCATAATGTACTCTTTCAACTTCTGGTAAGCAAGATGTCTTCTTTTTCATGAGACTCAACAACCCATGTATCTTCCATCTGCTGGCCCTGAAAGGTCAGTGCTGCCCACGATGGTTTGTCTCAATTAGAGACAAAGAAAAGGGTTACCTGAAGCCCCAGATTGAAATGTAACACAGAATAATCACTGTACTTTTACCCATATTACAGAGGAGTCGCCCAAGCTTGAGTCTGGGGTCCGTTTAAAGGACTGCTGCCTCATTCTAAATCCGTTGCTGCATGTACATTTATGGCTAAATGTGTGGGAAGTTTTGGAAGTGTAGACTTCACATTTCATGTGATAAAACTGACTCCGGCTGATCTGGATGGTCAAATTAGTGACAAAGTTACAGCCTTTTGTTTAAAAATACATGCAAATCACTGGCTACTGATGAGACTATTAGCTGACCAAGCATCTTGAACATTGTGAGTGAATCAGTTTAGAGGCAAACATTAGCTAGAAGCTAGCTAAAAATAACATCAACAGTCCATTTAACCCTAGCAACTTACGTGACTTTCCAAGTGCGTTCTTGACATATGCCTGTTAAATTTGGATCTCTTCTTACATATCTGACACGTTGCACGGCCCTTGTCTGCATTTGCAGTAAAAGTTTTAGAAACAAAATGTGTTTTTTTTGGCGTCTCTTTAGACGTCCTGGCAGGAACTGATGCCGAACAAAACAGCACGTGCTAACAAAGGAATCCTCATACCATTTGTTTGAAACTGAGTAAACTTTTGAAGTCTTTTCCAAAAATTTAAACAAAACAAACCATAAATAAGTCTGACTCCCACTCTTAGTCTCTGGAGACTGAATTCAACCAGAGGTCAGGTTTGAGTCATCATTGCCTGAGTCCAAGTAAAGTTACAGGGCTTAAGTCAGGCCCAAGTCCAAGTCCTGAAATCAAGCACCAAAACACTGTTATTCATCAGTTAGCGAGCAAAGGTAGAACATTTATGTCAGAACTTTTTTGTAATATCTGTCATAATTTTCTTTTTATACAAATGGCAATCATTACGTCTGGCTCCTTCAAATGAGGTCATGTTCATGGTGGTCACAAGTTGAGTCCAAACAAGTGATAAGTCAGTATCTTTAGAAATTGCAGAGCGCATATAATCACGTCTTATTTACATATTTCTTTGAAATATATAAGGATGAAATGTTTTTTTTTTTTTTTTTTTTTAAACTGCGATGTACAAACGCCCTATGACAAGAACCGTTCTTTGATGATGCAGATGTAATGATATTCAATTTGCAGCACTTTTATCTTCTGCCATAGTTCACTTGTATTCACTTTGTTATATCATAATGCTTTATATCGTAATGCTTGAAAAGTGTTGAGGTACCTTTAATTTTGAGGAAGAGTCGGGCTGTTTTCTGCTTCTGCTTATATATCTTCAGTATATAACCCACGCTTGATATTGCATAGTTTGTTTTCAATATTCTATTTCAAGGGATGTGTTTTTACTATTTTATACACAGACTGTGATACAACTAATAATCCTCTACTCAGTCAAAAATACCATCAAGCATCCTGGATGAAAGCTGACTTCACCGGTTCATCCACCCACATCATTTGTCATTTGGCCTGTGATTTAATATGAAGGCCATCGCTTGTGGAGACAGTTTTCTTATGGTATGTTCAAGGACGGCATGATCCATCCATGCCATGCTGGGCTATAAGATCCATCATATCTTTATTTTGCCAATTTCCTGTATGGAGGCTCTGTTTCTCTGTGGTATAAGAATGATGTGCTGTATACACTCCTCCTGCTTTCTCTGTAACATTGAATCCATTTAATTTTGCCCCAGCTGTTTCTTCTCTTTGTTTCAGGAGAGCTTTCTTCAGCCAAGTCGTATCATAAATCCTTGTGTACTCCCAGAGTTTAATATCATGAGTTATATCATTTTGTTTTCATATTTCAGATTCAAGACTGATATCCTTGTATTACTGTTTTGCTAAATATATCATGGGAAGCTTTTGTGCTATTTGTGAGAATTCATCACTCAAACTGGACCAAAAACAAGAGGAACACTTGAATTTGTCTGAAGACGTAACACTTTACACCTTCCACTGTCATGCTTCAGCATGTTTATTTTCATCACCCTCCTTGTTGCCATGCAAATAGGAAAGGCCTTGAAGAAACAAATTCTCATTTGTGGGAGATAAAGATTATTTCCACAATGGCAGCCAGAACACTGCCTCTAATCTGGTTAAAACAGAATGGATGAAGAATGGGGAATTACACGGGCAGACGCTAACATGACATGATGGTTTTTTGCCTGGATAAAGCCAGGCGTAGCCCTCCTCCTCGCACAGAGGAATTTCTACAGCTCTTGCACATCATTGCATTTTATAGCAGGGGGGTCTCACAGCGGGCCTGCTGCCCCGATAGCAAGTCTGCTAATGGATTTGTGCATTGGGTTTAGCACTGCCTGTCTTTTCATGCATATGATGTGTTCCTACATATCCGAAAGGGCTGTGGGTCACAGCGCTACCAATTTTGGGTATAGGCTCCAAGGAGAGATGATGGGAGCAGGGCATGGGGGTGATGGTGAATAATAAAGTCAGATCTCTTGACTTCCTCTTTCACATATAGAGAATACAGTAATCTAAAAGGCACCCCCTCCCCAGGCAGACATGCACAATTATAAATTAAAAATGCAATTAGTTAAATTTCACTCAAGTCAAGTGGTTTCAAGAGTGTTTATGCCCCTCTATGAGTTACTCAGGGGGTCGAGAAAAGACAAGAATAACAAAGCATTATAAGACATTGTACAACTCAATTTCTTGCTTAATATTTAAAAAAATGACTGTGGCTTTATAAACGTGTAGCTTGTATAATCATTAATTGGGGTAAAGTTATCTGCCAAAATGAGATGTGTCTCATGGTGGGGTTCCCCAAGATTTTGAATTCCCAAATGAAAAGCCAAAATTAATTTTTAACTTATACAGGAAGAAAAGATTTAGTGCCAGCTGGCTGCATCGGTGGTGCGTCGGTTAGCGCAGCAGCCTCACAGTAAGAAGATCCCCAGTTCAATTCCCAGTTCCATGTGGAGTTTGCATGTTCTCCCTGTGCACAAGTGAATTCTCTCTGAGTACTCCAGCTTCCTCCCACAGTCCAAAAACATGCGCATCAGGTTAACTGGTCACTCTAAATGTGTGCATGAATGCGTGGGAAAGGCGGTTTGTCTCTGTGCGTTAGCCCTACGATTGATAGGCGCCGCCCTGTTGGCTATGGCTGCCTTTTGCAGCAGCTCTCTCTTTCTTTGTCCGTTTCTTGTAATTTTTTTTGTTTATTTTTCGTAATCTTTTTTTTGAAGTGGATCATTACTTTGTAAGGCTCATTTGTTGGTCATGGACACCAAACTTTTTGTGGCTTCAGTGATATTTTTACTACTTTTTCTCCTGTGTTTGTCTGGAGATCCTACGTGTAACCATGGCTGCATTGTTTACATGTGAACTCAGCTGTTAGCAGCCTGTAGCATGTCAGTGCTAACTGGTGTAGGGCCTGATGTCTTCCCACAAGGTGAGGAAAAGGAGGTGAGGACGAATTGCTGGTTCTCAGGTGTGAGCTAAGAAGTGACGACATGGACCTGTCCGTCCATCCATCGTTATTGGGAATGTAAGATCTATCTCCAATAAGATGGACAAGCTAGCTGTGCTAACCCAGCATCAGAGGGAATACCAGAGGGCAGAGTAGCATCCTGCTTTCCACAGACATGGCTGATGGAGCTAACATCAAACACTAGCGCCACATTGGAAGAGCTTCACCTGCTGTGAGCAGACAGGATCTAGGAGACAGAGATGGAGCATGAGTGAAGAGAGGTGGCTGAACTGGACAATGATGGACAAGCTGTCAGCATCGATTTTCTCATGGACCTTTTTGCACTTTCTGTACACTTTCTTACTTTTGTTTTCTTGATTGCTGCTGTGACTTCAATTTTGTTGTACTTGTTACAATGACAATACAGTTCTATTCTATTCTATTCTATTCTATTCTATTCTATTCTATTCTATTCTATTCTATTCTATTCTATTTGATAGGTGACCAGAACAAGATGTACCCCGCCCCTTGCACCAAGACAGCTGGGATAGGCTCCAGCCACCCTCAACCCTAAACAGGATAGAAAATGGGTGGATGGATCTTGTGCCTCATAATGCTTCAGTAATGCAGGAGAGATGATTCTTTAATGCTGCATTGGTGTCTCTTTGACTCAGTCAATGACACCGGCTTAATAAACCAAGCAGCCTCATTTCACTTAATGCATTTTTTGAAACATAAGTTTATGAATATGCATCTGCCTCTCTGATTAAAAAAACAATGAATATTCATATTTTTTTTGTAAAATTACTATTGCAGAACTTTAAGAGTGTAGTAACTAAATTTCAAATGCACTTTTACACCAACAATAATGAAATAACAAGCTGATCTGTTTACTTTAAAAAAGGTAATTACAGTATGGAAAGTAATATGTGAAATAAAACACACAAAAATATATCAAATAAATATTAAATTTTACTAAATTTTTTAAAAATGATGCTGTTAAAAATACAAAAGAACTAGCAAATGAGGTCACCACTGAGATCAGATATTACTACATAAAATTTTTCATGGCTTTAAGTGCTGTCAGACTGCACCCAGTCATTTTGGTCACACTATAAACACAGTTAAGGTTACTAAAACCTCAGTCTGAAGTGAAGACCATGAATAAATGGATTTGGGTTTTCTCCATGTAAAAGGTTTTCAGATGCATCGCTTGCTGAAGTGAAGAAAAGCTGAGAAGATAAACTCAACAACATTCGCAGCAGTTGCCAAATCAGTAAATGGCATGGCTAAGAATAGCAGGGAGCTTCTTAACACGTATAATTTGGACTCTGATTTCACTTGAAAACCTTATTGACAGTGATAGGTCTGACACTTTGAGCATTTGCTGAAGGACAGCCTGTGTCTCCGTCAAAACAACAGGTGTGTGCAGTGTGTGTTTATGTGTGTGTGTGCAGGGGGGACTTCATGTTTGACATGGAGCACTGGTGACGCCAAGAATGCAACAGGCATAGCTTGGGGAGTCCACACAGAGAGAGCCATGGGAAATACTCCCGGGAGGTCAAAGGTCAGAGTCCATGAGGAAGAACATTTAGTATTGAACTTGCAGTGGAAAACTCTTTGACCAAATCCACAAACTGTTTCTTCCTCTGAGGACCTGTTTTTGTCAACTCCAGATATAGAGGCTGCTGCTTTATTAGAATTTATAATCCCAGAGTATCTGGCTGAACTCATCCGTCCGCTGTGGTTTTCTGTCTTTTCCCAAAGCTCACTGCAATAAACTCTTCTAATTAATTTCCAGCTTTGACTCTGTTTCCAGACAAAATAAAATTCCACTGAACTGACAGGATGTAAATTTAATCTGAGATAATTACTGATGACCTGTTTATAAGAAGAGGTCATTGTTTATTTTATATTTACTGCCAGCTCCAGTTATTATCCAGAGTTGATTTAGGAAAGAAAAAGGTTGTGTTGACTTGTGGAAAACCAGATTATTAAACCGTTGAACAAAAAAAAAAAAAAAATCGGATCTTTCCTGCTTTACAGTTATGTTTTGGGTTTGAGGTCCTAGAAGCAAAGCCTGAAGAAAAAAGAGAGCAAGCCAAATTCTATTTATAGAGCCTCTGAAAAATGTCACGTTGATGGTGACAGCCGTATTAATGTTTGTGCTCATGTTGCCATTTGAATTGCTGATTAAGGACAGGATGTCTTTGGGTTTATGTGTTACTATAGCAAACACACAGGCCTTAACACACAAGACATGTGGGTCAGATGAATTAAGGAGAATTTTTGAAAACCCCTCCTCTAAACTCCTGTCAGTCTCCAAAGAGCAACATCAAGAATAAAGTGGCCAAAAATTACATTTGAAAATGAGCCTCATTGGTTTATCCAGAAATAGATTTAAGATTATAGGATTCTTGACAATGATGCTCTGCAGCAACCACATATCAGCCTTTCGATAGGTTTACAATATCCAGACTGCCTTCTGTGCTTGTTCTTCTAGACAAAAGAAAAATGTTTTGGGGGGACCTGCTGAGCGTGAGACCGGTGAGCACAAAGCCAACTGGAGCAGAAAGAGCCACTCCTCAACACTCAGCCTGGGAGACTTCAACCACAAATACATCCTTTGCATGAGACTGAACATATACTGTAAGCACGAAACAGCCTGAACGACGCCCTGTTACTTCTGCAATTAGACAAGAAACAGCCTTAAGTGTTGCATTATTAAGAAATGACGCAGACACATACTGTACATGTGCTCTGTGCATACAGACCCTGGAGACATAAAGGTTGCGTCACATCATGTTTTCACTAAAGATGAAATTTGTGTAAGGCTAAAACAAATTGATGCTTGAATGGTGAACATGCACATTTAAATCCGTCTGACCCCTGGTTCTATTTTAAAGCCAGCATGGAAAAGGAAGAAATGGACAGAGATGAGTCAGGAATGAAAAACCAGAACACGTTTTGATTAAATGTGAAAAAATATGTTGACTGTAAACAGATAAGTATGGTTTAAGTAAATGGCTTCAAGCTGGGCTGATACATTAAAAACTTCTGATATCATTATTGTTTGATGACCATGAACTGGTATAGCAAACTGCTTTATACTTACACTGCAAAAATAAAAAACAAAGTCTTCACGTCTTTTTAGACTATATAAGCCAAGAAAAAGTCTTATTTAATAAAAAAAAAATGTTCAGATTGCTTGTATGGAAAATCTATCAATGGGGTTGGTAAATGTGCTCTTTACTTTCTTGAATTAAGACAGTTCTTTTTTCAAGAAAAATGTCTGGTAATTTATTTCCTACCCCATTTTCAGACTTTTTACATGCAACTTCAGCATCATTTTCATCTCTTAAATGTCTTGAAATAAAATGTTTGTCTGGACTTGTCAGGTGGATTTTGCTATATTAAGTCCAAGATCATTTTTCTCAAAATAAGACACAAGAGCAAGACACTCTTTCCTAGAGTCAAGTTTTTACAGTTTACAGCTTGAGTCGGCTTACCAGCTGTTTATCTGACCTGACGGGCATTTTTATGTTGCTGTAGTCACACTGTAGACCATTTATAGCAAAGAAAAAACAACTTCAGTGATCATCCCTTTAGCAGTGAAGAAGAGTCAAAGAAACAGAGGCAAGAAGACACCCTTAAGGCCCGAGGAGGCAGCTTTTGATCCTGAGCCAGAAGTTCACTTAGGACAAGTGAGTCTGTTCACTGAATAAGAGCCTGGTGTAGATAATGATAAGTAAATAGTTGTACATGGTTCTAATGAAAATAGCTAGCCAAAAATGTATAAAAATGCTCACCTTGTAAAGTTAATGTACAGCACCTTGTGTGGAGTTTTAAAACTGATGCTGTCAGACAGGAGTGGGAACGTCAAAAAAACAAAGGTATTTATGTTTGTGGATATTTTGGTGTGCGTGGTGCCATGAATACAGTTTTACACTGTATTATTATTTCCGTTGTCACAAACCAGCCAATCTACCTTGTTTCCAAGTGTACAACTCTTGCAATAAGCTTGCTATATTTTTTTTCTTTTAATAAAAATACCTACAGTAAAGTTAACATGTGAAGTACTGTTTGACTTAAAAGAACTTAACAGTAGGCTACTTGTGTATCTGTGAAATGAGCCAAAGGACATCAACAATAAAACTTTACAAGATGAAAGTCAGAGTATGATAAGTGCATTTGTATTTGTAGTAACAATGATGTCTCTATTCTTTGCAAAGGTAAGATTATGAATAGATTTTATCTCAACTGAGAAGGCCTACTTTCACATAGTGTTTCTTTACATTACTTGGATGAAAACCTCTCTGCTTCTTACATTGTAGAAAAGAGGAAGTCACGGATACAAGGCCGACTTGTCTGTGGTGTTAATAGTTTCTTTGACATTGTAGGAAAACGGTTCTGAGCCAACATTACATCTAAAAATACGCTTCATATCTGCAGGACAAGTGCAGGCTTTCACTATTATTTTCCAGCATAGCCTCGCGAGACTTGTGGCGTCAAACCTCGTCATGTGACAGTCCCGTGATCCAATGCGGAAGAAGGGATTTCAATACTGACAGCACAACACAGACTGAGAAACGTCCTTTTATCCGCTTTGTTTTCACCTAACCTCGTTTCATATCTACCCAACAATGGACGGTTCCGCCAAAGCATCTTTAGACTCCAACGCCGGACCACCAGCTTATTACAGAGGGTGAGAAATCAACCAGTTCAGACTCAGTTAGCTCATGAACTTAGCTTGTTAGCTAGTATCTCTGCAGAGAGACGGCTGGTCTGCTGAAAACCCGCCTCCCTTGTGTGCAATTAAAAACTAAACTGATAATTACGTTACAAAAGATGTTAATTCAGTGTGGCATTACCTTGGAGCTCAGTATGAGACGTCGCCAGCGGACGCCTTCATATCAGGAGTCAGCATGTTAAGAGTACCGATGCTCCTCGATGCTGTCTGTATTGTTGCTTTGTTGATTTTTTTTTAATCTTAGCTGACATGTGAACTTGTCATCCTCTGCAGAAATGAAAGCTCATTGGTTTCAGCCCTCAAGACACTACTCTTCTTCACTATCCTGATGGTCACTCTGCCCATCGGACTGTACTTCGCATCCAAGGCCTACATCTTTGAGGGTGAGCTTTGTGACGATCAGTCTCCTGTGTTTGCAGGACAAGACAGACACTACGTTTTAATTTGATTCACTCATTTCAATCACATTAGGCTCAACTACCTTCACCACCTTCTTTCAGGTCTTATCTGTGTTCTTTAGTAACCAGCTGATTGTAAACAACAGCTTGACCTGTACTAGCTTACCGCGGGTGGGGTACAACTGTACTGACACAGAGTCGTTTGTAGAGTATTTTACCAGAGAGGTAGGATATGTGGGAAAGAGAAAGTGGGGTTATGACATGCACCAAATGGTAACATATGAGGAGTCAATGACCAGTAATCACATTCACTGTGAAATGCTTTCAGAAGAGGAAACTCAACTTTTGATTTATGGTCATTTATCGAGCCCGGAACAAGTGCTGAATGGAAGTCTGATACCTCAGGGGAAAGGCTGTGTTAATATTTGGTTTGTCACTGTTTGACAGTGTATTTGTTCTTTTTCTCCTATGGTCTTTATGCTCTTGTATGTTTTGTTTTTAAATACCTAATGATGGACCCTTTTTCTAGAATAGAAAAAAAATAGACTTTATATATCCCCAAGGGGAAATTCAGGAATATTTTTACTATTTTATATTATATTATATTTTTCTTATATAACATTAGATTGCATATTTTTTAGTTTTAACGTGTTATCCTTTTAGTTTTGATATTTTTTAAAATTTCTTCCTGACTTTTTGTAAAGTAAAAAATAATTAACTTCAACTCTGATGATCTTGATGATATCAAGTGGGTCTGTTCACTTTAGCAACATCACACTTTAGGTTCTTGGTTTACATTCTGCATTTGGTCTGCAGCTTTATGTTTGTGGTACATTCATTGCCAGACTGATATTCAGTACAACAGCACCACCTCAGGTGTGATATTACTTTCACACGACAGTTTCACAAGTTGCATTTTGTAATCGTTTTCAAGTGAAATAAGGTTGTTTTTTTCCCTCTTTATTTGATTATGACTTTAATTTTTCAGATACAACCCATCCCTTTATGTAACTAAAACCAGGCTGTTTTCAAATAACACAAACAATTTGCACCGTTTGGCTTTGTGTTTCTCTGACTGTTATTTTTTAAATGTTGACTTAATAAGAAGACCTAACAGCAAAAAATGTTCATGTGACATTTGTAAATATAAATTGGAACACTTTAAGATAAGCAATACAAGTTCAGAGTGAAAGTAATGATATTCTCTGTTTCAACACTGGCCAATTGCCTCTTGTCCAATCAGATTTTTTAGCTATAGCTAACTGCCTAATTTTTTTTAATACTGTTCATAGGTTTACAACCACAGACAGCACAGGTTTAGGTAGCACAGAAACTTCCAGAAAGATATCATGTCCTTATCAGTTAAAAGAAATCAATTTGAAATTCCACCAAATGAGGTTCATCCTGAATAATTCCTAAAATAGATCTTGGCCAGGCTTCTCCTTCTGTGCTGTGATAATAACGCCTTTGTCATCACCATTAACTGTCCTCCTCCTCCTCCTCTGCTAGGTTCGATGAAGATGTCGAGCTCTGACAGCTACTTCTACGCAGCCATAGTAGCAGTGCTCGCTGTGCACGTGGTCTTGGCCTTGTTTGTGTATGTGGCGTGGAACGAAGGCACGCCTAAAGGGAAGGGCAAAGACGACTAAGGCCCGTCCTCGTCAGCTGGTAAGACCTGAGATGGACAGACAGACACGGGCACAGATCCACAGCCCCCTCACCACCCTCCACATTGGACTCCAGCAGCAAAAACACTACCATCTACTTACCACACAGCTTGGAGACCTGGTTTGTGCTTAAGCTTTAACTCTGGGTTAAAGCAAGATGTACTTTGTTATTCCCTGGCATGGGGGAGTGGAGGATGCTGGGTTTGATTTTCCACCAGCCTCAGCAGACCTGGTTTTTGTCCTCTAGAAATGTAACCTTTGCAAGCAGAGGATGGCCCCTCTTTTGAAGAGACTTTGTTCTTAGACTGTGTTTGGCTGAGTGCTTCATTACAAAAGAGTGTGACATGTTGGAAACGTCAGGGGTTTGTATGGTGTGTGTGTGTGTTAACACTGTACTGTGATGTGTATTTATGAAAAATCAGCCATGATGTGAAATTCTGTCCACAGATTTCAGTTCTCCGATAAGCCCGTCATATGCTCCACCTGTAGCTCAAATCTGGATCAAAGTCTTGTCCTGAAGCTGTCCTAACAGTTTGTCCCCGTAAAAATTTCTTTTACGTTTCTTTTTAATGTGTTTTGTGAACTGGACTTGGGTTGCTTTGAAACTTGGATTAGGGAATTGTCACTAAAATAAATCGTATTAGAAGGAATGTCTCGTTTTGCAGATGCTTGCGGATGTAGGAGTTGATTGAGGATGTATATGTGTTGTGAAGTCAGTGTTTTGCAGAGAAGAATGATGACTTGTGAAATAAAGTTGCAGAATTGTTACTTTTGAGTGGTGTTGTGTAATTTTGATGGCTTAGAAGTGCGATTAATTTTTTACACATTTTGTAAAACATTAGCAAAATGACTGAAAAAATCAAATGCAAAAAAACCCCACACAGTTTCCCTGTGTTTGCAATCATTATAAAATGTATGATTCAAGCAAAGTGCTGGAAGGTTAATGATAAATGAAATCAATGTTCCAGTAAAATCACAAGCCCAGCCACACTCAGGTTAAGACCTTTGGCTACCATCCGCTGTGTAAACAAAAACGTGAGCACTTACATTAAAGTGTGACAGATTTTATGTGACTCTCTTTGTCAGGGAGTTAAATCCGTGTCAGTGTTTATCCCTGAAGCAAATTTAGCCGTCACAATATTAACAGGCCTGACATGCAATAACAAAATACCATCATGCAAATGATTAAAAATGATCCCTTCATTTATCATCCTCCAAAGCAAGAACCACAAAGAGCCATGTTTTTTAACAGATATTTTACAATGTGAGCGCCCCCTTTCTAATTGATTACCCTGACATTACACAGCCTGAAAAAAAATAAAAGCGAGAGGAATCAATCAAGTTGTCATAACATGCAACATTTATCTGTAACTGAGACTGCAGCACACCACTGACGTATGCAGGGAGTTTGATTTGTCACATGGTGGCAGCAAACAGTCATCCTGTTCACACACACACAGCACAGTATGGGAGCTGAGACTAGAAGTGACAGATGCTGAGCCATAATGACGTTTTCTGCCTCAGAAACCATGTCAGCAGCTGATTTCTGTTAACTTCTCCTCTGTGATGTGCGAGCGTCCCCGCTCCCACACTGTGCTCTGCCGAGTTTGGTGTCGGTGCTGTGCAGTCTGCATTTAGTTTCACAGAGCGGGTGTTGATGATGAGGTGACAGGCCTGCGAGCGATCAGACTGATTCAGTCAGCAAACATCAGAAGCTCAGCGTTCCCTCTGGCTGATATTTCATCAGTTTACCCTTGCAGTGATGAAAAAGTTGGTGCAAGGGCAGGCTTTGCTTCTGGCTCTTTGTTATTTGTTACACATCAGCAGGTTGGGTGCATCATACTGGTGTGATGCTCACAATTTCATGTGTGCAGTCATATACCTGTTAATTACCAGATGTTAATTTAGGTAGACAGTATTAAAAATACAAAACATAGTTGTGTCTGTGTTTCTTTGCCCAGCAGAGGGCGTCCAAATCAGCTTCAGCCCCCAGTTGACTGTGTGTCAGTGTTTCAGTGAAAGTGAAGAGAGAGGGCAGTAGAGGACTGTGTGAAAGGACTGAGGTGTTGCACCACAAGAACAGAGTAAAGTGACAGAAAAATCCTCTGGTAACACAAAATACATTTACTGTTAAATAATCCTGGCAGTACATTTATTGTGCCTGTCTGTGCTGTTGGTTTCTGGGAAACCACATAGAAGAAAACAACAGCGCTGAAGATTTAATTATCTGAAACATGAAACATGTCACACTATAAAAGGCACAAGCACAAAGCATATAGTGTTTTTTGTCTTGGGCCTTCATTTAGCAGACTTTTTCCTTGTTTCGTGACCCACAAATATTTGATTTTCTGAAATGATAAAATACTTAACACAGTAATGCAGTTTATTTCTAGTCAAACCGAGACGCAAAGACAAAAAAAAACAGTTGTGTTTTGCTTGTGTGTGTGTTTTTTATGCAGTATATTTGACAGATTTAAGAGTCTTCAGAGCACTTTTTCAGTGAATTGCCTCAACCATGTAGGTCCTCTAATCTGGGAGATTAAATCATAGCAGCTATAATAAATAATCTCACATTAATAACTGGCTGCTGTGCTGTGACTGGTAGCCAAAGAAATCTCATCTTTAGTAGTTTTGTGGCGCTGTGCATAACATTTCAGGGACATTAGGCATTCATTAAAAATAGTAAGTAATTGTGTTGTAATGTTTTCGTGGTGTGAGGGTGGTCCAGTGTTTTGTAGTAAATATTATAAATTAACACCGTGAGCTGAAATAGCAATTTATTCACCAACATATGTCTATTCACTGCACCTTTATTATCTCTAGAATATGCCTCTATTCATAGCATTTATTTATATGTATAGCATCCCATTAACCCATCCATACATAGACAATAATTTGCATAATTTTGTCCATTTGTCTATTAATGACTATAATTACTCTGAACATAACATAAACACTTGCACTTCTGCTTATTGCGCTTCTGGTGAGATGCCAAACCTCATTTTGTTACCCTATACTTGTTTGTGTGTGATGACTATAAAGTTAAATCTCATCTCATCCTACTGCTGCTGCTGCCAGTGCCACTTGAAGCTAAATGTGTCCTAAAATTTGTCGACCTAAAAGTGACAGAGACGGCTGTTCATTGTGAATAAAAGATTGGCTCAATTACATATATAACAAATAAGTTGCATTTCACTTTTTTTTTCCTTTTTTTCATATTTTGTTTTAGGTGATTCCACTTGTGTTGGAGGCTGTGTAAAAACCTCAGTCATTACATACTGAGCTTTGAATTCATCGTGTACTTTCAGCTTGTTATACCAACATTTTTATCATCTGTTAGTTAGAGGATAAAAAAAAACCTATCTCCGTTGGCTGCCAAAAAGAGAAATTCAACCTCTCTGCTCCTGATGAAAGGATTTTAGTCCCTAGAATCAAATGATCGTACAGTCACCACAGTGACAGCCTATTCAAGTAATTTGAAGGGCTACAAAACATAAAAGTAAGATTTACATAAAGATACTTAAACTACAGAATCTCATCTTGTGTAAGTGAAGCCTAACCTGTCTCTAGGATCCGGTCCCACCTGTGAGGACTGAACAGAACTCTGAGACTTTGTGCCTCGAAAAAACCATTCATTCATTGAAAAATGATGCACAGTTTATCTTTTATATTGACTCAAACTTTTTGTAAATGTTGGCTTACCTCTAGAGGGATTTCATTTCAAAGTGTTGGATTTCCATCTACAGCCATAAGTCATATCTATTCATCTGTCAGCATCTCAAAAACACATATAAGCCTTTTATTCACAGATGATCACTTTAACATACTCTCACATGATGTATGTCTGAAGAGAAGCCGGAGAAACCTTTGTGTTCTATATTTTTTAGAAGAGGAGATGTGATATTTTTTTTCTGAATCAGGCTCTATTTCTGTCCACTTACTGATTTATGGAGCCATACATTAAAAATAACACCCTGACTGTTGTCCAGGAGATCTGAAACCTAATGTTTCTGGCAACACAACATACTAAAGTGGTGTGCCCAGACCACACTCCATCAAATCTACAGTCTAGGTCTTTTTTTTCCCAAAGAAATAATATTCTTTTGATACATTTAAAGTAGAAATTTCTTCCCTTGATGCATCCAGCACTGACAGGATATAATGAATGTGCCAGTCCAGAGGTATGAGAGAGCTTCCTCGTCATGTCCTGAACTTCAAGGTTTCCATAGCAGGGCTGCCTGTGTGCTGAGATTTCCTGGCAAAGATGAGTGTGTGATGTGCATGTGTGGACGCTTTACACACAACATGTTTATTCCCGCTCAGAGTTTAACAGGATGACATGTTTGTTTGTATTTAATGACTCAAGCGTCCACCATCAGTGACTCAGGGAAAAAGGCCCAACAGAGACACCGAATAAAAGTTCCTCTTCCTTAAAAAACTAATAAATCACTTGATTTATATAATAAATCTTGATTTATTTATCCCAGTCTAATTCGATAACATTTTCAAAATGTGCTGCAGTAAAATAGTTCCCTTTTCTCCCTGATAAAGACTTGAGATCATAAAACTCAGCTAGGTTTTGCAAATTTAAGACAGATTTATTTTTGGAGCTGTTTTACAAATATGCCTGTCACCAAGTGCTTTACACGGAACAATCGACACAAACACACATACAAACAATGATAAACAAAACAATGTGCTTATAATTACCTACTTGCCGACTGTCGCAATAAAAGAGAGAGTACAAATGTGGGAACTCCTGAGACCAGTGCAATTTTCTTTCTTTTTTTCAGGCGCGTCCTGGAACAACGAACACTTCTTCCAGCGTCCAATGTGTTGGCAGGTATTGCACAACTTTTCACTTCAAGTTGAAGCAAGTGAACTCTGTCGGATGAGCTCGAAACAGTTAAAGGAAGTTAAATTTATCTATTCACCCTATCTGATTTCTTCCAAATGAGGTCAGAGCAGCGCTGAAGAAGTTTACGCCCTGGATTCTGTTCCCAAAGTTTAAACACAGCAACTTTATACGCTGAGAGTCGCACTTTTGGCTTCATCAACAGTGACAGGAAAAAAAAGAAATGCTTAATGTAAAACCTGAGCAAACACGACATTTAGTTAAACTCTCAGTGAAACAAGCCATCATGATAAAACGAGGCAAGAAAAATCAGTGTCGTCTTTTAGATTACTCACAAGGACACACTCATGTCACAGGCTTTCATGTGAATTTTGGTTTTAGCAAAGTCCTGTATCATCCTTTGTTTATGTCATCCTTTCATTGGTGTTTTGTTTATGGAAAGCACTTTGTAAACTTTTATTTAAAAAAAGTGCTATTTAAATAAAGTGAGTATTGTTTTTTCTATTAAAAGCAAGTGGTGCAAAGACTTAAACCGTACATAAATTATTTCAAAGACAAAAGATACAAAAGATACAGATTAACATTGGTTAACAGTGTTAAATACACTGTAAATGATGCAGTCTCGTGTGAAATCAGAGAAGTTTTTCAAAGTTTTATCAATGACTGCCTAAAGAGGCACTGCTTCAAGTTCATGAGAAATATACTCATTGATCCTGATCAGCTGTCACATATTTCTGAAGCTTCTCTGTGTGCCCTGAAAGAAGTCGCACCCTCCAAAGTTGGAATGAGTCAAACCTGCACCATCTTAAAGACTGGACTCAGTTCAAAAAACAACATCTGATCCCCTCGCAGCAAAGTTAAGACCCCTCAGAGAAACATAAACCTCCTCATATCTTCAGATCATCTATTCTAGTCTTGTTGCTGCTGTGTTTGGCACTGCGACCCGGCCTGGCCTGCGTAGGTGACCCAGGGGCTGATCCTGATCCCTTCTTTCCTTTCAGGTCACATTCCTCTGGCTTGCTGCTGCTCCTCTCCACCGCTAAATTGTCTTTATTCTGCTTGTAGGCTGCCTTGCTGTGGTAGGGGTGGAAGGTTGAGTCTGTGGCATCAGATAAAGGGGAGAGGTTGTAGCTGGGGACAGGCGGGTAGGGCGGTTGGACTTGGTGGTGTGTGTGGAAGAATTCATCATAACCAGGCGCGTAGGGCACCGAGGCCTCACTGGCCTCCTTGGGGAGACTCACAGAGGATTGTAGATGTCGTCTGAAAGTGATGCCCTGTCTGCACTTGGTGAAGCCCAGGTGGTATATCTCTATGAGGTTCAGGAACAGAGAGACGCTGGCCACCCCCAGCATGAAGATGATGAAGATGGTTTTCTCCGTGGGTCGGGAGATGTAGCAGTTTACCACATTAGGGCAGGGCGGTCTGTTGCATGTGTACATGGGCTTAAGCTCAAAGCCGTACAAGAGGTACTGAGCCACAATGAATCCCACTTCAAACAGGGTTTTAAAGATCACATTAAAGACATATGTGCGCAAGAGCTCCCCCTGCAGGCGCACTCTGCCCTTGTCGTCCCTCACTAGAGCTTTTTTGTGCTTGGTCTCTACAATTAGGGCCTGCTTGTCTGAATTATGAGCTTGTTCCTTTTCTTTCAGCTTTTCTTTGTGCTTCTCCTCCATCCGCACCAGGTGGAGGATGTGTCCCAGGTAGATCAGTGTCGGTGTGGACACAAAGATGATCTGTAAAACCCAAAAGCGGACGTGGGAGATGGGGAACGTGATGTCATAGCACACATTTTCACAACCGGGCTGTTTGGTGTCGCATGAGAAGCCCGACTGCTCATCACCCCAGACTTTCTCTGTGGCTGCGCTCAGGATCAGGATGCGGAAGATGAAGAGGACCGTCAGCCACACCTTGCCCACCACGGTGGAGTGCTCCTGGGCTTTTTCCAGAAGCTTTCCCAGCAGGTTCCAGTCCCCCATGGCTGTGTGAGCTCAGGTCTGGGACTAGAGGTGCAAAAGAGACAAAAACAGCTCATCTATTTGATTTTCAACTCCTGTTTAACCAAATACACAACATGACAAAAATAAAACACACCTGAAGGTTAAAGGGACCACTTCTATTCTAAAACCTCTTACCAAGCTCCGTCTGAACCAGCCACAAGGGAGCCAAGCTGCTAACTAACTGTCCAAGTGGGGGACTCTGCTGCTGAGCAGGTATTGGCCTGTTTCCACGTGGATGCAGACAGGATTATATTTACTTTAGGAGGGTATATTTGGCATGTGTGGACAGGGGGGGAAGGTTCCAGTCATGATTCTGCGGTTCCTGGCCTTCATGGCCTCAGCCGCAGCAACCCGATCCACACGAGGTGAAATCAAACACCGGGCAGATATGTCGGAAGTGCAAATTTGAGATGGTTGAGTAATGTCGGCGCTGTCAGCTCCTGTAGCACATAATGGTATAAATATAATCCACATCTGATGGGTGGGTGGTACAATAGCACAGCAGTAGATTCTGGGAATGAATTGAGATAAGTGCTGAAAAGCAGCAGGTGAAATCATGTTAATCAAATCTAACAGGTGTTTTAACTTTACAAAGGATTGTATGCAAACAATGTTAGTGTTCAATGATTAAGACTGACAAAAGATGTGATGGCATCAAAAACAAATAGTTTTTGTTTTGAGGTGAGAAAACCCACCACTCGTAACAAAAAAAAAAAAAAGAGTCTATAAACCAACTTTAAGCACAGCTGTACCTTGATGAAGTCATTAAAGTCTGAAAATGATTAAACTTACGAGGATTTAAAAGAAAAATACTGAAAAAGGAATCCTATTAACCCACCTTGTCAGCTTATACATCCCATGTGGTGCTGCCCAACACGTCTTCGAGACTCCATGAGGCCGCCTGCTCCCCTCTGCTGACAGGCCTCAGCTCGGAGCTGATCTTCGGCCCCTGAGCGATGCCCTTGAATGGACAGGAAAAGCGGACTTCTTCTCTACCCTTCAACCTCCGTTCCACACCGCCAAACCTGCTGGCTCTGTCTTCTGTTTTCAAATCTGGAGGATCCGGGCCACGGGGTCTTCCACTGGCAACAACACACACAAACGTAACCTGCTGGACACACTCTCAACCATGTCCGGCCTGCCCTCTCTCAGACTCAAACCTGCCTCCCCCCCTCCAGTTAAATTTGGCACAGGGTTCACGCTAATGTAAACTATTAAAGCCCCTCCACTCGTCTGTTACAGTGAGTGACACGGCAGCTGGCCAATGATGGTGTCTGCTAAGTCTGTCTGGTCACAAGTGCTTTGGGGCTCTAAATATAGCCAAGGGGTCGCTCCTATCATGGGGGCCATGATTTGGAGATGAGTAGCTGTTTGCATCCTCAAGTTACAAATCACACTGACAGGAAAGAAAGGAGTTAGTTCTCTTCCATGTAAATAAATAAAAATGAAAAACAGTTTCTGCCTTTAACAGCGTTCATTAGTTCCTTCATTTGATAAAACTTTTACAAAGCAAACGGCAAGGATTTGACAAACAACTTAAAGTGACAACAAATTATCAGGCAGTTTATTTCTTTACATTACAATCTGTACACATAAAGAATCAACCCATGTTATATATTAACTGGATTGTTTATCTGAATGTATGCACCTAAAAATAAATAACTTAAAGCTCTTGTGAGGGACTTTTGGTATGTGTTGATTTTACATGCTTTAAAGCAGAGGATCCCATTGTGCCGTCTTATGGTATCACCCATTGTGCATCTTTTTCATACAAACCCTGAATCTGGCGGAGCAGGCAGCATGCTGTCAGTCATTTCGTCTCACACTCGCAGCAGCGCTTCAGGCATTAAAAATAACTCTAAAGGAATGGCCAAACTCTGTGGTGGTCTTGTTTTCTTTCCCAGGTCAGATAGAGGTTTCATTATTCATCTCAGTCTGATTCATAACCAGTGAAAATCTCCTCACAGGAGCTTTAATAATAGAACAGATGTATAAACAAACATCACCGTACGGTAAATTACACTTCAGGACCAGAGGGATGCAGAATACCACAGTTTGCATGAAACACTGAAAAAAAGCAGGAGGTCAAAGTGATGGTTCCGTGTTAAAAACAAGGGTCAGCTGAAATGTATCTTCAAAACACAAAAGCTACAATAAATTAATTAGGCTGTTTTTTCAATTGAATGCAAATATTTACATAGCTAAAGATATATGTACAGTACTTGGATTTGAAATATTCCTAAAGTGACCCAGTAGTCAAGTGAAGAAGGAAAAAAAATAGAGGATTTACGGTAAATTTAACACATCATGAGTTAAATAAAGAGGATCTTATTGGGAGTCTATAAACTCACACAGCTGCATCTTTCTGAACACACTACTGAGAAATCACTGTGTTAGTGCGTTGCAGAGTTGAACAGATTTTTTAAGGAGTTTTTAAACAATTATTAAAATCACTTATGGAGCAATTAAAAAGCTAATGATGTTTAGATTTCTCTGATTTTCTAGCACCAAATTTTATTTTACCTCAGCGGAGTGGTAAGTTTAAGAGTAGCTGCAGCTGTCTGCATGAAGCTGAGCAACAACAAATAACTGACAGTCTCACAAAGTGTTAGCATAGCGTCTTTGAATTAAAGGGCTGTTACTGATTTTTTTGGCAATTCACCCACATAAATGCTCTTTTCTATAATAGCCAGCTTTGACCCAGACTGGAATGAAATGTGGTGCACATTTACTTTTTTTGTGTAAAGAGAAAGTGACAGGAACACATGTGCGGTGGACATGTGTGATTACTGTTCATTAGTTTAAAGAGTTCAGGGGAGTCTCAGAAAGCAGAACACCTTTCACCCTTCTCAGTCGGGCTCTTTTTGGTCACAGTGAACTTTGACTTGAGAGAATGGTCCGCTATCAGCTGATTGATTTCATTTTGCCTGTAAGAAGACAGTCTTTGAGTTATCCACGCTCCTTTGGCTTCTTCCTCAGAGCCTTGTAAGCAGCGTTTGCAGGCCCTGCCTATGAGGTAAATCACCTCCGCCAGGTTAAGCAGCACACACACCCCAGACACTGCCAGCATGAACACAGTAAAAATGGTCTTTTCTGTGGGTCTGGACACAAAGCAGTCCACCGTGTTGGGGCATGGGTAGGAGTCACACTTCACCAACCTCACCATCTTAAAGTCAGGGTAGATCATGTAGAAGATGTAGAGGAAAGCCACCTCGAAGATGATTCTGAAGATGATGCTGATCATGTAAGTCCACCACAGTGCCCCGGTGATCTGAAACTTCTGGTTCTTAATGTGTTCTAGCTCCTTAGGACTGCTGCGACCAGCCCTCTTCATGAGCTTCTTGTCGATGTGGCGGCGGTGGGCCACATGCATGGCCACCAGCAGGGCGGGGGTGGAGACCAGGATGAGCTGGAGCGCCCACAGGCGGATGTGGGAAATGGGGAAGAACTGGTCGTAACAGACGCTGTTACAGCCAGGCTGCTGGGTGTTACAGGTGAAGCCTGATTTTTCATCTCCCCAAACACTTTCAGCAGCAACAACCAGGACCAGGATACGGAAGATGAAGATGACAGAAAGCCAAACACGTCCGATGCCGGTCGAGTGCCTGTTTACGCCGCTGATCACGGCGTAAAAGCTGCCCCAATTCATTTTGGACTCCAGGTCTGCAAAATGATGAATACATAAATAAATAAAGGTTATGTTACAGCCGATGGGGCATCAAAGAATGCTAAACTAATTCTTAAGTTTAAGCTGAATAGTCATAGCCAATAAAGCTATGTTTAAAATACAAAGTTAATATAAATTCATTAAAAGCTACACAAACAATTCTTAACATTCACTATCCGACCTTTTCAAAGAACAATGTTCGTAGTTGTGGCAATGGTTCTTTAAACTAGCTACAGCCATTGTTGTCCACACAAAAAAACACCATTTAGTTGAAGTTTAACCTTTGTAACATTATATTTGAGAGGTTTACCAGGCTCAGCCAGCAGTGCAAAGCGGCGTAAGCATCGCTGGGTCCAAAGATAACCATCTTGAGGTGTGGCCTGAGCGTCAAGCTGCTTTTGGCAGAGCAAGGAACAACAGAAAAGAATTGCCAAAAAGCCTGTTGGCCGTATAAAAGCAGGGGTGATGGCCTGCCACCGCGCACCGTCACAAGACGCAACAGAACGAAGCCAATTGCGAAAGATTCACGAAGCCACGTGATTGGCTCGCCCTGTATTAATACTGCACTCCCAAACTGACCTACAGCCCAGTTGCAGACAGACTGACGGACTGCCAGCACATTTCTCCAAGGAACCAGAAAGACATCCATCTCATTATGAGACTTTTTTAGACTTGTGAGAGACCTCCATTGTTTGTAGGAATGGTAATGGACTCGACTAGATTTGCCAAATAAAACCTAAACAAACACATTCTTTAAAAGCTGATTCATCCAAATACTACTGCAGTAAAAGGGTCATAAGAAATAAAATATCATCATGGCAAGTATCTGTTGAGGCACTTGGGCATCACTCAGCCATTGCTCACACAAACCCTGACCTCAGTGCTCCCTCAGTGTTAGTATAAAACAGAGTTAGATGACAGAACATGTATTTTACCTTCAGCTGTGGTGGTACACAAAAATGTGTACAAATCAGGAAGAAATGAATTAAAATATTGGGTTTTTTAGCAAGCCAGAAGACTGGATTGAGAACACCGTGCGTTTGGAAAATGCTAATCATTCCTCCGCCACTAGCCACTGCCCTGCACCGTAGCAGTCATATGCTCTTATATAAACTATTTACATACAATGGCGGCCTTTATTGGGCTGCAACAAGACTCTTTAGAATTCAGATCAAACGCCTCGATTTCCGCCTACCCCAGGCAAAAGAAGGAATCTGTGTGGACACAAAAGGCCTCAGCCTGCCGCATTATTTATTGTGCTTGGCGGAGCAGGGAAGTGAAGGAAGCTTTTGACCTGAGGTACTGTCACTGAGAGCAAGAGAGTCACCAGCAGGTTTGCAGATTCATCCAGAAAACATGAGCTGTTCAACTCGCACAAACACTAATGTAGGTCAAAATAAAAAGCCTGGATTTATAAACAAGATCAGTCCTGTTGTTTTTGTTTAGCTAACCCTGACCCATTTTTAAAAATGACACCAACAAAGAATAGTATGCCTCACTTATGATGGTTATGATGATGTGCAGTTTTGTGCCTGATGCTTTTCTTACAATGCTTTCCCAGTGATTGTTTTAATTCTAATCAAATTATTATTCTACTTGATAAATGGGACAGCAGATTAAGAAAAGTTAACTTGGCTAGTACACACTCTCAACATTAAAAACTAAGGGATGTATGCCTGATCAATGTGCTGCAAGACCTTTTTGAAATGAAATTAGTGAATGCCGTATCCTTGACATTACCTTGGGTTGTAGTGTGGTCTGTACACTTCCCTGTAACCGTAGAAACAATAATTTACAGTATGAAAACTGAATGTACATGAAAACACAATGTGGTCGTTTGTCATGTTTTATCAGATGACCGACACTTCATTGTGGCGAAAGCATTTCTGCGTCACTTCTGACTCAAACAGTGGGAGGGTTTGGGTGGCCTGGTAATTCTTTGAATGAACTAAACCTCATTTACATTCTCTCTATAGAAGATACACTACGCTACAGTACAAAGACAGGGGGTGGTGAGTTGAACATAGGGTTTTATTACGAAAGCAAACATACATGCCGATGTCAGTCAAAATTTTAACAAGAACTTCAGATTGACTGAGGCAAGGAGACTCGAACGTTGTCAACAGAAAGAAAAGTCATTCATAAAAAAACATCACAAAAATCCTACTGTAAATACAGTACAGATGAACAGAGAATAACTCGAGAAATAGTTAATTAACTGTGTAAAATGTGTCAAAACGAAATTTTCACATCTGTTTTTCATTCAACCAAACAGTTATTCAGTAAATAGTTCACACTTTTCCGCCAATGTTTTAGGGATCACGGGAACAGTTTAAATCACTTATTGAAAAATGTAGCTATAAAAAACAAAAACTTTTTCAAAATTAAATTCAATATTACAAGGGAGAACAAAAGCTTATATGCACATTTCCTTGATAAAGCTAAGCCTGCATGAACTGCAATGCACTGTAACACATTAAAATACACAAGAAAGCCATGTAATGTGTATTCAGAGTTGATTTTAAAACTTTTCTCTCTATTTAAATATCTTTATACTGCAGAGTGCCAATCTCTGCATTTGTCAATGACTCCAGTGGGTGTTCACCTGAATACAGGCCATCAATAAAACAGGATTTATTAAAGAACCATTTGTCATCACTGTGTGTAGATTTGTGTTATAACAGGGACTCCATCACTACTTTTCTGTCTGACTCAAGCCACCTGACATGCTCAACAAAAGCCCATCAAACTTTTATTATTCACTGCTTACCTAATCCCTGTTCTGAGTATAGCATAAGATGAGATATTTCTCCCACTCTGAGTCACGTTTCTTCATTTTCATTTGAACAGCACCTTCAAAAGAAAAAAAAAAACACAGGAGATCTGAATATGAGTTGGGCGACACTGAGAGGTGAATGAAAAGGAGTACTGCTCCGTCATACAAAGACTACACTGCCATCTACTGTAACTGCACAGCTTAGTGTAAACAACATCCATAGTATTACTTTACTTACTTTTTTTCACTTGGCCAAAACTTTTCAGTTTGTTGTGCTTTGCATGACCATTCTGTGCCAGCCTCAGAGACAAAGATGCACCCCTCCTGAAAGACAAAAATTCAGTCCTGCTTAGATATTTATGTTTAAATAGAGGCCAAGAAGTAGCCTTGAAATCATACGATTCAAACTAAGAATTTCAGGATTGGTCGCAATAAAGTCATCGTACTACTTTCTGAGGTAATAAAACCCACAATTGTACAATTTTTTCTTTTCTTTTTTTTAAAAACTAACTATGCACACTTGTTGGCACAAACATTAATGCGTTAATAAAAAGAGTCACACCAAAAGTACCTCATTGCCCCAAGCTTTCCCTTTTCCAGGAAAAGCTCCACCGTGACTTTGGGCCCCTGTGGGTACAGTCGAGCATAAAGCGTCCTGTTGTAAACCATTGCTTGGAACCAGCCCACCGCTTCCTCAGACCAGTCATCTCCACTCACAGGCGTCACCTAGAGGGGAAGGAAACAGACAAAAAGTACCATGAACTCAGATAATTCATTTCCTTAATCACCCAGCAGTAGATAAGGCTGTGACTAATAATGTGGACGAACGCCAGCTCTGTGAGTCTACACTCTCACGGCAAAGAACAGTGTATTCACTATTTCCATGTATGCAAATCCTGAGGGGGCTTCATTTGCACAGTTTGTGCAATAAATGTCTGTTTGATGGAGACATCTATAGCACAAACAATATATATATAATCTACAGAAAACTGGATGCTTTAACTTTTGTCCTTTTTCAAAGGTAATATATTAATAAATCTGTCATTCATCGTTCATTACAAGCACTGCTTACATGTGCCCGATCACCAAAATTAGCACATCTTCACAGCAAAACACTCAACTCAGAGGCAATGACATTGCCTTAATGTTGACAGGAGAGTGTATTCATCTGATCAGAAAAGGAGAATTTCTAATGAAATGAAGAAAAAATAAATTAAAATAACAAAACATCTTTGGTAAAGATTTGTGTACTTGTAAATACAGACACCACATTAAGATATTAACACATATAGGTCTGATTCTGCAACACTCACATTAGCCAGTGAGACCTGTGCAGCCTGAAGAGGTAGAGTAGACATCTCTGAGGTCAGCTCCTTGACGTTCAACAGCGACAGGCAGGCAGTGTCACCGTAGTCCAGCCGCTTCACCTCCACCTTGATAGATGTCCCACTCCCAGTACCATCTGTGGAATCGTTATCTGAGATCCAAAACACAACATTGCAGCAGGTTGAGTTGAAAACCCCATAAGGAATTCCAAAGTGGCTACAGGCAAGTAAAGAGACACTGCTACCATCTAGAGGAATGCATTTGCAAAATCAATCCATATCACAAAACTGGACCCACCTCCGCTGACACCACATATCTTGGTCACCTGAGCCCTGCACCATTGTTCCTGCTTTGGAAACCAGCCCATTACATGAGTTCCAATGTCTGGAATGCAGCTCTGCTCAGCATATGAGCTACTAGCTTTCCAGCTGCTGCAAATGAGAAGAAAAATAATGACAACCAGAAACACGTGGATTATTAAAAAAGAAAGAAAAAAATCTACAAAGAAAGCAGCAATGAACTAAAAAGGAGAAATGGCTCTTTAAGATCTGTCTTTGCGATCAAGGAGGTTGAGAAAATGCAGGCAAGAGATTAGAAATCACAGAGAGTGACTCACGGTGTGATAAGGGCTTGCAGCTTTGTGATGCAGTCTGTGTGTTGGATGTAGAAGTTGCCTGGATTGACAATATGTGACACCACAACTTCAGTCTCTTCAAACTTCCGAACCTGAAACTCAGAAATATTGTTTTCCGTAATTGCAGGCGTTTTCAGATCAGCAGAGCTCCTCTTGTGTTCCTCTTTTGTGTTATTGCAGGTTTGGGATTCCAGCTGGAGGGTTTCTGAGGGGTTCTCTACCTGAGTTGTTACATTTTTGCAGCCATTATTTTCCAAGGCCTGTTCTTCAGAGACACCTTGTCTCACCTCTGTGAAGATGTCTCCAATATCCCACAATTCAGTCTTTGTTGCAATCATACAAGTGTAGGTCAGAAAGCCACTTGATTCCACTCTCTTCACTCTAAAGACGGGGGCGTGGTTCTCAATGTCTGTGTGTAATGCTTTTGGGGTCAGCGCATTCATCAGATCTTCTGTCACAACCTGGTAGCTTTCTGTTTTGGTTGTAGGTGACTTGGGCTGTGGCGAGCCTGGGCTGCTCATGCTTTTACACCACTCAACGACATGGACCTCCAGTGCTCCCATGTTTTTAGCTTTTGCTCTGAGGAAGTGTAGCAGTTGGGAGGATGTTTGTTTTTGGTGTTGCACCTGGACATCTTCCCCACATCCCCATCTCATTAGTGGTTTTATTTTCATTGGTTTAGGGTTACTGATCTCTGGGAGTATAGCCTGTAATGGAGGTAGTAGTAGTGGTGGTGGCCTCTTGGTGCTAATCTCAGGACTCTGTATGACGGCAGGTACAGGAATCCCAGCATCTGGTGAGCACTTCTCCTTAGAAACCACTGCATTATCTTTTACTTCTGCTTTCACTTGAGGAGATGAGCTTGCAGTCTGAGTATGACTGTTGACGCTGGATGACATGCTGCCTATCTGGTCATCTTGCTGAACCACTGCAGGCTCGGAAAAGAAAACACTATTGAACTGCAGCAGGGAGTGTTTGGCTCCAATCATTTGGACTGCTTTGGCTTTCGAGTTTACCATGAGCGAGTTCTGCAACATGGGTCCAAACTTGAGCACTTCAGTATTGTGGATCCCTTTGTCTTTCAGTGGGTTTGAGTGGTCAGTTCTCACCCCGTTTGTGTCACAAACTTCAGACTCTATGGCAGTAAGTAAACAAAAACAGAGAGTTGGCATTATTGCACTGAAAATCACACAAACATCAGCAACGTGACACAGTCAGCTGAAACTGTATGGTCTTTGTCCAACTTACTGAGTGTGTAGTCCTTCAACAAAGTTGAGAGCTCAACAACAGCTTGACATCTTGTGTCTAAAGTCATTGCAAGATCAGTGAATACACTTGCAGGTAAAGATGAATTCAGGAAACCTTGGACCTCTTCATAGGCCTGTAAGAAAATTAAAATTAAAACAAGTGCTCTCACTACTAAACCAAGACACGCACAAACAAACAATCAAACAAACACAACAACTTTATCATGTATTTGATTTGCCTTTTAACGTTTGCTAATGACTCTAGACATGGTCCAAAAATAAAATAGAATAGAATAGAATAGAATAGAATAGAATAGAATAGAATAGAATAGAGCTTTATTGTCATTGTAACAAGTACAACAAAATTGAAGTCACAGCAGCAATCAAGAAAACAAAAAGCAAGAAAGTGTATAGAAAGTGCAAAAGGTCCATAAGAAATTAGATGATGACAGCTTGTCCATCATTGTCCAGTTCAGCCAGCCTCCACCTCCACAGGGTCCAGGACTGAGCTCCTTCAGTCCTGGACCCAGTCAAACCACATTTTTAAACTTTTTTGGGCAATTCAGGCAAAACAAGTACTTTTATTTATGCACGAATTGTAGCTGTGGTAGTGGCTCTATGGAGTGTTTTAAAAACAATGACACAATCCTTGCTAACTTGGTAAACTTGGCACCTGGCCTACACGCTCATTAGCTCGTTACTTACCTTTGTCGTGAAGCTAAGCAGCTCTTGTTCGAGTGCATTCCTGGCAGTTTCCAGCAAAAACAGCTTGTATGTCAATTGAACTTTCTGTGCGATGGCAGATGGGTGCGCCTGGCTGAGTACCATCTGCTGCAGAGGAGGCATGGTTGTTCAGGAGGGACTTCTTCAAGAGCTGCTGAAACCCGCCGGGTGCCGACTTCCCCTCCGGCGGCTAACGTTGCTCGTAGGTGGATAACTGACCAGCTACACCTTGACCGGATGGCACTCTTCGTTCACAACCGATTTAAAACTGGAAAATTTTTGCAACCATTTCATTTCCCTTTTTCTCCTTTGAACTGCCGCTAGGACGAGGCTGTTGATGAAGCGTGTCTTGCTCTTTCTTCAGCTACAATCGGTCGTTTCATGTCGAATAGCCAGCCGCCGCCATGTTGGAAACTCAACGGAGCGCCTTTGTCTTCAGTAGGTTTCTGGTTGGAGCAAATTGAGTGGTGAGGCGGTCAAGTTAGCAGGTGTTCCCCTCTTTCTTCAACTAATGTGTCACGTATAGAAGGCCGTCTCCGATAGAAAGAAAACTTAAAATGATAATAAAGTAGGACTTCCTCTTCAGAAAAAGGGGCGGACTTTAGCTTCCATTGACTAGAATTAACAGCATGAGCTTTCATTGGTATGGAAGCCTTTTTAATCAATCAATCAATCAATCAATCAATCAATTAATCAATCAATTAATCAAAGAAGGGCTTTTTTGGGCTCCCCCAGAGTTATGCAAGCCCATTTTAAAAAGAAAATTATATAAGTATCACTAAATAAAAGATTTATTGATTGGTTTTATTTTGTCGAGCAACTTTCTGTATTTTTCTCTTCTTTTGCTTTTTTTTGCCTGATAGAAATGGGCTTCCACAGTCAACATTATATTTATAAAAAAATAAACTGTGTGAAGAAGAGGAACAAGACAAATGTTGAAATCTCTGTATTTTAATATGGTCATTAAGACTATAGCTGTAAATTGTGTGTGTTCAAACCATTGCTTTGTCAGACAATGTAATTTACATAAATAAATACAACTTGGCATTTAAGATAAAAAAGTGTTTTCGTATTTTATTTTGTGCCAATTCACAACAGATTTGTTGCGCATTCCACTCCAATGATCAGATATCAACTGTCACCTTGCTTTCTTGTTTTGATGAAAATGTCCCTATCTTATCTTAAATTATTCTTATTCTTTTTATTATTATTATTATTATTATTATTATTATTATTATTATTATTATTATTATTATTATTATTGTTTAATTACATACAGCAATTAAACAGAATAATGGTTAAAGTTTATCAAGGTGTAAAAACTCAAAATGTACAGTAAACACATGAACCCAACCCAGGTAGCACAAGAACCCAACAACATAGAATGAGACCATTAGGACTAGAATTAAGAGCAAGTAAGTAAAATAAGGGGCTAGAAATGGTCAGAAAGATTTAAAAAAAAAAAAACCCATAAGATTAACAAAAGGAAGATGAAAGTTATGATAATAATATTAAAAGACAAATGTTAAAACAGCAATGCAAATGTTAAGTTACGTGAAACTGTGAAAGTAACCTGCAAAAATAATAACGATAGATATATTTACAGCAATATGACAAAACAGAATCAAAATCAGGTAAATAAAGCAGATGAAATTATAAAATAACTGAAAAGTATAAATGAGTATGAAAGACAGAGGCAGTAGAAAGGGAATATGAAAGTAACACAGTTATTCCTTTTATGACTAATTCTAGCCCTAAAACAGTTATTCTACAAACCTCTTGTGCCTACCTGGTACACAAAACTGTGTCTATATTCCAGATCTGAAGTCCAAAAAGTACACACATTTTGATATAAAAAAAATATGTTTCAGAGGTTTGTTTTACAGAAAATAAAAGGGAAACTTTCAAGCTAAATTGCAAAAACCAAGGTCAATTAAACCACTGAAAAACGGGATGTCAGCAATAAAAAGTAAACTGAACTTGATAAGAGACATTTCTTCAGACATAGGTGTAACTTGGAAATGACAACCAATTTTTGAACAATAACGTAAAGTGAATCACAGTTAGCTTAGAAGGAGGCAGGAACAAGCATTTTGAGTACTGGCTTCGGTTTGTGAACAAACAAGCTACTTCCTATTCCTAAATGCCAGCTCCTATTAATCACCAACGGGAAGAATGAATACCATTTGCTTGTTACATTCCTATGGTTTTACACCTAATACTATCCACACACTGTTCTCTTCTCTGAGTGCTCTTTGCTTGAACTTGTCAAGCTGCTACTTGATCAAAATCTTGCGGGTGGGGCAACACAGACATTTACTTCAGTTACACTGCTCAAGAGGCAGATTGATAAAGGAATCCTGCCTCTTTTAACTGGCAGCACTGCACGACTGTTCCCAGTTGACAAAGTGGCTCTAGGATGGAAAACTGTAAAATGCCACTTTGCGCCTGTTTAAAGGTTGAGGATGTGCCAATAAGAAAACAGTAAGAACGATGCAGGTTACAGGATCATCCTGCGGGGCTCTTTCACTCCAGGCTGAGCCACTTGTTGAGATTGTGACACAATAATTATAAAATTTCCCTTTTTTTACTTGCATTTTACACTGCAGCATGTCATCAGGCTTCAAACTTTTCCCTCTCACAATATCTGTTTGTACATGTGTTGTTCGTTTGTTTAAATATTTATCTGCTACATGGAGGAGTCTGTTTTTCCTCAAACTATGGATCCAAATTTGGTATGATTTATTGAGTGTGAATGCACCTCACTCTGAATGATAGTTGCCTTCCCAGTCAATGTTTTATGACTTGGTGGAGTTCACATTGCTCAAATAAGAACATAAATTCACAGACATCAAAGTTCTAGCCATCTGAAACCTAGTCATTCATTTTTCACTAGTGGAGATGTGGGTTTATTCTGAAATGGAGACGGCCAACAGATTCTGGTTATTAGGAATGCCATATTTATTTCAACAGCACATTTACCATTTAACTTGATGCAATCTTCTTGCGGTCAAAGCCACACCAATTATAAATTACAAAACACAAACAAATGCAGGAATTAATATTAACTAAAAAAATAAAACAAGTGTTTTTAAACATAATAGGATTAACTTGTAAACAGCCTTTTGGCGTTACACTGAAAGTTTAGAAGAATTGTCAAAATTCTGGGAAAGTTGAGCAAGCCTTCACAGACGTCAGAACAATCTGAGCCAAGGTTAAACTTAGAAACATTTCACAAAGAAGGATGGGCAAAACACTCTGCCTGATTAGTGATTTTTGGGGAACATCGTAACCAAACAACTGGAGAGTAAATAAGGCCAATTTCAATCATGATATTTTGGCTGCAGGTCACACAGATTAATGCATGTCATTCAGACTAACAAGGGAGACATAAGAGAAAGCTTTAATGGAGCTTGAAGGAAAATCAGAACAAAATCATGGGCCAGATGACGAGGATTTTGTAACATTTCGTTAAGTAATGGTCTGTTAGTTTTTACAGTCTATGCAGTCATTAATCCCATATTCTGTTTATAGGAAAGAGGGGAATTATGGTTCATTTGGTGCAGCCTGCTTACCAAATGTGTTTGGTCTCTTACCATATTAAACCTCTCCTTATAAAAAGAATGAACACATGAAACCAGAACACAAATCACACTATAAAGGACCCCTGTGTGCAGCACAACTTCCTTGTAAACACAATCAATGCTGTTAGCAATACAATTAAAAATACAGCAATTACTATCATTTGTCCAATGTGTACTTCCTGTGCTGTTGTATCAAAGAAACATGGCACCACATTGTTTTCTAGATACTCTGTCATCCCAATGTTTCCTTCACTTGTAAAGCATACTGTGTCATTTATGTCGGGCAGGTTTATCTTTAATGCATGCAGGGCTGTCAGCCATTTACTTTCACAACAATTAAAATCATTTTTACTTATATACACAAGATTTAGGTGTGAAGAAAGAGCAAGAATCAAAGAGTGGTTTAAAGACATGAAATGATTGTTTGTTATGTCCAGTACTTTCAGAGGAGAGCAGCCTAAAGTGCTGGGTATCCTGTCGAGTTGGTTGTGAGAAATATTCAGGTGAGTTAAAGCTGGCATGCAAGGTAAAGAAAGATCAGCACTGGTCATGTTGATTTCACTGAGAATCAAGGACTCAAGAGTGTTTTTCACACCTTCAAATGCACCCACTTGCATCACCATGCTTGGATTTCCTGCAAGGTTCAGAGAACTCAAAGCGTTTTTTAGAAATGAGTTTGGCTGGAGCATTTCTATGTTGTTTCTCTTAAGATTGAGATGTTTGAGAGTTGATAACAGCCCAAAGAGAACGCAGGAGGAGCTGGGCTTTACTTTCAGAGCTGATTGCAAATCATCTATCAATGCACAAGGTTGTACAGAGTTGTCTTGCAGATTTAATGTCTTTACTTGTTTGAGTGTTTTAAAAAATTGTTGGGAAATTGACGTAAGCCCATTGCTTTGCAGGTCAAGGAACTTTAAATTAGGAAAGGAAACCTGACGTGGGTATTCTGATTCTATATGGTCTCTAATATTCCAGACAATGTTTTGTAGACAGTTGAAGCCAAAATTCAGAGTTTGTAAAGAGGACAAAAGGCTCAAAGTCTCTAAGGGAAAAGACCTGAAGTTGTTGTAGCTCAGGTCGATGTAAGTCAGTGGCATCAGCCTCCAGTTTGAATGTAGGTTATTTTTTTTTACTAGTCTCTCCTCCATTAGTTCGTTATAAAGAGCATTGACTTCTGACACCATAGCAGCCTCTGAATCCAAGGCACCAACCATGTTACTCTGTAAATGTAAATACTTCAAGCTGCTCATCTTTGGAACAATTGGGAAATAAAGGAGTTTGTTATGACTCAGATCAAGCATTTCAAGTCTGTACAACAGGTTGTTCTCACGTGTAAGAAAGAACTCAACAGAGTTTCTACTCAGATTCAGATACTTCACTTGATGTAGTTTAAAATCACAGATATTTGCAAGGTTATTTTTTGCCAAGTTTAGCATCTCTAAACGGCTCAGTGGTTCAAATGTCCCCTCTTCTATCACTGATATCAGATTGTCATCAATAGTAATGGACCTCAAACCTTTACTCTCCTTGAACAAGTTAGGTGAGAGTCTCGTCAAAATATTTCCCGTCATCTTAAGTTGATCAAGAGAAGGTTTGTTTTGAAGGTACAGCTCCACTGCATCATCATTCAACCCGTTCATTGATAAGTCCAAACTCCTCAGTCTGCTGATGGATCGGAAGACTTTAGTGTTACTGCCAAGGTTGTTGTTCAGAGCATTTCTGGACAAATTCAACTCTTCAAGTTGAGCCAGGTTTTCAAAAGCCCCGTCGGAGATGAGATCCAGCTGGTTGGAGCTCAGGTCCAGCTGCTCCAAGTATGGCAGTGCAAGTGTGTGCAACTGTCTGATGAAGTTATTGGACAGGTCTAGTCTTCTCAGCCTTACATCCAAATCCAGGGGGACAGAATAGAGACTCTGGTTGTTCCAGGACCCCTCCTTGGAATGAAAGGAACATTAATCATAATCATAATCATAGAGTGAACCATGGAAACCAAAGTCAAACAACCTTAACAGTTCTAAGATCTCTAACAGAAAATGTGCAACTCAAAGGACTTAAAAATTACAATGGTTCTTTTTTAGCTGATTCACAGTAAGCATACCTTTGACTCAAGATGTGTTGATCCAGTTATACAGAGGTCATGGCTGAGTGACCAGAGCAGTAAAAGATGAGAAAACATGTGTCTGACCATCCTCCCTCTGCTGCTGTGCCGAGCACTCTACCACAGCTGTAAGGGCTCATAAACACACTCACACACCCTCTTATACCCATGCTTCATAAAAAAAAAGAGACAGGGAAAACAGCTGCAGACACCAGATAGGCATTGAGGCTACTATATTTAGGCATTACAAGCTTGGTAATTGACATAAAACACCTCCTATTGTAAAATAAATAAATAAATAAAATAAAAAATCCAAATATGAATCCTCAAATTCTTTTTTTTTTCAGTTTTTCATTATCTGTGCTTAATATGACCACTAAGAGCAGAGATGTGTGAATTAAAAACAAATTATAAATGAAAATTTCATGAAAAAAAAAAAATCATCGTGGTATTTTTTCATAAACTATGACTCTGGCATCTAGTATTTAGGCAATATGGTGTTAAGGATTTAATGTCAACCAGGATGTAACCCCAAAGCAGTATAAATTTATACCTTTGTTTGTTCCTGACAAAGTCTTAGGAACACGGAAACGGTTTTAAAATAGATGAGAGGAACAAATAAACAGACAGTGCAGAGGTGGAGCTGCAGGGAAGCCCCCAGCGAGATATAAAGAGCCATGTAAAAATAGACTGATGAAAGGAGGTGGAATCACATCTAAACAAAGCTAGAGGACAGGCCCAGGTGGCTTTGAAGGGTTTAAAGCTAAAAGATTTTAAAAGTCTTCAAAAGATGATGATGACTGACAGCTCATTGAAGAAGTCCATTATGTAAATACAAAGACAGCTACCCAGTGTATTTTCTTCCTCTGTCACGCTGAGCTTTATCAGCTTCCCCTCACACAGCTCAGTATCAGTTTCCAACATCCTGAGACAGTGTGCTGCACAGTTATCACCTCAACTGTTCTAATTTTTTTTTTCCACTTTAGCTGTACAACTCCAAAAAAGGTTGAGTCTGTGTCCAGAGAGATGAGAGCATGGAGGCATGTTGAGTATCAACAGCTTTAGCTTAATATCTTGATGCAGTTTCACTTTGCCCAACAGAGGAAATATACAATATGAGAAGGCATTTTAAAAATAAAACATGGGTAAAACGTCAAAGATAAAGAAACGCCCAAAAGGATGTTACTAGGCTATCAGCCTAAACCACACATTAACAAACAGGCCAAGTTAAGTCAAAGCTAGCAATTATTTGTTGCTGTGTCACATTAATTATTATTTGTACCACTCATACAAAATATCCCTTGCATAGCAAGTATCTTGCCTTGTGAAAACTTCAAAAAGGAGGATAAACAAACAATCTGACCTTTTGTACCTAGTACGTCAACACTTCCTAAAAGATGACATTATCAAGATAGCTTTCAAGCTAATTAGCTTAACTTCACACAGAGACTGGAAACAGAAGGAAACAGTTAGCCATTACTTATTCATTTGTGAGTACATATTCCTGGGAGCAATCTCCATTTTTTTTTAAGTAGAATAAAACACCTAACAATAAAAACAAAGCTAACAGCCCCTTTATTTAGCATAGCACGTGGAGTGCAAACAAAAGGAAACAGCTAGCTAGGCTCCACTAATTTGTGACAAACTTTTGTCATAGTGCTGCTTTATTTAGTCAGCAAACTAAATAATTCATTCACACACAATACCTTTAATGGTAAATCTATTTGTTTAAGGGGCCACACAGTAAGTGCCTCTCTGACCTGTGTAGCGTGTATTGGCAGGAGCATGATCCGGCATTTCTTGAAGGCTACGCAATAGCTCTGTTGATGTTATTCCTGTTCTAGTTGAACTCCAACTTTGAATAATATGACCCATAACAGTACTTTGGCTTGTGAACAGAACCTGTGAATTAAGCAGAACATTAGCAGAATACTTGGAACAAATCAGATGTAAATCAACTTAGTTATGCTTGAATTAAAGTGACACAATACTTGTCCAAACACCAAGTAATAACCGTCCTCTTGGACAACAATTCTGTTTTCCTTCCGTGAAATTGCATTTCTTCGCTGTGCAGAAACGGTCCAAGGGATCTCTAATATATTTCCTGTGGGAGCGGCCAGATGCACTTATTCAAAATAATGGCATACAGTGGGTTGCTAAAGCCACAGACTTGAATTCAGTTTACCTCTAATGTCGAGCTGTTTGTTAATGTTAGCTGTTAAATACAGGAATGATGTTGAAGCTGGCAAGAAGGGAAAAAAAACATAATACTTTAATTTTATTAACTCAGCATACACTGTTTATGTGCTCAATAACAGATTACAGTGTAACTAATGGACACACTTTCTGTTCTCGGCTTTGACCCACCTCTGCAGCTGCTCTGTTCCCGTTTTACTCTCCTAGAAGAGATCTTCACAGAACTCTGAGCTCTTTGCAAAGCACTTGCCTTGAGGTCCTTAGAGAAAACAAAGCATTAGGAGAAAATGTATTATTGCAGCCTTATCTGAGTACTCACTAATGGCATAAATCTCAGTAGTACAATGTCCAAGATGACTCCATCCTGCATAATCAGTGACATACCTCCATTGTTTTAGACATCTTGGCCAATTTCCCACCGACTGCCTCAGAACGTGGCTGATTTAATTGTAGAATTATGTCCCCTTGGAGTTTGCTTAAATCATGTTTAAAAACGCTGGCTCTATTCACCAGGAAAGGACTAAGACAAAACATAAATACTGTGAATGATAATAAAGCATTGTAAAGCATTATGAGACCAGCCAACTGACTGGATGTCCTCACGTTACTCAAATGGGTGATGTCACACATCAGTTAACCCGGAAACCCAAAGTGTTCAGCTTCAAAATTAGTTTCTAAATGAGGGACTGTCTTCTCTCTGCCTCTCAAGATGGAAATAATTTAGATTGAATGAAGACTACAGACGAAATTTATTGTATTGTGAAACTTGCAGTCAAAGTAAAAGCCACATTTTAATAAAGACAAAAGGCCGTACTCAAAGAACATCATTCGTACTTGTCTGTACTCGTGCCAGTGGACTTGAATGTGAAAGAAGTACTAACCTTTTAAATCAATACCACTCGCTGCTCAAACACAAAAGACAAATGCCTTTAGACAGAAAATGAAACATTTTAATCCATCAATCAACTCCATTTACAAAAGTATATCCCATTTTATATACAATATGTACAGACGTATAAACAACTATCAATTTTCCACATGTAACTAAACAATAGCACTGTAAAAAACATATCACTGATATTCTGCAGGGATGCTTTAGTGCAAATGTGTGCAAAATATATAGTGCTGATGCTCTGTGAATACCTTATAACCTCTATTTTAATGGGTTTCTCTCAGCGTTGCGTGGATAACTTTATACTTGCTTTGAACATTTAAATGCTCATTTTAATCTTTTTTTTTTTTTTTATTACCGAGGGGCATCTGGAGCTTTAAACCCCTTGTTAAACCATTTACTTGTGAGTGCCAATGTCATTAAACTGGTTAAAAGGTCCAAGTGCACAAATTGCAAACCACTTGAATAGCTTGTGTTTGGAGATACAAGATTATCATTGTACAGCACTTAAATTATGTAAATATGAAGTATATGTCAGGGCTGTGTCTGTCTTTGTTATATAATGAGAGATGCTGTCTGTGTTGACACAAAACTGTGACTATAAATAGAGTCTTTTGAGGGGAAGTATACCAATTTACATGTCCCTTTTAATACAGAACTGTGAATGTGAACAAAAGTCAGCCAGGAGCAGGAATTTCTCTAAACAGGTCCGAGGCTTAGGCCGGAAGGTTGCTTCAGATTTGAGCACAGTGAGCAAGTTCTCTCTACTTTTGAGCGCTGCTGTTGTTTGTAGTTATCAGTTCTGTCCAGCAGATGGAGCCTCTCCAAGCCTGACACTTCCCAGGAAGGTGGTGTGGTTGGTCATGCTGATGAGAGTGTCTTCATACACTATACGTATGGAAATTCTCTGTCCCGCGCGGAGCAGGCTCACACCAGCCGTGTAGCAGGTGTTGAACTTACGCTGTCCCGTCTCAATGCTGCAGGTGCAGCGCAGGAAAGGGTTTGAGTCCACCATCACTTCATAGCTGGCAATGTCGGTGAAGTTGAGGTAGTACACCTGGTGAAGAGGGGAGACATGGAAATTCACAGAAGACTGAGAGGGGTAGTCAAAACCAGTCCACATGATGTAAAGGAGCTTTTACAAAGCTGCAACAGCTGGAATATCAGAGTAGCCAACAAGGGCATGAGTTATAGACCATCACATATTACCACTGGGAGAGGCAGAAGAAATACATCTTGATATGTATTTTAAATATTTATGGAAATAAAAGCAGGCAAGTTTTAAATCTTTTTCTATAAATGCCAGTTGCGATGACTCTGGTTTTTAAATTATAAGAGTTACGTCAAGGACCGTACTCACTTCTACCTGACTATATATGAAGTAGACACCGTCCAGCAGCACCTCTAGCTCTCCAGAGCGAGAGTGCATTTTAAACACGCGATGATGGATGGACACCATCTTCCAGTTCCTAAGGATGCCTTCAGAGAGATCTAAACATGTCACAACAAACAAACAAGAGGCACACAGTCATCATAAACAGCTATCATCAGTTTTTAACTGCATCCAGAGCTCCATGCTGGCAGGAAAACAAACCAGCTGATGATGCTTACACTTCTTCTTAAAATGACAAAGTGGGATGTTCAGCATGTGCCAGCATGAGAGGCTTCTGATCCTGACTCCATGGGACTGATTTCTAAAGTAAGCCTGTAACTGTATACAAATCCAGTGACAGCTCTGGGATAATGTCAGGGTTACTTTAACCTTATAGCAGATATTACTGGCAATATTTAGCCTCATAATCCATAAACCCTCACTCAAACTTTAGCACATAAGAAAAATATTTTTTTTTGTTTTTTAAATGACTAAACCTGGTCTGTTTATTTCATTCTGACGCACGTCTGTGGTTTAGCAGGCATGTGTTTATTAGAACCGTTGGATCTCTGACGAAGGACACTGACAGGGATTAGGCCTGTTTATTGTTCTGTGTCAAACACAGGGGTGTAACTACAACCGAGAACAGACAGAAGACCCACCTTCTCTCACTTGGATTGTCGTCTCCTGCCCCTGCAAATGAACCACTGCAGGCTGAAAAACACAAAAAATCTCTGGTGACTGATCTGAATGCGCAGTAAAACAAGAGGAACAGCTGTTTCATCAGGAGGTTTTGTGTTAGGGTAAAATTTGATTTTAATAGCTGACATACTCTACCTGGAATTCCTTTGTTTTCGTCCTATCGGGAACCCCTGTAACAATAAAAGAAGGGAAGAGAGATACAAGATAAAGTTCTGGCCTTCGACACCGCTGAGAAGAAGAGATGATGATTAAAACAAAACAAACAGTGAAATAGTTTAAAGATGGATCACTGCTATCCCACAGTATGTTTGACAGCCTGAACCAGAGACTTGAACTGAGAAGGCAATGAGTTCACCAATTTGACAACCTGAGCCCCCTTCTAGTGTGGGAACGCGCTTACATGCAGGGAAGTGCTGTAATCTAAGAACAAATCTCTCAACTCGTGGGTGTTTTTGAGTTCTCTGGCTCGACTCTTGGCTATCTCAGCATGGATCATGTCGTTTTTGTTTTATACCTGACGGACCTTGACTGCCCGGAGGCCCCTGTGGCCCAGGGGGTCCAGGGGGTCCTGCAGGCCCCACGGCGTTGCTCCCAGGAATGCCGGGGATTCCAGGGATGCCCGGTGGCCCCTGTGGGCCAGGAGGACCAGGGGGACCAGGAGGCCCCGGCACTGACCTCTTTTTCCCTGTACAGACAGAAACCAAAATGTATCAGACTGAGTGTAATTTATTTACACTGCCTGTAACCACAAATTTACTTCAAATAGCTTCACAGTCTGTATAACTCTGTAAATTCTGATACGAAGACAGCAAAAGGAGGAGATATGACTCAGAGGACAAAATTAGAGACATTTCTGAGCCAACTTAGTTGTTAGATTTCGACAACTTTTCAAGGTTACGTCCTAAAAGCAGCAGTTGGTAGTCTAATGAATGACTAACGTAACTTAAATGTAGGCCATGTTGTGCATTACCTTTTTTCTTCTCTTTCCTCCTTTCCCTCCCGGGCCCAGATTCTGTAAGAAAGCAAAAGCAGTGTGATCGGTCTTGAAATGGTCTCTCAAACAATTATCATCTCAGATAACATCTCGTATATCCCGCTCGTTCCGTGTAGGTATCAAAAATAGGCTAAAATAACAGATTCAGATGTGCGGTGCTGAACACTGGAGTTGAGGTATGTCAGTCTGTGGTATCTTGGAGTGTAGTAATTTGTAAGTGTGGTTTCACCTCCTCTGTATGAACAAGTGCCTTAAGCATTCACAGGCAGTGGAACTGGAGAAGATCATTAGAGAGATACTTTATCCTGCCAAAATCCTTTTCTTTGAATTAAGCCCAGATGGAGAATGCAGATGAAAGTGTGTCTACATGTGGGTGTGTGCGTGTGTCTGTGTGTGCGACTCCCCTCCACAACACGTGTGTGTATGTGCATGCATGGAGGCTGGTGGGGCATCTGTGTCAGCGCATGAAAGACAAAATGCACTTAGTGTGCATCTGCATGCGTGTGTGTGTGTGTGTGAGTGTGTGTGTATGCAGCTGAAGAATCCTTTTCAAAATGCCGTCTCGCTGCTCTTGTGTTTACCATGTCATTACAACTACAAAGGCCATTTAACCTTAAAACCTCACAGTTTGAGTCCCCCTCAAACATATGGCCAGTGTTCCTCCTCTGGCTAAATGACTGGATGCATCCGCATAGATTTCTCTTAACGAGCAGCCCTATCTGGAATCTGGTGCCCGTTAGGAGTGCCCAGAACGTGCGCACACACACACGTGCAAACAAGGGACACACACATATGCGCACACAAACACACACACATCTAAGGCTGAGATTACAAAAGCCTTTGTCTGCGCGCTGAGAGCAGAGACCTGGGAATGATTAGTGTTTAGAGGCTCGGGACTTTACTGATTTATGTAGAAAGTCTCAAAGGTGAGTTTTTTCTCCTAATTTAAACACAATCACTAAACTTCCCCCAAAGTATTCAGTGTCACGCCACAGACATCGGAATGTCTTGTGATCATGCTGCACTTGTTGCACTCAGACATGAAACTTCAAAGACCACGCTTTTTTTTATTTGCATAGCTCACATTCTAAACACAAACTACAAAAGCAAATTCAAAGGTATCGGCCTTGTGGCTTTCTGAGAAGCCATCGATTACTGTAAATCAATTTGTCTGGATCAATGAAACCCTTCAAGTCCCTGATGACAGCTTGACTCCCGAAAACGACTGCAAGTTCCACAAAGTGAGTTTTATTTTCTGATGTTTCAGCGCGACAGATAACACAGCTGGAGTTCAAAGTCAAGATGAGAACACTCGATGGATAAAAGAGATATTTCAGAGACTTCATATAATTTCGAGACGGGGGAAATCAGCGCAAGGCTTTCGCTGTCTGTTTCAAATTGGTGAAACCCTCCCAAACTCCTTGTTGTCCTTGTTTGCTATCCAAGTAATAATCAATCCCATTCTGCTTAATCTCTCGCTCTATAAACTAGGCAACATTATGCGGTGGAGCTGCTCTGTTAAGTAGGCACAAAGCAGTAAAAATCGATTTCCTTAAAAAGTGAGAAACCGTTAACAAACTGTTTTCGAATTTAAAGAGTTGTAAGCCCACCAAAAGCCTGTTATTTACACAGAACTGAATCCCCTTCAAACAAGCAGAGTTATGGAAAACAGGGCCAAGCAGTCTGGCTGCTGGTTGCCAAGTACTTCCAGAAAATAGACAGATGCAGGTGCATCAGAGAGCAAATATTTGTGGAGTTTTGGCCATCAAATGAACTGACATGGGGCTATAAACATGAAAAATACACGGGCGGTGACCTGCAGAGTATTCGACTCACAGTGTTCTAGGAGAAAGGTGTCAGGAAAAGAAGACACAGCAGGAGAAAATAATCCTAAATAAAAAAGAAAACAACTTGCCTGTTTCTGGCTGCTTGCTGGGGCTCCTTTTCGCTCGCTGAGTTATGCCCCTGTGGTCCTCTGTGGCGTGGAAGTCACTATTTCTGTGCAGTAGCTTCTCCTGGTGAAAAACAAAAGAATACATTAATGAGAACAGAAATTCATAAAGCTGAATATTCATCAGCCTTTTCTCCTCAAAAGTTCTTACAGGCCTGGATTATCTCATAGCAATCCTGAGGGGTCAAAAGAAGGAAGATGTGACACGAGGTTTTGAGAGCGAAACCAACGGCCTACAAGTGGCCTTTCTGTTCTTAGGGTATAATGTTTGCACAGACACAACTTGGGGCATTTGAAAAGCTGTGAGACACTGTCAGGAAGCACATTCATTTGTGGCCAAGTTATTGTCTGTCCCATTGGGGCTGTAACCCATCCTGTAACCAGAGTCACTTTTGTCTGTGTTTGTGCCGTTTGAGACAGTCACCTGGACACGGCTGCTCTAAAATTCACCTTTTTAAACAAAAGGAGGGCATGAATTGCAGTAACCGTGAGAGTAATACCCATTCATGGGCACCTGGTCCCAGCCCTATTTCAAGGTGGCATGAACAAGCTAATACTGAAAAGGATCTGATGGAGCTGCTCTGAGCTCATCCCTAAAAAAACGGGGAGAGCTGTGCTACAGCAGAGGGTTGTTCCCATGGGCGAGTGAGTGGTGGGACAAACCACATGCCTGTGTTCTTGTGTGACTGGTTCTGGTCGTCCTAAATTCACATGAACTCTGTAGGACGTGCTGAACTGACTGTAACACGCCGGAGACGCAACCGGCTCTGACAACCAAAAAAAACATCTCGTGCTAAGGATTCAGAAGTTTAGAAACGCAGATTGTTCAAAGTCGCTTTCAGTTTGGACAGCCAGTTCATGATCACATCTTTGGAGGACTCCCAGAACCCCGATAGACAAAAGGGAACTCGGGGCTTGAAACACAACAAGACCACCCAAAGGCATCTTTGCATAGAGCCTCAAATAGATATACGAGATCATTTTGGGCTATTCTTTGGAGTGTCAGCATAAATAATGTTAGGAGTGAAAGATAAAGGCGCTCAATGGCTGAGGACAGATGGGACATTGTGTATTTGTGCTGGACATCTGCTTGGAGTTTAGATAACTGACATCTTCAAAGCAGCGACACGTGCAGCACCTTAGCATGGATCAGAAGATAATAAAAAATGATGTTACACTTATTTTACTTCTGGGAATCAATCAGACAAGCTTATTGACACACACTCTGACCTCTTGTGGCCATTCCAAGTTGGGTACGAGGTGACGTTCTCCATGTTTTTATCTGTGATGCTCCAATAAACATTGTTGTTAAATCTCTTTCTCCTGAAAGCAGCGTGAACTCCCTGTGCCTCTTTGTGTGGTTTCTGCGAGCAGAGCCACTGAGAGACCATAAGGAGACAGACAAGTAAAGTTATGTTTCGAATTTACTTCTATACCTCGTCTCAGATGTGGGAACCCCCCCCTGCGGTGAGGGATGAGCTGTATCATGTCAAACACCCCCCGCTGGCTGTGTTGGGCAGCTCAAAGCAGTTAAAGTCTACATCCCTGTCCAGCTGCCAGCCATGTCTGACCTTATAAGCACGGGAATTCCAGCCCAATGGAGGAGTGTGTGTTGGAACGGTTTATCGACACACAGACCTCCAGATGTTCCCGCGAGCAGCGACGTTTGCTGTTCATTTGGTGTGCAGGTGTCTCCACATCTCCTCTCCAGCTGTTGGCATATAGGGGGCTTTTACTTCTCAAAGGATTCTGGGTGTATGTTCAGGCATATGGCATTACACTTTCGTCTGTTCTGACAGCCAAACATGATTCAACAGCCAATTTTTGGCCCGAGATTAAGCTCTAGCAGAAACGACAAAAAAACAAACAAGCAATCTGCTAGGCTACTAGCAAACCGGAGTTGCAGATGAAGGCTACAAAGTGATCTTTTCAGAGAGTTATTCCACTATACGACTTTGAGAAACGGTTTTGCGCCCTTGTTTGCTTCACTTCACTTCATTACAACATTAACAGCCTTCAAAGGCACGCAGAGTTACAGTAAATCAGGATGACAACGTGTTGGTATGTATGCCAAGTGCCAACTATTGAGTAAACCATTCTTTTTTCAGCACAAGGGGAAAAATGCTATTAATTAGAGGGCTTTCAAATCTTCAAAGCGTAAGGGAGGGGGGTACTCTTGCGCAGAGAGATTCCCTGTTGCTCTGTGAGGATATGACTAAAATTCAGTCACCACAGGGATGTGTAATTTGTGATCACAAGACCTCTTTTTGCCCTATTAACACTTAGCATTACAACAGCTTATAGTTTACCCTTTAGAGTGCTTATAAAACTCAAACTCCCTGACATTCAGACACACTGTGAGAACAGAATGCCTCAGCTCCAGATTTTTTTTTCTGCACTCACATTCTTGTGGCGGTAACTCCTCGAAATCTTGAGCCAGCAGTGACAATTAGTCACTAAATTGCGGTTGAGAATGTGAGGTTACAAAGTTGAGGAGGTGAAACTTGGGGCTTGTGGCTGCAGATGCAGAGCGGGTGCCCATCACTGCTGCACAGGCGTTACTCCGGCAAAGTGCTGAGGACACAAAGCTCATAAAACTCATGTGCTTCAAACTCCTGGACTGAAAGAAGACAGCGAGTCTTCTTCTCTAATATCACACGCAGAGGAGAATCCTGACCCCGGCCAATATCAGACAGTGCTCTCTGGAAGGCTCATGTGTTTTCAACCATAACTCGGGTAATTTAATAACAGCATCCATAGATTGTCATCTAAAAAAGCTGTGGAGCTCAACCTAAGGGAAATGTTGCCTGTCAGCAGCCAATCACATGTCAGATTGTTGCAACATTTGCTGGCAGAGAGACTTGTAGCTGAATGCCTTGAGAATTTATTATTTTGGTGGATGTTTGTGACTCTGGACTTAATCTTTACAGGGCGTCTACGCCATCCGTCTGTCAAGACGATTCAGTCATGTGTGGAAAAGTTTGCAGCCTCGTATGTCTGAAGTTTTGACCTCCTCTGCCTTAAACTTTATAACACTTGTGTCCATACTGATTAGTTCCCGACACCGGCTCCCTCCTTACAGATGATACTGCCGTTTTAACTAATCAAGCGCTGGTCACAATTAAGGCAGAAGTGGGTGACAGCCCACCCTGGCGCCCCAGAGCTCATGCACTGCTGAGGACTTTGGGTTCCATCAAACTGACTTTTTTAATAGCCGTTAACTAGACTCCAGATGTTTCAGCATCTGTTCTCTGTGAGACTTTGAAGGCACACTTCAGAGGAGAAAATTATTTCATATAATGGTTATAAGAAAAATGTTAGGCAAGAATAAAAAGCAACCCGAGCTAACACAATTAAGTGTTCCATGGGTGGATTTTTGTTTTGTCTTGCTCTCTGAGGTCAGGTGAAAGAGGGTCAGGCCGTGCTCCAGTGACACTTGCTCTTTTTTTTACTCCAGCTCTGGATCACACCCTTGTTTCAGACCTTAAAGTAACACACACACACACACACACACACACACACACACACACACACACACACACACACACACACACACACACACACACACACACACACACACACACACACACACACACACACACACACACACACACACACACACACACACACACACCTGGTAGGGGCTTTTTACTGTTGGGAACTGTGCAGATCTGCTGGACAGCTGGAGTTTACTGCCTTGCTCAAGGGCATACAGACTGAGAGCATGGAAGGAAAGGCTGTTTGTTCACGTCCCAGGCACGGACCATTAATGACCACATCACCTGCTCTCATTAAGAAGCAACTGAGAAGGTGTAAGATGTTAAGTGGTACCTAATTTTTAAGTGTGTCTCTGCAAACAAAAGTCCCATCAAGATGTTTCCTTCTGCATGGACGCTTTGTTACGCTTCATTTCTTTCGGGAAGTCTTTGATTTTAGAAGGAAGAATGTTTTGAAATTTCTGTAAAAACATCTGAGAAAACTTAATTGGGCAGACATCCTGGAGGATAGCGATGTTCTGAAAACTGATTTGAAACTTGTAATATTACAGCACACAAGCCAAGATCCTTATCTGGGAGTTTTAACAACAACCATTTTCTTCAGAGCAGAGGAGTATCTATGAAATCTGCCAAATCCCTGAAAAAAACAAAAGTTGGCCTTGGTACTCTAGGTTAACCTCAGTTTTTATCTGCAGGGAGAAAGCAAAATAAGCGACGAGTGGTGGATGTACAAGGAAAAAAATGATTGTGAAAATGACAGACTAGAATTCAAATTTTGGGCAAATCTGTGGATAAAAACCTTCAGCTGACTTAATAAAAAAACCAGAAGTTTAAAGAAGATTCTTACGCCTGGAAACGCTTGTCACTCTCATTTTTTTTATTAAAGTAACTCCTTCCGCAGTTTATTACAATGATTTCAACAACTCACATTTTCTTTCATATCTGACCCTAGAAACTGCCAACTAAATGTCTACATTTCCACTTGGCATGATGCTTAGCACGACCGATTTATGTTCAGCACTGACCGACCCAACTATCTGACAAAAATGCAAATAGGTGTGCAAAGTTGTTGTGACATGATGGGAAGCCACAACAAGTGTCTTCATGGGAACACATCTTGAATCGAGGAAACACTTTGATAGACTGCATGTGTATCAGTGAGCGTGTTTGTTCCCTTACGTGATCACTTTGGCTGTGCCTGTTGTCTGGGATGACTGTTCATGTTCTGTTACACTTGTCTGTATACCTGCCTGTCACATCCAATTTCACTGATGCTGCAGAGGTTCCTTTGATGAAGACTTGTGTTAAAAAATCCAATAAACATTTTTTTGCTGCACAAAAAGAGGCGCTTCAAAGGAAACGCTTGAAAAGCTAACAAGTGCGGCTGCTGCGTCCAAATGCCACATGCTCCTGTTTCTCCAACTATGTAAACTGTGGGATGTGTAATCAGAGTTGTTTAATGCAGACATCTGGCACGGACAGCATCACAGCGCTGTTAAATATTTACAGCTGGGCCGCAGTCTTTCACCTCATGAAGCGTCACCATCTGGGTTGAATTCCAAACCCATCTCGCTCGGTTTTAACCAGGGAAACCAAACTAAAATAAGCTTTGCAAAGCACTAAATGAATAGGCTGAGCTTTCCACTTGTGAAAGGAAAATGTTGCAAAAACCAAAACCAGCATCTGAACTCGATAATGTTTCCTACAGAGATACAAATGCCTACATCCTGTACAAACTCCTCCGGGTGGTTATCATGTTTAGGGGTTCTGCACAAATTTAAGTCCAGCCAATACCCCACACAGAGTATCATTTTCTCTAAAAGGTTACACAACTGGTGACACATGAGCTAATTGAGCAAGCAGAGTTGAGACCTACACTCGGTCCCTTTGTACTGATGAGATTAGGGAGTGTGTGGAGGTGGTGGTGGTGAGGAAGAGGAGGGGGGTCTGCTGTTGCCAAAGCCACAGACAACACACTGAACATTCAATCAGACCGCTGCCAGAAAAGAAAACACATGTGAGACGAGGCTGGCTCAGCTCCAAGTACCAACTGCCCCATCTAAGTCCTGATGAATTTACATCAGCCCCTGGGCTTTGCACCTGCTGGTGATCCAGTTAATTTTCCGTCCACCTGCTGCAGCACACTGACTGACCCGTCTGAGGGGATCCAGCTGGGCAGGCTGCCTGAGGTCTGAGCATCAACCTCTGTCTGTTTAGGGAGAGCTCTGGAAACCAGGCAAAATGGCATAAATGTGTTTCAATTTAAGAAATACAAAAAGCTTCACATGAAGAACATGGGTGACCCCGCTATTTCATATCCTATATCGTGAAGGCATCACTTTGGATCATATCCCACCAGACTTCCCTGATATGTTTACCTGAAAACGAGCCTTTGGCCAGCTGACAGACTTGAAGTGTATACCTTAGTGCATCTTTGTCCAAGAGGCTGACTCACACAGGAGCCCTGCCTCAAAACATATTTGTCTGGAAACTGAGCAGGGAAAACTTCGTGGCAAGGCTACTGTAAAATAAGTTGCCCAGAAACATGCCGTAACAGAGCACAGACACAAACCTGACACCGTGATACGGGAACAGGAGGACGGACGGAGGTGAATGAACACGAACAGCCTCCGTGGAAGGAATGAAAACAATGCTGTCTTCAATTAGCGATCATGGACATTCTTCTCTCTCAAAGTTTCATGTTTGTTGATGTTTTGAGTGTTTTTACCTCATGACTGTCTCCTCCATGGCTGCTCCCGGGGTCAAGTCGCGGGTGTCCGGGCGAGAGCACGGCCGCCGGGTCAGCCAGGTCACTCCCTGCAAGTGTCAACATGGAGTCCCGCTTCTGGTGGATAATTTCCCTTTTGACTTCTGAGCGAAGGTCCAAATAGCAGACGAGGGTGACAGCGTGCAGACACAGCGACAGCAGGAATAATCCCAGGAAGACAACACTGCTGCTGCTGCGACTCCTGCACTTCTTGTTGCACGTGCAGGGAGCCGCTCTGGGCATCACTTTGTCCGGGAAATCCTCCACGGGTGAACCATCGCATGCCATTATCGGACTGAGCGCGAGGGCAGTGGCTCTTTATCTCGGCATAATCTCGCTAGTTTGTCTCGCGCGGGCCGCGGTTATTCATCAACGTAGGAACTCATAGGTGCAGCAACAGCAGGTCGGCGCAAACTTCTTAGAGTATCTGTAGTAACAATGGAGACCCGCCCACCTTCACTGTGATTGGTTGAGGACAGTTGCGAACCCAGACAATCCGGGCCAGAGGTTGGGGGCTCGATGCACCTAGGTGCAGTAGTGGAGCGACACCTAATGGGCAGAGTTAGCAACTGCAAAGCCTCAGAGATGACACTGAGGTTCTGGGAGGTATGAATCCCGTATTTTTTAATCTGTTTGTTCCTTGTGTCATTTAGACCATATGTCACATTGGGACCCACGTCATGACCCTATTTATCTCTTTTTTTTGTGCATGTTAATGTGACAGGATTTCCCCCTGTTTTAATGACTTTTGTTTATACATATGTTTTCAGCTGTGAACATGCTATTTTTCATTGGCATACTTTGTTTGGCACTTTGTTTTGTTATGTGGGTGGCACAGAGCTGATTCAAACCCCTGGTAAATATTGCCCAGTGTTGTTGTTTAAAAAGAACAAGAGGTTGATGATGGCATCTATTTCATCAAAGACTGGAAAAGTATTGCAAATTATATTTTTGAACAGACATTATACAATTACACTCAATTACATCTGGACCCTATCAGGTCTGCACAGTATGATAGCAAGCTTGGAAGAGAGTCAGAGTCAGCGTGAGGTCAGCTGCGCTCTGTGTACAACACCATCAAAGACTCTAAACATGCGTCAGTCAGCCGGACATGGAGGGAAGTCTGACATTTATGTTACCGAGAAGCCAGCTGAGGACATTGCTTTAGCAAGATTGAATGTGGCACTGCAGTCTCTACTTTCTCGACATCCAAAGCAGACCTTACTTTTGTTCCCCTTACATGTCGACTCTTTGATCTTTGAGGCAGGGAACAGGAGGTAGCCTGAGCTCTGGGCGTCCTTGAGATGATGAAACCAGTGCACTGAGCAGGCCTGAAACTTTAGGGAACTTGATGGATCACCAGCTTAGATTAGTTTTCGGGCAAGTGCCACAAAACATCTGTCTTTATTTCTGTGGGACAAAGTTTGACATTTGAGTGCACTTGACCTACAGAGAGGAGCACTCCTTCATAATAAGAGGCTCACCCGACAGACACTGAATAATCGCCGGCTTTCGCTTTGTATTGTCGAGGAAAGTAATAGAGAGGAATGACTTTTGGAGATCAGAATATGGGCATTTCATCACTGTGAAATGTTTTCAGCACAAAAGTTGAGGCCAGAATTCATTACAATATTTCTCATTTTCTCATTTTGCTCTTACTGCCACTGTATCACAGCCCATTTCTCCTCACTGCAATCTGTTTCATTCCTTTCACTCATCTGCAGAAAAAAGTGATTCTAGCCGGCTGCCACTGAAGGGCAGCATTGCCAAGCCATAAATCAATAAGAGTGCATGCCAGTGTCCTGATGAACTTGAACTTCAATTGTAAAATGGCTCTGTAATGGAGCAAAAAATTAAGCTAAAATAACATCTTATATTTATATTCTGTCTAAATTCTCAAAAAGCTTCTTTCCATCACACATTAAGGAACCCTTTTCTTTCTCATTCGTGCCATTATTGTTGGAGTGTATGATAGTGAAATCAAAGAGGGAAAGACATTCAAAGTAACCCTCACAGGGCTTGTGTCTGAGGGCTCAGCCTAAGCATGTTTGCTACGCTTTTCATGAGAGCAGCAGCACAATGACTTTGAGAAGGAAGTAATTCAAAACTGGAATAGTTAGGCACATGCAACTCTCATGATTTCCAACTATTTAAATACATATATTGGTTGTTTTGAGATGCCTGTGGGTGTTTCCTCAGTTTAATTCGACTTAAAATAACTCACATTTTATGTTTTTGCAGAGAATGGGGGTCAGGCAGCCCTGAGGTTGAGGTCAACTTCACACAGGTAACCTCAGACATGTTTGTTCCTATTAAAAAGCAGTTTTGTCATGACTGTTTTTTGGCATCAAACAGAGGAGGAATAATTTTTATAACATCCCCAGGGCATCAGTGCAGCGTACATAAATGGTGTGCCACTCTATCCTCTCTGAGCTTATAACAAGATTTAGAGGCTTTCCCTGCCAGATGATGGAGTTTTGCACAGGCACTCTTATATTTCACCGTGGAGAGCCAAGCAGTGGGCTGGGACTCGTGACTTCAACGAGCTGTTGGGAGACGATGGCTGAAGAGGAGCTATCTGTACATTTCTCCTCCCTGTTGATAAAAGAGCACAAATTAAGATTGACTTGAAGTGGCCATTATGAGGAATCACACATGAGCTGAAGTGATTCATCGCTAATAGAATAATAGCATTTCACATTACGGTAAATTGTTTCAGACCTCTGCAGCACATTACTTTCTCAGGAGTCATTGTTTCTGCACATTGAATTGCGGAGGTGTAACCTTGGCTAATTGATATGCTGTGGCATTTGATTTCCTACCTATAAATCTCCTGTAAATTGGACCACATCTCCCATTTCCCTGAACAATGATTAATTCACTCTGGTTGTGGGTGTCTGTCTTAAGAGTCCTTATCAGGATCAGAGAGCTTTTCCTCTCTCTCTGCTTTTCTTCTGCACTCTGCTGCTTTTTTTTTGGTTTTACCCTCCATTGCTGTTTGTGCTTCCATCTGTTTGCTGACTGTAATGTGGAAGTCTGTGACTAAACTTAATTGATTTTCGTATTCCATGCAGAACTTGAGCCTCTAAGCGCCCCTTTTAGCAGGCGTAGGGATTTTTTCCTGTTTTCTCTAGGCGACTGTTCTGAGGAACCGGTAAACAATACCATTTCAGACCTGCTTTGTTAACTATTTTTGCTTTAATTTTATTTCTAGGGAGTTTTTTTTCCAGCAAAGGGGCAATGTAGGTTGAAACAGTGCATAAAAGATGAGAGAGGGGTGTGTGTAATGAGAAATAGGAGTTGGAATGAACAAATTGTGCTATGCATCAAAACCAAGAGGCCAGTCAATAAGTGTTAAAGAGAAATTAATTATAACATAATTCAAGAAAAATCATTGAAGTTAAAGTTTTTAATCTAGGACTATTCTCAAGTAAGAGTATAAAATTAATAAATCTTTTTTTGTGGCTGATAAAATCCAATAAAGCTCTTGGTCATTAGATCAGATTTATTGAGGCTATTTACAATTTGGAAATATGGAATGGTGAAAAAGAAGAAATACTTGTGGCATTATTTTACCTATTATTTCCTTGTTTTTGTTACAGCATGACATAGACCATGTAATTAACTGATGTGGTGTCCGTGATGTTGTTTCTGGTACAGAGTTTTGGTGCCTAATGTCAGTGAGTGGCCATGTTAGAGAGGCCAAAGAAAGAGCTTTTAGTCTCTTTGCAGACAGCTAACAGGGTGTCTGCCTGTCAGTCAAGTCAGCCGTGTCCTAATATGAACAAAATTGGGAAATGAGTTATTAAGAACCAAGCTGTTTTTGCCCCAGACTGTAAGGGTCTTTGCTATAAAGATGTGTTTGCCTTGGTGTGTGCGTTTGTGTTTGTGTGGTTTCTGGTGTTACTGCAACAAGCCTCGAGCGAAAACCAGAAAAACTGCAGTTTTTGGCACTTCTGTGCTTCATATTTTAAAAGCTGGATGTTGCTGTTTGGACAGAGCACTCAATAGGACAGCCAGGTAAAGATGTTGCTTAGCCTCTGTGTTTGTTTTTCTTCTGAAGTCATGTTTGATCATGCAAGCTTCTGTGCAACCACACGCCTAATAAATCATTACCCCAAATATTAGGTGTGTGGTGCAGCAGACTTATGGAACTGTGTGTGGTCCATGGCCCAAGGATGTCCTTATATTTGTGGTCTGCCATGGTTCAAACATTGATTAAGATTTAAAAGATGTGTATTGTGGGGCTAGCTTTAGACCCACCATGTGCTCACCAGAATAGAGTAGAAAAGAAAAACATGCAGAGGAGTATGTAGAGAAAAGTAAAAATGAGGCTAGTGGGAGAAGCCTAAAGCCATGACCCATTCCTGCTTGGTTTGCCTGTATCCCCCACCTTTATTTTATTTTTGAAAAAGACAGAAGGCAGGAATACAACAGGACAGTATTTGTATTTTTTTGCTCTGTTTTTGTCTCCACCAGCTCATCCCTCTTGAAAAGGGTTGTTTGTTTGCAGTGTTGCCGTGGAGCTTACATGCATTTCACCAAAGCTTTTACAGAAATGAGAAAATAAATGAGCTGCCTGCTCCAGCTGGAGATGACAACCCTGTGAGTCTGAAGACTGAGCATTAAAAAAAACAACACAGGAGTTGTTGGCCTCAAAATCACAGCATTAGCTAGAAGATGTTAAAGCAATCTGGATGAAAACTGCATTAATCGACAGCTATTTTCTGGCAATAATCTCCCTAATGTTTCTATTTCACATTACACAAAGTCATTTAGCCCGTTTACGATACATTAAAAAAAAGCTTGTGCTGCTTCTTTAGTGAATGGTCTTAGCGATAAGTGTCGCCAAGAAAAATAGGCTCATGTCTTATCAGTAAGGACTGAAGGTTTTAAAGGTGAAAGCTCTGATAAAGTCTGTCTCTACATAGATTTATGGACTACAGATAACCAGAGCAGGTTTCAAAGGGAAATTGCTTACATTTGACATTTGAACTTTCCCTTAAAACTGGAAGTTTGTGCACACTCTCATTTAAGTTTTTTACCCCAAAAGCATTTTTCTCGTGCCAACTTTTTGGTGTTTAAGGCACTTTATTAAACAGGGATGTTTTGCTGTAAAGGCTGTAATTTTTTGCCTCGCCTCCAGCTCAGCAGAACTCCTCTGTGAGTAACCTTCGCCGTTTCACTGCAGCACCATCAGCAGAGACAGAGGAGCAGGATTCTGTAATTGTGTTTATTAATGAAAAGCAGAGGAGCCGGGGGACGTACAGTATCCCAAAACACAGGAATACAAATGTGCCATTGATCAGCATGACAATGAAAAACACATCACTGTTCATTTATTAATGCTGCAACAAAGATTCAGCTCTAACTATTGTTGATGTCAATGTGGTTTAGCTTATTAAGAATAGATTAACTGAACTAAAGACACATCACTTTCAATAATAATTTAACTTTAAATTGGGGTTAACAGAATCAAAGAATGTATTTGACTAGCAGCACTTAACAAATAAACTCTTCGACTTAAGAGTAATACCTACGTGATTTTATTATCTAAACTTAGATAAAAAGTTATAGCTGGTGAAGAAAATAAAGCATATAGCAACTACTCTGCCAGACGTTTCATCTCTGCTGACGGTGAAGACAAAAACAGATTTTAAACTGATAGAGAATAACAAGCTCCTGACTGTCTCCCGGACAAAAACATGAATCTGAATTAATGCTAATGATTTCTCATGAATACAAGCGGATGATTTTGTCCCTCAACATGTTTCCCATAAAACATTTTATAAGTAAAAACTGTGTCATTCTGCTGATTACAGCTTGTTGTGTTGCACAAAAATGGAAATGAAACTGAACAAACGGCCAAGCAATTACTAACAATTTCAACTGCTTAACTCACAGTGACTTATTAGCCACTTGGGGGCAGTAAAGGCTCTTATTTCCCACTGACTAACACTATAATATAAAGGTATTATATGAAACATTGTTCGAAAGCAAATCTGGAGCAGGGTATGGAGTTTAAAATTTCTATGGTCATGAGTCTTTGTTGTCTGGTAAAAATGTGTTTCTATTCTATTCTATTCTATTCTATTCTATTCTATTCTATTCTATTCTATTCTATTTTTAGCTCTGATTTGAGAGCAGGCTACTGGACCCAAATCATCTATAGGGAAAAGAGGAGTAAGATCCTGTCCTGCAATCCAGACAACTTCAGCAGAGCTAGCAAGTCATCTCTGAGATGCTGAATGCTACAAAATAATGTGAACCATAAGCTTAGTGATAATAACAGTGTTAAAAGATGGAATTTTTAGGACTCTCATCGTGTTAAAAGGTTTGTCATCTGTAAACTCTGAGAATAAGAACTAAATATTGGAAAGAAATGTCAACAGAAATCTTCCTTCAAAACCTTGAAGCCTCAGATACATCCCTACACATTGCCTCTCACCTTGTTGGGACTCTAACTCTCATAACCACTTCCTTACTTTACATTTTTGCACACACATTTTACATCCTACTCACATCTTTGTCGTTGCAAACAGTCCTCTTTTTTGTTTTCTGGCTCAGTTGTGTACAAGAAAGCCCTGCATGTGTCACAGAACTGAATCATCCTGCATAACAGAGTGAAAATTAATATTTTATTACCTTTTCACTCAAAGACATTGGCCTAATTATTGTCAAAAAAAAAAACCTGGATATTCAACTTTGAACCATGTTCCTTCAAAAGAGAGAAAAAAAAGATGGTGGAAAGAATGTAACCGGAAAACATTCACCAGATATGAATCTAAATTATTTGAGCCATCATCCCACTCAGATCTTTCATGCTCTGCTGCCAGCTCCATCATCACAGGAATGTTTACACTTTGAGTTTTTAGGCATCAAATTGCTCGGTAACCCAGAGCAGGTACAGTGATAGAGAGATAAATTGGACTATCGTCTTGTAGACACTTGTAAACCTTGGATGTGCTGGGAGGCTCAGTCTAACAAGCAGGTGAAATATGAGTGAGATGCATGTTTATGTGAGCCTTTATACGTGCCAGGATGATGCTTTACGGCCTCTCTGTTCCCTGGATGTTTTCCACGCTGCTCGTTTTCAGAGGCTCATGTGAGGCTGCCACCTCCAAGAGCTCAACCTCTGCCAGCTTCGATAAACAGTCACTCCCGATATCAAAACCTCTAAGTCAGACCAACAGCATGATCAAGAGGCACACCTGAGGTGAACCCAGAGGTAATCTACCCTTCCACCTCCCGCTGCTGTGCATCTCTATTTGTTTATTTCTCTTTGTCTCTTATGTTTTGCTGCTTATATTCTCTCCCAGCATGCAATAGAAACAATATCTTGCACTGTCACCTCGTGGGTTTGGCTTCACTGAATCCTCCACAATATCATGTCATGATAATCTAAGACTCTCATATACTGTTTTTTTCCATTTCCTACTCAGGACCCAGTGACCTGAGTCCATTTCATATACGGCCAGCCCTGCACTTTGCCACACATCCCTCTTCTCTGTATCCCTCAATCTCACTCTTATTCTCAACTTAGAGCTCCACTTCACAGAACAGTCATAGCTGGGAAGACAAATACCCGTTTGCCCGGGTCAGTGTTCATATTTTCTTCCTTATGGGGTGAATTCACCTGTACTCAACAAGATGAATGGTTGGGGCGCACTCACTGGGAAATGGATGTAGTTAAACAATCCTACCCCCCTTTTCCTTCCTCTGCACAGATGAATGGACAGACTCAAAAAAAATGTGAATGGGAGGTGTGAAAAGGCCAACCACTGAAAGTAATTGCTGTTGTGTTCACCAGAGAGAAAGAAAACAACTTACAAGGAAGTTGTTTGCAGCGCACCAGGAGAGCCACATATCAAATTGCCCAGGCAGACGTGGCAAAGGTTCAGTCGAGCGAAATGGGCTAATTCATTTTAAAGCATGAATTCTCTGCCACTCTGATTCGTATTCTGACAGACACCCTCAACGCAAACACCAGCTTTTGAGCTGCTGCTGCTGCTGCATCAGGCACCTTCACACATTGGTGATTTTAATGGGCAGCAGGAGACAAGTGTTTGATAAATGTGCGCTCTGATATATGGCGTTATGTGATGTGATGTCGGTGAACTACACACAACACTCTCATGTTAGAAAACCTGAATTGTGTATGATGCTTATTTTCAAAGGCTAACACAGGTTCTTGGTTTTGTATGGGATCCAACACAGGGCCATCAGGCTAACTCCTGGCCTAAGCATTTTTCCTCCCACTTTTGTCCCACACATGTTATTCCTGTTTAGTCTCCCTTATTTTGAGAGTAAATGTAATATTACTAAAAGTTGGAATTGGCGAAATCAAACTATTTCTCAAAGCCCAAAATGAAAGTTTTGTAAGTAAAATCTTGTTATATTTTGGGTCAGTGACATAGACTTTATAAAACATGGACGTAGTCTCGCCGACGTCACCCGTCTGTTTCTGGAACGGAAAATGAAACACATCGGCTATAGCGGCCATATTGGTAGTGGCAAGGGCCTCTCGTACAGCCATAGGGCGCCTGTCGGTCACGTGACTCTCAGCTGTGCCTCTTATTGGGAGAGCTCGCGATCTTAATATCGTCTGAACGGCCGCGTTAGAACAAAATTCACCCCCCATACAGTGGGTGCCGGTAGTAAAATTAACGACTCAGACAGGAGATGTTTTTTGAACCAGGCTGTAAATAGGTTAATTTCTGCTTTGAAAACTGCTTTTTTTTGGCTTGGTGTGTATGTGACTTCCGCTACTTCCGGAGTCAGCCTCAAGCGAACGCTTGAGAAACAGCAGATTTTAGCACTTCCGCATTGTCTCATATTCCCAGACTGGAAGTTGCATGGTCAGTGAATACATTTTGGGTTTTATTTTTATTTTTATAATTACCTTTCAGGCCGTTGATACGTTTCAGGCTCTAACAAAACTAAAGTGCTAGTTTTGTGTGGTTTTCTCCTAGCCTGTCTTGTTGTTTTCGTTTGTTTGTTTGTTTTACATTGAGAGCACAGACTGTGTAAAACATGGGTGAAGTCTCCCCAATGTCACCTGTCTGTTTCTGAAACGGAAAATGAAGAAAATTGGGAATCGCGGCCATATTGGAAATGGCAAGGGCTTCACACACAGCTACAGGGCACCTGTCAGTCACGTGAGCCGTACCTCTGATTGGGCGAGCTCATGATCTTAATATCCACCGAACCGCAGAGTTAGAAAAAAATTCATCCCCTGTACAGTGTGCACGGATAGTAAACTTAACAGTTCAGACAGGGGACGTTTTTTCAACCAGGCCGTCCATAGCTGCTTTTTTTGGGGGCTTTGTGCATTTGTGACTTCCAGTACTTCCGGAGCCAGCCTCAAGCAGACATTCAAGGAACAGCAGATTTCAGCACTTCCGCATTGTCTCATATTCTTAGACCAGAGGTTGCTGCTTGTTTTAGATAAAAAATAAATCTTGTCTCAATGCAGGTGAAAGGGAGGGGTCCCATGAGGTCCAGCCCCTTCTCCAAAAATGTTTCATTTTATCTTAAAAATATTTATAAAATCAAAGAAATGACTTATTACCTTTGGAGTATTGAGGAGTATTGCTGCCATGCCAGAAAAAAAGAACAAACACACAAAAAAACAAACATATCAGTACCAGGTTATAACATGATAACTTATATTAAACCAATGTTTGAATGAGGAAACTGTAGAGAGTACTTGATGAATATCACTGTTAGAGACCGAGTTGCTGCCTAAAATGTAACAAGTTTTTACATTTTACATTTTAGTCTCTTTTATTTAATAACTTTTTTCTATTACATTTTTGGCTAGGCACTTTTGTTACATTTTGGGGCAGTTCTTACAGTTCGGGCTTTATTACATTTTTCCTTTTATTACATTGATTCTTTGTTACAATTTGGGCTCTAACATGGCTCACTTTGATGATTTGATGAAATTCTACGTCATGCTTGGGACTGCACTGTGGGTGATATAATTATAAAGATATGCATATTAAGATGGATTTTGAAATGCGTTGGGCTCTTTGTAGAATCAGTCCGACCCTCTGGAAGTAGCTTCATTTATCATTGGCAAGCTGGATGGGCATGGAAGGCTCCATGAATACAAGCTGAAGCAGTCCCTGTCAAAACTCATCACATGATAACATCATAACTCAGTATCATGAGTATCAACTTACAAGTCACTTATCATGTTATTGATATGTTTGGGTTTTTTCTGGCGTGGCCGTAATAGACCCCCATACCAAAGCCATCATACTGGATTAATTAAAAAAAAAAAAAAACATATATGATGTAAAAAACTAAAACAAAGAAGTATTTTCTTTTTTTCTTGATTTCAGTTTCTTCCAAACTTTGTTGTGTGGTACCATTTGTTGGTTTTCTTTGCTAGAAAGCTGCTTGAAGTAAGACGAGCATTTTGCAGGGTTGTTTTCAGCATTTTAACAGGGTTGCCTGCCTGTAGTAAGATAAGCTGCCTCTGATTGGGCAAACTCATCAATTGAATATCTTCTAATCTGTTGAATTGTAATCCCCGCAGTAGAGTGATTGTTGATAGAGATGTGAGACGCTCAGATCTGAGCTGTTTTTTTTTTTTCTCTTTTTGCCAGGCCTTCAAACATGTTTATTAATACTGTAAAAGTTGCCTTTTTGGCTTGGTGTGTAAGTGGTTTCTGGTCTTTCTGTGACCATCCTTAAGCGTCATATTGAACAACTGGAGTTTTTTTATTGCACTTTCCCTTAGGCTTCATGTCTCACAGCCGGAGCTTGCCGCTTGCATAGTACCTATTTGTTACTGCTGAGTGTGTCAAAAGATCAGCAGCAGCTTCTGTAAACTTAGCCCTCACTTTTTTTTTTAATCTATAAATCTTTCCTCTTAGATCTAACACTCACCACTTCAAATTAAATGTTTTATATGGATAGTCTTACTCTTTATGTTGCTATGAACCACACAGAATAGCTTCTCAATTTATTCTCTCAACTAAGGTCCCATCTTTTACAGTTTGCAGAGTCTTCATTATCAGCTGTTGTAACGCAATTTGATTGCATAACAAGAGGATTGCTGCACTAGACAGGGCTTTATAGCTGAAAGTGCATAGCAATCTTATGAAGGATATGACAAGAAATCAATTAGATATATATGGTAAAACAAAACAAAACAAAACAAAAAAAATCCCCATTCAACCATGACGAGCCGCCTCTGGTTCAAGTAACGTACCACACTTGTTTGAATGTGGCCTTTACAGTTCATTGAACAGATATAAATGTACTGGTACATGCACCTCCTCACCCCACAGTATGCCTTTATGTAACCCACTGTAAAGACAGCACAGCCTCAGATCTTATTTGAAAGCATCAGTCCTGATAGTGCAACACAAAGCTTCGACAACAATGCAAAGAACTCAGTGAGTACAGAAGATGTATATCATGGTTTGAATGAGAGCATGTGGTTACAGAATAGTCTTTAGTCCCAACAACTGTCATTTGTCTGGAATAATCAAGATTTCTCATAGTCAAAGTAGTGAGCCGTCTGCACCAAACAACAAAAAACGTAATCTCTTGTACAAACCCATGATTGTCCAGAATGCATCAAGTTCCTTTCAAAACAATTATCCTTACATCCTGTTTGAGTACTTGGAATTGAATTGTGCAGCATTACATGTTGTATTAAAGAATAAAGTCAGGGACTCAGCAGCCATGGGAATGATTTAGTGCCAGTGGTTCATCCTGCGAAAAAGCTGGCTGCTATCAGTATGACAACAAGGAATTGTTGGCCAGCGTGAGGTTAAAGGCTCGTAAATGAAGCTGCAGTAAATCAGGACATGGACACTTAACCTTATTAAAAGGTTTTAAGTCATTGTGAAGTCATCTCTAGCTCTCTGACCACAAAAAGAAATACCTACTCTCTGAAAGGAACGACTCCATCACAGAGGCTTGGACAGTTCCAGCACCTAACTAAATGGAAGATGTGTTAGCTCCTCTTTTTTTTTGCAGGTGGTGAATTAATCAGACTCAAATTTTCCATCCCCCTGTTTGCACTGCATCCTTGATGTCTTCTAATTTGTAAACCAAATGCCCACTTAGAATCACAGCATTACCTCAGACAGATTGTAAATGATAACTTTATTTACTTTGTACAAGTTTGCCTCTGACTGCAGTCTTTTTGTAGTCACCCATCAGGCCATGGGGTAACAATGAATCAAGTTCCTCAGACCCAAACAAAAGCAGACAAGCCACACAGAGGTGAGATTAGGCTTCACTGGAAGTTTGCTTTGGTAGACAGACGCCTGTTTAATTTTCACACCTCTGATTAAGAGCAGTGCACAACTGTGTCCCAAAGCTTTTCACTGGGACCCATAAGGCTTCAAGCCAGCACGACTCATTAACCGGCTGTTATCAGTTGTCATCTGGAGCATAGTTATGAAGTTCCAGGGCCCTGTTCTGCCTCCATGGTTTCCTCTTTTGGCAAATGGAAACCACCCACAGTTACACTGAAGCATTAGCTTAATGTCACCATGACTCGGAGATGTTCTGAGGGGACTAATTTCCCAACTGTTTAACCATAAAACTTAAATTGTGACTCAGCAGCTAGTCTGGGACAGACACAAAACAGTCACATTTTATTAAAAACAGCTTGATCACTTGTGCTTGTTCAGCTCAGGTGAAAGACATCTTCGGGTATCTGATATAATAAAAAGTTTTACAGAGCTTGTACTGTATGGACAGCAAAATGCGAATATTCCCACTTCTGAGGCAAAACGTCAAGATGGAAGTATGGGACCTCCACGAGACTGGCTGAAATGATGAGGTCATCACATAAGGATCTCCTAACCAGTGTTTGACATGTTGGAGGCAAGAGGCAACATTTGGTTGAGAAAAAATGAAGCCTATGTGGAAGTGCTAAAAGTCACTGTTCATTGAGAATCTGCTTGAGGCTAGCTGCAGAAAGACCTGAAACCACGTACACACCAAGCCAAATTGAAAGACTTTTATGGCATTAAAAAAACACATTTACTGCCTGGTTCAAAAGACGGCTTGAAGTGGAAACTCTAATTTTGCCTTCAACACACACTGTATGGGGGTTGGATTATTTTCTTACTTAGTGGTTTAAAGATATGGTAAAATGGTAAATGGACCAATACTTATATAGCACCTTTCTTGTCCCTCGGACAACTCAAAGCACTTTACACTGCTAGTCATACACCACTGACCAACAGTGGGAGCAGTGGGTTCAGTGTAGGGCTGAACAATTAATCGATTTTAAACCGACATCGCAATGTAATAGAATGCATTTTTCAAATCGCAAAGGCTGCAATTTTAAAAAAAAGTTTCATGTACACAGACCTGGAGGAAGTAGAGTAATTTGTACTTGTACTGTCTCAAAACCAGCAAAAGTCAAAATGCTGTTTTTTCTAGCAACCGATCGAGAGACAAATCCACCACTGAGCCACAGCCACCCAGGATCACGAATCATGAGTCTGTCCAATCAGAGGCACAGCTCAGCTCATGTGACTGATGCGCCCTATAGATGTTAAAAAGGAAGCTCATATCCAATATGGCCACATTCAACGACTGGCTTCATTCCACTGTATCAGGAACAGAAGGGTGATGTCACGGACACATATGTTTTACAGTCTATGGTTGGAGGCCAAAAACCAGTCTGCCCATAGTTCTGCCCCACGTGGAAGGCTCCAGGTGTGAGAAAAGAAGCCATACCGAAGTGCAAAAACCTACAGTTCTTTGAGATTTCTCTGTTTGCAGAAATCACATACACACCAAGCCAGAAAAGAAAAAATTATGGCATTAGAAAAAAATATTTACAGCCTGTTTCAAAAAACAGCTTGGGGATGTGTATTCATTTCCAATATGGCACCCTCACCAAAGACATCAAAACATCGTATTAGAAACAGATGGGTGACATCACAAAGACTATGCTCATATTCTATACAGTCTATGCTCCGTCGCCTACAGGCCTCCAGAGTGCTGGCCAATCAGAGAGAAGGAAGTTTGTTTAGAGGAGAGGAGAGGAGAGTCCAAGATGCAGCAGCTAACTGTAAGTGTGTCTGATTTTCCCTCCTGAGGTCAGGGTTTAAGGCTGTGTTTAAATGTGATTTTAATATAACACAATGTTGTAATTTCTTATATTCAGCACGATTTAAAAACCATTAAGTGCACACAATGTAGTTAAGACATTCGTATTCTGCCTTCACATCATGGGCTGGTTGAAACAGGTGTTCTATTAAACCTGACCCCACAAAGACAGTGATTACTTAAAGATGACTACGGGCATTGCAGGATGTATTAGCAACTAAATTAACAATCCGATAAAATGCAAAAGTAGAAGAGCTTTGTTTAGGATTTATTGCAGGTGCCATGATACATGACGCCCGAGGCTCTCAATGATGTAGTTTTCAAACTATCAAGATTTAACGCTGCTGAGCCCTGAAAGCCTGTTAGTGAACCACAAGGACCATAAGTTACTGCAGCTATATGACACAATGCATCTGTGCATCAGAGCATTGGTGCTCGTCTGATTTGCAGCACGTCTGAGGCAACAAAAGCCGAAAGGAGAATAAATCTGAAATGTGGCTCAAGCTCAGGTGGAAGTGCAACAATCAGGCTGTGTTTCAGTGTCCTCAGCTGGTACACACAAGCTTCAGAAGAGTAATATTTCAGTGTTCTTTTGTGTCAAACAATATCTTACCCTCTTATTTTGATGCTTAAATGTTGTAATTCCAAGGTTTGATGCAAATTTGTTTGAAACTGAAGGAAGTAAAAACACATGCCCTTAAGTTTACCTCCAAGAAATTTGTCTGGAAAATGTAATCGCACATAAAAAAATGCTTGACTTTGTAAGATGTTACTTTTATTCAAAGTCATTTTCCATCCTCTTTCAATTGTAGAAACATGTCTTTAAAAGGGTGGAAGTTTTTGAGCTCTGATTATTTCAGTTTGACCTTGGAAAGTGCCTCAAACCTCCAGCTGTCACTTTGTGTTAGGAATTTTTTGCTGATGAGCTCAGCTCCTTCACGCCCTCTATCTCCTTCCTCTACATCTCATTATCTCTCCAAATATCATAACTTATTCAAAAGCCCCTTAAAAGGCAGACTATACCCTGACACAGCAATATGCACCAGGACTCTGCCACTTCATTAAAAAACCTCATTAAACATGCACATCGCAAACACGTAGGGACACACAGGGACACACACGGTATACACACTGAAGCTAATGCAGCTCTATGAGAACGTGTGCTGACAAGTTTTCCTTAGATTGTGTACTGTCTTTTATCAAGGGACCAGGTATAGAGGTTGTCCTCTCAGAAATCTTTTTTTCCCTGGGCCAGCCTTTACATATCGAGATCTGATCGTGTTTGAAGCTGACGTCAAATGGCTAATTCAAAGTACACTAAAAATTTGGACACAGAGCAGGTGCAAGGCAACTTCTTGTGTGGAAAAAAAATGAAGTGCAAAAGTTAATAAACTGTCCGCTTGAGTGAGTGTCATCATCGGAAGCTTAAAGCCGGCTACAAAAGCTAAACCTTGGGTGTTTTTTTTTAGTGCATTCATTCGGATTTTTGTGGAGGCCAAAAGTTATGCATACATTTACACATTACATAACTGTGTTACTGACAAGTGGGTTCATAGCTTTTCCCCAAGAGGCCAAGAAGCCTGCTTCAAGACGTGGTGGCACTAGCCATTTGAACCATGCTGTACTCAAGCACAATTGCACCCCAGCAGCGCTGTTACCCTCCTGGAGAATACGGCCTATGAACACACTACTCCAATGTGAAACAGATTTAAGGAACAAGTATGGCCAGTCTGCATCATCATGTGTCTGTTTACAAGAAGTGCAATCACATCAGTTAGCACAATGAGACACAAAGAACACTGCTCCAACTTTAGTTACTTTTTGGCTAGCGTTGAGTCATTTTGGTACGACACAGCCCTCTTAACACTCAGAAGTGAACTCTGCTCGAATACGACACACTTGCGGTCACACTGGCCAAACAATCCGGACTTTTGGCTTAAAGAGTGCTTAAAGGTAGGGTTTTCAGGAATTTCCATGACTTGTTGTTAAACACAACATTCAAACTGGGCCCTTCCTCCTTGGTTCAGTGCCAGCAGCAGCGCATACCAACAGCTTCCGACTGAAGCTACATGAAGACATTCACTAGCTTAGTGGCCATCTGCAGGGCTGTGGAAGGGACTTGAGAGCCATGCAAATGACTTGGCATGTTAGCACAAGCTAACCACAGGCATTCGACACATACCTGCTCAGCAGAAAGCTAATTTGCACCGCTCCTCATCCCGTGATGCTCTCTGAGCTCCCGAAAGTGAGTGAAAGTTGAGCCAAGCTTCAGCTCTTTTAAGGAAAAAGCTTTATCTGTTTGGCGCTTCGTTTTACCTTGGTTATGTTTTGTCTTGCACCGAGGTACATCCACTATTGTTGTTGATAGCTTTTTCCGCTCACTAATAAACACTTTAAGTCACTTGTGCTGGGTCACTGGGCGTGCTGTGATTGGCTGATGTAACCACGCTTACTCTCTGCCCAGAAATGACACAATACAACCAAAGCAACAGCAAACAGATTGCAGAGGGGGTTCAAGGCAGACATTTTGTTGTGTACTTAGGTTGATAAGTTAGGCAGAGCCAACATTTCCAGGGACAAACTGTCAATGTAACAGAGACTACTTCCATGTTTTATACAGCTTGTAACAGCATGCATTAAAATGCTTTAATGGAGACCATTTTTGAGAAAAAAGATTTAGAAATTTTGAAGCAGGCAGCGCTTTATAGGGTACTGCCTCTTTGATACCCTTGAAGTGGCTTTGCGAGAGTTAAGGCCTTTTCACACTGAGTCAGTTTTTTTTGTCCGAAACTTGGGCTCGTTCAAAAATAAATTTGATCCCATGTTATGTCAATCATGTTTGCATACTCAATCCGAAACTTTTGTCCACCATTATATTTTTGGAACAGGTTCGATTTTTTGAGTTTTTTTACACCTGCCCAGCTCATTTCTAAGGTAGTTTGACTATTCAGAGACACCGTAGACTACTTCCAACATCATATTTTCACATTTTCTGACACATTTTCTCTACAGATTTCGGGTGATGTTTAGTTGATGAATTAATACTTTTGTATATATGTGTGTCTGATTGTGTGCCTGTGTGTGTGTGTGTCCCTGCACGTATAGCTTAAACATATTAACAGCCCCTGCTCAGGATCACATGCTTGATGATTCCATTTTTCTCATACTGCAAATTCTCGCTATTAATACAAAATCAACACATTGGTTAGTCCCCATTTTGTCCATTAATTTGAATGATCTTTATTAGAGATGGGTTATCCATCTTTGTAATATCAATGACCTGTTTGCAACCTGCGCTGCTTTGTTCATTCTCAGGCAGAGCTGCTGACCGAAAAACTTTTAAATTATGTCATCAATTGTCACATAGCCTGATAATTTCCTCGTCTGGCAGCCAGAGTTAAAATTACCCACACCTGGCTGCCATGTTGGTTGCATGTTTTTGATGAAAATCACACCGCTAAGAAGGAATGCCTTTCAATAGTCTCTGGGTAGAATAGCTTTGGGCTTTATTAGGGACCATACGCTTGTCTGACAACACACCCTGATGCTGTGTTAAATCCCATATGTAGCTGTGTGTTTTTTTTTAGACTGTCTTAAGCTGTGTGTGTGTGTGTGTGTGTGTGTGTGTGTGTGTGTGTGTGTGTGTGTGTGTGTGTGTGTGTGTGTGTGTGTGTGTGTGTGTGTGTGTGCTGTGAGGTAAATGGCCCTCTTCAGCTTTATTACCTGGCCATGAATCATGAACCTTCATTACAGCCTGCTCATTGTGCTCTGAAGGTTAAGCAAACCAATTAGAGTTCCCCACACGCCGTTGGGGTTCTCGGCAACAACTGCATCCCTGCGTCTTGCATTTTAAATAGGCGGATGAGGTCCGGGATTAAAGAAAAGAAAGGAAAGAGTGCAAGTGAAGAGGATGTTTAGAAAGGTGGGTATGGTTCACAAGAGAGGGGAAAGACATTGTGTCAGGAGGAGAAGAGAGGGAGGAAACAGATGATGAGAGAAAGAAAAAGAGGGAAAGAGAGAGAACGAAGCCCTATTAAAAGAAATGACACCGTCATGGTTCACTGGGTGCCTTCACTAGGCTGCAGTAGCCCTGTGCTTAATGCTTTCTGGCTGTCAGCGCCACAGTCAGCAGCACTGCCTGGCTGCTCCCAGGAGGAAGCTGTGTTGGTCTATGCTCTCGATTAACTCTGCTGCTTATTAGAATAGATACTGGGGAAAAGGACTCAGCCAACCAAAGAGCAGATCCGATAGAGTGCAGACGTGGCACACTGTGATCATAATGTGGAGAGTGATTTCTCAGAGTTCCTCGGCAAGTCCGATGTGCGGTTTAGATTTTAGATCCTTTGATCAACACCCCGTTTGAACTCCTCATGCATTGATTTTCTCTGGCTGGTTTTTAATTTTCATCACGTTTACTTTCTGCAAATGAACAAGCAGTCAGATGTGTCTGTCATAAGGATGTAAAAGCCTGCGTGCATCTGCATCAGGAAGAGTTTTGCACCATGTGTTAAGACTGTGAAAGCACCAGCCTCTCTCATATTCTAGTGAGCACCCTTGGGAGTCAGGTACTCTGAAAAGGCTGTCAAAGGAAGTTTGGAGAAACAGCTGAAATTACAGCTTTCATCCACATGTAAATCGGATAAAGGTTTCTGGAAATTGGTTCCTTTCAGCACAGTACAAAGAAAGGCCAGTGCACTGGCGAGGTGTGATGAGGGGTGGTGCTTTACACTATGTGGCTGTTTTTTTCCTTTGTCTTGCAGGAGGCTAAATTTTACATGACCACTGACCTTCTCCTTAGTTTGAATATTTAAAAAAGCCCCAGATTCTGCTTTTGTGAAGGTAGACGAGAAGACACAGGGACAGGACAAGGAAGAGATGCAGAGAGAGTGATCTCATCTCAGAGATAGAAGAGAGGCGAAGGCTAGGAAAGGCTGACGCTGGCGCACTAAGTTGCCATATTAGCATTTCAGAGGAAAAAGTAGAAGAATCAGCTAGGAGACAAAAAGGCTGGATCAGCACTGACAGAACCAAGGACTAATGTTCAGATGAAGAAAACACTCCTTTTCCTCCTCTTCCTCTTTCTGTTTCTCCCTCAAGCTCCACAGCAGCCACAGATGAATGAGTGTTATTGAGCCTGGTCTCTTTTAGCTGGACTCATTGGGGCAATTAGTGCGTTTATTCCAGCATTGTATTATGAGTGTAAACCTAGGTACTTAGGCTTACTTCCATATTTTTACCCAAGTCCCAAGAAAGGACATGTTCTGGCTCTCACCCTACAATATATGACCACTGCAGCTATACATGAGTTTTCAAACAAATGGTCCTCAGTAATGGTTTACATAACTGTAGCCCCCTCTTGACTCTTTACAGCCAAGTGGCGCTGAAATGAAATGAAAAATGAAAAAAAAAAAAAAAAACTGCAGTTCCTCGACTGACCACTCAAGGCTTTTCCCAAAAGTGAGTCAGTCCACAAAAAGGTATACAATGAAATAAAGCACTGATCTCTGGTCTTTAAAAAAAAAAAAAAAAAAAAAAAAACTCTTCAGAAGTGATTAAAAACTTGTGCTGTTCTTGAGAGTCCACTTGAGGCTAGCTGCAGAAAAAAAAACAACATATACCCAAATCCAAGAGACATTTTTTTTTCCAGAAAAAAAGGGTTTGGTCTGAATAGCTTATTTCTCTATCGGCACACTGTCTAGCTAACTAGTTATTTTCAAAGTAGTTAAATGAACCCATTTTTCCCATATAGGCGTGTGGCTGACTTAGTTGACGAGCAGGCACCCAGCAGATGTGAAGGCTCGCCCCATTGCCTCATCCAAACTTAAAGGAAGGTTGAGTTCAGTAATTTAAGTATGGCACCCACAATGATAGGCTTCAAAGCTGTATATATGGAAACAAATGGGTGGCATCATGGACACTACATTCATAAATTATTACAATCAAAGAGTAAAAGGTCATAGATAATTTAATAGAAAAAACAGCACCATTAGTTAGATACAAGAGGATGTTACAGTCCTATTTATTTCTGTGGGGTTGAAATATATTCCTTCTAGCCACATGGCTTTGCTGGTTGGGGCTGCTGAGTCATTGTGAAATTTGTTATTAAAGGTTCCATATTCTGCTCCTTTTCTGCAGTATAACATGGATCATTGATGTCTTCATGAAATGGTAGTACCATGTTTTGGTCCAAAAAGCCAACAAATCAAGCACAGCAGCATTGTTTCCAGGCTCTCATAGCCCCTCTGTTCAGAACGCTCTGATTTAGTGGGCATGGCCGTTATATGTAAATGAGCCACCGCTGATACCGCCCTGCTCTTCCGCATTACTGAGAGCGGTGCAACATCCATGACTACCAAGCTCCGAGTGCACAATGTTTAGAAAACACAAACAAAGCTCGTTTACAGTAACATTACAGGCTAAAACAACAGGCTAACCTGAGCTAAAGTTAGCATCCTGAAGTTAACACAGAGACAGGGGGGACACTGAGGAAAAGCTCTTAAATCTGCTCCACAGCACACAGCATTTAAAATACTCACATTTCCAGGGTCCGAGGTTTGTTGCCGGATGGTTGGTAATGCGCCTGGATTCAGGACCGGTGAACCAACCAGGCCAGACTTGAAAGGGGAATCGCTGACGTTGGCAAACCCCGGAAATTCCAAACAGCTCATTTTAGGTCAGGATTTTACATTCACAAGCACTACTAAGTACAGGTTTTGTCATTAAATATCACATTTTGTGAGCTGGGAGGAAAGACAAAGACCCACAAATTTCACTAAAAAAAATTATTAAAGGGATTTGTGCATAATATGGGACCTTCAAAGGCACATACATTATCTACATGTTTGACCAATAACAGCTCTGGCATAAAAAGGGAAGTGACTTTTTAATAGCATAACCCCTCTTTGAACATAATCATGAAAAGTCTGAAATCAGTCTGCTTCTTCTACACCAGTGTGACCTACTCTCCAGATTTAATGTTAGTTCCTGCCACTAAACTTGACATCTTCACTGTTTTTATGGTGTTGCTACTTTTTAGTGTGTTTTTAGGCACACACTGAACGGGGGTTTGTCCAGGGTTTGCAGTGCAGATGATTGTAAAAACAGACTGTTAAAAAGTCGGTGAGTCAGTTTTTGGGGGAGTAAATCTTTGTTCCATGCTGAGTGTCCATGCTGAGCAGACATTTGTATCTGTCAGTAAGTCATGTATTATAATATTTGTGGGAATACGCATGGGGCTATAGACTCACTGGTTAGTGATGGGAATGAGGTGCCATATGTATCACCAGAATATCTTAAAATGTATTCATCTAACTATACTACCATACTTCTCTCACCTCTTTCCACACCGAGCGTTTGATGGGGAAAGATGAGCAGGAGGCGTTCTGGTTCTCAGGTGAATTTAAATGTATTAACAATCAGTCAAGAATGTGCAGTTACAGAGTCTCCGGGTTCAGTTACGCTTCCCTGACATCAACATGTGCTGGGTCAGTTGGCTGAGGGTGCGATGGGTCTCTTTGGGTGGTTGCTCTTCATCATTGGTTGTTAGCCTCTCACACGTAATTCTTCTCTGCCTCCTGGCCGCATTCCTCATCTGTTTATCCAGCCCCCTCCACGCATCACATTCTACAGAGAGACACCATTAAAACCACTTCTCCCTGTCCTCTATTCATTTTTCCTAACTCCTTTAAAAGAAACTTGTACCTGAACTCTGCAAAAGCAAATTCCTGACCTAAGTTTGTAGAATTACTCACAATTAATTCTTTTTTATTATTTGGCATTAGCATTACTTTCAATTGTGGTCACTTTTCATCTTTAAACTGGGTGATCCTCCCAGGAGCTTCTAACCTGTAGACTGTATATAGAGTGGACAGCGTGGCTCCGCCATTTACCATTGTATGGTTTTGAAGCCAAAATACCGCCGTCATAGGCGCCGCCATTGAAGCAGTTTTGCAGCCAGAGTCTGCCCAGTAGAAACTCTGAGGGATTTTGGGAGAATCTAAGAGGAGCCGGGTGACAAAAATAATAATAATTTTTTTCTTTCGAGAGTCTTATTACTTCTTGACTCTATCTCCTGACATATTTTACAATCCCCGAAAAAATACACAAAAACAGCAGCTGTAAATCATCGTTAAACGTTAAGTAAATCCTTGTTTTTAACCTCTTTTAACTAATGAAAACAAAACTTTTCTGGAAAAAGAGGACTTGAATACAAGGCAGCCAAGTAATATATTTAAGTCACCACAACAACCGGATGTGAGAAACATTTCTATGAGGCGTATTCATTTTTTCAAGTTTGATCACAGCCCATCTGGAATGGCAGGAGAGCCGATTTTTTGTTTTGTTTTTACCTATACTGAAGCCAGCCACCAGGGGGACGACATCACTTCAAGCCGAGCAAGATGACATCCATTTTTTTAATAGTCTATGTTCTAACCTTCCATTAAGTGTCCAACAATATGTTTTACCATAATGAGCACATTTATATAATATCATTAGCAAAGCATATGCACATAAGCTATATATTCTAACATTAGTTTTATTGACTGCTCTGTTAACTATCTCATCTCTTGACTGCACCAGTGATAATAACCCAATCATCATTTGTGTAAATATTAAGACATACTTCAATGATTAATCTGTGACATAAGTTCTTTTAATGTGGTTGTTTTTAAATATGCTCAAGTAAGTTAACATAGGTGACACAAACAATTTTACTGAGAATTTCTATTGCCAAATAATTTTTCTTGGCAGTTTTTAGACTTTGGCTGCATTACATGATTTAAAGCAGCAGTAAGCAACGTGATCAATTGATGCAGGGTTGGGCACACTAGGATGCCCCTCCTGCTTGGTCTTATCATTCAGCTAAGCTCCTCCTACAAAATAATGCACCAGTCATGCTGATTGTTGTCAATGCAAACTGTCTATCCCACCAAGAACAACAACCATTCTGTGTGAGGCTGCAACAGCCAGAGCGCCCCCTGGTGTCTGGCAGACTGCAGATGGAACAAGGGTCAAACTAAAAGATTATTAGACAGATCTTGGTGTTTTTTTTGTTTGTTTTGTTTTCATTTTCTACCACTCCCAGCTTTTAAACGTGACTGGACAGTTAGTTCCTGAAAGCCTTCTGTTTGAAATACTGTCTTCATTATGATACATAACAATAATTTATGTTGTCATGTCAAACCAACAGCTATAATCATTCTCAGCACATTATACAGACATGCCAGAGAGAGCATGCCACTTTGTATGTATATTTATTCACTGAAGCTGTTTATGTTTCTGTGCAGTTGATGTACAGGTTTGCCAGCTGAACATACGGTTCTGTTTCCCCCTGTGTGTGTAATGTGTCTCCAGGAGCTGCTGCCCTCGCAGGGTTAAACAGTCCAGTCGTCCCTTCCTTTAGTCAGATTTCCTTGAAGCGAAATAGGGGGACAGGGTTCCTGGCTGCTGCCCTGTCAGCTTGACCTGCTTTAAAACGCCACCATCATCAGTGGAGGAGAGCTTTGAAATGCCTGTTAGTGCTGAGCGTCGGCTTCCCATTCAGAGCCCTCTGAAAGCCCCACTCACCGCAACCTGATAACAGCTCCAGGTGTCTGGATGGCGTCCAAATAGCCGCCTATAGTCTTCACTCTGTTAGAAAAGCTTAGCCCTGGCACCCATGTTTTGACTGCCCTCCCCTTCTGCTATCCCATTTTCTCCTTTTCCATTCCCTCTTTCACACATGCTCACTTTTTCCCAGTTCCTGGGGAATCTTTGTTAAAGTCATCTTTAAATAAGGATTCTGTATTGATAAATGTAGTAACTGACTTCTCTGATGGTGTCTCTTCAGTCTGTACAGTCTTCACTTCAGCACCTTTCACCATGAGTCAAATAGTATGCTGAGATGCTAGCCATATTTACTGCAGTCAGCAGGTTTATTATGGTTTCTATTGCTCTGGAAGCTGCTGTTTCTCTATGATTTTTTCGGTAATGTCACATCTCCTGGGAAAGTTTGTATAAGGCAAGGTAAAACCATTAAAGTTCTTTCTCTTGCAGTTTTACAGTCTTAGTGCATTATTCATGTGCTATGGAGCAGGTCATTCTGGGTAAATTACTTTGGGGCATCCCTGTTCTCATATTAAACCTGCAGGATGTGTATATTCCTCTTTTTTGTGCTATGTTGAGCACAGCATAAAGTTTTGTTGCAATGGTGAGATTGTGGGTTTGATAACCTGTCCTCAAGGCTCTGGGTCCTGGTGCAGAAGTAATTCTTACAACTATTTTCCCCTGTTTCTATTCCCACAGCACAGTTGCGTAACTGGTCAGACACTAACTCTTTTCGTGTCCCACTGGAAAACAGCAGTCACCGAAGTTCATCCACTGAATTAAAAACTTGCTCTCTGCTCTTCCCGAGTACAAAGCAAACACTCAAAAGTTCTCCCGTCCTATAAGAGATGTGACTGGAATGTAAGAGAGCTAGTTTGACCCAGTTTCTCTATTATCACGAAAGGTTGAACATGCAAAAAATGGGAAGATGAGCCTTAAAATGAGAAGACCCAGTCGATGTCCTGGAGGCATATGGCTGGAATGAAATCCACCCAACCCAGACAATCTGTTTGCCAGGGAAGGAGACATTCAAGTCGTTTTTGATATATTCATGTTGCACTCGTCCACCGAGCACCTGCCTTCATCTTGTCCCTGCCTTCACTTGCTTCTTGGCTTCCTGTGCGGATGGCTCCTGTCCCACAGGCCCTCTGGCAGTCCAGGTAATAGAATCATGAGGCAAGTATCAGTTAAACAGAGAGGAGAGAGCGTCTCTTCTCCGTGTGACTAAAAGAGTGTGATGAGTCGAGTCCTCAGCTTCCTGTCAAATTATAACCCCTACAGTGTCATCATCCCTGACCAGGACACCTTTAGCTGGTGGATAAGCTGATAAGCTAATGTCATTACCTCTGAATATGATAATGTTCAGATAAAAGTAACCCATTTTGGGTATTTTAAAACAGCTGCCAGCTCTTTAATTCTAGACCTTTGGTTTTGACTTCCAGCAGTACAATTAGGGCAGATTTAATGGTGCAGTTAAAATTCTGTCAAAGGTTTTCACTCGTGTGTGAATTTAAATTCTCACATCGGCTGTTTAAAAGTCAGGCAATGCTTATTTGAGATGAGATATGCACAGCTGGGAGGGGGTGGCATCATATTACAATATTTGTCATTTACCATTTGATAAACCTTTCCAGGAACGGTGATTCACCTGTAACAGTCATCTCGAGGTAAGCAGGGTCAATCTTTGTATGAGACTTGAAGCCAGAGCTTTTCTAAAGGACTTTTAAAAACATGGAGGCTGATGCAATTTTGGAGGTTTTCAAAAAACAAAAAAAAAAAAAATGTGTTAGTGTTTGATGGCATGTGAGAAGTGCAGCCATAGCAGAAGGTTTTTTACAGGGATCAGAGGAGTCTGCCTTTTGTCAACTACATGATGAAGCATCATCCTCGCTAGTGGACACTAAAGTTACTTTTCAGTTACATTAGTAAATAATATTTCATCACTTTAACTAATGGCCTCCTAGCTTGGCGCAGTTTGGTATCTGTGAAACAAGAAAATTAAGATAAAGCCTGTGTTGGCTGTGTCGGATTTACTCGTCATGGGCAGAATGTAAGCAATGCAGGCATGTGAATATTAACCAGTAGTGAGGACAGAGGGCTATAGACACTAGCCCTGCTAGCCATGCTCAGCTATCCTGCAGACATCGTTGACTCTGAAATCCTATATTAAACCACATCAAATAAATTCTGCCTTTTCTGAGACCTTTTGTGAAACCTTTAGGTTTATTTTGATTTTTTAAAAGCCTGATAAGGGCTTTGTATACTGTGACAGAATATCAGAGCCACATCAAGAAACAAAAAATCTGGGGTTTCAAGAATTAAGTCATAATATTACAAATAAAGTTGTAAAGTGACATCCCTCTAACTAAGCATAAAGCTCCAAGCTTTTTCAGTAGCTAAACTAATGAAAGGGTCCTCAAATGTTTCAGCATTACAACTTCAAACTAGCAGTGTAGGAGACTGGTGACCCCCTGCATTGAAATACTCTGACCAACCCAAAAACGGCCGTAAACAAACAATGGCCTTAGATACTTGATGTAGCTGAGGGGTAGAAAATTACTGCCTGTGCAGATATTGCTGTGTTTTTCAATGGACCTTCTGCTATTGATACAGTTGTTATCCAAGCTTAGTCACCTCTAAGAAATGTGGAAAACAGATCTAATAATTTCTGTTTCCATCGTCTTATATCAAATTTTTACTAGTACTTTTGTTGATATTTTACTACAATGTTTAAAATATGCACTTGTAAATAGCTTTTTAATTCAGCAGGCATTTTGAAATCTCCTTATCAGAGTTTCATGACACACCCAATTTGGGAATCACTAAGTTTACAGCTGCATGTAAAATTGGTGTTTTAATATTGGACTGAATTGGGATTCCATGAAATTAAAGGAACTGCAGTTTTTAGGGCACACTGGCTGTATTTCTTAATACTGGATGCTGCCATTTACAAGCCGAAAAAAATCAAGTTTTTCAGGTGAGAAATGGTTTCTGGGTTGACTGTGCGTGATGAGAATGACTCAGCTGCAGGATAAAGTTTTGTGAAATCCACAATGCAAAAATGTAGAAAGTATCATACAGTTGAGCATGAAAGAGTTCATACAAGCAACACTCTGTGAAGCATGGACATCATGAAGGCAGCCATTGTAATCCTCCACAAGTGACCTACAGTGTTCTGTCGTTGGCAGCTGGGATTGTCAACACTGTTCAGTGTCTGGTTCAAACATATGCATTCCCACATAGGCCTAAAGCTCCTCTGGGTCATGTTTGGATAAGTTCATCGATGGTGTTACATTCACAGACAGTCTGGTTCATCTTCCTGCACAAAGCTTTTCTTCTTTACAACTTTTGAAAATAAAGAACAAATGCACTCTTTGCAACAATGCAGGGAACAACTCAGCTCTGTTGTCTCTCAACAGTCAAACAGTTTTATTTTGACATGAATGAAGGTTTGTTTCTCATTGCTCTTTTGTTGCTGGCTTTAATTTGCTTCAGGCTTATCACATAGCCTGTAAGAACAAAGCTGTTTTTTACCAGAGAAAAGTAGCTTTAGCTTTATTGTTGTTTCATATCACAGGTTATTACAGATTAGGGATGATGTTTTCACCACCATGATGAGCTTCTCATTATCAGTATTTCTTTTTTGACCTCTGAAAACCTCTGACCTGTTGACTCCAGGCCTGGATCCACTCGTTGTGATGGTTTATTGTTGCATTTAAGTCAGTTACATTCTGGCATCTAAACAGGGTGTTTTATTCTGAAAATAATTGGATGTTTAACTTCTGAATTCCCACCCTGCTCAACCTGCCCTGAGCCAGGTTATCAGATGTTGTTCATCTGGTCACTTTTTCGTCAACTGCCATGGCTTTAAGTCGCCTCTGGTTAATTTTCAGTAGTTCTCAAATCCTGTTCTGCTCCGTTCAAATGGTGCTACAGTGTTTGCCAATTTTCTGGTGCTAGCTTGCGGTAGCTGCAAAATCCACATATGAAGACAAGGTTCAGCCCCGACAGCAAAAATACATGGGTCATTTTAAACAAAGCGTACATTGCAGTACTGCTTTTCACCAGTAGGTGAGCTGTGGGTTTATTCATTCATTCATTCATTTTCTGAACCGCTTATCCTGTGCAGGGTTGTGGCTGACTGGAACTTATCCCAGCTGTCATTGGGCGAGAGGCGGGGTACACCCTGAACTGGTCGCCAGTCAATCACAGGGCTGACACAGAGACAGACAACCTTTCACTCACACTTATGGAGAATTTAGAGTGCTCAATTAACCTGATGAGCATGTTTTTGGACTGTGGGAGGAAGCCCGAGGACCCGGAGAGAACCCATGCATGCACATGGAGAACATGCAAACTTCACACAGAAAGGTCCATCGGCCAAGCTGGGATTCAAACCAGTGACCTTGCTTTGGGGCTGCAGCACTAACTGTTGCAGCCCTAAGCTGTGAGTTTGACATATTTATTGTCTTTAGTTGTGTGGGTGAGAAATCATGACAGAATATAGATGATTTCAAGCATGTGTCCAATAGGTGGTGCTATTTCCTTTACCTTCATGCATCTGTATATAAGTGGAAAATGGGACTATGATCATGCATGTTAAATTTGAAACAGATTGGACAATATACTTGAAAGGCATACGTTCATCACGTCATATCTGAGCATGCGCTGAAAAAACGCACCCTGACAACTTTCCATTTGAGTGGATACATGATACTCAATTGGTTTGGGGAAAGGGATATTCCACCTCTGTAAAACGAATTAAATGTCCATTCGGAGTGGCACATTCCTTTCGGAATCAGGTGTATGTATAGGTTAAATTCTTTCCGTTTGAGCAAATAAACCGAATGCAAGCAGAATATTTAGGTCCATGTATACGTGGCTACTGACTTCCTGGTTCATTGCAAGATATCAGAGTTTGATGTGGCACTGTAGAATTTTAACAACAGGACATGACCTGATGAGAGATGCTTGATAAAGACCTGAGAGACATTTCTGAGTGCATTTGAAATGAAAATGGTATTTTAATAACATATCAAAATAAATGACTTCCTGTTGACAGTAGGGGGGGCTGTACTTTAGACTTAATAAAAAGCTTATGGATACTTACAGGCTGAGACATTGCCTGTGTGTGTGTGTGTGTGTGTGTGTGTGTGTGTGTGTGTGTGTGTGTTTTGGGGGAGCTATTTAGGTTTAAATTTTGCCAAAATATTGTAAACTTTGGTGGTGATTTGCGGCCACGTTCACTGAATTTAAAAAAAAATCCTTTATAACATTTCATGGTCGATGTTTGTAGTATACAAAAGGCAAGTTTGGAGTTGATGTAATAAAAAACTTGGAAGTGTTCAAATATGAAGCAGACAATTAATTAAAATTTGACCCTTAACTCCAATTTCCAAACTTCCTGTTAAGAATGTTTTATGGTCCTAAGAACTTTTTAACTTTGTTGTAATAACTGGCATGATAGTTATACACAGAAAATTCGAGCCAGTAGCTCATAAATAGCCAGTGAGGCTGCAGTTTTAAGTCACTAGGATGTGCACTGGAGCAGGTATCCGCATGAAAGCACTGGATTCATAATTTTTTTTGCGTGACTGAATTTTGTGGCTGGGTGCATTTGTGTTTATCTCAAGCTAAAGGCATGCAATTTAGGGTTAAAGGTCCAGAAAGAATTAAAGAATAATATTCCTCAAGTTATAATATAATAATATTCCTTAGGGTTTTAAGAGGGCCTTTGCCCCGTATTTCGGACTTGGTTCCTGATTATACCTGTAATAAAATTGACAGACACATCTACAAAATAAGGGAGCTGCTTATTCCCACCTTTGTCCAAACTTGGTTGAGCCTTGGTTCAAAAGTTCCCTTGAATGTAGGTTGGGGAAATAGCAGGAGCTATCCAAAACAAACTGCATGTGTTATGATGAGAATAGAAAACAGTAACTGAGGAGGACAGAACCAAAATTTATTTCACTTTTACTATTCACAAAGCGTTTTGTGCCAAACAAGTAAGCTTATTCAAAGTGACAAAGAGATGACAACTTCTACCTGCAAAGTCAGATTTGCTTTGGTGGAATTTGTAGCTGTTAGCTGAAAATTCAACATTCATGCTGGAGTAATGGATGGAGATTAAGGCGTCAGGAGTAAATGGAAAGTCGATGCAGGAGAATAAAGATGTGCAAAATCTAGAAGTAACAAATCCCTGCCTGCACACACTCACACATGCTCACGCTCACACACACTCACACACATTCCCCGTGCTTCCTGTGACGCCAGCTGTAAGTTTCAGTGTGTGTTAAGTCCCCTCATTCCTCTCACTTATCTCACGCCTTTCACTGCAGATGGTGCAACAAACAAACTGCAACCGTTTGAGTCATGTTTCATAAAGGCAGACTAATTATCGAAAACATATTCTTTCAACCATTTGCTTTCAATAACTTAAATGAAAGCATTTTGGAGCCTAAATCACTTGGCGTCATAGAAATTGCTGTCTCAGGGTCCAATTTACAACAGGGAGTGCCGATGGAAGCTTTAGGCTTGCTTGCCGCAGTAGGAGGGTGGTATCATGATTAATTTAGGCTTGTTTTGTCAGCGCAGGAAGCCACAAAAAAAGCTCATTACAATCAGCTGGGTTTTGTCACAGTCCGGGCTCTCTCTCATCTCCCATAGAGAAGCAGAGCGACACCGCCTCTTTGAATATGCATTGATGATAATTGCATGATTTATGCATGAGCGTCATGGCACCTTAAGACTTTTCCCCGCCCAACGAAAGTCCTTGAAATTCTGAAATGAGAGCTTTTGTCGGTGCTCTCAAAATGTTTGTTTAATGCACTCGTCTGGGCCATTCTTGAATGTGTCAGTGTTTAATATGGAAGTATAAGATAACAGCGACTTGTTTGTTTGAATATTTACCAAATGCTTGTACAAAGCCATTAGGAAACATGTTGTAAGCTGTCATGTTGCTTTTAGCCTCATTCAGTATTCAGTTTGTTGCATGTCTCTGTTTGACTTTGGGCTTTCACTGACATTACCTGCAATTAGGCTCTCGTAATTGCCCCACTTGCCAGCAACTGACTCAAATTAGGAGGGTGATTGATGGTTATATGAGAGTCACAGCAGTGATGTGTGCGCTGACCTTCCAGTGAGCTCATCTCATGAGGGTGCTGACCCTTCAATAAACACAGACAAGGCCTCCCAGACAGACCTGGTGTGTGCGGCTGCTGCGAGGTGCCCCAGAGTTTTCCTGTTAGCGCTGATAGATGATGATGCACTTTACGCTTACCCCTCCCACCAAGTTGTCGTCCTTTACTAACAACTGAATGACTGTGGTACACACAGGGTCTGCAGAACTTAAGACAAAGCAGAAATACTGTTAAGCATGGCTCAGTGTTAAAATAGAAAAAAAATAATAATAATTGAGCACATTTTTAAGACTGCACAAAAATCACAACTACTGTAAAGTCCTGAACAAAGGACACATTGGTATGTAAAACACAGTCAGTTTTTGGGAATTCTACCAGAGGGGGAGTAAGAGCCAGTCCCAGTCATTGCGTTTACATCAGGGATCTCAAACTCCCTGCTCTCCGCTTGAAGGTGAGGTAATCAGGGAAATCAGCTGGTGGAGTTTCTGGTTGGAAAGAAAACTTGCAGCCTCTTGGCCCTCCATAGCACGAGTTTGAGATCTCTGGTTTACATGAAGTCATTAACCCTTTCATATTCAGAATACTAGCAATAACCCGGTTGAGGAAGGGCCATGTAAAACATAAAAACCCCTTTTGATAAACTGGAATATGCTCATATTCCGGTTTTCAAAAACCCAAAAAACACTCCCAGGGTACTCCTTTTGAAACCTGAAAATTTGGTCATGAATACACCTATCAGGATATCCCCGTCGAAAGGAACATTTAGTTGTGCTCTGTGCATGGTCGGATCGCAAGGACCCTGGTCTTTTGAGTGCAGGAAGTCCACCGTGCTTCTGCTGTTGTGGTTGTTGCTATAGATACAGCAAGACGAAGTGGACATGACGCGCATTCCATCGTGATGTTTTTCATGCGTCGAGGTGTTGCCCATGCGTCGCAGTTTTGAACATTCCAAAAACCGGAATATTGACCTTAACCCAAATACTGACTGTATGTAAACATAGCCAATGAATACCAGTCAGTGCATCAAGTCACTTGTCTGATATGGAGGAGTCTTCAACAGAACCAGGTTTACTGCATTGAACTTATGCCACTGTTTGCTACCTGTCTGGTCTGCCTAGCCGTGTATTCAGTATCTTTCTGCAGGAAAATAGTTCCTTCCTTCTTTGATCACCATCTTCTGGTAAATTTACATAAGATAAAATTATCCCTTGTTCTATATTTGATAAAACTACTGTTTAGGAAGCAGCTCTTTGTATGACAATGTTGTCACCCTCAATTGTTAAACAAGGATAACTTGGGAGTTAAATCTTGTTTTGGCTTTCTACTGTCTCTGTAGTAGTTTAACTTTTACATAATGTACAGCTAAAAAAAACAAACTACTTTTCTCACACTGGATTTTAGAAAACCTTCATTTTAGCCTTAGTTTGAGGTGCTATGTTTTCGCTGCTCTCTTTAAGACTCACTCCACAAACCCCCCTTCCCTCTGATTGGCCACTTCTCTGGTAACTTGGTGGGGGCAGAGTTATGGTCACACCTCAGTGTTTGAGGCCCACTCCTACACTGTGTCATAAGTTATTAAGGAGATGCTTGTGCAGTGAGTGAGCTCATCATTTTAGCAAATCTCTTAAAGACTGTGGTGTTTTGGAATGGGGCATTTTGACCAGTTTATGGACAGATTCAAGGATTTATAAAACCTGAACTTCTAATGTTGGCACAAGGTAAAATGTTCAGTCTGAGCTGTAATGCAGCAACCCACTGTAAGTCAGAACTATTGCCACTATAACTGGCAACTACTTATAATCTAAAATGCTCTACTACCTGGATGTAAGCATGCACAGATGACAGGTGGCATCTTGTAGTGTAACCAAGGAGATATCATTTTTATAATTGCCTCACTAACTCAAGCATGACAAGGTGAAGTAAGCATGGACAGATGAAGGATGGTGGTGATCAGTGGTCAAAAAAATTATCTTTAATTAAGTTTTTTTTGTGATTTTCTTTGTTTGTTGTTTTTGTTTGTTTTTTGACTGTTTTTTTTCATTTATTATCTATTATTAGATTCAATAGGCTCTGGTGAAATCACAGATACTGTGCAAACCTACAGAACAGCAGACAGACAAAATAAATGTGAATTAAAGCCAATTAGCTCTTTCTAAATATGCTTTCACTTACCACACCATCTGTCTCTATCACACCATGTATTCACACGTTGCATATGTTTCTCGCCATGTGCTTAAGCAGCTTTTATTGCTTTACCTTGTCAAGATGGAGTTGTTATTTGAAACTTTCTTTGAGAAAACTACTGAAAAGCATTAAAATTGATCACCTGCCAAGCTGGTGTGAGCGATGATAGTGACAGCAGGACTGAATCAAAACAGAAATGTTTGAAACACAGAATATTGGTTTTATATCAAAGATAGCTTTTTGTTGAGGGTTTTACTGCTGTGGCTTGACCTGTTTAATCATGATTTTAAGCAACAAATGACTCTGTTTTTTCTTTTTATCTGCACTTATATACAAAATGAATGGGAAGTAGCTATACATGGACTCATTTGATTATGAGTCCATGCATAGCTCTCCTCCTTCCCCTTATTTCAGATTAAAGAATTTAGGTGTTTACTCCACTTTATTAACTGCTCTCTTTATTTTGCTTTTGCCTATTTTAAACAGTCCTGATAAGGCTTCAGAGCATTGTTTTCCACACTGTGCCAAATCATTTTTTCTTTTTAGTTGGTATGAAAATACTTTATTTGAAAACAGAACGTGTCCCTAATTCGAAATGGCTCAGCGGGTTTTGTCCAGAAACAGAACATTAAAATGTCTTGAGAGGACTGCTTTCTACCTGTGTGCTGGGAGAAAATCTCAAAGCCTCAGTGAAAAAGTAGAATCAGTCCTGTCATTTTTGTGAGTCATATTTTTATGCAAATATCTGTGCTCTTGAGTTACAAATATGTGTACTTTTGTCCCCATTTTATCTTTGGCAGATAAAACCCCCAAACTTATCTGTAGGATTTGGTGGACACAAAAAATAAAGGGAGACGAAGAGTAAATATTTGGTTCATTGGTGGAGTAGAAAACATGACTCTGAGATAAAGTTGATGCTAAGTATCTAAAGGATGTTGACGTGTTTGCCATCATATTCACAGTAGCTCATTGTGCTGCTGCAAAGTCCTGTTTTTGCAGCTACCTGCTCTCTGGTAAAAGTCTGCATTGTGTTTTTTGTTCATGACTCTTTTGATGAGCAAACAAGCAGACGTATGTGGACAGGTACATACAACACTAGCAGATGGACGCAGGTTTCCTAATTCCAAGCTGAATACTTTCTTCTAAGGTAGCAGCCCTCTACTTGTAAAAGACGGAGCTGTATAGCCCTGTTAGCCGATTAGCAGCTTCTCTAAAAAGTACAAACCAATCTGGAGCCTTTGATGTCCGTTTGCATAGCAACTCTCCCTCTCTGCTTGCTCTGCAGACTCATATTTTCCCCGCCGCCTATTCATCCCCTCCCCTCTCTCACTCTCTGCTCTCGAACTTTCTTCTCTCATCTCCCTCTGCTGAGCCAGATCTCTTCCATATTCCTTTTGCCCAGGTTCTGCCGGCTGAGACAGACTTATTTAACAAGTGCCTGCAGCCTGGCAGGCTGGGCGCTGGGATGTGGCAGCTGTGGAGAAGAGGTTGATGTGGCCCTCTCTGCCACAGGAGACTGAATCCCTGGGAGGGGGTCTCCAGATGGGCTCGGTTTGAAGCAGTTCACCCCTGGTTCCCCTAGATGAGCTCCATACAGGATAACACTGCATATCTGAATACTAAGTGCAGATTGAGTGTAATTAATTACCTGACTGCACTTAGGTCTTATTTACATACTGCACCTGATACTGTTTCTTAAATCCAGTTTAAATGTTCTCTCAAAAATGTGCTGCATTTAAACGTCTTCTCTACACTCAAGTGGGTTGCATACAGAGACAATTAATTACGTTTTTTTACATCCATACACACATGAAAATGACCTCTGTCATCATGCATTCACAATGTGTGACAGAAGCTTTGATCCTCCTGCTTCTGTGCTCCTCTCTCCTCTGACTTGTACAGGCTGCTGGTATTCTCCCTGCGTGCCTCTGTGCTGACACCGCTTTCCTCTGCATCCCATTGATTCAGGAGCCCTGAGTGATAGATGGCTTTAATAAAGCAAGGTGCAGTCCCCCCAAATAAATGAGCAAACGCAGGATTTATTACCAACATCTGCATTTTAAGGGGCGTAAACAGGGCCTAAGCTGGGAAACACAGTTTCATGATACTCCCACAACCTCGAGTCTGCGCCAGAAACAGTCCAGCCAACACTGAGCTTTGCACGTACACACACTCAGAGACTTCCAATCACTGCCTTTTCCTGTTCCATGTCCTTCATTCTCTCTGTCATTTAGTACTCACATCTATGCCATTCATCTTCCTCCTTCAATAAAATGAGTCCTTGGTTCTCCAATGATTTTTGGCATCTCTCTCCTCTCCTCAGATACTCACACTCTTCAGCCTTTTCTTTTTTCTTTTGTCTTTCCACTCTTTCCCGACAGACACTCACCCTTTTTGAAGCTGCAGAGCCGTTTCCTCTTTGAACCAAAGTGCTCATCACTAGTTTGTCATCACACATAATGGTCTTTTTGTCATATAGCGCAGCACATTTTATTTGCCCTCTTTTTTTCCCCTTACCATGGCAGTGCTACAGGCTGCTTAGCTGTGGTGATTTATCCGTGCACAGTGCCAGTGGAGCTAAATCTCTACTCCCCTTGGCACTGGAACAGTAGTGTGCATGGTTTAATTTCAGCTCTGAAAGACTGTCGTGCTGCAGTGATAACGCAGGGCCTGTTTGCCAGCGATTGGACTAATTAATAGGCTCACAGATGATTCGTTGCCGTCTTACCCAGTCACAGCGGAGGAGGGCAAAAATTAGACGAGGGGAAGGAGAGAGGGCAAAAATAAAGCAGCTTGACCCGTGAACATCAGAGCCTCTTTGGAAAACAGTGGGTTTGCTCATTAACTTTCATGTGCACGAAAAAAGAGGAGACGTGAGCCATAAAGTGCCAGAAAATAGCACTCACAGGTGACTGCAATTTTTCCAAGCATGTTTGTTTATTAGTGACAGCCTTTTGACAAGTCAGTGGATAATTACAAACACATTTAGCCGCTCTTCCACAGGGCTCACACACTGTTTCATTTTCCACTGCGTGCTCCCCGCTGCTGCTGCAGATCTGATACCCTGAAAGCTTTATACAGTTTATACTTTCTCCCACCCTCCCTTTCTTTTGTGTCTCACTGCAGATGACCCACTAATGCTTTATACAATGAGTGCTACTCTGATAGCCATCCCTCTGCGTAATTACAGAGCGAGCTGTGATTAAATGGAAGAAATGGCCTGTTTACCAAACATGCATTAGTCAACAACACTGTATGTTTCACAAGAAGGGGTGTTATATGTGGACAGCGCTGGCTGCTGACATTGATGAATGAATACGGTGAACAACAGTTGGGCAATTTGTCCCCAAATCTTAAATCCTGAATTGGTCTGTCAGCCTGGATCGTATGTTTATACGCACACACACATATGCACACACACACACTCAGCAATCTTTCACACACTCAATAGACTTATGCTTGTTTGTCACACACATGCTCGCTGCCTGTTCTCACATGTGAAACACTGCACATCAAGTGCATAATAAAAATGAGATGTATTCACTTCAAAGAATCTCTGTTTAAATAAAGCCAGCAGCACTGAGTAACAGAGGGCGCCATACAGCAGCGAGAGTTTGTGCCTCACACACATTTCATTAGTTTATCCAGCGTAAACACACACAGCAGGAGAGCAATGAGAAACACTCGGAGAGCAGATGTCTTCGATTTAACATCACTTGTGACACACATGTATCTCTGCAGTGGCATGTGATGGTAACAACTTTGTGGATAGTTTCAGTAGTTTTTAAAGCAGCTCAGTAAAGCAGCCAACAAAGGCTGAGGACCTGCAATGGCCCAAATAATCTGTGTCAGGAGAAACAAGTTGCAAAAATGACAGAAAAACACATGCAGAAGTCTAAAACAAAAAGGTGAAGCATAAAACACACAAAACAAGAAAACTACTGTGAGATCAATACCATTTTTAATGCCAGTGCTTGATGCCTGTAGGGCCTGAGTGAAACATCTTTATCATTGATGGGATTGAAAAGAAGAGCAGAGTCTAGACTTTAGAGGATCGTTTGATGTCAGGGATTGTTGGGACAGCATTGTTAAAAAAAGCAAGCTAGGAGAGTCTGACTCACACTCTGTTGGCTGGTCAAAGAAAAACCATGGAGGGGATTGAACACAAAGAGGATGAGGAATGAGTTGGAGGTCAGTCAGTAGACTTGAGTTGGGGTTCTATGAGCCGAATCATCTGGGCGAACGAACTGAACTGAATCACTTCCTGAAAAGATTAGTTCATTTTTTCAACTTTAGTTGCGCTCTCCTCTTTGTGTCTCTCTATATCCTAAGCAGCGCTTGACATTAACTTTTTAGCTCACCAGCCACTGTGGCTAGTGGTATCCCAGAGTTACTAGCCACTCAGTATTTTCACTGGCCAAAATTTGTTGTTGGATAATTATGTTCAATATGATTAAAGCCGATGATGACATGCTAAAGTTTACTTAAAAAAGATTTACAACCTCTTTAAATGTAAATGACCCCTATGCACACTCAAAACAAGATACATCAATGTTAAAATCCACAGGTCCTTAACCAGGTATTCAGCTCTGATAAAGTTGTGTGTTACATTGTGCTCCTTTCATATGAAAATATGCAGTCTATTAAAACATAGTAATTAAAACAGTAGTTTGTTATTGCTTATAATAAAATGGTAAAGGGGATTAATTGAACTGATAAAAACTCAGCAGGAGACACTGTCTGCTTAAATATTTATTAACGATTGTAATCAGAAAATAATTTCTTTTTTCATGAGAATGACAATGAAGGAGAGGTAAATTAAATTTCCTCAGAGCTTTCGTCATCAGTCATCTTTTTGCTTGTCTCTCTGCTCCATGTTTGAGATAAAATTCAACCTGCCAAAGTGGCCAGTGGGAGCAGTGGTGTTACCAGCCACTGCTGAAATCCACCAGCATTTGGCCAGTGTTAATGTCAAGCCCTGATCCTAAGTGTTGCCCAAGCCGTCCCTCCCTCTCCCTTTCCTGTCAGTGATATGTACTGACTGAACCAACAGGTTGGAGTCAGTTGGGAGCCTTGTGTTGTTCAAGCCCACCCCTACATCTCCTGCTCATGTTTCCAAAGTAGAGGAAGTAGCAAATATTTTGTCAAACATGAGGTGTCATAAAATGTATGTGCTTTTTAAATCTGCTTTCAGTTTGCAATGGTTATCCTACTTAACACCCATTTTCACCATTTTAACATCCAATAAAGACGATCTCAAATGATTGTGTTTCAGTCAGCACAATTTGTGTGCTGTGACGTGGAGGCCATTTACACGACAATGGTTTTAGGGTGAAACGTTCAACTTTTGTTGCATTTCAGCCTCGTGTTAACACAGAAACAGCGTTTCAGCTGACCTAGAACACACTTTTGAAAACGGCCTCCAGGATGGTATTTTTTATGAAACCCTGCCGACACTGTTGCCGTGTAAACAGTAAGACGACGTTTTCAGTGGAAATGCTGATGTAATGCTCCGCTTCATGCGAGCGCATACGACCATACACCAGTACCATTGTTACGATTGTCACAGACTACTGTGTTGTGCTTTTACTGCTCAATCTGCTGACTGTCTTTCAACAAGATGTGCATCTGTTGCTCCACTTCTGCTCTTAGTGTGCACCAGTACACTAGATGATCCGTTCAACTCTACTTCGGTGGAGATCTCCCAAAAGCGGCTTCTTGACAAGACAGTTGTAGCGCCACCCACAGGCCTGACATGCTTACTACAGCGTTTTAAGTCCATCAGCATTTCTGTGTAAACGCAGATTTTTTTCCCTACGCGTTTTAGCGTTTTAGGATGAAACGTCGTCGTGTAAACAGGGCCTAAGGCTGAGGGCTTAAAGTCTCACTTGTCCAGTCAGTCAGTGAACCAATGAATGGATTCCTCTCACTTCTGTCAGCCAGTCCAGTAAACGTACTCAACAGGAGCTCCAACATGAATCACTCACTGACTGACTGGGAGGGAAAGAGGGGCTCCCATTCAGTTCGTTTACTGACTGAATGAACTGAGTGAACTGAACAAACTAAACTGAGGCTAGTGTCGTCTCTCACTTTCACTTTGTCTGTCACTGAATGAATGTACTGAACGGTAGCTCTGTCACCCACTCTCTGTCAGTCAGTGAGTGATCGGTGTACTGATTGTAGTAAACAGAGCAGTCAGAAAAATTAGTGTGATTGTTCTAGCAGCTTCCAGTTTGCAAACTGTAGCTTTATCTCACTAAATTCACTGTCCATATTTCTGCTTGTTTAATTCTGATTCACAGGCAGAGCTGCAGATAAGTACTGAATGATTTTAGTGAACAAATCTTATGAACAAATCACTTTCCTGAACTGATTGGAATGATTCTGCGTACTGAAAGTACCTGTTTTTCTCATCCATGTCAGGAAGACTTGGAGGCTTCCCTGACTGCTAACAGTGCTAACAGGCCTGTGCTCAGAGGCTAACTGATGGCTGTAACCAGAGAAAGCTGCACTCAGCAGTGCAGAGGAATCATTGCTGGGTTTAGTTCTAAGCATCCCAGGCTGCTCCCACTTAAGCCTCACTTAGATGGAGAGATAATTGTGCCTGACACCCTCTTTGAGCCCAGAGTGCATTCTTCATCCCCACTGTCAGACTCCAGAACAGAATTACTACAGTATAAAATGCTTCGCTACTGTATGAGTAAATAAGTTAGTGAATGATTTAGTATATTTTAATTTTTGGTCATTCATCAAGACTACCACTTTTTTATCATCACCTCTTAAGTCATGTTTTTTGGGCATTTTAACCTTCTTGAGATTGGACAGCTGAGGAGACGAAGAGCTTAGGAGTAGGGAGAATAGGTGAAGACATGCAGCAAATGCTGAACCAACAACTGCTGCAACAAAGACCAAAGTTTTTGTTTATCTAGTGTGTGAACTGCTAAGAGCCAACTTTAGAATTACTCTCTGCTAACTTCAGCTGGCGTAAAAATACTCAAATAACATAAGCATTATTACTCCCTGATGACTGAGGTTTTCTGGGTGTCTGAAGCTTTAGAGGCTGTTCAAAAAGTGAACTCCACTAGCTGCTGAGCAGACAGATAATTGTGTTTACTTAATATCAGGTAAATTAATAACAGATAAATTCAGTGACTACTTCCTCCCTGCTCCATCAGTGATAACGCTGTTTCACTCAGTGCCCCCTCAGGCCTCAGATAGCCTTGGAGCTTTTATCGCTTGCACTTGTTTTCTGCTTTTGTGTGTTTTTGATTTTGCATCATTCATGTATTCAGTATGTTTGCTGGTAGTGCAGGTGTTTCAGCTTTTAGCAGCACTTTTTTTTAAAGATTTATTTTCTCTGTGTTCCTTGTGTTGCGTTTGTTCATGAATTTGCTTATTTTTTTCTTAAACATTTGTCGTAAGAGTCTCTGAATGACGAGCGTTTAGGTCGTAGCTGATCCTTCTCTTCTCTCTGCCTCTCTGCCACTGTATAGTTCTGTGATGCTTGACACTAATTTCAGGAGGTCCTGGTCGATATCTCTACTTGGAGAGCTGCTGGATTGCTAATGCAGATGTTCATAAATCATCCCTGACCCGGCTGCCTCACATTCTTGTTTTACTGTTATCTGTATTATAGAGAGCCATCAATGTTTTAAGTCCTTGTCATTGCTGCCAGATCTTAAAACCTTCTCTATGTTCACAACCCCCATAAATATATTAAATTGAATGGCCACATTTTTGTGAAGCAGGGACGTCTTTTTAGAAGGCCAAAAATTCAAAAGTGGACAGATATAACCTCTCTGCGCTAAGGTTCAGAACAGACAATCATTTTAACAGCCTCTTTCAGACACGCTCAGTGTTACGTAAACAGGACAGCAGTTTAACATGTGCATCGTGTCTGTGTAAACTATTGACTGGATAAAAAGATGGATGACTTGTCTGCACAAAAGTGATGCCAAAATCACCCAGTGGCAGGTGTTGACCTCTTGTGCATTTGGAGTTGGTCTCTCTGCAGACATTCAGAGTCAAGGAAATCTGAAAATGACTCTCAGCATATTGACCTATGGGACTTAATAACTGACCCAAAATAGAATAATTTTTTAATCAATCAACTTTTTCTAACAACGTGTTACATTTTTGTTTGGTTATTATTTTTTGGGTTGCTAAATTTTGGGCTCAACCAGGGTTCATGCAAGCGTATTGGCTAGCAGAAACAGGAACTGAGTTGTTCAATTTGTGAGCTTAAAGCATATAGTGGCACCTGCTAAGTTGTTAGACAGTGCCGTTTAATATACCATACCTATCAGCTACTTCCTAATCACAGAGCACTCTGGGAATGGTGTGTTTGGTTTAATAATATTTTCATTTATGGCTTCATAGAAACACCATTTATTAGCATTTTCTATTTCATGTGAATGTACGAAAAGTCTGCTCAGTTTGGGATACTCCTTTAACAGCCTGAATCATACATTATGAAACAATATTTCTTTTACATTTCGATAATGCATGTATGTATCTGTTAATTATCACCACTACAGCTGGATATTCTTTCAAAAGCTGTATTTTAATGATGAGTCATGCGAAAAAGATGTGACTTTACAAGCCGAGCCGGCTCCCAACTTTATTCCTTTTAATGCTCAGTTCTCACTCAGCCATTCAACTCTGCACACCAAAACTTTGTTTTGATTGACAGCATGGCAGCCATGTAGCCAATGACAAGAGAGGATAGGATCATACCAGTATGTGAAAGCAGGAAGGGGACAGCAGACAGCGATGAGGAGTGTGCATAATGTTGCGAAAACACATAAATAGGGATGACATCCACAAACAAAGCCTCATCTTGATCAGCAACCTCACCTTGTTCAATTGATTTTTTTTTTAATTGTTGGTGCAAACATAGTTTGATTAAAATATTAGAAGTCAGAATGCCTGCTTATGTAACAAAACATATGCACAAAACAAGGCAATTATGAGACTTCTCATGAAAACACTGAAGTCAAAAGAGTTTATCAATACACAAATCATTCATACTGCCAAGTCAGATATATTACCAGATTAAGAGCTGTTTGAGACCCAAAAGAGCCAGCTCTTTTTTGGAAGCTGTGCCAAAAGCACTGGCTTTCTGAAGAGAGCTAAACTACTGCCTTTAGTTAACTCAAAAATGAGGTAAAATTTGTGATACTGGGCAAAGATGGACAGTGAAACTCTTTTCTCCTATTATAGTCAGACTCTACATGTTAGAAAACCAAAGCCAACTGCTCAGCGCTATAGTAGTGTTTATATGCCTTGGCAGGCCATGCGGGTATGTTTGCTGACTATTTATACATTTTTTCTATTTTTACCAACATGCTAGCATTTACCATTTTAGACCGATTAACTAGTGTACTCACCCTTCACCACTCTATGATCAGAGAGGACAGAGATGTCTGCTGTTGTCTCTCCTTAAAGGCAATGATTCTGGTTTTTAGTCTTACGTAAAATAGACTTCTCATGCCTTTGTTGGACACATTTTTCATGTTATTCTGGAAGAGACATACCTGATATGAGAACAGAACTGTTTGTTTTCTTGTTGTTTCGTTTTGTTTTTAGTTGTCAAATATCTCAGTTTTCTGAACACTTTTCTTCCCAGTGAGTTCCCACACATTGTTGCACATTAAGCTATTTTTAATGATGAACAACTAACATAACCACTTTTACTCATCAGTATGATCACAGAACACTTCTCCTGTATCTCTCCATCTTCTTCTTTTTTCTCCCCTCCTTGAGAAGCATCTTAAAACTTCTCCTCAACAGTCCTGTCAGTTTTTCACCTCAGGAGCTCTCTCAGAGGCTAAGTTGCTTCAAGAGTGGTTTTCATTTTTACCAGGATCTAGTCTTATCATGAAGAAGAAATTCTTTGAAAACATCATGATTCTTAGGATTTATAGAGGCTTTTTATTATATATTTATTTTATGAGGAGCCACTCTTTGTGCCGGGAAGCTTTATGAGTGTGATCCCTGGCCTCTAATGGTTTTTAGAGGAACAGCCTGTCCTGTTTCGAGCTGTGAGCGAACTGTTAGCAACTGGCTGCGGAGAATATTTTGTGATGAAATACAGATTTTCACATTTACTCTTTTTATTGTTTATGAACTCAAAACAGCAGTAAAAATTACTAGAATCTATTTGTTTACTTTGGTGATGACAGTAGTGACAGATTCATGTGTTGGCAGAGCTTGACACGTGATGGTGCTGAAACTGGTTTACCACCCACCTCTAGCTCAAAGACATTTTTTTATTTAGTCAAATGCTTGTCAAATGTTCTCGACTTCTGTGGAACCGACACAAGAATAATCAAAGTAACGTTTATGAAACAGTACTACATGTCTTTCTGTCCAAACTGAGCTTGTCTTGGATCATTCAGCTCATCTATGACATGACAAACTGAGAGTTTTCTGCATCTGTGTCTTCTCCAGCTGAGCCTAAAGGTTCAAATCCCCATCAGAAGAAGGGGAGTGCAGTCATCCTGACCTAACACTGAGACATCCCATAGGACTGAACAGTGTACAATGCTGCCTTAACTACATAACATCACTTCTCTGTGTGGACCTCTGGGGTCAAACTCATTGTGTATTCCTGAGCTACTGGTTCAGAGTTGCTTCGGGGAGTCTGAGAGCACAGCAGCGTGCTGGCAAGCTGTTAGAGCCCGGCTGTAAATGATTCATATTGTACAGGCAGGCACGTTCATGCTAGCGCAGATTTTAAAGCAGCATCTGAATGATGTCCTCCAACTCAAGGTCTGGGGTCCCTGAGCGGATATAACGCCTCAGGTTAGTCCTATTAATGAGGAGGAGGTGATTTCCTAGCTTGCTGTAATGTTGTTCACATATGTTTCAGGGGGCTTTTGATGAAATGTGGCATTGGAGGGCCGTTAGTCCAGGTGTGCTCAAGTCACTGCAAAAAGCTGATGGTAATCTGCTCCGGGACAATCCATGCTGACACCATTCCCTGGGTGGGAATGTGTCAATCTACCTGCAGTGAAATGAACACCTCTAATACTTTACACTCCTTTCTCTGGGGGCTCATTCTCTCATCTCCCCCTA